>NC_142046.1:13550209-14186209 GCF_982192425.1 Myodes glareolus
CACCTAGGGAATGATGATATCAAAGTCCAAAGAATCACCTTGAGTTGTTTTATCCAAAATATACGAACTGCTTCTTATTCCAGTACTAAGCCTGACAGTTGACTCTGGGAAAATTTTCCTCATCTATTCAGCCTGCCCTAGCACTCCACAGCTAACCCTGAAAGCTTCAGGACCCGATCTCCTTACCTGGAGCGGTGGACCTCACTGGTGGGGTCTTCCTTTTGGCCAAGAAGTTCCTCAGTTGGGCCTGTTTCGCAGGGGACAGTTTAGCTGTAAGAAATTCATCAACCCATAAATGCTAAGATTTAGCTTTAAAAGCCAGGTTAGAGCACAGACTAAGCTGGGAGGCTGGAAGGGAACATTTACCTGGTACTCTGGCAGAGGGCTTGGTGTGAGTCTCAATGGTAGTTTTTAGGAGGCTTTCAAGATCACTGTCAAAACTGAAACAGGGCAGTGTTACTCCCAAACTAAGCACAAGAAGGTGAGGTTATGTGGCATACACTCTTCTCAATATCTAACCCAAGAGATTAGCGAATACTCACTAGAGAAACAGCTGCCCAACAATACACAGGAGGAAAGCTAACAACCTCAGCACCACATTCTCCCACACTAAGCCTAATACTGGTGCCTTAACAAAAATTAATAGGCCTAAAGCAGAAACACAACACTGTCAGGGTAAGTTTGGGGCAAACTGGCTAGCTGCAAGGATCCACACAGCTCCACACTATAGCAGAGTGGCAAATCTGGACTTCTGAAGGGAGTGAGAACATATTAGCTATTATTATTAGCTATTGGCCTTAAAACTGCTTCAGTGTTACTATGGAATCCGCTGTGGCCTGTTGAGCACTTACTTCATCAGGCACAGCACTCCATGCATTACCAACTTAGGCCCACACACCCTGGAGGCAGGCACTGTCACTCCTGCTTTCACACACAGAAATCAGAGGTCAAAGGGGTTGTAGAACCTGACCAGGGCCACGACCAACAGACTGCAACTGTTTCCAATGCACACCTCACACGCTCGTGTGCCCTCTGAGCAGCTCACCCAGCACACCTGTGAGTGCTGCTCTGTGTTGAAAGCGTTGAGGGCAGGTTCCATGGAGACGTGTGGTTATAGAGACGGAGCTGCTGCAGACTGTCCACCAGGTGATTCAACCTCTTCCTCTGCTGGTTGATGATTTCCCGGTTGTTGGCTAGTGTGTTGAAAAGTGTCTCTCGTTCTGGCACAAGCAGGCGCCTGGTGGCAATAAGGAAAAGAAGTAGACACAAATAGCTCCCTTCTACACCACAACACGAGGCTAAAATTCTAACAGGGAAAATAATAAAATGGAGAACAACCAGCAGACAAGAAACATAAAGAAAATAAGAAGAAAAGCACAAGAATCTCGTGAGGGAGGGAATGAGGGGCCTAAAGCAGGACGGAGTACAAACTAGGCAAAGCTGGAGGTATGGGGAAAGAACACAGCAGAAGGGAAACAGAAACCAACAACACGGGCAAACCCCTGAAGCTGCCCATTGGGACCCCAGGTTTTCTGTACATAAATTACACTCAATAAGGAAATAAACCAGGTTCCCTGCAAGTGTGTGGGAGCCAGCTGTTGTTTAGACTGCTGATGGAGAAGGTACAGGTACTGGCAGCTGAGCGATCATTTCTCCCAGAGAATAAAAGAGATGGGTGGTTACTGCTGGGTAGTAGGTCTAAGGTCAGAGAGACACAGGTCTAGATTCCTTAAGCATTAGTAAAAATGTTTCTACTAACTTGAAGAAAAAAATAAATGGGTGATCCTGGTTTCTTTGCTATTGCCTGTCTGTCTCTCTGTCTATTACCACATAACTGACTACAAAAAGAAAGCTACTGATGCACAACAGAAACTTCCAGTTGGTTCCAGTTCCTTTTCTCAGAACCACTAAGAAGAAAAAGGCAGCTGAGTGAGTGATGGAACACAGTTTTTCAGGACTTTCTAGTTGGTACAAAGTAAGATTTAGAGAAGGGTTGAAAACAGAAACCATGGCCAGAACCTGAACACTGCAATAAGCAGGCACTGCATGGGTAGAGAGCTGGCTTCTGTTAGTGTGTGCAGTTCTGGAACGCCCACTCTTGCTGTGGTTTGATGTTTGTCCTAGAATTCAGACCTCCACCTGCCTCTGCTTCCTGAGTGCTCTTAACCGCGGAGCCATCTCTCCGGGCCCCTTGCCAAATTCTTTTAACTAGTCACACTAATTAGAATGCTTTTCCTCAAAGGTACGTGTGTTTGTGTCTGTCAGGACCAGAATGCATTTATGAGAATGTATTTATGGACACAGAGAGCTTGTGAAAGGAAGAAGGAGGTCAGATTCCCTGAAACTGGAGTTATAGGCTGCTATACGGTACCCAGTGTAGGTGCTGGAAACTGAACTCAGGTCCTCCAGGAGAGCAGCCAGCCATCCTCTCCAGTCCCAAGGAGCATCTCTTAATCAAATGCTATGACTGTAAGTGTGAGTCCACCCACAGATCTGCTCCTTCTTCCCTACGCTTGTGCTTTCTAGTAAATCATCTGAAATGTTTTTAATTATTTATATATTTGATACAAGATTAAAAACATTTAATGCAATTTCTTTTTTCTTCTTCTTTTTTTTCTGAGACTCGCTCTGTAGACTAGGCAACCTCGAATTCACAGAGATCTGCCTGCCTCTGCCTCCCAAGTGCTGGGATTAAAGATATGTGCCACCACTACCTGGCCATTTAATATGATTTCTTGAGAACATGTTATTCAGTAACTACACAGTATTTTCATTTGTCTGTTTTTCGAGACAGGATTGTCTAACTCTAGCTGGTTTTTGGAACTCATTCTGTAGACCAGGCTAGCCTTGAACTCAGACATCCACTGGCCTCTGCCTCCCCAGTGCTGGGATTAAATGTGTGGGCTTGCCCCCGTGACTACACAGTATTTTACACATTCTTGATGCCTCAGTTTTTCTGTGATGTTTGGGATTGAACATACTGTATACAAACATACAAATCAACTGCTTTGTTACTGAGCTACAGCTACATCCTCAGCCCTAATGAAATTCAAACCCTTATCCTTCTGAATTATAATGTGATGTCAACTGGTTTACATAAATCACCACCACCACCACCATTTTGCGGTTTTGTAAATCAAACTTTCAGAAGTGAGATGAGTAAGGAAGGGGAAGCACATCTGCGAGGTTTCGCCTGCTCCGACAAACGCCAGGGGCAGCGGCACATCTCACTGACCTCTGTCTCTTCTTCTGTTCCAGATGCCGATCCCACTCTAAATCTAAAACATCATTCACATCCTGGACAGCAAATTTCACATACTGATGAAGGCGGCGAATTTCCTACAAGAAAAAAAAATTAAAAATTAATGACTCATTTTTCTGATAGCTAGAAAGAAAGCTGTATTAAAGTAATAAAAATAATTATGAAATATTTCTATATTGAGAACTGTATGAACAAGGAAAACACTAGGTTTTACTATAGCCATTAAATACAAACCATTTAATAAAATGAAAACTGGAAGTTCCATTTCTACAGTAGCATAAGAGAGAAGGAAGAGAAAGGGAAAGAGAATGGGTGCGGCAGTGCAGGCCCTGGGAAGGGTGGGCAGGATGGGGTGCCCTGTGCACTGCTCACTGGGCACCCGGTTAGTTCTTTCCCATTATGAAATGAACTGTAAAACAGACAGATAACTCAACAACTGGTGCTGAAAAGAACGGACCCGAGAGCAGACACTCACAGCACAGAACACACGGACCACCTCACACTCGGAGCGTGTCTCCACCACCACTACAGGTCTCACCAGCTGGAGGACTGTCGCAGCGTTCTTCCAGCTGGGACACAGTCAACCTTCATGGCTACATAATCTGACTCAAAAATTAAAGACAGAGCTGAAGTATTCAATCAATAAGTGTAGAGACACTGAGCAGCTCCCAGGTAAGTGCTCCACACATGGCACAGATCTGACTGTGCCCCAATGCATTTCACAAGTATTCTTGGATATAAGCATTATGTCAACTGCAAACAGAGAATGTCATTTAGAAAGAGCCAAAGTCCTCTGAGTCCAGGGACGCCAATAGGAGCCCCAAAGGTTCTGATGACTACAGGAGGCTTTCCTTTACCCAGCTCAGCCCCGACCCCAGGTCCATACTAGCTCCACCTAGGTGGAGCTACAAAACTCCACACTTCAAAGGCCTGCTGCAAACACTTCTTGATGGCTCCTCTGCTCTCACCTGTGGCCCCATGGCAACATAAACCGCATGAAAATTCTATGTCCCTCTTCCTGACTGTCCCTTACCCAGCTTCAGGAACGACATGCAGTAGCACAGTGGCTAAGAGCATGGGTGTAGGCTTTACTAGTTATAAAGCCTGACAGTCACAGCAAAGCTCCATATTCTTGCTTTGTATGTAGTTAAGTGGCCATTACATTTCCTGCCATTATCTATTCAGTGTGATGAAAGAAGATAATTTTTTCTTTCTCTGTGTAAAAGCTGAATGCTTTCCTCTTGGCCGGGCAACTGGGGCAGAGGTGAAAGGCCTGTGCGAGGACTGGCAGACGACCGCCTACACTGGGGCCGCAGCCTGAGAACAGTCCTGCAGGAACACCCTGCCCTGGCCCCAGGAAATCACCTGCCAGGCATAGGAGGTCTCCAGGCACGGGACAGAAACTATGAACAGGAGCCAGGTGGTGGTGGTGCACACCTTTAATCCCAGCACTCAGGAGGCAGAGGCAAGAGGATCTCTGAGTTTAAGTCCAGCCTGGACTAGAGAGAGTTCCATGACGACCAAAGATAAACAGAGAAACCTTGTCTTGGAAACCACTAGGGCCAGAGGCCTGAGGCTTCAGCCCTTGTAAAAGAGGACTCAGCACATTCACAGACTGACGTCTGAGGGGAGAAGGACCAGGGCCAACCAAACTGTCCCTCTGGGATTCTGTGAGTGGGAGGGAAAGATGACCCAAGACACTGAAGCAAACAAAATCCAACCAGCTAAAGCAAAGATGAAGGCTAAGATTGAACAAGAAATGTACCTCTGCTAGAGCACAGCGGATGACAGAGCCCCACAGGGCTATTCCTCGCCAGCATGAGCTCAGGGCATAGCCCTCATACTGAGAACAACTGTGGCCTGTGCTTTCTGTGTCTTTGAGAAGGTCTTTGTTTAGTAGCCCAGGCTGGCCTCAAACTCACCATCCTCCTTCCTCTGTCCCGAGCGTGAGGTAAGTGCCACCATATAGGGTAACCAGCTATTTCTGTAGACTGAAAATAATACCTAAAAAATACCCACCAGACCACCTTACAGACTGCCACTGAATACTTATTACACATGATTGGATTCATGCATTCCTATGTAAGCAAAGGACTTCAACAAGTTCAAGGCTTAAAGAAGTCTATCGTAAAGTTAAATTGTGAAAGCTAATTTAAAATTTAAAAAAAAGTGTACTATTTTCTTTGCTACAAGTAAGTTTATGGCAGGATGGCAGTGGTGGCACAAGTCTTTAATCCCAGCACTTGGGAGGCAGAGACAGGTCGATCTCTGTGAGTTTGAGGCCAGCCTTGTCTACAAGGTAAGTTCCAGGACAGCCAGGGCTACACAGAGAAACCTGTTTTGCAAAACCAAAACAAACACAAGTTAAGTGTCTGGAAAAGCACAGAAGTTATGAGCAGAAAATGACAGCTTGCTAAAGGGACATCACCCACACCTCAGACGTAGCCACGGTACCAAGTGCCCTGCTGCTGGTATTTTTCTCAGTAGCTGTAAGGGCATCGCCTACCTGGAGCTGAGCTTCACTCTTGGGATCCAGCGGTCTTTTATAGAGCAGGTGCAGATACCCAGAATCATGGTTTCTTCCGTTCTGCTCCCTGGCTTCCTCGACGCCAGCGAAGCCCTCTAGCAGAGTTGTTTTCAGGGTGCTTATGTCTCCATGCAGAGACTAGAAAAGGCAGAGATTCAACTGCTGTGGACACCAGCAGGGTGGAAGCTCTCAACTATTTTAGCTACCTTAAAAAGTTTAATTGTTTCCATGCACAAAACAATTTTTTTTTTCCTATAGCTTCTTTTTGTTTGTTTTGTCTTGGGGGGAGTGTAAAAAAATGATGTTATATCATGTTTCTTGTTTCAGTGACTGTAGGACACACTAAAAATCCTAAACTCTGAAAAAAAAATTCATTGCTTAGAAAGGTAGTCATTTAAATTTTTTTTTTAATTTTTAAATTTTGTATGTACAAGCATTTGCTTTGTGTGCCACATTCAGTGCCTCGTGCCTGAAGAGGTCAGAAGAGGTGTCAGATGCCCTGAGACTGGAGATATCATGTGGGTGCTGGGAATCAAACTCAGGTCCTCTGGAGGAGCAGCCAGGGCTCTTACCTACTGAGCTATTTCTTTAGGTCCTAATGTTTTTGCTTTTTAATTATCCTTCTCCTGGTTTTAAAAGAACAGTTTCTGGTGACTGACAATGTGGGCACTAAGAAGAGCAGAGACAGCACTTGTGACCCGGCTCCAGAAAGACAACACCCCACAGACTTTCTTTTCCCAAGTTGCTGTTTAAGACCAGAAGACTGGAGAACATGAGATGGAGACACAGGAAAACGTGTCTGACAATGTCGTTTACTAACAGGGCTTTCCAGAAACTCACTTGCCTTTTTAAGCCTCTTATGGAGAGGGTCACAATATGGCCCAGGCATTAAAGCTGTGAGGACTTCGTGAGATGATCTTGGTATAGCACAGGGTCAGATGGTATATGCAGTTGGTTTTCCCCATCATGCAGTGACCAGAGTAACAGGAAATAGTGCTTTAAGCAGCAAATATTTGACGTTTTATACTGTACATGCTCCAAAAAATCTTAACTCAATGCCATAAAAGAAACCCTTGAAAGTACACTTAAATAGCTATAACCAACTTTAATGGAGTACCTAGTATGAGCTAGAAGGTAGAAACTATGATCTCACTTTACACAGGAGGAAACTGACAGACAGCTAGGATAGCTTTACGCCTCAGTTCTGACAGAGCTGAATTCAGGGTTTTGCAGGTAAAACGCCACCAGCAGCAATGATGGTCTTCAGAGAACACAGTAGTTCATACTAGTGTTCTGGAACAACAATTTCTAAAAGCCCCTTTGTACTCAGGAAAGACATCCACTGATACAAACCTCTGTGGCCTCTCTAATTTCAAGGAGGAAGGTGTGCAAGTCATCTGACTCTGTCCGCAGCATCTTCATCTCCTCTGAGGTGCCAACCTGGAAGCAAGCTTTGGAGGTCCGGGCCTTTAATTCCTCCAGTTCTTTCTGGAAGTGTGCAATCTGAGAGAACCATGAACAAAGAGACAACCGGTTCTGTGTGGCAGCAGTAACAGCACTGCTTCCACAATATCAGAACAAACCTCCACAGGGGCCACATCAGGCCCTGATGTTAGAATAACGGCCATGCAGCTGACAGCACTTAAGGCCACTACAGTCTCACTGTCAGAGCTACTCTCAGAAAGTAACACAAGCAACAAACTCACCTCCTCTCCGATTCCAGCCATTACGGGGTCTGAATCTTTCCACTGATGACCCTGCTTCTCTGTGACAGGAGGCTGAAGGGACTTGGCCTGCAATGGAAGGAAAAGGCTTCAAGACGGGCTCCACACCGGAGGTCTAGCTACTAGCAACAGTCCCATCGGGCTGCCATGGTGAGCGCTCCTACACCTCGGCTCACCACTCTTGAACCTCCACTTTGTCTGGACATATTCTCCATGGGGAAAATCGTGAGTCAATTATGATAACACCTTTCAGGGAACTTGCTCAGGGACGAGATGGACAGTGAGTAAACCTGCTAACCATTTCTGCTGCTGAGTAACAGGGAAACCTGAAGAGAATGAGGCACTGAGATAGCCAAACAGTTCTCCTGCAGGGCTGCCATCTGAACGGGAACATGGTGTGGGAGAGAAGGCTATCGACAGAGCTCAGGCAAACACCTTCCAGGCAGCAAGAGCAAGCACAAGGAGCTAATGGAGGAAAGACTCTAGTATATCCAGGTGTGAGAGTCATGTGGGCTTCAAGAGCTAAGCAGAGCTGGGGAGTGGTGGTGCACACCTTTAACCACAGCACGTGGTATGCAGGTATCTGAGTTTGAGGCCAGTCAGATCTACAGAGCGAGTTCGTGGACATCCAGGGTTACACAAAGAAGCCCTGTCTCAAAAAAAAAAAAAAAACAAGACAAAACAAAAAAAACAAACAAACCAACAAAACAAAAGAGAGAGAGACAGAGAGAGAAAGGGAGGGAGGGAGGAGACACAGCTAAGAGCTGAGCAGGACAGAAAGGAAGCGTAGAGACAGGATCAGAGCAGCAGGTAGTAAAAGTGTCTAAGGACACACCAACGAGTTCAGATTCTACTGTAGGCATGTTGGTAAGCTACTACTGGTGTTTCAGAAGCGTTTGAATGAAATTTGATTTATCATTTTAAAACGACCATCTTACTACTCAAAGGACAGGAATGACAGCAAGAGAAAAAAAGCCAAAAAGGATACAGCAGTCAGGACACCAACAGGCAAGAGACAGCCAAAGCCTAACCCAAGATATGTATGACATACGAGGATATATGCTACAGAAGATGACCTAGAACGGGAAGAAGCACTACCAGTGCAGAAAGCAGACCCGAGTGCTTTCACTTCTGTGCTTGTGCAAAGCCCTGCTTTGTCAGTGCTGCTAATAGAGGTGGAAAAGCTTCTCAGAGAGAAGGAGCAAGGGCTGGGCAAGAGCTGGTAAAATCTCCCGTGCCCTGACATGGCTTCAGAGTGCATAAGCAGTCAGCAAACAGCCACCGAACAAACACCCATGTGCTGGGCACTGCACTACAAACTAATGCCGTGCAGGTATGTGTTAGGACGGTAGGCACAGCAGGAAAAGGCATGACTGTTACTCCTGGAATACTCAAGTAGGAAACTGACAGACATTAGAGCCATACAAGCTGAAGTGATGGCCACTGACTTAAATACAAGTAAGTATCAGAGCTGTAAACAGCATATGAAAACCTTTCTGAGTAAGAAATAGGAAATGATTCCTAAAACAAGACATGAGAACCTGGGGAAATGGCTCAGCAGGTAAGCACGAGAAACCCTTACAAAAACTAGGTGTGGCCATAGGTACATATAGCCCCACAGAAGAGGGAAGAGGGGGCATCCTGGCTGTCCACCTAGCTCCAGGTTCAGTGACAGACCCTGGCACAGGGAAATAAGGTAGCAAGTGATAGAGCAGGACACACGAGGTTTTCCTGGCCTCCTCACACTCATGTGCACATACACTACACACCCCTAATAAATGCAAGTTTGAAAAGCACTTAAGAACTAGGGTGCGTTAGAGCACAATGGTAGTATGCTTGCCTAGCTAGTTCAATCCCCAGGGGTGTGAAATAAAGAAAGGAAAAACAAAAATATAATCTGTTATACTAAAGTAAAGATCTTGTATCCACAGGTGATACAAAGAGGATATACTGTATCTGCTTTGCTGTGTGTTTATGTCTTTCCACACTAAGTATGATACCGATCATAAGATGCAAGCTGAGCAGGCACAAGACCCTAGAGTCAATCCCACGCACATGATCTAGGAGTTACCTGAGAGGGAAGCCTTGACTGCAGAACTCTCTACGTCAGGCTGCCCTGTGAACATGTCTGTGGGGACTGCGGGTGCAGGAGGGCCCAGCCTGCTATGGGCAGTAGTAGTCATATGCAGGTAGCTATGAATTGTGTAAGAAAACTGAGTCAAGCCAGGCTGAGAGCCAGTCAGCAAGCAGTATCCTCAGAGGTACTGCTTGCTATGTGGAACAGTAAGTGAGCCTACCTTGATTCCCTCAATGATGGACTGACTTTGAGGGGAAGCATAATAAACTCATTCCTCCCCTATGACAGTGGTTTACTGTTGTTTTGGTTTTTTGTTATAGTTTTTCGAGACAGGGTTTCTCTGTAGCTTTGGGGCCTGTCATGGAAGTAGCTCTTGTAGAACAGGCTGGCCTTGAACTCACAGAGATCCACCTGCCTTTGTCTCCCGAGTGCTAGGATTAAAGGCATGCACCACCACCGACTGGTACGTTTGGTGAGTGTTTTATCACAGCAGCAGAAATCAAACTAGGACACCACCCAACAGAAAAAGATTAAGAACATTAAGAGACTACATACATGAAAATATCCAGATGGCTAAAATTGATATGAAATAAAGCTCAACTTTGAGAATCACAAGGAAACTGTGAGTTAAATAAAAACAAAAACCAAACACAAACAAAAGATCAGAAAAAAAAAAGCCAAATACAACGAAAGATGAAAAATACCAAGCCTGTTAAGAACAGGGATGTGTCTACCATGGGTGGCAACCTGTTAAAGAGGACGATGTGCAGTCTGTGGCCCATGATCAAGTTTAAACCCCAATGTGTACATGTGTTCAGAGGACATCCAGTGCATTGCTGAGGTCAGCACTACTCTGCGAGATGAAAGGGGCACCTGTGATAAAATAGCAACAGTGATGGATGGATATCATGAGCATAGTAAGACTATATGCTGTGTATCTCTAGTGGATAGAAATCAATAAACAGGAAAAATTAATCCATAGATTGTTAGATATCAAGAGAGTGGGTGACCCTTGGCAAGGATAAAGACCAGAAGGGGGCATATGAAGAAGAGCCTGGAGATTCTGGTACTGCCTTCTTATCAGCTTGTTTGTTGGCTATCTGATGACAATTATTGAGGTGTACACATACCATACGGACTTTTTTTCTACATAAATTACTTCAATTAAAAAACTGGGCATGATGTCCCATGACTTTAATCCTAGCACTCAGGAGACAGAGGGGATCTCTATGAGTTCAAGGCCAGCCTCCTGGACTGCAGAGTGAGCTCCAAGTCAGCTAGATTACCACAGGGAGACCATGTCTAAAACAAAACAAAACAAAACAACACAACACAAAATAAAACAAACACAACAAAAGAAAGTAAATAGATAATTGCTTTTGTGACAACATGTCAAGAACTTCAAGCACATGCTTGCATCTCCTGTGCAGTCCTAATCACTGTTCCCATGTCTGAACTCTAAAGCACAAAGGCCGACTTTATAAAAGGCAGGTGTAGTGAGATAATGTAACATACCTGAGGAGAGCCCGCCTTTGCCACAGGAGTGTTTATCCGGGGTGATTTCTGCACCATGGACGGCACTGGACTTGGGCCACTTGGAGTCGATCGGCCTGATGCATAAACGAGCAGAGAAGTCAGTCAGAACAGACTTCCGTCACCACAAACGTCTGTCCCCAAATCTAAGGAAAGGGGTTACACATTGTCCCTGGTTCCACGTTGACAATCTGTGTTAGAGAACGATGACCAGCCTGGGTCCTCTGGGCACACCCATAACCTCAGCCTCAGGAGGCTCAGCAAGGGAGGATTCTGAGTTCACGGGCACTTTAGACTACAGATAAAGTATAGGCAAGGTTAGGTCACATTTGAGACCTGTCTCAAAAACACAAAGATGGCTGACAAGATGGTTTAGTTAGGTGACTTCAGCAAACTTCAAAAGGAAAGAAACTTCCCTTACTCAAAGAATTCGGAAATTTCCTCATTCATTATCTACTCGGGATTTGCCAAAATAATATTCCAGACATTCAAATCTAAATGGCTACCCAAGGCCAGGTGTGGTCCAGCCCTGAATCCCAATACTCAGGAGACAGAGGCAGGCCAAACAGATCTGTGAGTTCAAAACCAGCCAGAACTGCACAGTAAAACACTGCCTTCAAAACAAAACAAAAATCCTAACAAATGGCTACCCAAATAACCAACTGAAAAACTATATTGAGAACCAGGGAGATGGCTCAGTAATTAAGAGTGAGCTGCAGAGAACCCAACTTTGGTTCCCAGCGTCCACTTCAGGCGGTTTACAACTGCCTGGAACAAACTCCAGGTGTTGGACACCTCTGGCCTGTGCGTAACTGCAATCACACGCACGCACCCAGCAAGCACCCCCACCAAGCCCAACTGAAACACGTGCTGCAGTCAGTCTGAATGGAAGCGCACTGGGGGTGCACATCACTGGCGCTCGTAGATCTGCAGTCTGAGTTCTCTCATGTGCAAACAATCAAATACAAAGGGACCGTCCCCAAACTACTGAGCTGGCTTTCTCATAAATGCTAAAGAAATGAACTGAGACTATGCAGAAAATTCAGGGAGTGAACTTTAGTTGGGAAATCTGAATGGACTCTCATTTGACTGCTGTGATCCCTTGAGCTGTAATGGCCTTCCCTAGCTCTTAGGAGGCGGGAGCCCGCATATCTAGAGGTCAACTGTTTCACAATGTCTGCAGTTAACTCTGACATGCTTTAAAATTTTTACATATAAGGAAAAAAGAAATAAGCAACCCCCAAAAAATGTTAGGAAGCCCTGAACCTTGGTGAAGACCACAGTATTTACAGTTTTGAAACCCAGTACATAGGACAGGAAGGGAGAAAGGTAGGGCAGGTGCACTTGCCCTCTGGAGTCTTAACTCCTGTCTGAATTATTTGTATTTGTAGCTTAGAGTGGCTGATGGCAAAAATGTTCTCAGACTCTCAGGAGCAGGAAGCACGGGAGTCACTGAGGACTGTTCCTGCCATGGTGAAGGGCAGTTCTGTAACCGTCCTTCCATTACAGCAGGTTGTGTGCAAGGACGAGCACCCCGCCACAAGATGCTGTCTATGAACATCCACCAGCAGCTAAATGAAGACTAAGGGAACTGAAGCCACTGTGAATCTTCCAATTCTGAGCACAACAATCACAGCACACCAAAACATTAAAGCAAGTAAAAACAAAACAAACAAACAAGGATAGTGGAGTATGCCTTTAATCCCAACACTGAGGACAGAAGCAGGGGATCTCTGTGAGTTGGAGGCCAGCCTGGTCCAGAGTGAGTTCCAGGACAGCCAGGTTACACAGAGAAACCCTGTCTTGGAAAACAAAACAGGACTGGAGAGATAGCTCAGCAGTTTAGGTTGCTCTTCCAGATATCCTGAGTTCAATTCCCAACAACGACATGGTGGCTCACAACCATATACAATGGTAGGTGATGCCCTCTTCTGGCCTGCTGGTACACATGTACAGCACTCATACAAAAATATAAATAAATAAATGAAAAAAAGAAAAGAAAACAAACAAACAAAAAAACTTGCCTCACTATATATTACCAAAGATTCTTAAAATGCTGAACACTATTCCTCTGAAAACAGAGCTGAAGACAGAGCTGCTGGCTCCAGAGAATACCTGATGGTGAGGGAGAAACTGAAGACTTCAAAGGCGCAGAGCTGGATGACGCTGGGAGAGGCGTGGGATGGCTGAGTGGTCCAGAAGCAGCTGGTTTGGGGGAGGAGGAGAAGGGCAACACAGAGGGTGTGCTTGTGGAGCTAGGAGCAGGTGCAGAGGCCACAGCGGTGAACCTGAGAATGGAAATGAAGCTCTATCACAGCAGCCTGCTGGAGGGTCCTTCCACGCTCATCATTAGCAGTGACATCAAGAATAACTGACTACTCATATCCACTGATTCACAACAAACTACGCACTTCCTGCTTACTCATACGAGGGCACAGTTTCCACCTGCTCATTTAGGAACATGGCATCAGCTACAGCCCCACCAGAGCATGTAGTAAAGGCCAAATTCTCCATGATAGGAAATACTTATTTTCTAACCTGTCAAGCTAAGTGTTTGTGTTGTTTTTAAGGAGGTGGTACAACCAACTATGAGAACTTGTTCTGAGAAGATCATCTCCGGGGTATCAAAAACACCAGAGAAGCAAGCAGGTTACCATCTTTGGGGAGATGATCATCTCCAGGGTATCAAAACACCAGAGAAACAAACAGGTTACCATCTTTGGGACACCATGGCCCAGTAAGAACGTCAAGTCAACTCTACACGTCAAGATAAGGTCTGCAGACAATCTAATATTCCAACAGTAGATGACTGCTTAGTTAAAGAATGAGTAGGCCACAGTAGAGCGGCCAATGGACATGTGTGGCTGCAGCAGCATGTCCCAGCAATGAGGCAAGTAGAACCAAAAACTGATGGGTTATCGCTCATTGTGACTGCAAGGTTGAACAATACAAGGGAGCATTCCTTTCAGATGCTCAGTTTAGTGGGGAGAATAGAAAAAAAAAAACAGATAAAGAGGTAAATAAATAAGGTATGAGCAAGCTGGCTGGAACTAGGTCTGAAGGAAAGCACATACCATGCTAAAAGGTTTGAACTGTACAGGAGAGCAACAAGAAACCTTTGAGGGCTGTCAAGCAGGGGAGTTATCACATGTGTCCCTAACTGCATAAGTCACCTTGGTGGCTGCACAGAAAACGGTTGAGAGACAGGGTGGATACAAGGAGAGAGAACTACAAAAGACCCACTCGTTTCCAGGGTGTGTGCTCTGGGCAGCTCCCTTTTTAAAATAAGGAGCACTCACCTTTACAGTCTGAAAGCAACGCAACAGCTTGAGTGCAAACCTCTAACAGGCAGAGACATGCTGGGCGTGAAGGGCCGCTGCTAAGCACTCCTTCACAAAGACTGTTCAGTGCTCCATTCAGTGACCCGAGCCCAGTGGCCACTGTGCAGTAGTTCTGACCATCCTACCAGAGAATCCAACTTTGAAGGTTACTTACTTTTCACTCAGGTTGGCTTTCACAGAGCAGGCTGAGGGTGGAAATGAAGGTTTCATCCCTGTGTGTGGGGTGTTGGACATTGGTGTGCTTTCCATAGTGGGCTTAAAACTTGATGATCCAAAAGTAAAGGGGGCAGCAGGTGCGGCCATGGGGGACGCTGCCAGGGAGCCTTTGGAAGGAGGGGCAAAAGAGAAGGTGGAGGTGCCAGAGCCCACAGGGGCTCGGGAACTGTCAGAGCCCGTGGGATACGGAGGGGGCTCCCCGGTGACAGAAGCAGATGACTTTAAGGATGAAGGGCCAAAGGAGAACATAGAAGGGGCTCCCCCAGCAGACGGCAAAGGGAAGGCGGTGGTAGGAGCAGCAGCAGACACAGGTGCAAGAGACGAAGAGGCTTCTGCTGGAGCATCAAGGTTCTGCGGGGCTTGAGGAGAGGTTGGAGTGCTAGGAAAACTTCCTGCAACAAAAACCAAGGAGAAACAAAAGAACAAAGTTAAATTGGTGGTCGCATGGCAGAGGCAAGGGAGAGAGGGCGGAAGTCAGATAAAGTTGGAAACAGTGTCTGTTAAGAAAACAGAAGGTGTAGCCAGGCGAGGAGACAGAGGCGGGTGGGTCTCTGGCCTACAGAACCAGTTCCAGGACAGCCAGAGCTAGAGAGAAACTCTTGTCTCAAAAAACAAAAGGTGGGACAATTGGTTTCTCCAAGGACTCCACAGGATAAGATGTGTGAAACTTTGCCAGGAGGTGGTGGCGCACGCCTTTAATGCCAGCACTAAGGAGGGAGGCAGAGGCAGCTGAATCTCCGTGAGTTCCAGGCCAACCTTGTCTATAATAAGTTCCAGGACAGTCAGGGCTACACAGAGAAACCTTTTCTCAAAAAAACAAACCAACAGAAAAGGAGGGAATTGAAATTTTAAAGAAGGCCAAAATGGGGACGGGCAGTAAGCTACCAGGACTTCACAGGCAGAAGCACGATAAATTTGCTACCGCAAACTGAAGAGTGAGCTGTCAGCCTCATTCGCATTACTTCATAACCAGGACACAACCCTAGTTCATTCAGGTCTCTGCCTCAGAACACTACTTAAAAGCATTACAAATACATTAAGCAAACAGTGAACTGGCACAGTTGATTAAGATACAGTCAGACAAAGTATTCCAAAATAAAAATAACTGAGGGACATAATAAAATAACTGAGGAAAAAGAACTAAGTTTTAACTCCTAAAAAAGCTGTCAATTGTATTTGTTTTAAGGTTAACAAATTTAAGCAGAAAGACTAATTCACAAAAAGAAACAACTATCCAATCTCTTTAACAACAACAACAAAAAATGTAAATTTAGCCAGGCTTCCTTGCATTAAATCCCAGTACTCCCAGTAGAGGCAGGTAGATCTCTGAGTTGAGGTCACCCTGGTCTGCACAGAGTTCCAGGCCAACCAGGCCTACACTGTGAGACCATGCCTCAAAAACAAAACAGAACAGAACAGAACAAACAATAACAACAACAAAAAACAAAACCAAAAAAGATATGTAAATTTAAAGTTAAGTTTTGACTTCCCTTTAAAATATCACAATTAAAACATGTTGCCCTTGAGAGCAGGTAAAGCCAACCTGCAGCCTCTGCCCGGTGCCACGGATCAAATACACCAAGCAGGACTTTTAGAAAACATTTCGCAACGTGTCTCAAACCCATAAAAATGGCCCCAGTGATCTCTTGCATAAGAATAAATCCTATAAAAATAATTTAAAGAATGAGAAGAAATACAATCTTTTTTCCTTCTTTCTTTTTTGTTCTTTTGATTTTCAAGGCAGGGGGTTTCTCTGCATAGCCCTGGCTGCCCTGGAACTCACTCTGAAGATAAAGCTGGCCTTGAACTCAGAGATCCATCCACCTGCCTCTGCCTCCAGAGTGCTGGAATTAAAGGTGTGCGCTCTCCATCCTGCAAGTAAATACAATCCCAATTTTTTTTTTTAAAAAAAAAAGTCAACGACACAACAGAATGGTTTATTCTTCTGAATAAACCATGAAAATTAGCTATGAACATAAGAAAAGTTTACAGCTTAAATTCAGAATCAGTATGCCATGCTGGGGACAGTGATCTTTGATCTCAGCACTCAGGAGGCAGAGGCAGCTGATCTCTGTGAGTTCCAGACCAGACAGGACTACACAGTAAGATCCCATTAGCAATAGAGCAATATCAAAACACATAAATAAAAATAGAATCAGCATTCCAATGATGTCCACATTTTAACTTTAACTATTAAGCTGTTCATGCAGAAACACTGGGAAGCAGCTCCCCAGAAAAGGCTGATTTAGAATTTGTTTTACTTCCCCAACTTTTTGTAAGGCAATTGTTAATTCAACTACATATTAAATACTTAAAAAAAAATAAATACACTTACAATTTACAATAGTTGGCCTTGGCTATTAGGCTAAATGGAGATTTGTGTTCACGGGAGATACTAAGAGCACTGAGAGGATACAAAAGCGAAAGAAAATGCCACCTTCTGATGTGAACTGTCACTGCCAGAAGAGTATCTAACACTACTCTCAGTAGGCTACTTGAATACCTCTTTTACACAATGGTTATGGAACCAGCAAGAAACACCTTCAAAGAAACATGCAGACATAAATCAATTCAATGCCCGTTAGGATTACACCAGAACATCGTAAAAAAAAAAATTGTGCACACTCCTCCTAGGGCAATTAGAACTGAGTATTCAAAGACCATCACCCTGTTATTTTCTGGCCATTCAAAGCCACATCTTTGGAGCTGCTGTGTAGAAACAAGCAGAACCATCAATGTCTTCCAAACCTAGACTTAGTCATACTGGACGGTACCAGGTCAGACTATCCCCTACTTTCATTACTCCATTTTTGCTGTTACCTCTGCACTAGATGAGAAGGAAGGAGAAAAGTTTCTAGAAAAAGCTAATGGCCACTACCCCATGATGGTTCAGTCCCTCATGCAAAATAGTACTGAGAGAAATACCCATCCTACAGGTGTCAAGCAGACAGGCTGCCCTGCTCACTACAGACAGACTAGGGAAGCTAGGTATAAGTGCTCATGAAAATCGTGAGGGCAGAACATAATGCAGAGAGTACACCCATGGGTAGCCAAAGTTCAGTACAGCACCACCGTCTATGCCAGCATCCTGGTGGATTAGCTGGGGTCACACAGCAGTTGAAAGGCCCCAATTACCTCAGTGCTCAGTGATGTATGAGCCACTCAGGCTTACAGAGCAACATGAAAACATCACCAAGCATAATCAGCCATATCCCGCCCTAATGGTCAGAAGTCTTTAGGCAGAACTAGCGACATTATGGGCATTTTAGCTACACAAGAAGAAAAGTATCAGTATCTTTTCACAGAGCTCAAGAAAAAAATTTCAATATATGGGAAAAAAAAAGCACTTCTAACAAGTTAAGACACTTTTTTCTCACAAATGATATAAAGCTGTTAAAATAAAAAGACGTTCATAATACAAACTAACACCTCCGTATGTGCATGAAGATTCCACCCCAAAATGCTGACTATGCTCCTCCTTGACGGTCTATGGAATCTGTTCTTGGGTTTTCTAATTTTTCTGCAACACAACATGACTGACCTTTCTCTGTCAAGTACAGTAAGGGCTGGAGAAAGAAGGCAGGGCTGAAAGGAGGTTAAAGACGTGCACACTTGTTCCAGGACCTCAGGCCAAGCCTTCCCACGGCAGACCGCCCTATGGAGATGACCACATACAGACAGAGGCTCACACCTGATGACTTGGGCAGTCGCTCTCCTTCTATTGAGACCAGCTCCAAGGTCTTGATTAGGGACCGAACCCCAGGATTTTGATTGATCATATAAAATGGACAAAGCACACCATCTGTTGAAAGTAACAGGAGAACCGGAGCAGCAGGAAGAGTCTTTTCATCGTCTGTCAAAAAAGAAAACAAAGGTTTAAAAGGCCAGGTCCATTTTCAGATGGAGGTCTAGAAGGGCAGCTGTCCTGCTTATTAAGGTCTTGAGGGGCTCCGTTCAACAGCAGCTGACCAGATGTGAACAGCCTTCCATGCAGCAGCTACAGCAAGAGCGCCTAGCACTCCTGACACTACATTCTGCTGGGCCCTGGACACTCCAGCAGTCCAGGACTCCCCAGTTTCCCTCCATTCAGGAAGTAGGGCTCAGCACGATCCTAAAGCGTGATTCTAAAACCCAGAGTCAGTTATCGAGGGTGAAAGCGCAAAGAACCGAGAAGCAGAGCAGTCAGCCACCAGAGACTTCACCTCTATGACATCTCAGACCCAACTCCATGAACCCTAAAGACTGAATGGGTGCTAGATCCTGTCTCCACCAGCCTTATATTCCTGTCTCCACCTCCCTAGTGCTGGGATTAAAGGCATGCACCACCACTGCATAGCTCTGTTTCTCTATTTTTAGACTAGTTCAATCTTGTACTGCCCAGTGTGACCTCAAACTCCTCATCTTCCTGTTTCCCCAAGTGCCTGGCCTCTATGGTTAACTAGTGACTAGCTCTACCCTCTGATCTCTAGACAGCTTTATTTGTCAGAACAAAATATATAACTACTTCAACAAGATAGGAGTCTCTGCCCGGGCAGTGGTGTCTCACATCTTTAGTCCCAGCACTCAGGAGGCAGAGGCAGGAGGATCTCTGTGAGTTCGAAGTTAGCCTGGTCTACAAGAGTGAGTTCCAGGACAACTAGGGCTGTTACACAGAGAAATCCTGTCTCAAAAAAAATAAAAAAAAAAAGTAGGGGTCTCTGGTCTCTGGTCAATGCTGGTTTCGGGACTGAACTGAAAAGATGGTGCATGCACACGCGCGGACACACACGCATGCATGCACGTGTACATACACACACACACAGTAAGTTAAGCTACTTTATACTCATTCATAATTTAATTTTAAGTACACAAGAGTATCAGAGTGCAAGACCATCAGACCAAATGTGCCTACCAAACCAGAGAAAGGACAAGGACTCAGGCCTGACCAGGATAGAGCCATATGGTCAAGTTCAAGCAGGCAAATACTCTTCAGGGCCTCATCACACCTCGGTCACTGTAGTCGCACTGCTGACCTCCACAGGGAAAAGGAATTCTCAGAGAACATGCTCAAGCCCCATGTGGAAAACATGAGCTTGAAGCTCTGCTCCCTCATCCTTCCCGTAACTGAGGACCGGGTGCACTGCCAGCTGACAGCGACACTCCTTGTAAGGTCACGAGGGAACCAGATATTACCTGCTCAATCTAGGGAGACACGTGAACTGTGTCTGACTGTGGTTTCATTAGTGAGTAGCCACCTTTGGGCAGCTTCACACTGCCATGATGCACCCTCCACCACTCTGCGGGTATAATTGTATCAATGGCTTCTAAGTACCAACCATTAGAGGACAGCCATTTCTACAGCAATCACTAGACAACACTCACTGATGGCGACTTCTACTTCATTGGTATAATCTATGGCAACGCCCATGGGCAAGGAGTCATCACTCTTGTCTGTCACAGGCAGTTCAGCTCTACTAGAGTCCTCCAGTAGCCAAGATTCCCAATTATTCTGAAAAGAAAGGAAGGAAAAAAGGACAAACACAAAGAGGTATATTGTTTAGCATTTTGCACTGCTTCTTCTCAGCACTGCTCCAGAGAACACCTGGCATGGGTCAGCTTCCTGTGCTGAAGGGGGACTCTGACCCCTGGCCTGGAACAACATCTCTAAGTCAAGAGTACCCCAGCATCTGTGACCTGACTTCTCCACCTGCCCCTGGTGTATCTGCCCCATCTTCTAAGCTCCAGGCTGCCTACCACAATTTGGCAGTTTCTAAACATGCAGGTGCCTATGCCACTAGTCACTGAGGCAGAAGACAACTGGGCCTGTCTTCTTGTCTCCCACTGGCCAGTTCTGCTGCTTACACTCGAGAAACTTCTACATCTTCCCAGTCACATCCCTCTTGCTCCTGTTTTCGTAGCTGGGCTCCATTCTATTCAGCAAATAAATCCTGAGTCTTATGATTCATTAACATTCTGTTTAGATTTTTGTCGTGGCCAACTGGGCAGCATGGGTCAGAGGAAACAGGAGACAAGTAATGAAACTAGGAAAACAGCTGTTCCAGCCCGGAAGAGTACACACTCATACTACATGGCTGTATTCATGGACAGGAGTATTCAAGGTACAGTCACAAGGCTGCAAACCAAGCTGACTCTAACTCTTAAGTAAGCCTCCAAGCAAAACAAAAGGGATCTGAAAACATTACAGGGCAGCATGCAGAGAGTAGCAGTGTGGTGACCGCCAACAGAAGCCGGCAAGAACAGCTGAAAAGGCACCATGAAAATGGGCCGAGTGGAACGAGAAGAGACACCAAGGTTGGGGTGCAGCGTGGTGAGCATGCACAAAGCTCTGGGTCCAATCTCCAACATCGTAAAGCCATGTGTAAGAGGGAGGGGGAAGGGAGAAGCTGTTGCCCGAGGCGTTTTATCCTTTAACCTTTGCACTAAAAGCTCCGTGAAAGGAACATGCATTACATCTTAACTGCCACCTCCCGCGACCTCTCTCAAAACAGCGTCATTCAACACAAACTGACAAAAAAGCAGAAATTTACCTGATCACTTTGTCGAGCAAGGATGCTAACTTCTGTTGAGGCTGCAGATGCTGCCAGCACTAAATCCCTTAAGAACAAGACCAAAAAGCCATTACATTCAAGTCTACCAGCAGCTCGAGCCTGACTGGGTCTACAGTACAACACAGGGCAAAGTTTCCTAGCAGGCCGAAGAGAAGATGGAAGGTACTTGATGTAGTGCTGGGCTTTTTAGTTTCAAAAAGCCCTCGAAAACCTACCCACTACTATCCATGTAAGGACAAGGGGACACACAGAATCAAGTCTGGGCTCACAAGAATCCTGCCTCACAGCAGGGAAATCCAGCTCAAGAAGAAGCTCCAATGGACTCTCAGAGGTACGCTGCTCTTGGAGAAACTCTGAATGGGTTCCTTAAGTATCAGCATTTTAAACCCAGGGGACAGCTGATGCCTGCAATTCCAGTGCTCAGAAGGCTGAGGCAGGAGGAGCACAGTCTGAGCTACAAATGACTCTTTTTCAAAACAATCAGTACTGTCACTGTCGGCACTCACTGCAGTTGAGAAAATTGGACTTCATGATGCTGGGTGTTATTGTGCACACCTTTAATCCTAGCCCCAACCCTGGAGGCAGAGGCAGGCAGACCTGAGTTTGAGGCTGGCCTGGTCTGTACGGTGAGTCCAGGACAGACAGGACTAACAGTGAGACCTTGTTTCAAAGAAACAAAACAGGTGGGGGAGGAGTGGGGGCACATTTATTGGACTTTGCAGATTAGTACACACTGACTATAAATAAATCAGGATTGGGAAGTAGACATCATAGCCATGAGGACATTATTACATCAGCTGACAATACACTGAGGCCTATCAGCCTGTACTTTGCTCCCTACGGGAACTCAGTGACTGATGTGTGTGTTCTGACCGCGGCACGGATCTCTGCTCACCACTCCTCGATGTAACTGAGGTAGTAATGATGCTGACGCTCTGTGCAGCTGCTGTAGCAGGGCTCCATAAAGTTCACAAATATCTCTGGGTGCTTTTCTTCTTTTTTCTATAAACAAGAGGAGGGGAGAGAAATCTTATGTGCAAATTCTCTGGACTCCTACCCAGCTCACAGTCTCAAAACAAAACCACTTAAGCTTAATCAGAAACTTGTTGCAATTTCTGTGCACAAACATAGGGATGAGCTCTGAAGGGCACTCATAGGAATAGGAACCCCATCACCAGGCAAGTCGAAGAGGAACTGAGTTCTGCCAGAGCCTGCCACAGGACAGCCTTTGTGCTACCTGGTTTTCCCACCTGCGTGGCAGAGCCACAAGCTTCCTTAGTCCCGAGTGCTATGAAGACGGTGTCATCAAGCACTCTCAGTCTACGGCAGGAGGCCCCAGCACTCGGCCAGCAGTGCTGTCAATGCTACTCCCAAGGAAGGGGAGTTACTAAGACTGCCAAAAAAATCTCAATGAATGTAATTTTAAACTGAACCTCAGCAGACAACCAAGAGTTACTATAACAACCTGGCATGGTGCTCACCCTTGTAAGCCTAGCATTGGAAGGCTAAAGCAGGAGGACTGTTGAAAACTTCAGGCCATCCTGGGATACAGAGTGTGTTCCAGTTCACCCTGGCTACAGTGTAAATGATCCTATCTCAAAAAGAAAAAAAATATGAAAAGAAAAAAATTCACGAAGACACCTTTTCCCATACTGGCAAGGACTAAAATGTGAGCCCACCACACACTAACCCCATGCTGGGAGCCCTGGTAGTAGTGAGACATAACTAGTACAATTCTCCTAAAATAGACAGGCATGCTTTCTAAAGCTTATCAGAGGCACACATCAACTGGGCACAATGGAATGTGCATATAATTCCAGCAGCTGGGAGGTAGAGGCAAAAGAATTGTGAGTTCATGGCCAAATTGAACTCTTTAGCAAGAAAACCAAGGGCTAGAGACATAATCTAGTGACAGAACGCTGGCTTGTACGTATGTGGCACGGATTAAATCCTTAACATCAAAAAACAAACAACAAAACCCCTACAAGGAAAAAAAAAGGGCAGCTATCCTGACCTACAGATTTCATTTCTCAATATGTATATTAAAAAATACACAGAATCACCACACAGCATAGACAGAAAATGATCTCTTGGAAACATGGACATAGAGCAGCACAGAAAGAACCAAATCCATCCCACATTGTTCTTACAGAACAAGGCTGCCAACAAACATCACTAACGGACATGAGAGGCTCCCAATAAAGCCAAGAGTAGAAAGACCCTTCTGTTTGATTTTGACATTTCCTGACCCAGCACTTAAGAGAAGAGCAGGAGGATTAAGAGTTTGAGGACTAGAGCTGGAGAGATGACTCAGTGGTTAAGTGCACTGGCTGCTCTTTCAGAGGACCCAAGTTCAATTCCAGCACACACATGGTGGTACAGGAAGTCCTTCTATATACTGGTTAATGAATAAAAAGACTGCTTTGGCCTGTGATAGGGTAGAGTAGAGCTAGGCAGGAAAACTAAACTGAATGCTGGGAGAAAGAAGGTAGAGTCACAGAAGCCATGTAGCTGTCCATAGGAGACAGTAGCGCTGGAACCTTGCCAGTAAGCCATAGCCATGCGGCGATACATAGATTAATAGAAATGGATTAATTTAAGATAGAAGAGTTAGCCAGAAATACTCTTAAGCTATTGGCCAAGCAATGATTCAAATAATATAGTTTCTGAGTGATTATTTCAGGACTAAGCGGCCAGGAACAAACGAGCAGCCTCCAAAAACAACATGGCAGCTCACAACTGTCTGTAACTCCAGTTTTTTGGGATCTGATATCTTCACGCTAATGCACATTAGAAAAAAAAAGCTAAATAAATTATTTTTTAAAAAAGTCTGAGGACCAACTGGACTATCCCATGAGCCCCTGTCTCCAAGATAGAAAACAGAGTGGAGAACTGAAAATCTGTGTACAAAAATATCAAGTTGTTTTTGAATGGTAGGATTAAAATTCTTTCTTTCTTAAGCAGAGGAGTAAACAGACTTATTAAGGAAGAACTGGAAAAAACTCCCAATAGTAGAAGTTCTAAAGGAGGAACACTAAATAATGTTGTTTGTTTGTTTTTCAAGATGGCCTTTTTAGGTGTCTTTTTCTATAATATTTCTAAGTAATCTTGTGGATCGCACTTTCTTCTCTCCTTGACTCTGACTACAGATTTTTAACTCCCCCATTCATCAGCACATGGGATCCTTAAAAGCCTGACCTGGTCCCCTGTATCCTCAGCTTTAAAGCAGTGCCCAAACTACCTGTACCTCATAGTAGGGCCAGGCAGTAGTGTCCACGCCTTTCATCCCAGCACTAGGGAGACAAAGGCAAGTGAATGTTTGTGAGTTCGAGGCCAGCCTAGCAGAGCAAGTTCCAGGACAGCCAGGGCTACATAGAGAAACCAGGTCTCAAAACAGACACACACACACACACACACACACACACACACACACACACACACACACACATCAAGCCTGTGGCGGTCTGAAGGAGACTCTGGCTACCTCTCCAGACAGACAGGATGTCTGTCTCCTGCCATCATGAGCACGGACTAACCTTGAAAACTATAAGCAAGACCCCAAGATTGCTTTCTTTTGTAAGACTTGCCCTGGTCATGGTGCCTTTTCACAGCAAGAGAACAGTAACAAAGTCAGTGCTCTAAATGGACACCATCATTTTCGTCCCAGGCCCACAGTATAACATTGAAACCTTACACCTGACTCGACAATCACAGTCAATAAGGAAAAGGATTTAATTCTAAGTTAGCTTATTAGACAACTTCTGTGACTCTCAGAAAACAAAGTTCTTTTCACATGCTTACCGGGAGTAAAGCCATCACCACATCTGGACAGGTTTCCAAGGCCCCGTCTGCACCAGCATAGACTATCATGAAGACATAGGTACCAATCCACAGCACATCCAGAACTGAAAAACATACACCCCTGATTCCTAGGTCACCAATCTCAGCAAGAAGATACAGCTAAATGCATCTATGTTTGGAATAGTTACCACATGCTACAAGAGTTAACTTAGACAAAGAAAGAAAAGTACTACGGCTTTTAGCAAAGGTTCATACTCCATTGAATAAGGATAATTCACAGATACGAATGTATCAATTAGCCCAGTTTCTTAAAAATAGTGGGTTTTCTACAGGATTATTATTAGGGAAAAGGAAGAATTCTTGTAAAAATGCGAGATCTATTTCAAGCTATTATACTGAGTAACGCATGACACTGAGAAACTGGCTTCTACCCTCTCCTGAGCAGGGACAGAGGGTCTCAAATGGCTAGAATGGCTGCAATAGCGCCCAGAGAATAAGCAAAGCAGTTGTTACCTCTCACAGGATGATCTGACTCATAAAATGGAGGACATGGAATGACCTTTTTTTCCTGCAAAGTCTGAAAGAGATTTGAAAAATGTCAAATGAAACAATGCTTAAATCAATTTAACTCAAATCCAATCAGATCACCTAGAAGCTGATGTTCTAACCCCCTCCACACTCCCATCTACTCCTAGCACCAAGGAAATGCTGGAGCTGAGGAGATGCTCGATGCAGCAGCACTCACAGTGCACAGCTATCAGTACTGAGGCACACGCCCATCAGTAAGATCACCGAGTCCGTCTACACAGTAGACTACCACAGAGCCTCCAAGGAGAGAAAAGCTGCCTGCATAGAACTGAAAAGAAAACCTCAGTATACTAAGCTTTTAAAAATAAAAAAGTAAGCCGGGTGGTGGTGGG
This sequence comes from Myodes glareolus, assembly GCF_982192425.1. Lineage (NCBI taxonomy): Eukaryota > Metazoa > Chordata > Mammalia > Rodentia > Cricetidae > Myodes > Myodes glareolus. The sequence goes on from NC_142046.1 coordinate 13,576,159, forward strand.
GCATGCCTTTAATCCCAGCACTCGGGAGGCTGAGGCAGGTCTTGTGAGTTCAAGGCCAATCTGGTCTACAAGAGCTAGTTCCAGGACAGGCTCCAAAGCTACAGAGAAACCCTGTCTCAAAAAAAAAAAAAAAGAAAAAAAAAAGAAAAAGAAAAAGAAAAAGGAAAACTGGCAATATGAAGCTCGGGGAAACAGCGCATGGCGCAGGAGCACATTTTACTTTACAGGAAAACAAAACAGTGCATTTCCACACCACCATACCAGCGGTTTGCATGAGCAAACATAAGAGGGAGGAGGCCTGAATACTCGGGACAATGGAGTCTCTGGAAAGACAGGGGACATAGCAAAGAGGGCAAATCTCTTCTTCATTTATGGAGAGATTGATTACAATGAATATAAATTCCTTTTTGTTTATTTTGTAGTGCTAAGGATGGGACCCAAGGCCTCACGCTAGCCAAGCACTCTAACACTAAGATGTTCCCAATCACAATGACTTATTCATAGCAAAAAGGAAAAAAAAAGTCACAAAGATGTTCCAAACCACCCCCAACAATGGTAACTTATAGGAAAAGTTCTCAGGTGCAAAGCAGGAACTCACAGGAAGGTACTGGACCACGGTTCCATTCCGCTTTCCTACAGCCAGCTGCTTTCCCTTGGGGCTCCAGCACACTATGAAGAGAATGCCACCAATTAAAAACCCAGTGAAAAGAAAGCAGCCCCAATATCTAGACAGCAACATAAGCACCCCAAAAGAGATCATCCCAAGAAGAGTGGAGAAAGTACAACCAGTTTAACAATACAAGCCAATGACTACTTACCAGTGGAACTTTGCAAGACAAGAATGAAGGTGTTTAAATGATTAGGAATCACCCTGATGTTTCTGTTTGTTACTTCTAGTGCTTTTCATAGAGGTACAAATGACTTCCAGATGGCTACTCAGCAACAATTATTCTCAAAAATCCAGTTTTAAATGAGCTGTGCTCAAGTATTTCTTTCTCTCAATAGCCCAAGCACATTCAAATTAATTCATATAAGCCGTTTGGTTTCAAGACCATTAACTATAAAAATAAAGGATATTCTCAATTTCTACGCTCTCCCCATCCCCAGCAATCCACACAAAACAAGGAAGGTCATCCAGAAATTAATTTTTAAATAGCTTGTCATCATTGTACTTTATGGGCGGGAAGCCTTTATTACCCACCGCATGTAACTGCTGCTGAGGGCGGAAGAGTGGAACACACTTTCACCACATCTGTAACTTGCAGGACAGCAATACTGCCATCAGCCAGACAAACTGCTACCATGGAAGGGACAGTGGGGTTCCACTTCATATCAGTCACCATCCCGTCTGCATCCTTGGAAAGCTTGTGATAGGCAAATGGACGCTTCAGTGGCTTTGCCTTAAAATAAGGGTACAAATGCAAAATAAATTAAGAATCACAAAGGCACTTAGGATTCAGAGGAAATGACTGAATATGCATCCTTTCTTAAATCAAACTCTCTAGTTCTTCATAACCAAGGGAAAAAAGAAGGGCTTGCATAGCAATCTATTAGTCACAGACAATTCAGTGGAACTGAGAAAGGCCATCAGCTACTTTACTATGCTCAAAGGGACTGCTGATCGGGATACGCAAAGCAGGAGTCTCGGATCTGTTTAACGACCCTGGCTAGGCTTTTAGATTCCTTTCTTTGGTTTCGGGTGGGAGTGAGCTTTATTTGTTCTGCTTTCTGAGGCAGGTTCTTTAGCCTGTCCTGGTCTCAAATTCACTATCTGCCTTCTGTAGTCTAGGGACTACAGGTGTGTGCTAGCATGCTTGGCCAGTGTCTGTCTGTCCATCTGTAAATGAAGACATTGTACCTACTATAGGAAGCATGAAAAAGACAAGCCACACAAACACCTAATCCCAAACATAAAGCCAGCATTCTACACTGCTACTGCCTCAGGAGAGACCCTGCATCAGGAGAGACCAGATCAAACAACACTGACACCAACCTTCTCCATTAGTTCCATGTCTGTCACAGGACAAATCTCTAAGCTTTCTCAAGTAACATTCTTGTGTGTAAACAAGAAATGTTACCTTGATACAGGGCTTAGTATAAAATAATTTGCTAAAATACTTTCTGTTTCAAAGACTTACGAGTCTATATTTAAGAAATATTTTTGTGACCTATATTTTAATCCAGAAAGACTTCACATGTCAACCTGAGATGCATCTGTCAGTCAAAAGGAAACTACTCCAATTCCCCAAACTGCAAATATCCAGAAATGGGTTCAACCAGGATGATAGGAGGATTTCTGCTGGTTAGATTAAGAGCCAGCATTCCTCAGAACTTCTGAAACTGGTTCCCATCTGCCAAAAGGAGTCATTTCCCTTACCTCCAAAGAGGTACATCTCACCTTTGGTGCCTATTAGCATATCAGAGCTCATGCTGGCTTCCAGGTTCCTTCAGTATCATAAGTACCTGTTACACATTTCAAAGCCCATGCTAACACCTAACCTCTTCCCCTATCCTAAATTCCCTACAGTTCACAGACTCCACCACCCCCAAGCTACCCCGTCTCCTTCTAAGTCTGCTATTCCCAGTCTGCTCTCTCCCCTCTACACACACTATTTTCTCTATTCTCTCGCCACATCCTGTCTGCAGGCCATGTTCAGTCTATTTCCTTCTCTCTACGCTCTGGACTCTTCACTCCCTTCTATCTACAACAGAAACGTTCCCCCCAGCCATGCCATGGAGCAGCCCTGTCATCAGTTTATGCAGTTTCCAGGTTAGATTATCTAGGAGGAAATCTCTTCGTTCCATGTTGAAAATACAGTTCACAGTTACAGTAGCTTACCTGATTTGAAAAGGTGCGGACATCAAAAAAAGCTACAAGGGAGCCGTATTCACTGGACACCATGCATGCAGAGAGCGTGAGGTTGTCACAGCTCAGTGCCAGGTGATGGACTGGGAATTTCAGAGGGACAGTCAAGCCCTGGACGGTCTCAACTACAAAAACACAAGAAACAAAGCAAAAAACAGATTGTTCTAGGCACACAGCCACAATCCTTTATCCAAGTCAATTATGAAACATTTTGCTATCTCCATAAACATATACCCTTGGATCCTTAGTTATAGAAACTAATTTTAACTTTCCTGATAACTGGTTTTCTCTCTGTCTTTCTTTTTTTCCCCCAGACAGGGTTTCTCTGTGTATCCCTGGCAGTCCTGGAACTCACTCTGTAGACCAAGCTGGCCTTGAACTCACAGAGATTCACCTGCCTCTGCCTCTGCCTCTGCCTCTGGGGTTGGGGCTGGATTAAAGGCGTGGGTCACTACTGTCCAGCTTAACTTTCCTATAAGGAGGTAATGATGCATTAAATATTCCAAGACTTCCTATTGCCCTTGCTGAAGAGGCTTTTGCTACAATGCCCCAAATACACATTTCCATCTGTTGGGTTGGTTCTGTCATGCCTTCTCCTAGGCAGCCAGAGTTCAAGTTCAACTGAGCAAAAGAAAAACATGGCACAAGAATGGATCTTAGAGAACAGGTCACAGAAACAGAAGCACAGAGGGTTAAAGAGAAAACTCAGAAAGGCGGGGTTTTTGGCACCCTACTCTGCAAGGCAATCTTAAGCATAAAAGTAATTTTAACTTTCACATTAAAATTGTGTCTCGGGGGGCTGGAGATATGGCTCAGTGGTTAAGAGCACTGGCTGCTCTTCCAGAGGTCCTGAGTTCAATTCCCAGCAACCACATGGTGGCTCACAACCATCTTTAATGATATCCGGTGTCCTCTTCTGGTGTGCGGGCATACATGGAGGCAGAATGTTGTATACATAATAAATAGATACATACATACATACATACACACGCTAAAAAAAAATAAAATAAAATTGTGTCTCGGAAAGGAAATAAGTCGATTAGCATGCCACCACAGGCCATCTCTGCTATACAACATATCAAAGTGCTTACCAATTTTATTGGGATCATCTCCAGGTTTGTTCTGGATAAGAAGGCTTTTGGTAGGAAAAACACACAAGCCATTGGTACCACCAGCAAAGAGCATACCATACTTATTGGATATGGCAAGCACACTCGAGCGCTCCTTGGGCAACTCCTCAGGAGAGTCAAAGATCCTTACTTTCTTCAATGCTCTAAACTGAAAGTCCTGTTTTGAGGGGTGAAACAAGATCAATTTCCAGGAAGGAAGAAATTAAGTTATGTTTACTATTACAGTCCATAAACACAATTTCAAAATAACAAAATGCACTATTACCCTGAGGCCAACAATTTTCTGTTTTTAGACTCTCTGTATTTTTGGTGATGCATGGCTTAATATTCATTAACATTTGTTGAATGAAATACACAGGGCTGGATAGAGGACTCAGGGGTTAAGATCACTAGCTGCTATTCCAAAAGATTTGGGTTTACTTCCCAGCATCTACATAGCAGCTCACAACTGTAACTCCAGTTTCTGGGAATCCAACAATCCTACACTTCGTTAGTCGGCAATCACTTTGCTAAGCTGCATTTGTGCCCCGCCCCACCCAATAAACCCATCTTTAGGTCAGGGTTTTAGTGAAAAGAATGTGACAGCTCCAAGAGAAAATTTGTTTCTATTGAGCCATAAGCAGTGTCTCATAAGCAGTGTCTAGCACAACCACACATACTATTTTCCTGGTAGTGCAGGTTTAATGCATATTTACTCAAATAGACGGAAATTCTCAAATCTAGTTGAATATAGTGGGCAAAGGTTCACACAACTTTCTCCATATCTTCTTTGTGATTATCATCCTAATAGTCATGACTATATTACTGGGTCATGATGGCCTTTGTGTGAAGGATCAGTGTGATCAAGCAATACAAAAAAGCTCTCCTTTCTGGCACTGGCAGAAACACTGCTATTCATCCTGTGGTTCTAAGGCCTCTCCACCCCAGCATAGCTGAGGAGCATGACCCATGCCCATCAGGGGGCTCAGCACAGGCGCTGATGCTCCAGAAAAGAGCCACTATTTCTAATCATGATATGGCCACTCTCCCATATACGCATTTTAGCGATTCTAGCGATTCGCTGTTCACACAAATGGCTAACTCCTTTGTGCAATTCACTCATTTCTAGCTGTCTTTGGTTCTGTGTTTTCATTCTGCCAGATTATATAAGTCAACTATTAATACAGTAGCCACACGTGGTGGGGGAGGGGCATCCCTCTTATCATTATAGCCACTTCCCTTCCCTTTAATTTCCTGCCTTCGAGCTGACTTCCAGGGCCAAATTGTCTTTCTATTCCAATTAACTAGGGGTTTTGGAAGGCAGAAGTGCTTCTTGGTTCCACTTGGGTAGTCTGGACCACCTTCAAGTATCAGCATAGAGAAAGCTAAGTGAGGGGCTACACCAACTGTGGGGATGCACACCAATAATCCCAGCACTTGGGAGGTGGAGGCAGGGGCATCAAGAGTGCAAGACCAGCCTCAAGCGGACAGAAGCCAACTTAGTTGGACTACAAGAGATCCTGTCTTAAACAAAATAAGACTTAAGGCTTCGGCCACGTGACTTTGGATAATTTACTTTCAGAACTTCAATTTGCTCTCTTTAAGAGCTAGTTGTAGGGGCTATGGTGACGAAGGCCACAGCACCTCGCACGCAACAAACAAAAAGTCGTTGTTACTCCTATGGCGACCAGCACATGAGAGTAGCAAGGGTAACTTAAGAGGCGTGGCCAAGCCCACCTAAGGGCAAGTGACCCGCACTTGGAGAGAACTCACGCTAGCGACACGCACAGAACTGCGGACGCTGTGAGGCGAGAGCTCTGAACCTGGCGAACTGTTGGAAGCAGGCGGGGAGTGGGGGACGTTCCAGGGCAATTCCAGGGCTACCGCAGGCAGTGAGGCCCCAGCCAATCTCTACCTTCATCTCCCGCTCAGGGACTATGGCATCCATATCGTCTCCCATCGTGCCGCCTTCAGGGCGTTCAAAAAGCTGCCGCTGCCGCCTGCAGCCTTTCCAACACAGCCCAGGCCACTCGGGCCCCGACTTCCTCTCCCCCGTGCCAGCGGCGCGCGGGAGACGCGCGCTTCCGGCGCGCATAGCTGACGTCAACCTCGCCGGTTAGTGGGATTGCCCGAGTCAGTCGCGGGCTCCTCCGAAGTCGCGCGCTTGCCTGCCCACCAGCCCCATTGGCCGGTTTTCCGGGGAGTGGCCACGAGGCGCGCGCCGACGCCCTCCCTTTCAGATCCGCGCTCACACACCGGTTTTTCAAAGGTTTCCGTCGTTGCGCGGCGCACACTTTTGTCAATCAAAGACTGGAAAGTTACCCGCAGCTCCTAGCTGCAGGTCTGTTAGTAGCTTCCGACTTAGGGAAGTTAGGAACTTAAAACTGTGTCCAAGAGACAACTTTGAGAGGTTTAGGAAGAGCGGGCAAAGAGGTTCAGATAGTAGGTGGACTTGCGTGTCCCGTTGCTGAACCCTTTTGCCCAAAACTGAAAACGAAGCGGAAAAGGAGTAAAGATATGTTTGACAATCATTTCAGAGCAGAAGCCATCTCCACAGTGTCTCCTTTAACCTTCCAGTAGGGGTTTGGTGACTTAATAGAAACCCTGTTATGGTGGTTTGTGCCTGCCAATATCACCTCTTGGGAGGTGAAGGCCTGAGGATTAGGATCTCAAGGCCATCCTCAGCTACTTGGTTATCCTTAGCTATCCTGGTTTACACGAGGCCCGGTCTGGAAAAAAAAAAATTGTTTAATGAAATAAGGGAATTCCACACAAAGCGGTTAACAAATTAACCAGTGGCTCTCAGCCAGGACGGGTTAAGATCTAGATGTACTAACTGATGTTGAACTTTCTGTAAAAATAATGTAGAAGTTCCTAACTTCGAGCTGGTGTGTCCGGTCCAGAGGGCACATTCTGTCAAGTGCTGTTTTCAACGAGTTATTTATGTGTCCCATGCCTCTTCTCATTGTAAAATAATGATAAAAATAGAAGAGAAGCTGGGCGTGGTTAGCATTCAGGCCTCTGTACTGGCTCTGCCCTTAGGGTCCTGACAGACTGCATCCTCAGCTGCAGCCACTACGTGTTGCATGTTAGTTGGGTTTCCTTTCCACCTCCTGTTTCTCTCTCCCTCTCTTTCTTCCTTTCTCTTCTTCCCTCCCCTTCCCCCTTTAACCATTCCCTTTCCTGCAATAAAAAAAAAAACTCCACATGAACTCTGCCACATGACATCTTTCTCACATTTTTTGTTGTTGTGGTGGTGGGTTTTTGGTTTTTTTTTTTTTTAATTTATTAGTTTGGTTGGTTGGTTTTTTTTTTTTTTTTTTTTTTTGGTTTTTTTCGAGACAGGGTTTCTCTGTAGCTTTGGAGCCTGTCCTGGAACTTGCCTTGAAAACCACAGTTTGAACTGACCTCAAACTCACAAAGATCTGCCTGCCTCTGCCTTCTGAGTGCTGGGATTAAAGGCATGCGCCACCACAGCCCGGCTAGATTTTCCAAATTCCCACTCCCTCTTCTCCCAGTGTTGTTTTTATTATTATTATTATTATTATTATTATTATTATTATTATTATTATTTATGGTGCAGGGGCAGGCAGATCTCTGAGTTCGAGGCTAGCCTGGTCCACAAAGAAGTTCCAGCACAGCTAGGGCTACAGAGAGTGGGGTAAAAGTGGGTCTTGGGCTTAGTCAGAGGAAGTCAACTGTCCTCTGTCTGGGACTCATTCAGCTGGTACCTTTGTCAGCTTGCTCTTCTGAATTTACTGAGCCCAGAGCTGTCCCCAAGAAGCACAAAGACACTGGTGAATTGGTCTAGTTTATTCCAATCTGCAGATGGTGTCCCACCCATACATACACATGCACACACGTCATTCACCCGTATCTACCTGACAAAAGTCTATTGAATCACAGGGCAAAGCCATACTTGGCTTGGCAGTCCTCATGTGTCTGGTCACACCAGTTAGATTTGGTCTTTTTCAGAAGTAAAGACAGCTGATTTCCCAAGAAAGCTAAGCCCGTAACTAGAGAGGTTAAGATCCCTGGAGCCAAAAGATAGATACAGCTTGAAATATATGCAAACTCCTCCCTCTAAAGCTTATTCTTAAGTCTCTTCCCAGGGGCTGATCTACAGACCACTGACGGGGCTCGCAGGGTCCCCTCCCAATAGAGAGCCTCTTCCTGTACCTTGGAGAGGTCAGAGGCACACTCCTTTGCTGTCCCTTATGGGGTGCTATGTAATCCCAGGAGTTGTGGACCCACTGAGCCTGACTGGCTCCACCCTCCTCTGTCACAGAGAATTGGACATCTGAATACAGTCCAAAGTCCCAACCCAACCATTGAACGAGGCAGAAGGAATGGGGAGAGATGCTACTCTTAAAAAAAAAAAAAAAAAAAAAAAAAAAAAAAGAGTCAATAGATGGGATGAGGGTAGACAGGATTTTCTGTTACAGGGAGGAACGCTAGGGTTTAAACATCAACTAGAATGCATTTGAAGCATAGCTAAATGATCTGTGCTGAGCTGGACTGGTTGAGACCAGAGGATAACCGGGGCCAGTCATTTTGTGCCGTTTGCTTCACTCTCCAGCTGCTATAGGACACTAAGGAGCCCCAGGAAAACCACACTAGCTTAACTCTTTCGCCTTTTCCTCTTAGGGTTTAGGCTCTTCTACAGTCTTACCAAGACACGAGTCAGCTGGAATTCCTGGGACTACAGGAAACTGACCTCTTGCTGCCGCTGCCCCTCCCCATTTCCTAACATCACACTGTCCTTGGCTGGGTGTGATTCCCCAGGAGATCCACATTTCACGTGTCAGCCCGTTTCACTGTTGGGTTCTGGACTCAGTGCATACAGTGAGTGCTTGATAAATTTGTTTGCTGAATGACTCTGTCTTGTCCTGAGAGGCCAGGACAAAAGTTTCCAGAACACGGGCAGGGTCAGGCTGAGGTCCCCACTCGGATAAGATGGGTCAACTTTGATATTCACTGCAGTAATTCCTGGAAATGGTCTCTGAGGATCAGTCAAGAAGCTGAAGGGAAGACAGACTGCCAAGGCAGGCTTGGTCCTTACCCGAACCCACAGCCAGTTTGAAGGGTGAGTCCTGACCCAAGGTCTTCAGAGGGGATGACACCTTTCTCAAATATCAGGCTGAGAGATAGTCATCCTCACCCTTCCCTTTGACCAATGCAGCCTAGGGCAGGGTGCAGGGCACCTGACCACCTGGGCGCCAGTCCACGCTCTCCCATCTCTAGATTAACCCCCGACCTTCCAGCAAGGTCCTTAACCCCAGTAGGGCACACAGTGAAATGAGAGGACTGGCCCAGCTAAAATCTGCCGGGTGACCTCAGTCCCATCCCCAGGCTCCAGGTCTTGAGTGACCTGAGAAGGGAGCTAGGAGTTGGACATAGCACACATCACCACCGAACAGGAGGACTTAAAGCTTGTATGTAATAGGCACTCAGCAAACAACTGCTGAGGAGTGGGTGAGTGGAGGGAGAAGCAGGAATAGCCGGATTCAGGGCATCTTCCAGTCAGCTTGTGTCTCTGTCTGAGGTTCATCATGATCACCTGACTCCTCTTCTGCCCTGGCACCCTCAGCATCCTCCCTCGAAGTGGGGCTCCCCAAAGCCACTATCTTCACCTCTGCCTCTGAGACCCTTTCCTGCCCAGCAATGGACAGCCGAACTGCACTGTCCCTCTGAGCTGTCTGTAAAGGTGTGGTCACAAGAAGTAAAGCCAGAAGTTCCTTCTGGTTCCTTTGAAGGACTCCAATTCTTCCATTCCCCACCTTGTGTCACGTCACTGAGGACCGAGAGTGGCAAGAACCAAGGGAAATCAGCTGCATCTGTGAGGCACCCAGGAACACCAGAAACACCAAGCTGTCCTGGAGCTTTGTGCCTGCTCAGGATCACTTGAGGGTGGGGAAAGGGGAGGGGCAAACAGGGTCAACCCTGCGGCCTGAATTGAGCTTAGAAACCTAGAATGAGGCCGGGCGGTGGTGGTGCATGCCTTTAATCCCAACACTTGGGAGGCAGAGGCAGGTGGATCTCTGTGCGTTTGAGGCCAGCCTGGTCTGCAGAGTGAGTTCCAGGACAGCCAGGGCTGTCACATGAAGAAACACTGTCTCGAGAAACCTAGAAAGATGAATTGATAGACAAGACCCTCTTCAACCATGGGAACTCGGGTGTGCGGCCCCCACGCCCTCTCCAGCTTTGATGTCAGCCCTTCTGTGTAGGGAGGGCAGGGCAGCAGGGATCAGAGAGCAGGGCCCTGAGGCTTAGGGTTCCCCAGTCTCGTTAAGGCAAGTAACGTGTGCTCCCATAAAGAAACGGAAATGAAGATGAAATGAGTCCATTAGGACAAAACACAGAAGACAGACGACAAGGAGTGGAGAAAGCAGAGAGCCAAGTGCAGACGGTGGCCTGGAGGGTCCAGGCCGGTCCTCAGGGCAGGCTGGCGATGTCTCTCTCAGGAGGTGGGCCAGCAGGCTTGGGGCTGCTCTCGTTGGCTTTTCCTTCAAACATCATGACCCTGGTTTAGAGATGAAGAAAATAAAACAAAACAAAAGGGTTAAGACTCCTCCCCTCAGTCAGAGCTCTCCCCAGCCTTCGCTCTGCTGGTCCTCGATGGAATGTCCCCAAGGCTATTCTGGGAAGAGCTGCGTGAAAAATCACACTTGCCAGGTGGTGGTGGCAGAGGCAGCGGTGGTGTGTGCCTTTAAATTCCAGCACTCAGGAGGCAGAGGCAAATGGATCTCTGTGTGTTCCAGGCCAGCCTGGTCTACAGAGCACGTTCCAGGACAGCCAGGGCTACATAAAGAAACCCTGTCTCGAAAAACAAAAACCATCACACACACACACACACACACACACACACACACACACACACGGACACATATACCACACATATGGAGACACAGACACACACACGGACATGGACACAGAGGTATACACATAAGGAAAAAAAGGAACCAAAGTCCAAGGACCAAAGATAGCCTGCTTAGAGTCACCAGGGAACAAGCAACAGTGCCAGGATTCAAACTCGAATTGACTTTTTCAGGGAGGGAAGAGGTGAAAGGAATTTGAGTTAGGTCTCAAGTAGCCCAGGCTAGCCTTAAATTTGCTAGGTAGCTGAGGATAGCCTTGAAACTCCTGTCCTTCCTGCATCTACTGCCTTAGTGCTAAGAATACAGATGTGCCCTACCACATGCCCAGCTAGAGGTGATTACAGACTCCGTCAACTCACAACAACCTCAGGGAGGAAACAGGTCGGAACACGTTGACAGGAGGGTAGGGGTGCAGCAAAATGGTTGGAGCATTTTTCTACCAGGTATGAGGCCCTGGGTTTGATTATAAGCATCTTGTACAAAAGGAAGGGAAGAAGGGAAGGAGAGAGGGAGGGAGGGAGAGAAGAGGGGAGGGAGGAGGGAAGAAAGGGAAGGGAGGAAGTATTCATAGTCAGGACTGGTTTGGTATTACATGCCCACAATCTCAGTACTTGGGAGGCTGAGGCAGGAGAATTAATGGCTTTTGAGGAGAGCTTAGGCTCCACAGTGAGTAACAGACCAACTAGGATTACATGGGAGCACTCAATTAAAACTCTGAAAACCCTGTAAAAAAAAAAAAAAAAACCAAAGACAAAAAACAGGCAGTGGTGGTGGTGCACACCTTTTACCCCAGCACAGGGGAAGTAGAGACAGGCGGATTTCTGGGAGTTTGAGACTAGCCTGTTTTACATAGTGAGTTCCAGGCAGTGCCACCTTCATTTTGTCATTCATGAAGCCTCCATTGGGGTTTACCATGCACCACAATACAAGCTAATCTCTCTGGGTAAGGAAAACAGGCTCAGAAAACTCCAGATCTTCACTCGACAGGGAGCACAATGAATTGTCCACCACTAGGGGATGGCCAAGGTGTCCTCAGCCCGGGCTTCTCCCCACACGATAGCCTTGCCTCTGAGACCTCACGGGGTGCGGAGATACTCACAGTTTGAGGACAGCCGAGCGCTTGCCAAGCATCATGTTCACGAAGTCGCGGTAGGAGATGGTGTCGCTGACACCGCCTGTCACCTCCGAGATCATCTTCTTCATCTCCAGATGGGTCTTGGGGACCCCCAGCTTCTCCATCATCCTCTTTAAAGACATTAGATCTGCCAGGAGGAAAAGCAGATCCGCTGAGTGGAGACAGGACACTGCCGGCTGCAGGGAGTCAGATCTGGTCTGGGATCAAGCATCACTCCTCTTGGCTGGGGGACCTGGGGAAAATTGTGTCACCTCTCTGGGATGACAGGTAACACAAGTCTCCAACCCCAGCAGCTGAAAGGCTGGGACAGAAGGATCGCTGCAAGTCTGAGACCAACCTGGGCTGCATATTGGAGAAGGCCTAGGGAGAGGGCTCACTCGGTAAGCTGTGCCAGCATGAGCACTGGGTTCAAGCCCCACAGCCCGAATAAACACTCAGGCGCCCTGGCACAAGCCTAAGATCTCGGGGATGGGGGATCAGAGACAAGAGGATCCCAGAGACTCACTGGCCATCCAGTCTAGCCAAGTAAATAAGCCCCAGGCCCAAAAATAAATAAATAAGTAAACAAACAAACAAACAGGAAAGCCATTTAGAAGACCCTGATGCCAACCCCTATCTTCTACACCCAGGCACACACAGGTGCACATGTATATGTGTGCCCACAAACACGCACACATACACGCACAATCAGTTTCCAGGAGAAAGAAAGCAGAAGAAATGGTAATTAGCCGTATGCGGACATGTTATACGCGATTCTCTCCCAGAGGGGCCTCTGAGTTAGGGTGAGCCAAGGTGCCCAGGAGTTAGCCTGACTCCGGGCATTGAAAGTCAAACTTTCTCTGGCACAGCACACAGAGACCGTTGCCACCTGCCACTTCCGTTCTGCTATTGTAGGACTCTCCCAAGGCTAGGGGGGACAGGGAGCCAGAAATACCCTCAGAGCAGGAAAAGCAACAAAAGGACAAAAGAGAAGAAAAACAAGGGAGGCACCAAAAAGTCCTTCCACCCCAGGGGGCTCCCACCAACATCTGAGACAAGGCGCGGGGGGGGGGGGGGGGGGGGGGCAGGGCCAGATCTCAGCGCTGTGAGCAGGGTTGAGGTGGGCAGCACTTGTACATGGCCCTAAGTTGCTAGGCTTTCCAGGTTCCTCTGTGGAAAAGAGCTCAGGGCACACACACTGCCCACCTTCAAACTGTCAAGACTTCTGGAGACACGTGGCATGGGGTTGCTGAACACCCTGACCCACTGTGTCTCCCTCACTGGCGAGATTTACCCTGCAGACAACCAATGAAGAGGACCAGATCCATCTAGAGAGATGGTTGCTGTGAGGTGATCAATAGCAGTTAAAATAGAAAATAGTAGGTTGGCAGGACAGCTCAGCAATACGGGTAAAGGTGCCTGCTGCCGCGCCTGAGATAGTTTAATCTCTGGAACTCACACGGTAGAAGGGACCTGACTCCCTCAAGTTGTCCTCTGACCACCAAACACATGCCATAGAGGTCCAGCCCCTCCACGTAAACAAATAAATAATAAATGTGATTTAAATTTTTTAAAACTCAGAAATAGTAACCCAAATGTGGTAGTGCATGCCTGTAAACCCAGCACGGGGAAGGCTGAGGAAGGGAGACTGCTTGAGGCCAGCCTGAGCTAAATAGTGAATTCTAGGTCAACCTTGGCCAGAAAAACAAAAACTAAAAAACAACCTAAGAAACCCACTGAAGATACAGCTCAGCTGACAGAGCGCACCGCACGCATGCAGCTCTGGGTTCTGTCCCTTGCCCCGTACAAAGTGAGCATGGTGGTGCATGCCTGTAATCCCCACAGTGGGGGCTCATCCTCAGCTACATACTGAGTTACAGGCCAGCCTGGGCTATCATGAGACCTGTCTCTAAAGAAAAAATATGAAGCCACCTACAGTCTAAAATTCTAAATGGTGGCTCTTCAAGTGTTGGCTGGACGCCTTTGGATCCATTCATGCAATGGAATATCCTGGGAAGGGACAGAATAACAGGGAACCCTCTCAGAAGCAAACACAGGGACTGAGCCCATGCCCCAACATCGGGGACTCATCAAATCCTTTCCTTCTGAGTCTTGGAGTCCTATCCACAACCTGAGGGTGACTGAGCAGCCTGGACCACGGCCTAGCCCTGCTGGTGAGGGTCAAGCTACAGTTTCCTGCCGGAATGCAGGTGCCCTGGGACTTTTGTGTCTCTGTCACCCCAGCACCTTGACAGCAGGCAGCAGTGGGTTCTGCTGGAGGTTGAGAGGCAGTGTCTACGCCCCTTGTCACCTGCAGGGCAAGGGACCGCAATAAGGACAAGGCAGACTTGGAGAGAACGAAGCTGCAGTCCCTGGGTCCAGGAGACAAGCAGCCGCTGCAGGCCTGGGTGGGATGCAGCGCTAGGCTCTGGAGTGGGAGGCTGTGGAATCTAGCAGGGAAGCAACCCAGGAAGGTTCCCAGGCAGTGAAGCCGGGCAGAGAGTGGAAGGAACCAGGGCAGGCTGTGCCTAAGGCAGGATAGAAAGATAGAAGATGAAGGGGCTTGAGGAGGGAGAGGAGCCCCTTGGCCCTGAGGATATGCCCTAAGTCACATACTGGCAAAGAGTCAAGAATTTCAACCCAAAGACAGAAAAAAAATGTGCTGTGAAGATTGTCTGCTTAGAGAAAGTATTCCAGTCCCCAAGAGACTCCTAACGAGACCTACAAAACAGTCAGCCAGCCATGCGCGCAGACAGAACGTGTGTGTAACCGCTGAGGTTAACTTTACCAGCACACCCTGTTGTCTGTTCTGAGAAAACTCTCCCAGACAAGATCACAAGCCCTGTTTATAGTCGGAACATGTCTTGACCTCCTAGTGACCCGTGGATGGTAAGAACTCCATTGATCTGGGTGACCTACAACTTTATCTTTTTAGCCCGTTCAGTCTGGAACAGCACACTCATGAAACCCTGTAAAATCTCACTTATGAAATGATGAATTCTTCAGATAAGTATGCAAAAACATTTTTTACTTAATCTTTCAAACTTAGAAATTGATTATACCCTTTGGATAAAGTAATGTCAAAAGTCACCAAAATCATAGAGCTAGCTATTGCTAAGCCGGGCTGCGCCTTTCTTGGCAGCTTCTGCTTGTTTTGTGCGAAAAAACTATACTACTTCCACTACTCTCCTCTTTCCTTTCTATTTTTTTTTCAAAGTTTATTAAATTATGAAAGTTTCCATTTCCGCCCCTCCTCCCAACACCCTCCCACTCCCCCCCTTCCTTTCTATTTTTTATTGTACTTTTAAAAATTATGTGTAGTGTGTTTGTGCACATAACCGCAGTGCCCACAGAGGCCACCACAGGGTGCCAGATCCCAGGGAGTTAGAGTTGTTTATAAAGCCCCTCACATGGGTGCTGAGAACCAAACTCAGGTCCTCTGCAAGAGCAGCATACACTTTGAACTGCTGAGCCATCTCTTCAGCCCTTCCTTTTTATTTTCAATTTTTTAAGACATATTTATTTTTATGTGTATGATTGGTTTTTTTTATGTGCACTGTGTGTGCTGTGCACTCAGAGGTCAGAAGAGGGTGGTAAACCATTTGGAACTAGAGTTATTGGGGGTTGTGAGTCATCATGTGGATGCTAGAAAATGACCTTGGTTGTTAATCACTGTTACCCCTCCAGTCCCTGTTATTGTTTTTAATGAAGTGAATTTGGAGTTTATTAAGAGTTTTAAGGTGGATTCAAACATGAACATTAAGAGAAGGGGGTGATGCTGGGTATGGTGGGAAACTCTCTATAGGCAGGCGGATTTCTGTGATTGCAGGCCAGCCATGATCACACAGCAAAACCGTGTCTCAAAACACAGGGAAAAGAAAAAAGGAAGAAAGGAAGGAGGGAGAAAGGAAGGAAAGGGGCTGAGCAGGTGGAAGAGCCTGCCACCAAGCCTGACAACCTGTTTGATCCCAAACCCAGAATTTATATGGTAGAAGAGGGCAAACTCCTGAAAGAGAAACTCCCCCTTTCTCTCTCCCCCATCACACACACACACACACACACACACACACGCACACACCATATATATATACACAAATAGGTAATAAAAACTCAGTCTGAAATTCTTTTTTTGCTGTGTTAATCAAGATCCCAGTGCCCCGAATGAGTAGAAGTCTCTGAAAACAATTCAGTATTTCCTTGTGTCCCCTGCTGGTGACAGGGTAGCCGGGCCATCAGTCCCATTAGGGAAATATCGGGGAGTTCTTCAGCCTCATCCAGTGCCCCTCGCCAGACCAGTAAGGCTCTTTGGATCTCAAACCTTCTACCCACCCTCCACCTCTGCCACCCGAGTCTCACTCACCAATCTCGCCTTCATTGTTCAGGTCAAACTCCATGTATTTCTCTGGAAATCACAAGCAAAAGCTGCCATTAGGTTGGAAGCCACAGCTCTCCCTGTGGAACCTGGTGACTCCCTGGAAAGAGCTGACTAAACCCTGGGGAGCCCTTGACACCCTCCCCATCCCAGGAGTCCTGTCATCATAGCTATTGTCTCTGAAAGAGCCAAATGCTTTTCCTGATACCAGGTAGTGAGAAGCAGCTATGAGGAAACTATAGTGCATGTTGGCAGCCATGTCTCCTGATGGTCACAGGGGTCCCTTGTGGCTAAATATGCTAGACACCGTTTTGGTTGTTCCTGTTATACAAGGGTACACTCATGTGCGCACATACGTGCACACACTCACACACACAAACATAGGGTTTACATCCTCAAAAGACCAAACAGCTGTCTGTGACTTTAGTTCCAAGAGATCTGACACCCACTGCAAAACACCATTGCATATAAGATAAAAATAAATACAATAAAAAAAACATTATTATACTATTGCTGTATCATTGTGTTGGTGTTAACCTCCCTTGTGGAATTTTTGGGAGGCTCATGGGAAGAAATACTCTAAAAGAAAGATCTGTTCTACCATGATTTGGATCACCTTCCCCCATGAATATGCTATTCATCTCATAAATATTCATAAAAACTTCCTTGTCATCTACAAAGCAAAAGCCTACTCCACTCTCTTTGGAACGTTTGCTTTGCTTCGTCTGGATAAATCAATTTCTGTTTAAACTGTCTACATCTCTTGATTGAATTATTTATGTGTGTGTGAGCGCGTGTGTGTGTTTGCACATGTATGATGTGTGCGTCTGAGTATGCATGTGTGTGGAGGCCATGGGACCACTTTGAGACATCAGTTCTCTCCTTCCGTCTCTCATAGGTTCAGAGGATTGAACTCAAGTCATCGAGGGGTTTTGTGATCAGTGCTTTTGTCTGCTGAGCCATCTCGCCATTACTGAACTGAATTCTTTCAAAAAGAACCAGTATCCACAATATCCCTGCTTGCACCGCTGTCTTACAGGCACCCTGAGGGGAAAAAAGGCAGCAATGGGCCACGCTGACCCTGATAGGAAGAAGGCAGTTTCCTCAGAGTAGGCTGCAAAGTCAAACAAATTATGCCCTTGGAGACTTAGGGGTATAGGGAGGGTGGTGGGGCAGGCCTTGGGGTGCCTCCAAGTATCCCAGGAGGTGCTGATGGGCAGCTGGTACAGAAAGCCTGGCTCTAAAACAGAGAAGAAGCCAGGGCCCTCCCTAGTTGAGAGATGCGTGTGTGGGACCTTCCCCAAAGCCTGCAGACCTTGAGACAGCAACTCCTAAGCCAAAAGACCTAGCGAGACCAGCCAGGAAGGTAGTAGGAGCTGCCCCAGCTTGACGTCTTCTGATCAGGGCAGTATGTCAGCAAGTTCTTGTCCAGCGTCACCCCTACCTCAGCAGTGCAAGCTCTTGGGGACTAATCTGCACCACAGGGCCACCAGAATGACAGGCACCCTGTTCCTCTCCATGCTCCTAGCTGGTCTCTCAGCCTGGTGTGTCCTCCCGGGTATGCCCAGGCTCCTCCTCAGGACTTCAGCTTCCACTAGCGCCGGTCCTGCAACCAACAGGCCTGGCGCCTAGTGAGCACCCATCTGGATTACAGAGGAATGGACGACTTGAGGACCTTTGGGTCTCTCCCTTTCCAACTAAGACTCTCTGTTTGACAGATGCAACCTCACCTCCCAATGAAGATGTGACTTCAGAGCCCCAGACCCTGTTTTCCTCCCAGAAGTGTATCCCCATAAGAAGAGGGCCCCTGTGCCCTCTGCATACCTCTCCCGAAGGCCTGTCCTGCTCCCCACTCCGTGACATCATATACCTAGACTGACACTTGGGGCTAGAGACTGACAAGGGTTTAAAGTCTCAGCTCTGCCCTTAATGAGCTATGTGACCCCTCTGTCAATAACCCTACCTCCCCACACCTGAGTTTGTTGGTCTGAAAATGAACAATTTCACCACCTGCCTCCTGATGCATGGGGAAGCAGGGTCAGCAGAGTGGACCAGCCATTATCGAACAGGGCTTTCCCTGGGCTGACTCTCAGCACCTGCAGGTTATTATTAATATTACTGCCATCTACGTGCTGGCCGAGACAACTATGCTGAGAGCCAGATGAGGCAGGCGAGGCGCACTGGCAGGTACTTGGTCTTGGAATGGGAAGGATGCCCAAACTGCAAACACTTGGGAGAGGGATGGGACCTCCTGGATGACCTCTGTAGAGCTCAGGGTTCCCACCCCCCAAACGCACCCCAGAGGCAGGAAAGGTGGGTCTGCCCACTCCTTGTATGCCCAGGCTCCTCTCTTTCAGTCACTGGCGGAGGACCAAGCACCAGGGCCCCGAACAGAGAAACCTTTATACTGCCCCTCTCCCCGCGCAGGCTCCTGAGTCCTGTTTTCTTTTCATCCCGTGCTGTTGGGATTCAATGGGCAGAAACTCTGCCCCCCTGCCCCACTGTAGCAACACAAATGTCTATTCTCCGCTGGGGCTCCTGAGCGGCTCCGCCAGGGAGGGGGAGACGCAAGGGCTGCTCACAAAGAGTAGATTGTGTGCTGGGGCCCTGAGAGTGCACAGGGCCTGGACGGGGAGGACAGGAGCCAACCTGAGCCACACCGAACAACATGGGACAGAGGGCAAGGCCAGATCAGGCCTGCAGTCAGGGGTCCACAGGGGAGGAGGAAGGAGACAGGGCCTGATTGGAAGTGGGGCATTCTGGGTAAATAGCAGCCCAGTCCTGTGGAGCCGAGGAGTCCTGTGTGCCATGGGTTGAGGGAACAGCCAGATTTTCCGGGGGCAGTTGGGCAGGCAGCCCTGGCTCACCTTTGAAGGCTGTGAGCTTTTCCGGCAGGTTCTCTTCATCGCTGTACTTCTGGTCACAGAGGAACTCCTAGGGAGGTGAGACCACAGTACTGAGCTAGGGGGCAAAGGTCACCTATAGGTAACCCATGCAGGGCTCACCCCATTTTCCTGTGAATCCACAGTCACCCTGGCGGCAGGAAGTGTTCTCTGCAGCTTGGGGACAGGGCTTACCAGAGGATCTACTCTAGGGGACTGAACACCTTCAGGGATGTGTCCTGTGCTGTCCCGAGAAGAACAAGCTCCCAGGATCTGGGAAGCTGTGAGCTCCAGAGACAGCGCCCAAGTCTGTAGTGTGCTCACTGGACCATTACCTTCCCCACCAGGTGAGCATCAAGGCTGACCGACTCCTTGAGTTTGCAGGGATGCCACCAATGAATGGCTTCAGTTATTAACCCCCCTCTGGCCTGAAAATGGCTGAACGTTACCCTTATGAGACCCCCTCCCCCCCCACCTCTACCCTCCCCTGTAAAATGAGATTCAATCCCTGGTGCGCCTCCCTTCAGCAGCTACAAGAGACAAATATTGAGTCCTTTCAGAAGCAGATGGGTACTGTGGGCAGCTCCAGGGAGGACTGGAAGGTAACAGCAGCCTTCATGGGCCCTCAGGCACACTGGTTCTTTTCAGATCTCCCAACTGCCTTTCCCACGCCTGTTTCTGGGGAAACTGATGCGCACACAGTTAAGGAACCCTGCCGAGCTCCACCTTATTTAAGCCACCTTAAACCACAGCACGAAGTG
This sequence comes from Myodes glareolus, assembly GCF_982192425.1. Lineage (NCBI taxonomy): Eukaryota > Metazoa > Chordata > Mammalia > Rodentia > Cricetidae > Myodes > Myodes glareolus. Next base: position 13,596,141 of record NC_142046.1, read on the forward strand.
CTGCAGAGTGTGGGTGTTCTTCACATCTGGGCTCTCATTTTAAAACAAAAAATATCCCAGCACTTGGGAGGCTGAGGCAAGAGGATGGCAAGTTCAAGGCCAACCTGGGCTGTGTATCAAGAGATTGACTTAAAAGTAACAACAAAAGGGGCTGGAGAAATGTTCCACATCTGGGAGCCCTGGCTGCCATTGCAGAGGACCTGGGGTTCCTAGAACCCACATGGTAGCTCCAGTTCTAGTCACCCCGATGACCTTTTATGGCCTCCATGGGCACTGACGGTGCAGACATACAGGTGGACAAATATTCACACATATTAAAAAAAATCTTACGCTGGGCAGTGGTGGTGCATGCCTTTAATCCCAGCACTTGGGAGGCAGAGGCAGGCAGATCTCTGTGAGTTTGAGGCCAGCCTGGTCTACAGAGCAAGTTCCAGGACAGCCAGGGCTAAACAGTGTCTCCAAAACTAAACCCTGTCTCAAAAAATAAAAACAAAGGCAAACAAACAAACAAAAACCCTATGCTATCTATGAGTGCTTGTAGCTGACAGGACGGGGCAATATCAAGGTATCTTAAGTACACCTTTGCTCAGCTCGTAGCAGGCTAGGTATCTGTACACAGCAGGCATGTTTCCATCCAGCTTTTTAGATTCTGCTAAGCCCTGTTTCCTAAGGACCACACCTCCATTTATCCATTCATTCATTCACTCACTGGGCATTTCCCGAGGGACTACAGCCTGAATGCATTTAGACTGTGCTGCACTTAGGCATCCAGGAACTACAGAGTCCACACAGTAGGGGGGCTAGGAAGATGGCTCAGTCACACAAGCATGAAGACCGGAGTTATATTCCCAGTACCAAGTCCAAAACCAGGTCAGACAGCATGTGCCTATAATTCCCAGCACTTCTGAAGTAGAGGAAGGTGATGTAGGAGGGTCATCTGTCTATGTGTTACTTTCATTGGTTAATAAAGAAACTGCCTTGGCTTTTGATAGGACAGCAGCTTAGACAGGCGAAGTAGACAGAACAGGATGCTGGGAGAAAGAAACAGAGTCAGGCAGACTCCATGCAGCCAGCCGCCAGGTCAGACATGCTGAATCTTTCCCGGTAAGCAACCACCTTGTGGTGCTACACAAATTAATCAAGATGTGAGAATTAGCCAATAAGAGGCTAGAGCTAATGGGCCAGGCAGTGTTTAAATGAATACAGTTTCTGTGTAATTATTTCGGGTAAAGCTAGCCGCTAGCTCCTTTTACAGGAAGGAGAGTCTCTGCAGCTTGCTGACCAGCCAGCTTTGCCAATTTGCTGAGCCCCAGGTCTCACACAAGCCAAATAGACAGCTCCTGAGGAACAACACCAGAGCAAGGTTGACCTCTGGCTTCTTCACACATGTGCATACATGTACATACACATACACACACATATGTAATAACACTCAGATCAAATGGGCCAATCAATCTCTAAATTCCTGATGTCATTTCCCACTAAATGATGCCAGCCTGTATGCACACATCTTGCATAGGAGGCTCACTTCCTCTCCAGCCTATTGTGAACCCAACAGAGTGAGATGACAAGAATCTAAGTGACCTGTGTCTGACCCTTTCTTCAGCTCAGAGTCCTCTGCTTTTCTCGGTGTCCTCTGACAGAAGGGGAAAACCACCTGCACGCAGCTCCCCGCCCTGGATTCAGAGGGCACCATGTGGATTGACTCTGGCCAGTATTGTGTTATCTTAATAAATCCTCAGGCCTCACATTCTTAGTCTATGGGCTGGAATGCAAGCAGAGGGGATACAGAAGGTGTCTAGTCTACACACCACTGAGGAAATACAGGGAGGGATTCTAGACCCGGCCCTAGGACCCAACTGTCCCCGATCCCACCTAGCTGGAGAGGGATCCTTCTCCCTAAGAGGCCAGAGCTGTCCCCTTCCGGCTGACCCTGTGGAGAGAGGCTCCCTTCACAGCTCTTCGCTAAGCTCCCCATGACGACACCGAAAGTGGAACAATTCACTCTCGTTGGTGGCCCCAGCAAAGCAAGTCAGTACCTCCCAGGGTCCTGATCCCTCATCTCTTCATTTAGGGACAGGTTAAGTCAGTGGCTTTTAGACTTCGGGGCAATGAAGACAACGGGTATTAAAAGGGGGAGGGACCCTAATTTGGTCTGCCAAGTGTCTCCTTTGCCAAGTAAAGGCTCTTTAAATGACCATGGACAGCTACCAGAAGTCAATCAGTTCTGAATTTTAACACAGTATCTATTTAGCCCGCCTCTAACTCTCTGTGTCTCCGTGTTTGGTTGGCATCACCAGTGCCTGGAAAGCCTTATGCAGTGGAGTGTACACAAAAGCATAAGCAAAGGCTGAAGAGACATTTCAGTAAAGTGCTTGCCACTTAAGCCCGAGGGCCTGAGTTCAGTCCCCAGTGCCCGGTAAAACCCAGGTGTAGCCACATGTCAGGGCCGGGGAGGTAGACACAGGAGTCCAGCCAGAGAGCTCATCTGACCAAACTGAGGAGCTCCGGGTTCAGTGAGAGACCCTGTCTCAAAAAATAAGGTGGAAGCCAGGCATGGTGGTACACACCTTTAAACCTAGCACTTGAGAGGCAAGCAGGCCTCTGTGAGTTCAAGGCCAGTCTGGTCTACTTAGTTCCAGCCTGACAGAGCTACACAGCAAGACCTTGTCTCAAACAAACAAACAAACAAATAAATAAGGTAGAGAGTGGTTAAGGAAGACACTCAATATTCTCCTCTGACCCCCATATGTATATGTGTGTGTGTGTGTGCACACACACACACACACGCACACACACACAACCAGTATGTGACACTTCAGGGGAGAGATCCAGAGGGCCTGCCCTGCTCCCACACTATGCAGCTGGACAGAAGTTCTGCCCCACCACAGTCTGTCTGTAAGTACTATCCTGCCCTCCACGTCCTCAGACAGGCAGGGCTGGGAACACACGACAGGAGAGGCTAATAATGGCTCCCTCTCACTGGACTCCCAGACTGTGCTCTCAGAAAACAGCAGGGGTGAGTGGGGGTGGGTGGGGGTGAGCAGTAGGGGTGTGTTTTGATGACTTCCTTTATGCACAAAAAACATTATTATTATTTTGTTTTTGTTTCTTGTTTTTTGAGACAGGGTTTCTCTGTAGCTTTGAAGCCTGTCCTGGAACTAGCTCTTGTAGACCAGGCTGGCCTTTAACTCACAGAGATCTGGCTGCCTCTGCCCCCGAGTGCTGGGATTAAAGGTGTGCACCACCACCTCCCAGTCAGAGGAAGCAAATATCGCCATCTTACATATCATTCAGTTAATGTGCCCTCCTCCCATCTCCTGTCTCCTGCCCCTCCACCATTCAGGCCAGTTTTCCACACCACCTCCCATTGGTTGAGCTCGCTCCCGTCCCAGGACCATTGTTTCAGTTCTGTCCCCTTCCAGAGTAAAGTTCCTCCACACATTGGCAAGATTCTCCCCCTCGCTTCAAGACTCTGATCATTAAGGTTCTCCCCTAAGCCCCTACTTTGAAACAACACAGCCTGTCCATCAGTCTGCCTTCACTTCTAATCCACCTGACCCTGCTCCGAGTCTTCTGCCCCAGGCAACGAATGGTCCCTGACACACTTTCCACGGACACTGCTTTTTTCAGATACTGCCCATCGTCCAGCTGCCCTTGGGAGGATGCAGGGTCTGCAGAACAGGTGCTCAGTTAAGGGTTTAGGAAGGAGTGGGTGAACAGAGACCCGGGGAAGATGAACAACTTCCCAGGCTTGTCACTAGCAAGTGGCTGAGCTGGGGATGAGCTCCGAGGCCAGGCAGCTTGGCCTTTGTGCTCGTCCACAGCTGAAGAGCAGAAGCCATCCTGAGCAGTAGGTGTGGGGAGGCGGGTCCCGGGACACGTGTGTCAGCTGTGCCCTCAAACACTGGCTGCCTTCCTCCTTCACTGGACCAGGAATCGCCATGGAAACACCTCTGAGAAGGAGCGGCTGTCTGTGAAGGTGAGAGGTAGAGCATAGAAAGGAAGACCCCACCCTGAATGGGAGCAGTCCCCAAGGGGAACCCGGAGCTCTAGAGTAAACAAAATAGGAGAGGAGGCAGCAAGCTGAACGCCAGTGCCTGTTCCCGACTGCACATGCAATGTGACCAGCAACTTCACAGGCGGATGTCATATCTTCCCACTAGGGTGGGCGTCCCTTAAAACTCTGAGTCCTTCCTTCCTTCAGTTGCTTTTTGTCAGATATTTTGTCCCCGTCATGAGAAAAGTAGCATAGAGATGCCCAGCGCCCTACGCCGGCCAGCCTAGAGCAAGAACTCAACACAGAAACATGCCATTTGTCCCCACGGCTTCCTCCAGACTTCTCTGGGAAATAAGCAGTTTCTCAAAACTGTGTGTGTGACAGACACTGGAGTGGACTCCAGGAACGGAGTCACAGCTTCTTTCGGAGCCAACAGTGACAAATGCTCGAGCCACCAGAATGACCATGGTGGGAAACGCAGCTGACCCACTCACATGTGGGTAGGTAACCTTGGATTGGGACAGCTGTGTCCTTGGCTGGGGGCAGAGGAGACAGGTGTGCAGGAGTCAGGTCGGGAACACAGAGGCCAAGGTGCCAACTTCTGTCATACCCATCCAGGCTTTGAATTCTTGGTTCTTGCTGAAGCAGAGAGCAGGTCCCTTCCCTGGGCCCCCTTCCCCCACATCCCGGCTCAGCCTCTGGGGAAAGTTTTTCTCAGAGGCAGATACCCTTGAGCAGGACCTTGAATCCAGGCCGTGGAGAGAGATAACAGTCAGCCTTGATATTTGGAAGAAAAGTGAAATAATCAGCAAGGGGTGAACCGGGGTCAGAATGCCTGCGTCTCATTCACTTAGTCGCGGTGTGAAAATTCGTATTTTTATCTTTGCCTCAGTTTGCTCCTCACAGGAGTAAGACGACCCCAGTTGTCTCCTAGGCTTGTCTTAAGAGCTAGGGAGAACCAGTGACTGACTGCCTGACACCAGACAGTACTGAATGCTTGTTAGGAACTTACACATCATGGGTCTAATTGTCGGCTTGTTACTCACACTCCAGAGACCACCATCCATTATCAACCAGATTCTTGAGAATCATCACTAACCTTGCCTGACTGGGGGCTGCAGATTTCGCAAGGCCCATCTGCCATTTGACAGACGGGATGAGAAACTGGGCGGGGCCATTGAACTAGTCCAGGGTTACAAAAGATTGCACCTCCCTCCTGGTCTATATCCCTCGGCCATCCCAGCAGCTTCCTCCATGCTCCAAATAAGCAGGTGGTGGCCAGGCCACAAATTTCAGGGAAAAGAAAGACTGGGGGGTGGGTAGGGGGTGGGTGTCACTTTTCCTGAGGCAACAAGGAAGGTGCCTCCAAAGTTCTGAGGAATCAAGGGGTCCTGTCCCAGTAGCTGATGCTACCCCCCATCTTCTTTCCCAACCCAACCCCAAAGTTAAATTTTGCAGGAAACACAAGAGGTCAACATAAGAGGTGACAAACAGGAAACACTAGAGTGGCTTCTCAGCCTCCGGGAGAGGCTGGGGAAGGTGACAGACAGCATCCACCTAGCATCAGAATCCAGAAGGGACTCAAGCATCTGGGGTGTGCTCCTTGGTCACTAACTGGGGAAACTGAGGCCCCTGAGGAACCAAGCCCCCTAAAGTCATAATGGATGGACTCCAGGTGCAGGGCAAGAGCTAAGACAAGAAGGGGTGGGGTGAGTCGAGTTGCCTGGGTGTTACTCCAGGGACCCCATCTAGCAGGGCTCTGGCTCACTGTGGCCCTAACTTAGTTTCCCACACGGGGCCTCAGTTTCCTCCTTTATAAAATGAGGTCACAGTGACAGACCCTTGACAGTGACAGACAGGTCTGCTGGAAGGATAAAGGGAACTCCATCTGACTGAAAATGACATATACAAAGCTGGCCTTACTGTCATGTGTCAGTCACCATCACCCAGCCCCCCCAGCCACACCCAGAAAGCAGAAAGGGGGCACACTCATCTGTGAAGACCTCCAGAAGAGGCTGGATCCTCTGGTTACTGCTCCCCCCCCCAAAGGCAAGCTTCTCTTAGTCCTCAGACTCCTGGCTTCTGTGACAGAGACAGCTGTCCACCTGGTACAGAGCTGTGCTCTCATCTCTGCCAGCCACCCTGGCTCCCGGCTGTCTTTGGTCAGCATCCGAGATAAACAAGAAAACCTCTCTCCCTTCACCCCAGCCCCATCCCAAAGACTCAGAGACTGGAGGGGTTAGTTCCATGAGCAAGAATTTACTGCCAGCTGGGTATGGTGGGGCGCACTGGAACCTCAGTGCTTAGGAGATAGAGATAGGAGGGTCAGAAACTCAAGTGTATCCTCAACTACAAATGAGTCTGAGGCTATCCTGGGTAACACAAGACCTTGTCTCAAAATTAGAACAGAAATAAAACAACAAAAAACTCAAAAGCACCGAAGGCTGGCAAGTCCATGATGAACTGCTGGCCACAACCGATCCAAACCCTTTCCCAAACAGCGTGTTCAAAGCCCCTCGTTCCTGACCCTCCCGACTTGTCTTTACACATCAGTTGCATGAGGGCTGAGAACATAGGAAGAGTGTTGTCTTGAATGCTTGAGGCTCTGGGCTCGATCCCCAGCACCACTTTAAAAAGAAAAGGTGAAGCCAGGAGGTGGTGGCACATGCCTTTAATCCTAGCACTTGGGAGACCGAGGGAGGTGGATCTCTGTGAGTTCGAGGCCCGCCTGGTCTACATACAGAGTGAGTTCCAGGACTGCCAGGACTACACAGAGAAAACCCTGTCTCAAAAAGAAAGAAAGGAAGGAAGGGAGAGAGGGAGGGGAAAGTGAGGGAGGGAGGGAAGGGAGAGAAAGAGAGAGAGAGAGAGAGAGAGAGAGAGAGAGAGAGAGAGAGAGAGAGAGAGAAAGGAAGAAAAGCTGAGTAGATATCACCCTCCCAGAAGTCAGCCAACAGACTAACTAGTGGCTGATGCCCTGCAGGTGCCAAGGACAAGCAGCACCACACTGGGATCCTGTGGCCTCTGACACAGGCCACAGGCTCTCAAAGGGCCAGGGCCAGGCCACAAATGCCCAGCCTGGCACCTGGTGAGCAGCGGGAACCTGTAACAGGCACCCACAAAGACAGCAGGCTCACATTCCCCAGGGCACTCCTGGAGCCTTATCCGGACACAGTGTCCTCGCCAATAGCTGGGCAGCTAAAGAAAAACACCCCAGTGACCACACACATAAAGCAGACCTCACAGAAATTCCATCTCCAGCTGCCTGTGACACGCCACAGCAAGGTCACAACTGGCCAGACCTGCAGGGGACACTGAATCCCCAGAGGCTCACGTGACCCCTTATCACCATCTCCTTTATAATATATTAAGGGACGAGCAAGAGAGACGAATGCCCTCAATGCCAACCAGCAAGGACAGAGTGGTACTGCCAGGGACACAGGAAAAGGCACACCTGCATCGTCCCCTGGGTCAAGTCTCAGAGGCCCCATGTGGCTGGGAGAGCGGGAGGGAGACACAGTCACTCCGAACATCTGAGATCTCCTTGCGCCCTATCCTGCACCCTCCCAGCTTCCTTCCCAGGTGGCAAGGGACCACTGAGACAACAGTAGGCCCCTTAGGGACAGGGAACACAGAGTGTCCTTCATTTGACCCAGGAAGGCTGAGACACATGGGGACAATAGCCAGAGATCCTTATCCTACATAAGCAAGGGAGGCCTGGGCTACCACAAAGTTGCAGCCTCTGGTGGACTGGGGCCCGAGCAGGCCATGGATGATGTCGAGTTAAGACAGACCTCATCCGAGCCCTTCCTTGGCTGAGTGATCTGGGCAGGTGATTTTGCTAGGCTGGGCCCTGTATTGCCTCATCTCTAAGGTGGGTATTCTCATTCTTGCCTCGGAGGAATGTTCAGGGTTCTCTCTGCATACCCGACACATACGAGATAGAGCGGTCCACTGAGGTTGGCCTGCAAGCTGATGCATGGTGAATGACAGGCATGGAACACTGCCATGCTCACATCCTCAAAGATCCTGGCCAATCACAGGCTCAGACTGTAGCCCACCCCCATCCCCCAGCTCCTCCAGATCATCTCCAGTGCTCAGGCACTCCAAGGGGGTCGCCAGCCCAGCCCCTTGGTTTCTTTAAGTTCCTATGGGAAGACAGAAGAAAATTTTCCCATTGCCATATAAGGCTGGGCCTGGCTGGCCTGGGGTCACCTACCATGCCATCAGGGCGTGGGGAATGCCAGCTATGTGGAGGGAGTAGGAGGCACTTGCCTGGTCCAGCTTGCTCCAGTAATGCTGACATATACACACACAGTGTGGAAGGGGGCTGGGTGTCCACAGAAGGGGTCACTGAAGCACGGAGCTGAAGCAAATATATGCATATAAGCAGTCTGAGTCCCACTGTGGCTGGTTTTTCATTTGTTTGTTTTGTTTTGACACAGGGTCTCCCTCTGTGACCCAGGCTGGCCTGGCACTTAAGCCTCCTTCCTGCTCCTCCCTACTTTGATGACAGGCACACATCACCACCGCTGGCTAAATTGTGGCTGATTCATCTTAGGCAATTAACTCAACTTCTCTGAGCCTGGTAGGCATAAAATGGGAACATCAGGGCCAACACTGCACAGTTAGAGGGTATTCCGCTGCCTGCTGCAGTGCCAGCACACCCCAAGGAGCCAGGAAAATGGTCGTAGAAATCAAAACGGGGGTCTTGAGATGGTTCAGTGTGTTAAGTTGCTTGTTGCTAAGCCTAATGACCCAAGTTCAGACCCTGGGACCCACGTGGTAGAACGGGAAAACTGACTCCTGCAAGTTGTCCTTTAGCCTTCAGACACAGCCTGTGGTGTGCACGCTACACACACACATACACTCAGCCTGTGGCGTGTACGCTGCACACACTTACACATACACTCAGCCTGTGGCGTGTACGCTGCACACACTTACACATACACTCAGCCTGTGGCGTGTACGCTGCACACACTTACACATACACTCAGCCTGTGGTGTGTATGCTGCACACACACATACACTCAGCCTGTGGCGTGTACGCTGCACACACTTACACATACACTCAGCCTGTGGCGTGTACGTTGCACACACTTACACATACACTCAGCCTGTAGTGTGTACGCTGCACACACACATACACTCAGCCTGTGGCGTGTACGCTGCACACACTTACACATACACTCAGCCTGTGGCGTGTACGCTGCACACACTTACACATACACTCAGCCTGTGGCGTGTACGCTGCACACACTTACACATACACTCAGCCTGTGGCGTGTATGCTGCACACACTTACATTAACCAGTAAGTTAATGGAAGTTTAAAAATATTTTTGGTTATTGTTATTTTTATTTGAGACAGGAATTCCCTGGCTGTCCTGAAACTCACTCTGTAGACCAGGTGTCCCACCCGCCTCTGCCTCCTAAGTGTTGGGATTAAAGGTGTGTGCCACCACTACCCAGCAGAAATAATTTTTGAAGAAGAAACTAAAGTGAACTCTGTATGATGTGCCAATCCCTGCCTCCGCTGCCCCTCGCTGTCCTCCAGCCCCATCAGTGTTAGACTTTGACTCACTGATGATAACAGTTGCTAAGACTGAGCAACCTTTGCCGCATGCAAACAGCCACCCCAGGGAAGGGGGAAACCCTAAGGGAAACTGGAGTAATGGTCCAGAAAGTCTCCCTAGAGCTGGGCTCTGCCCCAGACAGCAGCTGGGGGTGCCCATGCTCATGGGCACAACAGCTGGTCACACAGCTCCCATGTCATGAATCATGAAGCCGTGCCTGTGTGGTTTCCGGCTTATATGGGGCCAACAGGCACTGCACAGCACAGCACAGCTCCCCAGAATCCCCACTCTAGCAGGGCAGTGAAAGTGTTCTCCAAGGAAGACAATCTCGCTGCCAACACAGCTCTCTAGAATATTGCATTCACTACAGCCACGGCCAAGGGTCAACCAGACTGGGACTCTCAAGCAAATTTCTTGAGTTGATCCTTCTCCATTGACTGTTACGGGGGTCCAAAAGGGGTGGGCCCATTGTTCCCACTACAGGAAAGAGGGAGCAGCTGGTATGTCCCTAGCATACATACCTCCATGCCCACTCCCTATACCTGGAGACGTCACACAAACCAATAATGATGCTCACAGCAGCCAACTCGGTGCATTTCACAAACAACATCTGGCTGGGGGAAAATCACCACTATTATCTCTTGTGGCCCAGGAGGCTCGGAGAGGGGAAGCAGTTTCCTGAAACTCACAGAGGCAATGCTTGGCAGCATGCCTCCTGGCTCTGCCTATTCTGTAGTCACCTTGGCCCGCTGTAACACGGGAGCAGCTCAACCATCTAGCATAAAACCTCTAAGGACCCACACTCTGGATTACGTACGCTACAGCCCTATAGCGCCCAGGCTCGCGTGGATGATCTCAAAACGGCATCCTGCAGCAAAGAGACCCTAGGTCGCGAGCTGTGGCAGTGGCTCCTGTATGGAATGGCTCACATACTTGCCCTCTCCGGGTATCTGAAGTCCTGAGTGGCTAGATCACAGTTCCCACTAGCCCACTGTCTGCAGTGCCAGTATGGTCAAAAATTCAGCCCCTGGCAGCAACGGGCCCTCCCCTTTTAGAGTCACCTGTCCTGTTCCTCCCCATTCCAAGCCTGTCTCCTCAAGGGTGGGGTCAGCGCAGGTTATCCCCAGGTCTCAGCTCTTTCTCCTCTAACTCCTCTAAGCACCTAGTGCCCATCTCCAGCAGACTCTGGTTTAGGGTCTTGTTGGCTATGGGTGGAGTCAGCTAGGTTAGAACCTGCCTAACCAAGTTGGGGCAGAGGGGTGGAGGAGGGAAGGTTGTATGAGGTCATGGTCCCAGGTTTCCCGTCCAGAAAGCAAAAGCAGCCAAGGCTGGGTGGTGCTGAGGGACCTTCCAGAAGTCCAGCAGGCCCGCCCCAAGCCCAGCCAGATGTACATAGTCCCTGGAGCCATGCTTTAAGACAAGCACCGAGAGGCAAGCAACGGAGGAACAGTATAAGAGGGCCCAGAGCCCTCCAGGGGCTCCTGGAGTTGGTGGGTAGGAGAGATGCCTACCTAGGTCTAGGCAGTGCATGGGAATAGAGAAAGGAATCGGGAGGAAATACTTCAATGGCATTACAGCCCCGACCTCCAGTGTGCTGAACCAGCTCCCCGCCAGGGGCCCGGAGCTTGTCTCCCGGGTATCTAGAGACTGAAGGGGCAGATAAAGGCCTTATGTAAGTGGGCTACCTCTTCCACCTCTGTGTATTAATAGCTCAATGGTAGAGTGCTTGTCTAACATGGAGAAGGTCCTGGATTCAGTCTTCAGTACAGCAAAAAAGAAAAAGAGAAATCTCTGATACACTAAAGAGATATCTCCCTAAAGCTAGACCCCAGAACATGCCAGCTCCTGCCTTACTGAGCCCACAAAGTGACCCTGCGGGAGATGAGAAGCCCTTACTGAAGACACTGGTCATGTCTGAACCCGGATCCTGAGAACCATAAAGCCACAGGCTGTGCCACCTCCGGTGCTTTGCCAATGGAGGAGGCGCTGACACCTTTCTTTATCTTCTGGGATCTACGCGCTCAGTAACAAACGTACGGAGCTGCTATTGTGTGTCTGGCAGCAGCGGAAGGATTTCTTTCTAGAACTTCCCCGGACCGGTTAAAAAAAAAAAAAAAAAGCACTCCCTCGGGCAACTTTTCTAAAAGCTGGTGAAAAAGAGCTGTGTGTTGGGGTTGGAGGTGGGAGGCGACAGGGAAATGCCAGCATTTGCCAGTCAAACCCCAATGTTAAGTTCTGTGGTTCGTCCACGGAGACAGCACTAGCCCAGGGGGTCCCTTCTGGCGCCAAAATCCTTAGGTGGTCCGCAGTGAGCTCCCGAGAAGCCCCTGCCCGCCTGCACCGGACTCCTTCACCAGCCCCACCTCCCTGGTCAGAGAGTTACAACTTGCAACCGGAGACCGCCAGGCAGAGAGCTAAGGGGTGGAGTGGACTTACCTGGAGTCGGAGGCCACACGGCAGGGGCTAGAGATGCATTTGGGGGAAGGCCAGGGATGGGGAAAGGAGGGGCTGATTTTGTCTGGGGGATGGGGTGGCACAGTGGGGCACAAGGAACTCGTACGCTGTGCCCCGCGGTGGCGCGGCTTACCCGGTTGATCTCCGCCAGCCTCCTCTCCTGCCGGGCTTTGAGCAAGCCGAACGCTTTCCCTCCTGCGGGAGACAAAGAGGCGGCGGGGAAGCAAGGCGACCTCCCGGGCCACGCGACCCCTCCGAGTTACCACGCGTGCCGCGCCTCGCGCACAGGTGACGACTCAGGGACTTCGGGCGCGGGACAGCGCAGGGACAGTAGACGCCTACCTTGGAACCTGTTGCTGACCACGACCGACATGGTGTGCGCTCTACTCCGGTCACGGCGAGGGACGACGGGGCGGAAAGCGCGCCTGGTCCAGAGTTTCAGCGGCGTGTGGCAACGGGACCCAGGGGCGGAGGGACCGCGAGGCCGGACACACCCCGCCCCGCTGGCGACCCGCCTCCCGCGCCCCTCCCCGCGGCCGCGCGTGCCCAGGGCATCAAAGCGGCTGTTTTGCTGGACGCCTAGCCCGCCGCCGCCCCTCTACTGGAGGACGCGGAAAATGCACAACGGGACCGCCCTCTCTCCCCGTCCTCGTCACCAGAAGAGACGATGTCACAACTCCGTGAGAAGTACGCAGAGCTTCTTGTGAAGATCAAGTGCCAATAGAGGCTGTCGTCACCTTACTGTCCGGTAGTGCCACTATGACACCAATTAAGTCAATTAGATAAATATGTATGTTGTTAATAAAGACTTTGTTGGGCGCTCACGGTTACCTGACACTTGCCTCTATGTATGTCATTTCATCCTCCAGTCTGTGAAATAGGACAGGTATGCCTAATTTGAAAGAAAAGTAGTCTGGAAGCTGAAGCCTGGGACACAAGTCCTTTGAGTGATGAAGAAAGCAGCCAGATGAAGCCAGGCTATGGAAGCAAGAACTACAGACGTATAAAGAAAAAGACCATGCATTCCGGTGTCCAATCTGACCGCTCTTCTAGAGAAAGGGTATCAGTCGAATTGTTCAATTGTGGACACAGGCACATAATCAGGATTGTCCCGGCCAGGGGAAGGAGACACCACCACCACCACCTCCAGTACGTCTCTGGGGACTGGTCCAGGAATTCCCCTTCCCCAGACTGTCTCATGTCTGGACTCCTTAGATTGAGATCCTGGGACCAGATGATTGTCCTTCTTTAGGGGGTAAACACGGTCAGGTTCACACAGGGAGGGGCCAGACAGAATGAGATGGGGCCCACAGGAGCAAAGATGTTCAGAGGGCAGGAATCCCTGCTCCTAGGTTACTCCCCTCCTGCCTGCTCATTCATCCCACGCTCCCTGTTGAGAATATGGGAAACAGGAGCAGGGACTGTGGAGTGTAAAGTGAGAAGTCAAAGCCTATATGGTAGTGTTCTCTCTGAAAGCTCGGGCAGGAACTGGACTCAGAACAGGGCACTCACTGGTCTAGTCTCAGACTGCCTCTTGCCCCAGCTAGTTGGGCTTGGCTGTTGTTGTGTTCCAAAACTTTTCTTGGGGAGACGCAACACACGTTCCTAACACACCTATTCAACCAATTCAGGGAACCCCGGGCAGACTGAAGTATGGATACCACCAAAGTCCCACTTGGTGAGCCAAAGAGTTTTATTGGGGTTACTTACAGGAATATGGGTGAAGGGTTACTGAAAGGAGCAGAAATGACTCACAGACAGCTGTGTCACCAAAGCCCACTGCAGCATGGTGACAGCTCACAAAGCTGGGAACCTGGAGAGCACTGCCAGCTGCAGAAGGCTCAGTAAGGTTGCATGGAGAGCGCCCTTTCCAGGTACCTCAGTTGGTCTAGCCTTTTCCAGGCCGCTCTTTTTGTTTGAGAGTCTTTTTGTTTGTAGTGGGGTCTGCTTACCCTGGCAGGAAGGGGCCAAGCGAGTCTGGTCAGTTTCAGGGAGTTCCTGAAGCTATTGTTTTCGGTTGTTTAGTTCCTTGCTTTAGGAGCTCTCCTCCAGGATGGGATGCCTTCCTTAACCTCAGAGGAGACTTACTTGTACACAACAGCTGTTCCTGGCTGTTCTGTGGGATAGGGCAGCGGCCACCCCGAGTTCTCCGCTCGGCTGCTTGCCGTGTTAGCCAGATGTTCAGCTGCTGCTACATTCCACCCAGTTATGAGCAGCCCCACCTCCGGGCTTTCGAGTGGCTCTGCATACACCAGGCATGACCATGCTGCATGAGTCACATGTCAGGCCTGAGACTTGTCACCCAGGAATGGAGGAAGCCTGGTCTCCGCCCACTGGGGATGCTGGGACTGGGTACTGCTGTGCCTCATGGCTCAAATGGGTAGGGGTTGAACTTCTATCAGTGGAGAAACGGAGTTAGGAATGTCAGATCCTGTCCCGGAGTTTATTTTAGAACTCCATTTCCTTGGCATCACATACACCAGAGGCTGTACACCCAATTGCCTATCTTCAACCTTTCTACCCTGACCCTGGCAAACCCACCAAGTCATTCCCACTCAGTTTAAAACACCTACCACATCAACCTCACCTTAACCCTCATTTTAAGATTCTCTCTGGAGGAATGTGCCTCTCCTCTGAACACCAGTCCCACCTCCCGCATAACTCCAGGAGAGAGGTGTAGGACATGCCTCATCACAAAGCCTTGGACCAGGAGTCCCTGTTATTTCGAACGTGCTGGGGACCTGAACACTCAAACATTTGACCTAGGGCTGGAGTAATGGCTCAGTAGTTAAAAGAATTGTCTGTTTGTCTACTTGGGTTTGGGTCCCAATAATCGCATGGCAGCTAAAAATTGTCTATAACTTCTAGAGGATCTGGGGCGTGTATATGGTTCCCAGACTCACATGCAGGCAAAACACACACACACACACACACACACACACACACACATATATATAAAATAAAAATAAAATATCAAAATAAAAATGATAACCTGACGATAGGCAAGCCCAGGGCTTTGGCAAGGGGATGTACATTATCCTCATCCATCAGGTTCTAGAAAGACTATTGCGTACCAGCAGTGGTGGTGATCACCTTTAATCCCAACATTCGGGAGGCAGAGGCAGGAGGATCTCTGAGTTTGAGACCAGCCTGGTCTACAGAGTGAGTTCCAGGACAGCCAGGACTACAGAGAGAAACCCTGTCTCAAAAAACAAAAAGAAAATGAAAGGAAGAGAGAGAGAGAGAGAGAGAGAGAGAGAGAGAGAGAGAGAGAGAGAGAGAGGAAAGCTAGTTTGCAGAAGCAAGACCTAAGCAGAGCTGGGACCAAGAAAGGAGGCAGAAAGAAGCAGCTGCCCACCACAGCAGCCCCAATTCTCCAGGCTTCTCTGTAGCCTGGCAGTTTTTCTGAGTCCAAGATTCCAAATCACCCTTCCGAAGACCTCTAATTTTCTGTTGAAGCTAATTTGGGAGTTCATTTGACTTTGTGGCTAAAAGCCTTGGTAGACTAGAGTGTGCTTTACAACCTGCCTTAACCTTAACCTAGGTTTGCAGTGACCTAGGTTGGCCAGGCCTCTGCCCTGCAGCCCTGGCTGCTGCCCATCCTCTGATCTGGGATATTCTTTCCTCTGCCTCTCCATCCTTCTAGGTCCAGACCCAAGCCTTCCTCCCACATGTTGGTGTCCTTCCTTGCTCCTTGCAGTGCTACTGGACAGTTTTAAGTTCAGGTTCCTGCCTCAGCATCTCATCCTGAATCAGGAATCAGTTGAAGACCATTTTACCTCTAGCCTTTGTTTGAAAGCCCCCAGATCTGAGAGGAAATGGGGTGATCATATGGCCCCTGCAAAGCCTACCATGACAGACCTTGGCATGGCATGGGCCCAGTTCTGCCAACTTCCTTCCCACATCTGGAGATTACAAATGTAGGCTCTACCTACTTGCAGTGCCAGCCACATTCCCACAGGAGGCCCTGGCTGCCCACCAGCACTGGAGGATCAGACACAACACCCGGCTCAGAAAAGGGTCCTTTATTTTCTCATAATCAGAGTTGGTTCACATCACCATCAGTTCCTCTGGGACATGGGGAAGGGACAGGGCTGGCAAATGTGGCTATTATCCCAGTGCCTAGGCCCTGCTGTGTACTGAGAGAGGGCCCAGAAAAAGATGGGGAACAGCAGGAAGAAATGCCAGGGCTTCCTGGGTAGAGGCAGTCATGGGCAGCAGGCCTAGAATGACAGCCAGGCTTCCACACCCCTGTGGCATCCTTCATGGCAGGTGGGGCCACAAGACCGGTTTGAGAAAAGTCAATCAAAGGCTAACCAGGTCACCAGGGCACAAAGGGCCATTCCTAGCACCTAAGTAGGCCTCATGACCCAGACCCTGAAGAACCTGGTTCTTCAGGTAGATCAGGGGACTGAGGAGGATGGGTCTGGGTAGGCTCTTCCCTCAATGAGACTGCTGCAGATCCAGATCCCTGGGGGAATGAGTCCACAAAAGACAATAACATCTGTGCCTTGCCCTGTGGGCCTCCCAAGCCACACCGCGGCCTTGGATGACATTTCTGAGAATCTTGTTAGAATCCTGGCCTTTATTCATCTGCCCGGCACCTCAGTTCTCAGAGTTGCTGGTGACGGTGACCAGTGGGCAATATGGGGGCACAACAGGCCCAGGGCCAGCTCTGTGACCATGGTCTTTCCTTCTCAAGATCTCTGTGGATAACTTCTCAGCTTTGGAGGTGCCACCGCTGTTTGAGTTCTACTCTCTGGAGGGAGGGTAGTAGATAAGTCGTAGAATTTCTCATAACAGGACTCACCCAGGATGCACAGTGTATCCAAGCTCATAGCTGCCTCTTGACAGCTCCGACTGTCATGCGTGTTTATGCACAGATGGTTCTGAACACACAAATGCATCACACACACACACATGAATGAATGCAGACATGCCTCTTACTGATGCTGGGGTGGGTGCTAATGTGTGTGCAGGGAGCACACACTGAGGGCTGCACACAGGGCCACCTGTGGAGTCGTGAGCATGTACTCACTCCCGCTGCTCACACTGAAGAGGATCTGGACATACCAGCAAGGGAGTGTGGTCATTCACATGCGCACACAGCAGGCAGACCTGGGACACCTATGGGGAGTGGGCAGGAAACACAAGGTGGGGAGGGGCTGCCAGGGCCTAGCTGGCACAGTGCTCTGGTAGGCTGCTCAGAATGGTCTCCAAGTTGTGCTTGTCAGCGCGGATCTCAACAAGGTCACTCTCAAAGCTCTCGATCTGCAGCTCCTGCCGTGCAGACTCTTGCTGCAATCGTTTCAGCTTGCGATGCAGGGCTCCCTGTGAGCCCAGTTGCAACCTCAAGCTCTCCAGTGCCCTCTGGGTCTCATTCAGGGTCTGAGCAGGAGCGCGGTGGGTATCCAGGGACCCTGTAGAGGAGCACAGGCAGCTTCAGGGGAGGCCAGCTGCTTGAGGCCTTGGGAACCCAAGACCCAGGTCAGACACCCAGAACCTGGTCTGTCCACCACCTACTGGGGGAAAAATAGACAGAGAAGGACTGCAGGAGGGGGTAAAGGCCTGAGTGTGCGCCCCGTGGAGCTCACATGCAGAGTTAAGAACTGGGGCTGGAAAGATGGTTCATCAGTTAGAGTAGGCATTACTCTTGCAGAGGACCCAGGTTTGATTCCCAGCACCAACATGGTAGCTTACAACCCTCTATAATCCCAGTGCTGGGGCATCTTACACCTTCTTCTGGCCTCTGAGGGCACTGCAAGGGTATGATGTACTCACACACAGGCAAAACATTCCCCAGTAAAATAAAAGTAAAAATCTTTAAACAAGGTCTCAGGGATTTAATTTTTTAAATCTTTTGTAACCAGGCTGGCCTCAAACTTACAGAGGTCTTCCTACCTCTGCCTTCTGAGTGCTGGGATTAAAGACGTGTGCCAAGACAGCTGGTTGGTTTTTTTATTTTTTAATATTTTTTTGGGGTGGGGGAGGTGTTTCAAGACAGGGTTTCTCTGTGTAACCTTGGCTGTCCTGGAACTCACTCTGTACACCAGGCTAGCCTCTATTTTATAAAGAGTTCATCTGCCTCTGCCTCCAAGTGCTGGAATTAAAACCATGCACCACCACACCTGGTAGGTTTTTTTATTTTTAATAATTACTTATATTTACTTATTTGTTGATGCGGGCTTGAGTGGAAGTCTGTTTTCCCCTCCATGATGGAGCCAGGGCTGGAGCTCAGCTGCTCAGACATCGCAGCAGGTGTCTTCACCCCCTGAACCATTTCCTGGCCCAGTTAAAAAAATAAAATAAAAGCCTCAATGAGTTCCCTACAAAACCAGCATCCTCATTAACAAAACTGGGGGAAGGAGGTTCCAAGATGGATGCTGGCTCTATTGTCAGCACATTCACAGGTACAGTGAGCTGGTCGGGTAGGTTCATGGAGTAGACTGCGGGTGTCCAGTCAGACAGGCCCCAGGGTGGCGTGGGGCAGGAAGGGCTGTAGGCCCAGGGGGCAGGCAATAGGACTGAGCCTCGCCAAGAGACAAGGAGTGGAAGCAGGTTCTCACACAGGAGTGCAGTGTGGTGGCAGCAGCCTGGCCACCTTGTCAGCAAGTGTGACATTCAGCAGAAAAATGGAGCTCCACTGGGTGGGAGGGTGACAGGATAGACCAGCCCAAAGTTTTGTTTTTTCTTTCTTTCTTGGTTTTTGGCTTTTCGAGACAGGGTTTCTCTGTGTAGCCTTGGCTGTCCTAGGTCAGGCTGGCCTCCAATTTACAGAGATTTACCTGCCTCTGCTTCTCAAGTGGCTGGGATTAAGGGCATGCACCACCAGCCTCTGCTGTGGGAAGGTGCTGCCTGCCTTCAAGCCTCACGAGGTTTCTAATCCTCCCAGGTCCTTCTGAACTTCCCAGGCAAGGAACACTGGCTCAGAGGGCAAAAAGGGGCAGAGGCGGGCTATTATATGGATACAAAGTGCCTCCTAAAATGTTCATGGGTTGAAAACTTGGTCCCTAGTTGATGGATCCCATCATCAAGAGGAGATTGGATCATGTAAACACTCATCAATGGATTTAACCACTGATAGAATCTTAACTTCCTGAGGTGTCATCCCTTAGGGACTGCATCCTTTAATTTTTTTTATTATATTTATTCAGTATGTGTGTGTGTGCGTGTGCATGTGTGTGCGTGTGTGTGCATGTGTGTGCGTGTGTGTGCATGTGTGTGCGTGTGTGTGTATGTGTGTATTATGGTGTTTGAGGATCCCTGTAACTTCAGGTCAGTCTGCCTAGCCAAATCATGAGTTCCAGGTTCAGTGAGACCCCATCTCAAAATATGAAGCAGAGAGTCATTCAGGGAGAAAGGGTGCTCGCCACCAAGGCTAATGCATTGAGTTCAATTCCACATGGTGGAAGGTAGGAAATGGCTCTTATAAATTATCCCCTGACCTCTATCTGCATTCCATGGCAAGCACACATATAAATACACAAAATAAATAAGTTAAGTAAAATAAATATAATCTAGGCACAGTGGTCCATGATTTGAATCTAGTACCTGAGTTCTAGAGACAGGCTGATCTCTGTGAACTGGAGGCCAGCCTAATCTGCCTGGTGAGTTTTGAGCCCTTGTCTCAAACTAAAATAAAAACTCTAAAAATAAATAAATAACCCAACACAGTGGCACACGCCTAATTTAATCCCAGCACTATGGAGCAGAGGCAGGCAGATCTCTGTGAGTTCCAGGATAGCCTGGTCTACAGAGTGAGTTCCAGGACAGACATTGGTATATAATAAAACCCTGTCTCAAAAAATAAATATAAATACATAATGTGAAGAGTGATAGAGAAGATATACAAAGTCAACCTCGGGCCTCCACACACAAGTACACAAGCCCCACCCCCATACACAGATAAATAACTTTTAAAGGGGAAATGTCATGTGAGTCCACTTAGTTGAGCCCCCTAGAGAACTCAAGGCCATAGAAAGGCAGCAGGCATAGGGAAGGTGAGGGGAGCCAGTGTTTAAGAGGTTGTTTCTCTTTGGACAGCCACGAGAGTTCTGGAGATGGATCTGGTGATGGAGACACAACAATGTATGTTTAAGGACAGAAAACCTGTGCATGGGGAGGCGGTGGCAGACCCCTTCACAGGCAGGGCCTGGTGGAAGGAAGTTAGGTCACCAGGAATGTGCCCTGACTGGGATATTAGCACTTCTGCTCCCTCCTGACTGCTATCATGTGACCAGGCCTCCTCTGTGTCACATGACCAGGCCTCCCACAGCGTGCTATCAGGAAGCACTTCGCAGCCAAAGTCTCAAAGCAACAGAGCCAAGGGACTCAAACCCTGAGCCAAAGTAGGCCTTCACCTCTGCCTCTCCCTGCACCCTCTCTTGTGGTGCCAAGGATGGACCCCCAGGACTTTGTGCCTGCAAGAAGGGCACTCTGCCACTGGGCCACATTCCTACCCCAAATCTTTCCTCCTCTTAAGTTGATTGCCTCAGGGAGCTTAGCAAAGCAACCCACTAACACAGTCACCAAAATGTGCACTTAGCCTGGCAGTGGCGACCCGTGCCTTTGATCCCAGCACTCGGGAGGAAGGGACAGGCGGATCTCTGTGAGTGTGAGGCCATCATGGTCTACAGAGTGAGTTCCAGGACAGCTAGGGCTACACAGAGAAATCCTATGTCAAATATATATATATATATATATATATATATATATATATATATATATATATATATATAAAATATATACACTTAAGCATGTTCACAAAGTACATTTTATGTTATGTCTATCTTAGCACAGTTTTAAAAAGTATATGCTGTCCATGTCAGCCCGACCTGTCTAATCACTGCCTGGACATCGAAGTCTGTGGCTGCCAGTGGCTGCCAGCTCTTCATCCAGAGGTCCTGGCTGTTTGTGTACAAGTTCTCTTTGCTACAACCTGTACAGAGTTCTCTTTCCCTTTTCTTCCTAACTGAAGATTTATTTTATTTTTATGTAAGTATGTCTTTTTGACTATATTGAGGGTGCCCACAGAGGCCAGAATCAGGTATTGGATCCCCTGGAGCTAAAGATACGGGCTGTTGTGAACCACTGACGTGGGTACTGGGACTGAACTCGGGCCCTCTAGAAGCGCAGGAAGCAGGGGGGATTTAACAGCTGAGCTACCTCTTCTTCCCACATTCTTTCTTTTTTGAGGCATGGTTTCACTCGTACCCAAGGTTTGGGTCCATCCTTCTGCCTCAGTCTCCCAAGGGTTAGGCTATGGCTAGGTGCTATCCCACCTGGCTTCACGTGGAATTTTCCTTCCCGCTTGTGAACCCGTGTCGGCTGACTTCTCCCAACATATGTACTTCCTAAGTCGTCCACTTTCGCTCTTCCTTCATAGGTGGGCAAACCAGCTCAGGGGACTGGCGACGTGCCCAAAGTCCCGCCACCCAGGAAGGGATAGAGTCAGAATCAAGTTCTATTTCCAACATGGCCCTTGCTTTTCTGCCATTCTTTCTAGGTTCTAACTGCTACCTCACCCAATGGGAGCCAAGGGTTCTTTAACAAAGTGAGTGGGTTTTCTTTTCCTCCAGCCCACACCAGACTCACCAGAGTAGAGGAGGTAGATGTCTCTCTCATGCCCTGGAATCACAGTGAATTCAATTCCAGACACCCACGCTGCCCTACACAGGGCTTGCAAGGCTACAAAGCCTGTGATAGGTGATATGGTAGAAGTGGGAGCCCTGGATTTTAGGACAAGCAGAGATGTATCCTACGACTGCCCCTCCCCAGGGACTCGCCTTGGAGCCTCCTTACCCAACTTGACGAGCAGCTCTGACAGGACCTGGATGTCCTTCACCAAAGACCCTCGAGATTCTTGGATCTGGCGCTCCACGATGCTCAGCCCAGAGGCCACCTTGGCCAGAAAGAACATCTTAGTGGCTCCTTGGGGTGATTGGGAGGGCTGGCTAGTTTTGTGTCAACTTAAAATAAGCTTAAGTCGTCTGAGAGGAGGAAACCTTAACAGAGATGATGCCTCCATAAGACAGGGCTATAGGCTAGACTGTAGGCCATTTTCTTAGTGATTGATGTGGGAGGGCCCAGGCATGGTGGGTTGGTGACACCCCTGGGATGCTGGTCTTGGTTGCTATAAGAAAGCAGGCTGAGCAAGCCATGAGGAGCAAGCCAGTAAGCAGCACCCCTCCATGGCCTCTGCATTGGCTCCTACCTCTGGGTTCCTGCCCTGTTTGAGTTCCTACCCTGACTTCTGTCACTGATGGACTGTTATCTGGAAATATAAGTGGAATAAATCCTTTTCTTCCCTGGTTGCTTTTGGTCATGGCATTTCATCATAGCAATGGTAACCCTAAGACACCGGGCATAGGAAACGGTGCAAGGGCTGGGCACACCCACCTGCTTAGCCTGTTCCAGCTCCTGCTTGCGCGCTTCTGATGTGAGTACTAGCCGAGAGGCCTGGCGGAGTGTGGCCTGGGTCTGGCTGGCCAGTCGGCTGGCATGACGGTGCCTCTGCTTCCCCTCCCTCAGCAGAGCTTTCGCAAGCTGCAGGACGGGAACAGGAAGGAAGAATAAACCCCTGGGGGAAGAGGGGCTTAGTTCTTTGGTTTTCTTTTTCCAGATTGAAGTTGGAACCTAGAGTCTCATACAAGTTAGGTAAGCACTATGACTAACCCACATGCCATGGCCAATTCATATTTTGAAATCGGGGCTTATTAAGTTACCCAGGATAGCCTTGGATTTGCAATTCTCCTGCCTCAGCCTGCAGAGTAGCTGGGATAGAGACATGTCCCACCAGGTCTGACTTGGACGAGAGTTCTTATGACATGATGCCAAGAAGTCTATGCCATAGCCTAGAACTCATTCATCCCCACAATCAACAGGCGTGCACTGGACACAGGATATGCTTTCGGTACAGATTCCTGCAAACTACTCATTTCTCCTTAGTGGAGAAATTCCACCTATCTTTTATATATGGGGAAACAGAGGTCCAGGGTGGGGGAGGAGGAACTGCCCAAAGTCTGGACAATGGGACAAGGAACTGCACCTGGATTTGGCAAGAATACCCAGTATTAACTCAGTAGATAGGAAAGGCATCCTTGGTTAGTTCCTGACCCTAGATGAAAAACCACATTTATCACTGAAGAATATGTTAACTGTGGGCTTGAAATATATGGATTTACTATACTGGCATATATATTTTTCATACTTATTAATAATCTTATCACCAACTGATGGTAAATTTTGTTAAATGCTTTTCTGTATTGTTAGAGAAAAATGTGTCCAATATTTTCTCCTTAATTTTTATCAATTGCTGTATGGTCATTAATTAGCATGTAATGATACATTCTTGAATCATAGAAATAAACTAGACTTGATAATTAAAAGAAAAGAAAAGAAAAGAAACTGTACCTGGAATTCCTAGTTTCAGGCCAGCCCTTCAGAAATTTAGGTACCCAAGAAAAGAGTTCACTTGGGTGTGAGCATTCGATCTGAGAAACACACACACACATACACACATATACCCTCCCACATATACACCACACACACCACACACACACAAACACACATATACCCCACCACCCACATATACACCCCCCACACCCCACACAGACAGACAGAGAGAGAGAGAGAAAGAGAGAGAGAGAGAGAGAGGGAGGGAGAGAATTCAGCCCCAGTTAAAGAAAGCCTAAGAAAGCGAATGTTGCTCAATTAGACACACGCTTGCCTCAAATGCACGAGGCCCTGAGTTCAATCTTTAGTACAGGATTAAGTGGGGGTGGTGGCAGAAGTAGAGGCAGAAGAATCAAAAGTTCAAGGTCACCCTCAGTTAGACAGTGATTTCAGGGCTAGCCTAGGATTAAAAGCATGAGATTGTCAAAAATTAAAAAGTGGTAGAGAGATTGCTCACCAGTCAAGAGCAGTTGTTGCTCTTGCGGTGGACCTGGATTCAGGTCCTAGCACCCACATGGAGGCTCGCAGCAAGGGGACCCTTCTGACTTCCGCATGTACATAGCGCACATACATATATGCAGGTAAAACAATGTACACACAAAATAGAACGTCTTAAAAATTGTATAAAACGTAAATAAGATGAAATTAAAACAGTAACAACAAAGAAAAACCTAGAAATCTAGACAACGTCCCACTGGACCCAGGTGTGAGTACTTGGCTCCACCTAGAGTCTTCACATTCTCACAGGCCCACTGGTGAGGTCACCCCATGAGCTCCTGAGCTGAGAGCCAGGACCCACAGCCCTCAACACCAAGGGCAAATAAGCTGTTGCCAACAAGGCTGCTGTACTGAACCTGACCTTGGCGTTCTCCTTGGCCATCAGTTCTGCTTCTTTGCTTTTCTTCTTGGTGCTGGAGGAGAGAGCGGCAGCATTTCCCAGCATCCTCTCTGCCTGCCTGGTCTTCCTCTTCGACTCCTCCAGGAGCCTGGCCCGGATGCTGCCTGCTCTCCTTTTCAGCGCTGCCTGCTCCTTGGGCAGAGGAAACTTCAGCTTCACTCCTGCAAAACCGGCCAAGGCTGAGGCAGGAGGAACAGACTCATCCTGGAGAGCACTGCCAATGTGTGGCCAGCCCCAGGAGCAGAGGTTGGAGACACAGGAGATCTGTGTGTCCCCCTCTCATGGTGCCCCCTCCCCCCGGGAATAACAAGAGGCGTGAGACGTTGCCCTCAGCAAATGCCAAGACCCGTGTGCTATGATGGTGTCTGTATTGTGACCTCTCTGTTAAAGCCTCATCACACAGTGGTCACAGCCCCTGGACAGAAAGAGCCTGGGCTTGAGGTTGGAAGTTAATCTGTTAGGTTATGGGGCAGAATCAGAGGGACATTTTCCCACCCAGCACAAGCAAAGTCCTGTTTTCAACAAGGAGAAGGTGACACCTGGGAGGTCATGTGCCCCTCAATGTGGAGAGAAGGAGGCTGAGGACAGCGAGGCAGGGACATACAATGGGCATCTCACAACCCTCCACAGTTCTGATGCCCCGCAAGAACACAAAACACTCTGTAGTACAGATTTACGTTTCCCAAAATGTGACTCTGGTTACAGAAGCGTGCACACGGCCGTGTACTTTTCATAGGAGGCCCCAATGAGTAATCAGGACTCCAGGACCCAAGGAAACTAGAAAACATGCCCCGCCCCCACACCACTGGACTAATACATCTCCAGTCTGCAACAGGGCAGGGCTGAAGGGAAGGTGCTAGGTGGAGGGGACAAAGAGCCACAAAGGCCTCTCTCTGATTTGAAGCCGGTATTGAAGAGTCAGTCACGCAGTGGGCCTTGAGGTAGAGAGAGAGTGCTCAGCTCTGATTCAAGGATGGATGAGCGACTGATTTTCTCTGTCTACAGGCCACTTGGGATCTCTCTCTCTCTCTCTCTCTCTCTCTCTCTCTCTCTCTCTCTCTCTCTTTCTCTCTCTCTCTGGGTTTCTCTGTGTAGCCCTGGCTATCCTGGACCTCGTCCTGTAGACTAGGCTGGCCTTGAACTCAGAAAACTGCCTGTCTCTGCCCCCCAAGTGCTGGAATTAAAGGCCTGTGCCACCATTCTGGGTATAACTTCATTTTCTTAAAGTTCCAGAAGTTTGGCTGTCATCAAAGCCGAGCCCACTCTAAACTGAAACACTGTAGCACATAGTTTTGTTTTGTCTGGGGCATTTTCATACAGGGTTTCATTCAATAGCTTAAACTGCTTTAGAACTTACTATGGTAACCCCGGCCGCCCTCACACTTGAGGCACTCTTCCCCACTCAGCTTATCCAGGGCTGGGAGGACAGGTGTGATCCACTATGCAGCAATTTGGGGGTGGGAGGGTTTTTTGTTGTTGTTGTTGTTGTTTGTTTTTTGTTTTGACAGGGTCTAGTGTATCATGAGTCTGAAACTCATTGTGTAGCCAAGAGTGAATTTGAACTCCTGATCCTCTCGAGTGCAGAGTGTAAAGGTGTATTTCAGGTGTAATAAGCCCAACTGGCTTATTTGGGGCTGGGGGTCTAATACAGGGTCTTCCGTACATTCAGCAAGCACCCTACTAACTGAGCCACACCCTCATGCCCTGGTTTTGCTTTTTACCTCTACTGAAGATAGGATTTGGAACCTTGCACACTTTAGACAGCTTGTTCCTCCTGAGCCACACCCCTGACGGTGACAACAGATTCTCTTCCCCTGGATCCCGAGGAACTCTGGGCTTGGTCTGATAATGCTGGGAGCTAATTAGGGTGGCCACAGGGGCCAGAATCCAGCAGTGTCATGTGTGACAGGGAGAGACAGACAGCATGGAAGTCCTGGGAGGCAGAGGGACTGGTCTACCTGATACTGCTGTTCCCTGTAGCCAGACATCCCTGGCTGAGGTAAGTTGGCTGTCAGGGCCTTGTATAGAACCCAGGGCTCAACAGGACACACATACCCTCAAGGTCAGCTAGCAGAGTCTTGGCTCCTATGACAGTCAGCGTGGCAGCTTGGACAGCTGAAGAAGCCTGTGTCAGGGCAGCTGTGGTCTTGTTGCGTAGCTGCAAGGAGGAGAAAACGCAGGACTGCCTGGAGACCTGTCAAGGGGCCCCAGATGGGCAGGGTCCCAAACCTCAAATGGCTCTGACTGGAGACCGTCCTGATTCTAGGAACCCTGATCTGATTAGATGGATACCAAGCCCCAAATCAATTCCAAGAAGACCCCATCTTCAGAAGCTTGGAGAATGATGGGGAAACTAGAGCCAAAGACAACCACATACTTCAGTCCCTAATGTGATGTCAGCCCGTAGCTATTAAACAGCACCTCCTCACAGAATGGCCATCACTTCCCATGGCCACCAGAGGAGATTCCTGGTAAAGAATTTAGGATCGATTGTGCAAGAGAAGACACAAAGAATGTAAGAGTCACAGGAAGCTGACTTCAGGGCATGGCATGAACTTTGAATTCTTGAACTCACAGCGGCCATGACTACCTGTACAGGATCTGCATATAGTTAGGGCCCTCAACATCAGTTTTCTGTTATGGGGGCAGTGTCACAGGGTTCAGCTCCTCCCCGTGGACTTATACTTAGCTAATGATTAATAGAAGAAGGAGACATTTTCTTCAGTAGTGTAGACCCTGCTATGGTTCTCAGCTCCCAGAAGGGCTGTGGAGGCTGCCTCCCTTCCTGGCTTCCTCACCCTAGATGGGAGTAGAGGTCAGGTCAGAGGACACTATGTAGGGTCCTCAACACAGTAAGGCTCGAATGGGTATGTGCCAGGCCCTGGATCCAACCCTCAGGTACAGCCTTTCTTCTCAAAGGTATTTCCTTGTCTCCTGGGTTTGTAGGGAAGCTGAGGGGCCTCTGGGGAAGCCATGACCGCCATTGTGGGGCTTCTGAGTCAGGCCAGTAGTCTAGAATCCTGGGCGGTGCCATGCTGCTCTCCTGAGTTTGGCACCTGCCCTGTGACTGGCTAAAACACCAACATCAAATGGCCCTTGGGGGGGGGGGCTGGAGAGATGGCTCAGTGGTTAAGAGCATTGCCTGCTCTTCCAAAGGTCCTGAGTTCAATTCCCAGCAACCATACGGTGGCTCACAAGCATCTGTAATGAGGTCTGGTGCCCTCTTCTGGCCTGCAGGCATACATGCATAAAGAATATTGTATACATAATAAATAAATATTTTTTTAAAAAAAAAATGGCCCTCCGGGAAGGGTATGAGAAATTTGGGTGCTGTCCATAGAACCTTCCCATAAGCCTGAAATTATCTCCCAAGAAAAATGCTCTAGCACAATTGTTTTTGAAGGAGTCTTGTATATGTTAGCAAGCAGGTCCTAGTTAAACCACCATTCTAGAACCCCCTGATCTAGTACCATCTCCCTGGGCTGAACACCAGGCTATGTGACTTAACACTGAGTCCCATGGGCTGTTCAGAACATGGGGTGCCTCTGAACATGGGGTATCTAAGGGCAGAAGGGAGGAAGAGACACAAGAGCCATCCAGTTGTGACTGACCCTGAGAGGGTAAATGGATATGGCTTCTACCATCCACCCGTCTGTCCGTTTGTCTGTCCATCCCCTCTCCCTACACCCCTTTACTCTCCTCAGGAGGCAGCCTTTCCTCCCTTGGTTTGGCCGCCTTTAAAACTCTCAGGCATTTTGAGGGAGGCAGCAGAGACTTGCAAGTGTTATTTTCCATCTTTTGCACCCCACCCCACCCCAGGTTCCCTTGGGGGCATCCCCTCCCTTTTCCGGGCCTCAGATTCAAAATTGACCTGCATGAAGGGCTCCATCTTCTTTAGGACTGCCCCAGCCTCCACATGCAGGGCTCCTTCAGCCTGGACTGCCTGGCGCTCCCTCTGAGCCAGCTTCTGCTCCAGGGCCTTCACTTTCCAGTCCAGATGCCTGGCTTGGGAGTTCTGAGGCTGCAGGGAGATTGTGGGTTCAGGTAGGACTGAGAACCAAATCTTCTGTTCAGGGAAAAGTGTCCTGCTGTGCTGAGGGCCAGTCTGTACCCAACTGTGGTGAGGGCCAGCCTGTGTCCAGCTGCACTGAGGGTCAGCCTGTGCCCAGCTACTCTGAGAATCAGCCTGTACCCAGCTGTGTTGAGGGGCCAGCCTGTACCCAGCTGTGCTGAGGGCCAGCCTGTCCCCAGCTGTGTTGAGGGCCAGCCTGTGTCCAGCTGCACTGAGGGTCAGCCTGTGCCCAGCTACTCTGAGAACTAGCCTGTACCCAGCTGTGTTGAGGGGCTAGCCTGTGCCCTGCAGTGCTGAGGGCCAAGCTGTGGCTACTAGCCCAGAACTGGAGCTTTAACCCTGGTCTCAGAGTACTTCCTGCTGTCCCAGGCACCTGAGATACCCCAGGGGCAGGGCAGTGGCAGAAGAAAGAGGGTTGCAGAGAAGCCAGGCTGGGAGAACCTGTCACTGAAGGCTCAGACCCCAGCCCT
This sequence comes from Myodes glareolus, assembly GCF_982192425.1. NCBI lineage: Eukaryota > Metazoa > Chordata > Mammalia > Rodentia > Cricetidae > Myodes > Myodes glareolus. The sequence goes on from NC_142046.1 coordinate 13,625,064, forward strand.
ACCAGTTTCTAGCTGTGTAGCCCTGGGACACTGCAGCTAATTGTTCTGACCCTCGGGTAGGACTGCCTTTCTTCCTTGCAAGGTGGACTTCCCTCCTCAAGCCCGCAGGAGGCTTCTTCCTCCTCCTGAACCTTGACCAATGTGCTTCAGAGTACAGGGTGTTCCAGATGTTAGAAAGGCAGAGATGTGTATGATCCCAAGCCCCGGACAGTATCCGGGTCATCCAGGTTGCTGCACGTGAGAAGAGCAGGGGAAGCCATGAGGCAGTAGCCACAGGCAACCTGTGTCCCAACTGCATTTGGATAGTTTCCCGGTTTTGATTTCTTTGGTGTTGGGGGTGGAACCCAGGACCTTGAGCATGCCGGGCACACATTCTTCCCATGAGCTGCATGATGAGCCGGCTTAGTGCCCTGTTAAAACCGGGTTTCTGAGGCTGGAGATCTAAGGATTACCCGACAGACAAGCTGGGCAGGGTGTGGAAACACGATGAGTATTGAATGACAGACTGACTGAACTCCCTCCAGCTCCCACCTCCAAAACCAAGCTAAAGGAGCCCGAGTCCACAGGACAGGGGGTCCCTGGTGGCTGAGACTCAGGGAAGGAAATCCTTGGCCAAGGTCACTGCTGGTGTGGGAACTGGGACGTGTATCATTCCCACCCCTCTGATGTCCTTGTTCACCGCACAGTTCCAGCCTTGGTGTGGAAGATTGCCTGAGCCTGGTCTGTCTCAGTAGGTCACTTCCCAGCGAACAAGAATCCCTGACCACTTCTGCATGGCCCTCTGACTTCTCCATGATCTAGAACCTTCACTGCCACCCCACGAGGAGTTCCAGGGACGTTGAACTGACCATTGCTCCAGGGGTGACCAGCAAGACCAGATGTGGGGCAGCATCACCAATGACTTGCTTCACAGTGGTCAGTGCCCTCTCAGCTTTGGGCAGCACCTCTGCCACAGCTGTGCCCAGGGAAGTCTGGGCTGCCTGCACCTCCTGGTATCTGGGAGGAAAAAAGTCAAGATGTTAGGATGAGCCACAGAACAGGCTGTAGGACATCCCTCTCTATCTCTATCAGAACCGCTGGCTGGAGCTGTTAGCCTGCAAGGCCTCTCCTTCCTCCTGACAGCCTCAACCCTGTGCAGGTCAGGACCCAGCAGTTGGCCTGGGAAAATGGCTGTGATCTACAGTTTTCTGTGTGTGTGTGTGGGGGGGGGGTTGCCTGCCTGTGAGTGCAGATGTTCAGGGGACCGACAAGTTAGCTGGGATCTTCTGCTTTCAGGGTGTGTGTGTGTGTGTGTGTGTGTGATTTTGTGTGTGTGTGTGTGTATTTACCTGCCTGTGAGTGCAGATGTTCAGGGAACCAACAAGTTAGCTGGGATCTTCTGCTTTCAGGGTGTGTGTGTGTGTGTGTGTGTGTGTGTGTGTGATTTTGTGTGTGTGTGTGTGTGTATTTACCTGCCTGTGAGTGCAGATGTTCAGGGAACCAACAAGTTAGCTGGGATCTTCTGCTTTCAGGGTGTGTGTGTGTGTGTGTGTGTGTGTGTGTGTGTGTGTGTGTATTTGCCTGCCTGTGAGTGCAGATGTTCAGGGAACCAACAAGTTAGCTGGGATCTTCTGCTTTCAGGGTGTGTGTGTGTGTGTGTGTGTGTGTGTGTGTGTGTGTGTATGTGTGTGATTTTGTGTGTGTGTGTGTGTATTTACCTGCCTGTGAGTACAGATGTTCAGGGAACCAACAAGTTAGCTGGGATCTTCTGCTTTCAGGGTGTGTGTGTGTGTGTGTGTGTGTGTGTGTGTGTGTATTTGCCTGCCTGTGAGTACAGATGTTCAGGGAACCGACAAATTAGCTGTGATCTTCCGCTTTCAGGGTATGTGTGTATTTTCCTGCCTGTGAGTGCCGATGTCCAGAGAGGTGACAAGTGTCGGATCCCCTAGAGCTGGAGTTCCAGGTAGTTGTAAGGAACCTAATGTGGGTGCTGGAAACTGAACTTAGCTTCTCTACAAGAGCAGTCAGTTCTCTTAATAGCTGAGCCATCTCTCCAACCTCTGAAGCTTTCAAGTGAACAGACTCATTACCTGGGCATGCCACGCTGCCCAGGCTCCAGATTCCAGTGCACCCAAGGATGACACATTCTGCAGACCCCTGGAGTCTCCTGGAAGGCTGCAGGGGAATCTACCTGGGATGGAAGGACTGTGGCCTGAGCTGTGATCTTAATTGCCCATGCCCTGCTGCTGACCTTTAGATATGCTCCTGTTTGGATGTGAAATGTCCCCTAGAAGCTCATATGTTTGAACACTTAGTTCCCAGTTGGTGGCATTGGGAAATTTGTGGGACTTCTAGTAAATGGAGCCTTGCTAGAGGAAATGGGTCACTCAGGGTGGGACCCCGTTCCTGTTCATTCTCTGCTTCTTGACTATAGGCGCAATGTGACCAGCCTACCTCCTGTTCCTGCCCCATGCCACCTTCCCTGCATGAAGCCATGTTGTAACTGGTCCAACAGAGATGAAGATATTCTGAGTCTCTCATGCCCCTCACTTTGTTATCAAATTACTGGAACTGTGGATCCCAAGAGTTAGAATTCCCTCGGGAGTCCAGTGCTTGGAGAGGAGAAAGCCCACAGCCAAACCATCCAGAGAGGAAAGCCTACAGTCTGAACCATGCACAGGGGGAAAATCTACAATCTGGACCCGCCAGAGGGAAAACCTACACTCTGAACCATGCAGAGGGGGAAACCTACAGTCTGAACCAGCCTAAGGGGAAAGATCTTTTCCCCCAGAAGATCACAGGAAAAGGAGTCAGAAGAACGATGGGTCTCCCACGGACAGGGCCACACCTTGACCAGGACTGCTTAGACATTAACCTCTTCTCAGGACCAAAGGGGCACTAACGAGCTCCCCTGGATATCTTTGCCCCTCCTTCCAATGCAGCCACATCGATAAAGCTCCTTTTTCTGCTTTTCATTATTAATGTGGCTTCTTAATTGGTTTATCAAGGATGGGTGACTGAACTTGGCTTGTCAAGGCACAGGCTGTAACCCCAAGTCCAGGAACAATGTCTCCCTCGCCATGGAGGAAGAACTCCAGTGAACTGTGAGCAGAATAAACCTGTCCACCTTTAAATCTCTTTGTATAATTAATACTGTGTGTTACTCTCTGGTGACAAAAGGTGAGGTCTCGAGCTGAGCGACCACTCCATAGCAGCCAGCTCTGGAGATGGGCCACATGACTTCACCCTGCCTGCCACGCTGCCTAGCTCAAGGCTGAACAGAGATGCCCAGATGCCTGGCCTCCAGAGGCAGGGAAGGAAGCTGGTGTCAGGGAGCAGCAACAAGAGAGTCGGGACTTCACCCTGCAGCTGACAGGATGCCCTCAGGGAGTGTTGTGGGGCAGAGATTAGCTACCTTGTCCATCCCTTCTGTCACAGCCTCATTCCTACAAGAGTGCTGTCCCAAGACACCCTGAAGGGCTCGGGCTCAGAGGAGCTGCTTCTGGAGGCACTGACCCCTGGCTTGTTCTGTAGCTCCTGGAAGCTAAGCCCAAGGTTCTCCACACAGCTGTGGAGGCCTTACCTGTCCTCCAGTTCCCGCCGAGCCTCCGAGGCCTCCTTTCCTCTCAGCAGATGCCGCAGGTGCTCATGGCTGGTGTTGGAGGCGAGCAGGGCCTTCCGTGCAGCAGCTTCAATCTTGATGGCCATGTCCTGGTGGCTGTGTGAATTGGTATGACAATCACTAAGAGCACACGCAGAGGAGGTGTCCAGATTCCTACAGGACAGACTCCTTTCCGCCCACCTGCCACTGCGGCACCAGCAGGGACGCTCTGTGTTCCTGCTCCTGTCATAGATCAGTCACACCTGTGGTCCTAGCCCAAGGTCTTTCACCACAGGGCCTCTCATACGAACATCACAGCAGGGAGCGGACAAGCTGGCCTGGGATGGAACCCAGACTCTATCGCTTCCAAGCTGTGTGTCTATGAGGGAGCCAATTGATTCTCTGCATCTGTCTCCTCATCTCCAAAGTGATTTTGGTCCCTCAAGCTGAAGAGGAAAACTGGGCTGGAAAGATGGCTCAGCAGTTAAGAGCACTTTCAGTTCACGCACAGCGCAGAGTTCAGTTCTCAGCAGCCACATGCATCAGTTCACACCTGCCTGAGCTTCCAGCTCCACAGAATCCTATACCTTCTAACTCCCATGGGTAGATTTACTGTTTATTTGTAATTTTTATTATTTGCCTATTCTTAAGTTGTAAGTATGCATGTGAGTCTGTGTACATGTGTGTCTGTGCACATGCGTGTCTGTGTGCATGTGTGTCTATGTGCATATGAGTCTGTGTGCATGTGTGTCTATGTCCATATGAGTCTGAGTGCATGTGTGTCTGTGTGCATGTGTGTCTGTGCACATGTGTGTCTGTGTGCATGTGAGTCTATGTGCATATGAGTCTGTGTGCATATGTGTCTATGTGCATATGAGTCTGAGCGCATGTGTGTCTGTGTGCATGTGTATCTGTGTGCATGTGTCTGTGTGCATGTGTGTCTGTGTGCACGTGTATCTGTGTGCATGTGAGTGCAGGTGCCCTTGGAGGCAGAAAAAAGGGCATCAGACCCCCTGGAGCCAGAATTACAGGAGGTTGTGAGTTACCCAGCGTGAGTGCTAGGAACTGAACTCAGGTCCCTAGAAGAGCAATACATGCTCTTAACCATTGAGCCATCACTCCAGCCCCAAATATTATATATATATATATACATACATATATATATATATATATATATATATTTAAAAAAGAGGAAAGTGTGCTTCCATGGAGGTGAACACTTTAATCCCAGCACTCAGGAGGCAGGCAAATCTCTGAGTTCAAAGCCAGTCCGATCTTCCTAGGCCCATGTGAATTGCATTGTAATAAACTTGTGGAGTTTTTAAAAAGCCACCAGATGCTGAGATGCATTCCATTGAGCAAGCTTTTCCCCATCATGCCTACACCTCCATCTCCACTCCCCAAACCCCTTCCCATATTGGTAATATTTACTCCCCACTGAGCGGCTCTTGGGCTCATCTGGTCCTAGCTCCTAGAGACCAACCCTGACTCTGGAGCCTGTCCAAGAAGGCCTGGCCCCCATGTCAACAGTATGGACACAGTTCCCAATACCTAGGAGCCCCAGGGCTCACCTCCTGGCAAGGATGTGGGCCTCTGATGCCAGATGGCTCCAATTGGCGGGTGGGCTGGATCCTTCCTGAAGACTCACCTTAAATAACAGAGGAAGAAACTGAGGTTCGTCCTGGAAGGTCAAGGGTCACAGCTGGCTGACTGGGTGGAATAGGGTGGTGCCAATAACTTTATAAAATGCACAAAGCTAACCATGACACCAGCACTTGGTGATCAGCATGGCTGCACATAAAGCCCGGTGACTCGGCCTGCCATTATGCACTCACTGTCTACTCCAAATACATTTGACTTTTGCAAACAGTGCCTTCCTCTGTCAGTAGATGAGACCCAGTGTGACACCAAGCATCATTTAAGGCATATACCACACCATGGGCAAATGGTTAAGGGCAGAACTGGGGCAAAGATTTCTACTCAGGCTCCAGGGGAAGCAGGGTTCAGGGGAGACCATGGTACCAGAAACGGAAGAGCTGAGGCTGCCCGCAGGACCCCCTCCTCTGAGGACCGCACTGCCTCCCCCAGCTCCGTCAGCTGGGCGCAGGTCTTCTGAGCTCCAGCCTGGTCACAGCGGACGCTTCCTCTCAGCACCTGCAACTGCTTCCACGTGGCCTTCATGGCACCTTCCAGGTCCACCACCTGCTCCAGGAAGGCTTCCCGGGCCTCTGTGGGCAGCCAGTGAATCAGTGATCATTGCTGAGTGAGGTTCTACACGAAGACCCCTCACTAGGCTTTCATCTGAGACCTCCACCTGCCTGGGCACAGCTGGGCCCCCAGTGCCACTCTGCCCCTGCCTCCAGTACTCCAAAGGAGAAACTTGCCCATTTGACAGCTGCCAAGGCTGAGGCCCAGAGAAGGCTAGCCAATCAGTCACAAACAGAGACTTGGAAGCAGACCCTGGGAAACCACAGTGAGTAGCTCCAGAATCGGGGCTGGCAGTGGACCCCCAACCCAATTCAGGACTGTGACTCTTCACTGAGATTCACACGGAGCCAATCGACTGCTCCCTCGCTTGACAGCACACAGGCACTTGGCTCACCTTTAGCCAGCGGCTGAAACACAGTTATTTGCTGTACAAAGGGGCCAATCCAGTCTCAACGTTCTGGAAGTTTCCTGTGCCCCAAGGCCACATTCCACATGGTTTAATGACAGGTCTGCTTTTCTTAGTTGCTAATCATTTTTGCGACCTGCCAAACACAGCCCGGAGACGTGGCAGTGGAGCAAACAGGCCAAAAGCAAAAACATCAGAGGACTCTACAGGTTCAGCACCTGGAACAGCGCCCCAGGCGAGGGTGTGCTTAAATGGTTTGCCTGGAGTTTACAATCAGCCCAGGGCAGGGGGCAGGAGACCACACCCATGAGGCACTGGACCGAGACCCTTGTCAATATCGTCACAGATGTGCTAGGGACATGGTAGGATAGGCCTATGGAATGTCATGACTATCCTAAGAGCTGAAGCGTCCAGCCAGCCCGGGCTCCACCAGCACCCTCACCTCCCATTCTCCCGTTTCCTGTACCTTGAAGTAGGTGGTGACTTTGATAGACATCCCCCCGAGGTGCTTCTCCCTGAAGAACATCTAGTGGTCCCCAGGGGCTGCCACAGTCAGATCCCTGCAGCCACCCCTCCATCAGCATCAGCCTGGCCTTCAGCTTGGCTGCCTGCCGGGACAAATGGGAAGAAAAACTGAATGAGGCTGGGATCTCTAGGTGCTGGGAGTTGTCCCTGGCCTCTGCCTAGTCCACCCCTTTCGTGGTTTCTCTCCTTCCAATCCTGCCTGAGTCTCAGAGCTAAGGACTCGCTAGCCCCTAGGCCTGTCTTGTCTGCCCAGCTTCACCAACTACTTCCCTTCTCAGCCTAGCACCTGCTGCCACCTTGACAGCCACACCCCTGTGCTACTGAGGGAGGGACAGAAGGTGAGAAAAGGAGCCTCAGGAAGGTTGGTGTGAAAGTGCCTGCGTGTATATGTGCTTGTATGTGCACATATGCATATATGTTTGCCTGGGGAGGTGCATGTGTTGGAGGTCAGAGTTCAACCTTGGAAGTTGTTCCTGTTTAGATACCACCCTCTTTGCTATATTTTGTTTGTTTGTTTGTTTTGTACTTTTGGTTGTTTTGTTTTGGGATTTCGATTTTCCAAGGCAGGATTTCTCTGTATAACAGCTCTCCTGAAACTCGCTTTGTAAACCAGGCAGGCATTGAACTCACAGAGATCTGCCTGCCTCTTGCTTCCTGAGTGCTGGGATTAAAGGCCTGCGCCACCACCGCCCAGCCTCTATGCCTTTCTCAATGACAAATGGATTGGGACCTGGTCTGGAAGAAACACTGTTCCAGGCAGCAGGAAACCAGGTGGTAGTTTGATTTACCCAGGGGTGCAAAATGCACGCTGTCCTGCAGAACTGGGAATGGCTGTGCTTACAGGTCTGGCCTGCTTGCTCTCTGCGCCCGTAGCTAGAGCTCAGGACGTGCCGCTTTCTCCCGCAGCACCGCATGTTTTCAGAGCCCCACTGGGCCCAGAGGTTGGAAGGCAGGAACTCGCTATTGTGGAGTAGAACATGGAAGGGTATAACAATGCCCTCTGCCTGGGGTCTCTCAGGCTCTAGCCCCTGACTTCAGTTCCACCCGCTTCCCGATTTGAAGTGCTGTCTGTGTTGCTCCTGGGGTGCCCTGTCATCTCACCCCCACTGAGCTATACAAGTATGAGATGTTGGCCCTGGGAGGCCAGGAAGGGAGGTGACAAGAGCCACCTCTGGCTCATCCAGGACAGGAGGACCAGGTGAAGGTCAGGGGACTTGGACTGAGGAGGCTGGGGGAGCTCAGGAGAAGGTAGCCAGCGGGAACAAAAGGCTCGAGGTCTGTGAATGAGCAGGCAGCTTCTGGTCCACAGCATGGAGTTGGTGCTCCCTGGAGGTGTGACATGATCCTGAGAGTGGGCGAGTCTAGGCACAGCAACTTACCTCCTCCTTCACCAGAGCGTAGCAGGTGGGACACTCCTGGCACCCTGTGTCACCATCCACGAGGAAGAAATTGTCCTGGCAGCGGTCACACTTGTAGCCCACGAAGCCGGGCCTGCACACACACGTGCTGTTCTCGTGGCACTGAGGTGAAGCAGCACCCAGCGGGGAACACTTACAGTCTGGGGGACAGAAGCCAGCTCTGGGGACCCGATGAGGCGCTCAGACTCATCTCCCACCTCCTACCCCGAATCCTTAAACCCCACCTGGAAATTCCCACAACCCCCGCGTGCCCTCAAATGCAGACTCCAGGGCTCCATGCCACAGACTATTTAGAAGGTTAGAAGGCTAGAGCTGGCAACCAAGCCTTAAGGCTTACTTATTGCACTGTTCCCAGAGCCCCAGAACTGCCACTGTACAGTGAGGAAACAGTGGCTCACATGTGACATGGTGTCTGGCCACACACAAGAGTTCAGTGGTCACAGATGTGACCTACAACACTGACTTCCTCACACTCATAAGCTCCATGTTCTTAAGGCCAGACTCAGGCAACCAGCCAGCGGCTACCCATCATCTCCCCCACCATCCCTGCTTCCTGTGGTCATCTCCAGCACGCGACCTCAGCCCTCCCTCCCACGGCCCAGCGGGATGCGGCTTGCTCACCTCGGCAGCCCTTGATGGAGAAGCCAAAGAAACCCAGCTGGCATCTGTCACAGGATTGGCCTGTGACGCCGGGTCGGCAGGGGCACTGGCCAGTCTTGGGGTGACACTTGTTTTCCAAGGAGCCGAGCGGGTGGCATTTACAGCTGCAACAAGAAGCAAGTATGAAGGTTGATGCTGCCACCCCTTAACCCAGCCTCTGATGGTTGCCTGTGTCCAGGGGAGCGCAAGTCACATAGGACACTGAAGAAAAAAGCCACCAGCATTGGGTCTGGAAAGTCACGGTGAAATCCACACTAAGGGCGCCAAGGAGCCACACAAGGACAGTCACCACTTCTTCAGCCTCCCCAGAGTCTTCCTTTGGGGCTGACACATTGTCTCAGGAGCTGTGGTCAAAAGGCCACCCAGTGATCCGTGTCACTGAGACGGAGAATCAGACCAAACCAGCTGCCTGCCCACCTGCCCAGCCCTTGGGCTGTTCTTGACCTGCCTTCAGGGCTGGCAGAGCCAGAAATCTGATACCCAGAGACTGAGCTTTCATGCCCTTTGGGGAGGGCACCGTGGATGTGGAAAAGGGCCTGGGACAACACACTCCAGACCAGGCCCTTCCCTGAGGCTCCATGGTGTCCTCTTCCCCGAGCCAAAACACCCAGGGAACTCACAGCCCCAACCTTACCTGTGAGAACCCCTCCCAGAGCACACTCAACCTCATCCCTAGCCCTGGCAGCCGCCCCAGAGCACTCACAGCCTCACCCCTACCCGCTGACAGCCCCTCCCAGGGTACTCGCAGCCTCACCCCTACCTTTGGCAACCCCTCTCAGGGCACTCGCAGCCTCACCCCTACCTCTGGCAGCCCCTCCCAGACTTGAGATCGTAGAAGCCAGGGCTGCAGCGGCTGCAGTCCCTCCCGGTAACATGAGGCAGGCAGGCACACTGGCCGGTCACTGGGTTGCAGGTTATCTTCTCACTGACTGAGCCCCTCAGGTCACAGCTGCAGGCTAGGTTTCAAAAAAGGATGTTGGAATGATTTGCTTAAGCTTTAGGGGTGCAGGCAGAAGCCAAGAAGCCAAGGGAGCCCCAGAGATGACAGGCCATGTTCCTGAGACCCTCCTGGAAAAGGCTTGAGGTACAAGCTTGGGTCTCAGCCCATTTGCCAGGTCCTTGGTGAGCCAGCCCAGAAGAGTGGGGGTGTAGACCGTCCTTCCCCAAGTCTGTCTCAAGCCTGCAGGCTGGAGAGAGGGCCAGCAATGTGGTTGCTGAACACAGGCAGAGCCTGGCAGCCCCATCTGGAGCCACACACGTCTACTCTCCTGGGAACCATAGTGCGGCATCCTTCTCGAAGCCAGAATGGGGTTTCCTGGAGGGACTCCCACAGCCACAGTGAGGTGTGGCCGGCACCGTGTGAAAGGGCTCTGAGGACCCGGATGGGGGGAAAGCCGAGGTGCTTTGATGCAGGACTTCCAGGAGCCCAATTCAAATGCAGGCTGTGACCCTCTGACATGCATGAGGTGGAGGGCAACCCAGGCAGGGAGAGGGGGCACATGAGATGAGGCATGGCCTCCCCATCCCTGCATCAACCTTATGTGCTAAGGGCGGGTGCGAGATGGTGCTGAATGACCAGTGGAGGGGTGGGGGGGAGACAGCACTGTAGGACCAGAGCTTAAGAGACGCCAACACTGAAGAGGCCATGGGGAAGAACAAACCCTAATTTGTTTTAGAGAACAGAGAAGGCCTGCCTAAGGCTGCCCAGTTTAGCAGAGCAGCTCTCTCAGCATCCTGTGTGGGTCCTGAACGAGGGCTGAGGACAGTAGCTCCCGTGCCTTACCCTACAGGTCTGGGAAGTGGGTACTCACGTGCACACTTGTCCTCAGGCCTGGTGGCCAAGGCACTCCCGTAGAAACCATCCTCACAGCGCTCGCAGTGGGCGCCTGTGGTGTTGTACAAGCAGCGCAAGCAACGGCCGGAACGAGGGTCACAGTTGCCGACCGCATTGAGATCCACATTCCCGCTGCACTGGCACTGGCGGCAGGGCTGGGGGGTTCCAGAGAGTCCTAGAGGATCCCCAAAATAGCCATCTTCACAGCTCTCACAGCGCCGTCCTGTGTGTGGAAGGGCAGGTTTGGAGCTCTGGCTCACAAGGGTGCAGGAAATCTGTCATTTTTCTGGGAAGCTGAGCAGGGTCTATGACACAAGCTGGCCTGCAGCCAGGTCCTAGAGCATCACCCCCTGGTGTGGCCCCCGGCAAGCCATGGTGCTCCTTGCCTCTAGTGAGGATAACTCTCTAGATGCCCCAAAGCCCTGCTGTGAGGCCTCGACACGGTTATCTGTGCCAAGCACTCGACGCTAAGCGCTCAGCAGTAGCAGGTACCACTGTGTCCACCTTTATCCTTCCCCCTTCACCGGCAGTTTCCGCAGCATCACGAGGATGTCGGTCAGGCTCAGTTCAGGAGACCAGACAAGCTGCATGTTACTCTCTCCCAAGGAAGGCCCCGGGAGGTGATGCGGAATTGGAGGCTGGCAGAAGTCCCTGATCTGTAAGTCACCCTAGGCCCTCTCAGGATGGTTCCTTCTGGCGGCAGCAGCTACTCCCTGATGTGCCCTCTCAGGAATGTCCCTCCCACCATGCCAGCCTCTCACTCTCACTGTCAGAGCCCTACTCACTTCTGAAGGCTCTGGGAACCACACGGGGGTCAAACATGGGGAAAGGGTAGAGATGCAGGGCAAGCGTGATGCCCATGGGGTACAGAGTCCACACACCAGGCTCTGTGCTCCCTGAGAGCTCATCCAGACAACCTTGGGGGCGACTGCAGGACAGGAAGCTGCTTTCAGAAGAAGCTCCAGTGAGCAGAACACTCCACAAGACCACTCAGGGCAGACACCAATCCCACACAGAAGGACAACACACACTTCTGCTTAGACAAGACCCCAAAGAGTCAGATTCAGAGGCATAGTCAAATAATGGAGAGGAGTGGGGGGACAGAGGCCATCAAACAACAGTTCAGCAGGCACAGAGCTCACAGGACTGCATGGTGACAGGGGACAGCACACAATGCCAGGGCCCCTGAGGCCAATGAATCACATGCTTAAAATGATGGCCAAGGAGGACAGTTTTATGATATAGGTTTTATTATGATAAAAAATTAATGATGTAATATACCAATAGCCATTTAATTGTCCACTTTAAGTGGGTGACTTTGTGGGGCATGTAGACATTTCAAATGCCATTAAATGCACCTCTGGGGATAGCATCAGCTCTGCAGCAGGGAGAGGGGGTGCAGAAGCACGGAGCCTGGGTGTGGGAAGGCTCTGTTTCCCTTATGTTGCCCATAGACATTCCTAAAAACTAACACCGAAAATTCGTGTGTGTGTGTACTCGTGTCTGCATGTATGTGTGTGTGAACAGATGCCTGTGTGTGTGTATACATGTGCCTGTGTGCATGTGTGTGTATACTTGCCTATGTGTGTATGTGCATGCGCTTGTGTGTTTGTGTGTGTATACATATGTGTGTGTGCACGAAGGTCAGAAGTAGATGTTGGGGATCACCCTCGATCAATCTTCCTTTTTTTCTTTTTTGAGACAGGGTTTCTCTGTGTAGCTTTGGAGCCTGTCCTGAGGACCAGACTGAGGACCAGACTGGCCTCAAACTCACAGAGATCGCCTGCCTCTGCTTCCCCAGTGCTGAGCGTATAGACATGTGCCACAGCGCTCGCCCTTTTTCTACATGGGTTCTGAGTCTGAGTAGGCCTGGCCACCTGGCTTGTTCAGCAAGCACTTTACGAGCTGAGCCTTCCTTTGCCATAGGAGAGGTTTGCCTTGAGGTTTCCCATCTTCCCAGTGAGGATCCCGGGTCCCCTGGCTTCATCCTAAGCCACGAGTCAAGATCTAAGGCCATATAAGGGTCTTTCAAGGGTCAGTTCTGCACAGCCGAGGCCCAGGTAGGTCTGCACTGTCCCAGTAGTCATGCCCGCCACACCTAAGGTCAGGTCCCCCCCCCCCCATCACACCCAAACCCAGACTGCTCAGCTAGAGCTGGGGCAGGATTGGAGCATCGAGTTTGATCTCCCTGGGGAATAGAGCACAGGCCACTCACCTCTCTGGCCAGGGGGGCAGTGTGTGCACACCACCTCCCCACTCTGTGAGATGGCTGTGCAGGCTGATCGGCCAGGGCACGGACAGGGCTGGCAGTCATCAGCATGGCCTGCGAAGGCGTTGCCGTAGAAACCTGGCATGCAGCGCTCACAGGAAGGACCCTCGGTATGGTGGCCACACAGGCAGATCCCTGCAGAGCAAGACAAATACCTGTCTGTCACCTGGGCCCAGAACTCCCTAGAGCAGCTGTTCTCAGCCTTCCTAACGCTGCGGCCCTTTAATACCGTTGCTCACGTTGTGCTGACCCCAGCCATAGATTATTTTTGTTGCTTCTTCATAACTGTAATTTTGCTACTGTTATGAATCGTAATGTAAATATTTTTTGAGATAGAGTTTTGTCAAAAGGGTGAGAGCCACTGGCCTAGACAACAGTGAGTATCCTGGTGGAGGGACCACGAGGCACATCCTGGTAGACTAGTTAGAACGGGAGGCAGCAGGGTCTGCGGATGAAGGGTCCAGGTGAACCAGACTGCCTGGGTTCATGTCCAACAGGCCGGCGTGACCTGAGAAAACCATCTAGGCCACCCCTTGGTGAGTAGGAGGTGCAGCTCTGCCACCTATTGGCCATGTGGCCACCCTGCACCTCAAATCCCTGTCTTAGAGGAGTCAAGGAGGGAGTACCAGAGCCAGGGAGGAAGCCTGGGTACTGTTCCATTACTTGTTTGTATCTCAGAGCAGTGGAAGAGACATCCCCTCTGCTCTTGTGTTCTCTTCATCCTGAAGGACCCACCTAAGGAGGCCCTGGTTCAGGCTTCCAGCCTCGCGGGGACTCACTCTGTGCAGTGACCATGAGTACACACCGACTGTCAGTATGGCAACTCTGTTCTGCCTGCTGGTACCTGGACGGGATATCACAGACACCCCACCACCACCCACTTCTCCAGTCCAGCAGTCCCTAGTGTCTGCTCAGCGCCTGGGATGCATAGAGGGAACAACGGGCCACAGGGACAGAAAGAAAGGCAAGACTGCCCCCTACAGGAGCAACCAGCAGTGTCTGGCCAGGTTTGGAAGGAAAAGAAAGGGACCTTCATTCCCTGGATAAGCAGCTCAGGGGAGGGCTCCTGCCTCAGTCCCGCACCCTCAGGCTGGTTTCTCCGACCAGCTTCTCCACCTATTTTACAAATGAAGGCTTGCTTATATGGAATGGAAAGTTGTGGCGGAGTCAAGGGCTCAGTGGGGGTGAAAAATTAGTTCCAGTTCTGTCTCATGAGAAGATTCTGTTTCCTCAATAGCAGCTGCAGGGAGCATTAAGTGGGAAAGGATTATGAGGCCTCATCTAGGCTCGATTGGTGATGTCTGCCAGGTGCAGGATGGGTAGATGATGCTCTGTGTATCAAGAGTGATAGAGACGCCATCTGTTCCGTGGAGACAGCAGGGTGAAAGGCCTGTGGCACAGAGGTGGAGAAGCCTGTATCTGTCCCCTAACAGCCCCCGGTCACGTGATCCCCAGTGAGGTTTCTGCTCCTCTCCAGGTGTGGGGAATAGCTCTATTGAATGACACTCTCACCCCAGGCTGGTGGGAGGTGTGTCTCTGCCACCTACCGGTCATGAGGTCTCTGCACCTAGGTTCCTGTCTTGGAGAATGGGACTGTAATGGCGAACGTACCACTCCGATGTCTGCAAAGATGTAGTGCTGGCCCCAGGGAGGAAGGGAATGGCTTCCCATATCTGCCTCTCCCAGGAAAAGACTCCTCAGCTCACCTGGTCAACTACGCCTGAGCTTTGGTGCAAAGCAGGGCTGCTTTTTGAAGTCTGGACAATTCCACAGACCTTCACGTGGCCTGGTCTGCGTGGCCTGGGCTGTGCGCACACTATCACCATCTGAACTGTACCGATGGGGTGCCCAGGGAGTGACTTTCCCAAGGCCACAGCCGCGACAGAAGGATGGTAGACTTGTGGCTCGGGGTTGACACCTGTGAGTTGCTGTCACCTGTATGACCCTCTGAACATCTTCCTTCATCATCGTCTGTGCTGATAATCCCTCTGCCTTTCCTCATAGCACCTGCCAAGTAGTAAGGCCCCGAGGAGCCCCTCCCAGGCCTGCCAACAGGCTATAGACAGACACCTGCAGGGAGGCTATAGACAGACACCTGCAGGGAGGCTGTAGACAGACACCTGCAGGGAGGCTGTAGACAGACACCTGCAGGGAGGCTGTAGACAGACACCTGCAGGGAGGCTGTAGACAGACACCTGCAGGGAGGCTGTAGACAGACACCTGCAGGGAGGCTGTAGACAGACACCTGCAGGGAGGCTGTAGACAGACACCTGCAGGGAGGCTGTAGACAGACACCTGCAGGCCTCCGCAGATGGTGGGAGTCTCTGGCACCTGTGCTCCGCTCAGGAGAAGCCCAGGTAGCACGGCAAGGACAGACCAGAGCCTATGTCCCCAAGAGCCACCTGTGACGGCCAGGCCTCATCATACTATGCTGGACGTACAGCTGAGGGGGCCTTGGGATGGGATTCCCGGACTCACCTGTGCTGGGATCACAGGTGCCATGCTGGTTGCAGGTACAGGGGATGCAGCTGGTGTAGGGACCCCCACGAGGTATCTCTCTTTTGTATCCCAGGGCACAGAGTTCACAGAACTGGCCTGTGTATCCCTGGGGACATGAGCAAGTCTCCACCCAAGAGGCTGGTGGGGCAAGCCCTTGTTGGGCCCGGGCCGAGGTGAGCTGGACTTCACACAGGACCACTGCTCCTGTAGAATGGGAAGAGAAGGGGAGACCTCCATGCACGTCTCCCTGGCACCTGTGAGACAGGCCCACGCATACAAAGGTGGCCTGTGAGTCAGCTGTTATTTTCCTTTGTTTTTTGAGACACGGTCTTGCTGTGTAGCTGTCTTCAGACTGCTGTCCTCTTGCTTGACCCTCTAAAGTGCTCGGATTGCAGGCATGGCTACTACGCCAGGTTTTAAGTGTAGCTTTAAAAACGACAGGCAAGGGCTGGAGAGATGGCTCAGTGGTTAAGAGCACTGGCTGCTCTTCCAGAGGTTCTGAGTTCAATTCCCAGCAACCACATGGTGGCTCACAACCATCTGTAATGAGATCTGGTGCCCTTTTCTGGCGTGCGGCCATACGTGGAGGCAGAATGTTGTATACATAATAAAGAAATAAATAAATCTTTAAAAATAAATAAATAAATAAATAAAAACGACAGGCAAAAGAATCAAGTGAAGCAAAGAGAGCAGTGCCAGATGATGGCCGCGTGGACCAGCTCAGTGCTAGAATGTGCAAGGCTAGCACTGCAAGATCTTGATTAATCCAGGTAGGTGTGGCAGATGTGCATGCCTGGGGCCAGCAAGATGGTTCAACAGGTTAACAACCCAAGTTACTAAACCTGAGGACACATGTTCAATTTGCAGGATCCCACAGCTGTCCTCTTCCCCTCACACGTGTGGCACACACATGGATGTGTGCCCATAGATATACATATGTACAAATAAATAAAAAAATTTGTCAGGCATGGTGGTAAATTTAATCTTCTGAGTTTCAAAGCTAGCCTGATCTATAAAACAAGTTCCAGACCAGACAGGGCTCCATAGTGAGATTCCTGCAATCCCGGCACTTGGGAACCAGAGGTAGGAAGATGAAGAGGTCAAGACCAGTGAGACCCTGTCTTAAAAGCAGTTGGGTGAGCTTAGTCTCCATATTAGCCTATGGTGTGGTCGAGATGCAGTGCCATTATTTCTCAGCAGGGGAGGACAGTGCCCACAAAAAGATACTATGGCGGGATGGGGCGGCGCTGGGCGCTGGATTTTGTCAGGGACCGTATACCTGTTCCTTCTAGTAATTCTCCCCTAGGCCTCCCGGTTCCCCACAGCCCAGCACTGCCTCTATCCTCAGACGCACTTCTGCCTGTGTAAGTGTCCTGATTTCTCAGTCTCAGAGTTCTTAGAGTGAGAACCTCCACAAGCAATGCAGGGCCAGGACCCGAGTTCTCAGGGGTGAATTGCCATCATACTGACCAGAATGGCCCAGGCCTTGGCCCCTGATCCAGATGCCCAGGGCAGTCAGATTGGCAAGCAGCCGCTGGAAGTGGAAGGCAGGCAGAGGGATGTCTGCCTTCTCAGAGGTCTCCTGCAGGCTGGAAGGGGCAGGAAGTCAGTGGGACAGCCTGATGTAGGGACAGTTGGTGCCAAGAGCCTGGGGGATCCTCAGGAGCCTCCGGAGTGCCTAGCCCTCGGAGATCACCCTGCCTACCCACCCCACTCCCATCTCTCAGGACAGGGAGGTACTTACAGGAACCAGAGCTGAACCTGTCCTGGCTGCCTGGAGTCCTGAGGCCTGGGTGGACCAGAGGGCCTCAGAGCCAGAGCCAAGCCTGCCCCCTCCAGTCTCAGGTGCACAGCGGGTGGGGAACCCCCTGGCGGTACATGGAGGGTCAGTATGACTGGCTGTCCATAGCTGAGTCTCTGGTCTCCCAGGAACTTCTCTAAAGGCAAGAAGGAAAGGCTTTGATAACACCACATGCTTGATTGTAACATCTGTATTGACCACAACAATAGCCATCCAAACAGTGTGTGCCATGGTGAGTGGAAAATCCGAGGTCAACACTTGGAGACAGCGCAGACACAAAAGTGAGAGGACCAGTTTGGATTCCTAGAACCCATGTAAATGCAACACGAACATGGTGGCTCACTGTAATTCCAGCCTTAGAGAGTGGAGCTAGGACATCTCCAGAGTAAAGCTGGCTGGCCTGAGACTAGTCATATCAGCGAGCTCTGGGCTTGATTGAGACACCTGCCTCAGAGAACAAGGTGGAAGAAGGGTGGAGGATGGTGCCTGACATCAACTTCTGGCCTCCTCATGCACTTGC
Organism: Myodes glareolus; assembly: GCF_982192425.1. Lineage (NCBI taxonomy): Eukaryota > Metazoa > Chordata > Mammalia > Rodentia > Cricetidae > Myodes > Myodes glareolus. The sequence goes on from NC_142046.1 coordinate 13,642,784, forward strand.
ACCCGTACACATAACTGTGCCCACTCACATGCATCATACACGCATGCACGCACACACACACACACAGACACACACACAGACACACTCGGTATTTCGGTGAGTTCACATATGGTGTTGTCTGATTGAAGATTCATAGTACCCAAAGGTGTCCCCAACTCTAAACCCTGAGAGATGGTTTGCACAGAGGGAATTTGGCCAGGCAAAAAGGATTAAGGCTGTGAATGGAGTTGGGGGGTGTTACTCCTCTGGCCGTGGAATAGTGGAGGTCTGTAGGATTATCGCCTGGAGGGCGGTCAGCTGTGAATGTAAGCAAGTGCTGCAAGGGAGACGTGGCCTCTGCTCTGGGGCAGCCTGAAGGAACACAGCCTGTGATACCGACAGACTAAATGTGTGTGTTCTCAGCCATGGAGTCCACGGTCACTTGGCAGCCCCTGTTGTAGCAGGTACCCCTAAACACCCGCTGAAATTGAACCCCTCTCGTAAACTGTTTAGAAGTGAAAATCTAGTGGGGCCGCACTGTCGGGAGCGTGGTCTCTGGGAGATGGCTAGGAGGAGGCGAAGTGGCTGGGGTGGGGTCCCCATGGTTGAATCTTGGTAGGGGACTTCATAGGAACAGGAACATGGTGCCTTGTGCCGCCTCAGGATTCTGTTTACAGGAAGGCGACTACAAGACGTACAGGAGCTGAAGTTAACCCGTCTTTTAGACCTCATCCTCTCTAAGGTACTATACTATTAGCAGCTGACAGGAACTTGGGTGGTGAGATCAGTAGGGACTGCTACCTACCTGGTGCTGAGAGTCCCTCCTCTCCTTGCAGGCTCAGGAGGATCCCATTCCGGCTCCACTGCAGAGGACGCTCTGATGACCCCGTGCTTCTGGCCTGCCAACCGTCAGCTCCTAAACATCAAAGACAGACTATTTGCCCCAGCCGTGAGACCCCAAAGACTGGTCTCCAGTGACAAGTCCCGAAGGGTTCTAAAGTGGGAGGGAGTTTGAAGCCAGTCCGGGTTAGATGAGACCCTGACTCAGAGAGGAACGGTGGGGGAAGATGGCTCTCTGAAGACTAGGCCAGGCCAGAGGTAGGACAGAGGTTCCACATCCTGGAAGAACTTAGCACAAGCTCAGCAAGAACTCTGCCAACTCAACCACATTCCAAGTCCTCTCATGCTATCTTAGGGTTCTGAAGACAAGCCCTATGAGACTATAGAGACTATGCACTATGCTAGATTCTGGCTAGCCACTGCCACAAGCTGTCCTGCTTTCTGTGTGGTGTCCAGCAGAGGGCGCACTGCCCCTGTTTCTGGAGGCTCAAGGACCAGTCCCCAGACTATACTCCGAGGAGTCGGGGAATGGTCCAAGGAGCATTGGCTGGGCACACACCAGCTCTGATGGATTGCAGGGCTTGGAGTTCCACCCCCCTTGGTCCAAACACACAACCATGGCTGTCAGAACCAATCTCAGGCAGGCCCGGATCTAGTCTGTAGCATGGAAACGAGAGCACCTGCCTACAGCAATGCTGAGGTTCCCTGGACCGTGGAGTTCAGCAGTGCCTGGCACACAGCAGGTGCTTAATACATGGAGGCCAAGACTCTAAGCTGGATCTCAGGTATGCTAAGGGAGACTAACTTTTCTGGGAGTGAATGGAGACTGACCACAGGACTCAGGGTGCCTGCAGACACACCCCGTCTTCCATTACCACCCTTAGGATAAAGCCCTGGAGGCTGGAAAAGCGGAGGTTGTGGAAGGAGCTGAGGGGTAGCAGGCAGGTTCTGGAAGACACCCTTTCACACTCTACCAGCCTAGGCTCTGTGGCCTAGGGCATCTCTCCAAAGGATCCTTGGTGGAAGGGCTGTCCCCATCCTAGCTCCAAAGGGAGATCCCCAGCCAGGGGAGGACACCCCCACTCCACCCCAAGGCAGCTCCTGTGCACTGCTCACCGTGGCGGAAGTCTGAGAGGATGTGGTGTGCCTGGAAACCAGCAGCAGGGGCACACACCTTGGAGTGGCCATAGCAGAAGCAGCTGCTGCAGCCTGCCGGGTTGTGGGGCTGCAGGTTAAACGTTCCGGGGCGGCATCTGTAAGAGAGGCGGGGTCGCATCTCTGAGTCAGGTTGGGATAGGACTGGGATCCAGCTAGACTGTTTGGAATCCTGGGGAAATTTAAGAAAACATTTCAATTTTTATTATTCTTTTAGAATCACGAGAATTACAAAGACAGGGCAGACAGTCCCGTGCCTGCAGGATCAGTGTCTCTGCTGCTGATACACAGCCTCAAAGCCCAGAGATCACCATCACCTGACGTTAACTCCAGGCTGCGTCAGGGCTTCTTTTCTTTCTCACTAACGCATTTAGCCCTGCCCTTGTCGCCTCTGATTTGCTAACATCTCCTCTTCCTCTCCTGTGATCTTGACACTTTCGTTTCTGTGGGGTGTTTGTTTGTTTCTTGAGATAGGGTCTCACTATGCAGCCCTGCTTGGCCTGGAACCTGCTATGTAGACCAAGCTGGCCTTGAACTCACAGAGATCCTCCTGCCTCTGACTCCTGAGGGCTGGCACTAAAGGTGCCAACAGATTTTGGGTTTTGTTGTTGTTGTTGTTGTTTGTTTTGTTTTTTAAAAGAAATTTTAACCAGGCAGTGGTGGCGCACACCTTTAATCATAGCACTTAGGAGGCAGAGGCAGGCAGATCTCTGTGAGTTTGAGGCCAGCCTGGTCTACAAGAGCTAGTTCCAGGACAGGCTCCAAAGCTACAGAGAAACCCTATCTTGAAAACAAACAAACCAACAAAAAAAAAAAAAAACACAAAAAAATTCTAATTGAAACTGTCCTATGAGTGTCTTGTTTGCAGGCATATCCGTGTACTGTGTCTATGTGCGTGTTTGCTGCCTGTGGCGCACAGAAGAGGGTGTTGAATCCTCTGGAACTGATGTTTCAGATGGCTGAGAGCCACCGCATAGGCGCTCTGAGAAAGCAGCCAGTGTTCTTAACTGCGGAGCCGGCCCTCCAGCCCCCTTAGGTTTTGAAATAGGGTCTTATTTTATACTCTGCTCTGGCCTTGTGCTCTTGACGGTCCTCCTGTCTCAGCCTCCCAGGTGACGGTGGCCGTGATTCCGTCATCATCTCCCGCTACCGTCTGCCCACCAGGTTTCTTGTCTAAACAGTTGCTGCAGTTTAGTCTTTAGAAGTGGGGTGCTGGCCCGGCATGGTGGTGCACACCAGTAACCCCAGCATTCAGGAGGTGAAGGCAGGGAGGACCAGGGAGGGGTCCAAGGTCATTTTCAGCTGTGTAGCAAGTTCAAGGCCAGCCTGGCCTCCTGAGACACTGCCTCAAAAAACAAAAAAATTGAGGGCCGAGAGCAGCACAATTAATCCCAGCACCCAGGAGGCAGCAGAGGCAGGTAGATCTCCAATAGTGTGGGGCCAGCCTGGGCTGCACAGTGAGAACCTGTCGCAAAAACAAAACACAAAACCCCACCAAAAAAAAAAAAAACAAAACATCAAAGAACTCGCTTGCAAGCGCCTCGAAGCCACCATTGTAATTAGTAACTATTTCCAGAGCTGAATCTCGAGGCTATGCAAATGCCTGTTTCCATTAACGCCAGCATTCATTGCTGCGGTTGGCAGGGCAGTCACTGGGGTGTGCCACTTCCAGCCTGAGTTCCCACTCCACCATCTCCGTCATTTACAATTCTGAAGGAAGATTTGCCCACTGTCATCTGTTTATTTAGCCAATCATGTCCTGGCATTAAAGATATCTGCCCCATTCTTAGGCTTATCATGCAATCGCATCTTTATTAATTTTGTTATTCAAATAGTTCCTGCTCTGAGAGTTCAGGATGACTCTTGTCTTAGCTCAGTTGGTAGGGGCTTCTTGGAGCAAGGCATTGAGAAGGATCTAAGCTTAAGATTGTTGCGTTCCAGTAATAATGTCTGCATTGGTGTGAGATGGGAGGGCTGTGACAGCTCTCCATTAGTGATGTCTGCCGCTGGTGTGAGATGGGAGAGCTGTGACAGCTCTCCATTAGTGATGTCTGCCTCTGGTGTGAGATGGGAGGGCTGTGACAGCTCTCCATTAGTGATGTTTGCTGCTGGTGTGAGATGGGAGAGCTGTCACAGCTGTGACATCTACCATGAATGTGAGGCAAAAGAGCTGAAACATGACACCAGGTATTTGCTGTCTGGATCAGACACGCTCTTCCTACCAGCTAAGAAACCCTCAGTGGCACTGGATCAGAGTATCAGCAGTGCCCATGGGGCCTTTGGCTATCTTTCTGGGTAGAAGGCCCTTGGGGTTTCAGAAAGAACCTGGGGTGACAGGTTTGTCCAAGTCTCTGAGGGCCCTCCCCTGCCTTTCCCCTTACTACACAGCTTGGGTGCCTCCCCAGAGATCCCACAATCACTTCTGGTAGCTCTTTGTAGATCGCACCCCACCTGTCACACAGGCTGCCTTCGACATTCTCCTTGCAGGGGCAGCTCCCACTGTGGGGGTCACAGGTGCCCAAGCTTCCAGCAGCATTGCAGGTACAGGGTCTGCCAAAGAAACAGAGAACACACACTCTATTGAGCGACTCCATAGTGGACTGTCCGTCCTCAGAACTTTCCATGCCCTTCCCTGCTCCGGAGGAAACATGGATAGGCCTGTCCAAGAGACTGTGCTTGGTGTCATCCTTCCTTCTTTACCAGGAAGTATCTCATTTACCCATGCAATGATGCCCCGCCCACTACCCACCCCTCCCACTGGTGCATCCACCCACCCGTCCACCCATCCATCCACCCATCCGTTCATCCATCTGTCCACCCATCCACCCTCCATTCACCCATATATCCATCCATCCATCCACCCATCCATCCACCCATTCATCTGTCCACCCATCCATCCATCCACCCTCCATCCACCCATATATCTATCCATCCATCCATCCATCCATCTATCCATCCGTCCGTCCACCCATCCACCCTCCATCCACCCATATATCCATCCATCCATCCATCCATCCATCCACCCATTCATCCACCCATTCATCCGTCCACCCATCCATCCATCCACCCTCCATCCACCCATATATCTATCCATCCATCCATCCATCCATCTATCCATCCGTCCGTCCACCCATCCACCCTCCATCCACCCATATATCCATCCATCCATCCATTCATCCATCCATCCACCCATCCGTCCACCCATTCATCTACCCATCCATCTACCCGTCTATCTGTCCGCCCGCCCGCCCGCCCGCCTGTCTGTTCGTCCGTCCGTCCGTCCATCCATCCATCCATCCATCCATCCATCTATCCACCCATCCGTCCACCCATTCATCTACCTGTCTATCTGTCCACCTGCCCGCCTGCCTGCCTGTCTGTCCGTCCGTCCATCCACCCATCCATCCATCCATCCATCCATCCATCCATCCATCCATCCATTCATCCATCCGTCCATCCATCCATGTTATCACTTACCATCTGCCCGCTGTCTACCTATCTATTCACCCTCCACTGGTTCATCCATCCATCCATCCACCCATCACCCATGCTCTTGGCATCCACCTACTTGCCCCTCCATTGGTGCGTTCATCCATCCGCCTGTTTACTCATCTTTCGATCCCTTAGCTTCCCACCCATCATTCTCTCCTGCATCTGCCTACCCACCTCCACCGTCCAACCATCCTTCTGCTCATCGTCTCCTCACCTCCATTCACCCACCCATCCTTTTACTCTCTCACCCACCCACCCACACATCGTCTGCTTAAGGTTCCCGTTCTCGCAGACCCCAGGATCCAGTGAGAACAGACCAACAGGTGGCCCCTGCCCTGCACTGTGTGCTGGGAAGGAGATGGACTAGGGAGGTGCGTCTGGTCCAGCCTTGCAGAGTGGGAGGGAGCAGGGTGGGGAACAGTGGGTGCCTTAGCAGAGGACTGGAAAGTGGCTAGCGGTGGACGGGTGACACAGGCCAAGGAGGCGGGGTTGGAAAAAGGAAATGCTCTGGGGGAGGGGACTAATATGGGCAAAGGCCCCAAGACCAAGACCTGGGAAGCAGCCAGGGTCAGTCAGTTCCAGAATTTTTGTTTGTGCTAGGGATGGATGGAATCCAGAGCCTTCTGCATACTGGGCAGGCACTTACTCCACCATTGAGACCTGGTCCTGGCTTCAATCCGTTCAGCATGTCTACCCAACACACTTCTCCTGTCTTTTTTTTTTTAATATTTATTTATTGTATATACAGTGTTCTGCCTGCATATATGCCTGCAGGCCAGAAGAGGGCACCAGATCTTATTACAGATGGTTGTGAGCCACCATGTGGTTGCTAGGAACTGAACTCAGGACCTCTGGAAGAGCAGCCAGCACTCTTAACCACTGAGCCATCTCTCCAGCTCTTCTCCTGTCTCTCAAATGTATGGAGACAGTGTTGTTTGTTATTCACTAGAGCCAAGTTTTTTTTTCATTTATTTTTTTTTCTTTCCTGTGTGTGTACATGTGTGCATGGAAGTGTGTGCATGTATGTATGGAGGTCGTAGGTTGAAGTTAGGTTTCTTGCGTTCCACCTTATTTTTTTGAGACAGGGTCTCTCACTGAACCTGGAGCTCACCAGTTTGGCAAGAATGGTTGGCTGGCAACCTCCTGCAATCCGCTTGCCTTTGCCAGCCTTCTAGCCTTCAACAGATGTGCACTGTTACACCTGGCTTTTGTGGGTTTTCCTGGGGACTGGGATTGAATTCACATCCTCATGCATGCGCAGCAGCACCTTACCGACTGAGCCATCTCCTCAGTCCTGGCTGAGGAGCGCTTCAAGGAGACAGTAGAGTACTTGTCTAGAATGCATGGAACCCTGAGTCCATTCCCTAGCACCACACAAAGCAGTCCGTTTCTAACATTGCTGGCTGTAGTGGTTTCAAGGCCAGCCTATGCTCTGTAAGGGGACACCCACAAAGTCCTTCTGAGTCTGCAGTATGGCTCACTGTGGGTTCCACCGTGAGCTACCAGTAAATGCATCTGGCCCCTCTTCTAAGATCCAGCCTGTGGCAGATTGCTGGTCCCTCGCTGGTCTCTCTCCTTATGGCCAGGCACCACACACTCTAAATATGTATATAATGCCTGGCTTCCTGCCCAACTTCCACCTGGCCCTCTGCCACAGGGACCAGTCTCCATCCCTCCCTCCTCCTCAGTCTCTGTCACTACAGACTTGGACTCTGGAAACTGCCTGTTTCCTCCCCCTCCTCTGAGCCAGCCCTACTCCTGCCGAAGCCTCCGGTATCCTCTGGCACAGCCACCTGCCTTGGCTCCCTGCTCACAACAGCCATCAGCCCCTCAAGGACCCCTCTTCTTCCAGACCTGAGCCCCACCTGACGCTTGGCTGTACTCCCCACTTGGAGTGTCCCCCACTCACCAGGCCTCACTCTCAGGTTCAACCTGGGACTCTCTCTCTCCCGGTACTGGGTCTCCCAGGTCACGCCGCCCACCCCCATCCCATCCCCACCCACACTGCGCAGGTTAGTTCTTCCCATGTCTTTAGCTCTAGTTCTTGTAAGTCTGGGGTCTGGTGGCTATGAATGAGAACATGTGGGGCGAAGGTGTAGAGTGGGGACAGCTAGCATTCTTCCCTTCTGTGTCTGATTTAACACAAACACACAGCATGGTCAACACAGGCCACCCATCCCCACATCCTCACCTGCAGCCGCCCTCGTTGAGGGAGTGGAACCCGGGCCGGCAACGGTCACACTTCCAACCTGTCACTGTGGGCTTGCAGGTGCAGGTGCCCGAGTTGTCACACTGGAGACCCAGGGAGCCTGGGGAGGAGGGACACAGGGCAGTGGAGGCAGGAGGAGCTGAGCATGGGAGATGGGGAAAGGGGATGCTGGGCCGCTCACCTGCTGGGTGACAGTCACAGGGCTGGCACGGTGTCCTCGGGGCCCATCTGTAATAGTTCCTCTCGCAGTGCTCACAGTGTGGCCCGGCTGTGTGGTCCCGGCAGTGATGGCAGTGCCCACCGTGGCCGGTGCTCCGGAAGAGCTCCCTGTCAAACGTGCACTCCGAGGAGTGCCCACTGCAGTTGCAGGCTGTGAGAGATGGAGGGTCGTGTGCATGAATGACAGGCTCCGCAGGGCGAGGGGCTCTGCTCTCTGGAGCAGGCATCTCAGAGACGGGTGTGCTTGGTTAATCTTGTCAACCTGACAAGACCAAGAATCACAGAGGCCACAAACCTCTCAGTGGTTTCAACATTAGGCTGAGATGGTGAGACCCAACCTAAATATAGGTGGCACCATCCCCTGGGCTGGGGTCCTGGAACGAAAAAGGAGCTTGGGAGCAAGCTGATCACCAACACTGACCAGTCTCTGCTTCCTGGCTGCACAAGTGACGTGACCAGTGCCTCACAATCCTGCCACCATCACGAGGGGATGGCACCTTCAGTCTGTAGCCTAAACAAGCCTTTCCTTTGTGTCAGGCATTTTGTCAAAGCAACGGGAAGAGGTTAACACCAAGGGCCAGAGTCTAGGATGGCCTGCAGGCTCAGCGTGACCAAGTCCACTGAGCCCAGGCACCTGATATTCCCAGATAGGGGGCTCTGTAAGAACTAGGTGGTCCCTATAACAAGTATTCCAAAATGATGTCTTCCTGGAGGGAGTCAGAAATGTGTTGGGATATGGGAGATGATGGAGCAGGAAGCCCATGCTGGCCAGGAGGAGAAGGTCTGGACCAGAGAAGCATTGTCTGCTTGGGGTGTGTGTGTGTGTGTGTGTGTGCCAAGAAGCTGGGTGTGGACAGCAGGCCATGTGATGGGCAGCGGATGGGCATACCGCGAGGTGACTGGCATGTGGCGAGGTGGCCAGGAAACAGAGGTGCCAGGAGGCTGGAAGCCCAGATATTCAGGGAGGGGACGGGGTGTAATGAGGGGAGGGCACTCTCTGAAGGCCTTTCTCTGTAGGTGGAGGAGGCTGGAGGCCAGAGACAGTCATGAGAAGAGTGACATGCCCAGAGACAGTGGAATGGATTCGGGAGACGTGAGAGAAAAATAATTTGGGGCTCAGAGGTTGCCTGGGCTAGGAGTCAGAGGTGATGGGTCAAACATGAAAATCCAGACTGGTGACTATGAGAACAGAAATTAGACATGGCAGGTGGGCTGTCTGGCATGTAACACCCCCACCATAGGAACAGGCATGGGCTTGGCCCAAGCAGAGAGCCAGCAGTGCAGCTTCCCTGGGGGAGGCAGGCCAGCAAGCCAAGAGGAACTTAGCACTGCATTTGCCCCCTGGGACAGCTACTGCAGATAGGAAAAAGCTGTCTGTCCCGAGGACAGAGCTGATTTCTTCCCATGGTCCCCAGGCAGACCGCGGCCCAGGCCCAGGAGGCTATGTGTGAACTTCTGTGTCTGGCTCCAGGCACTGCATGCATGAAGCCCGAGGCAGAACAGAGGACTGTGAGGAGAGACGAGGCCAGACAAGGGAAAGTGGGATGCAGCGGTACACACACCCCTGTGGGAAGGCTCCTCCCTTCCCACCGTCCATATAGAAGGTTCCAGGGCCCCTTCCTCCCTTTACCAGTGTCTCTTTGAGGTTAGGCAGGCAGAGCCACATCACACACAGCTGGAACATCAAAGGACTTCTGGGGACTGTGGGGGACTGTGGGAAAGGCTGGGGTAGGCGGGTCAGAGCCCTGTGGGTGGGGGTGGCAGGACTGGATTTCATTAGCTGCCAGGGTTGGAACAGTTAAAACAAAGGGTTAAGTCTGGTTTGGGGGACCTTCCTGCCCTCCGACCACAGGCGCCTCCCTGGGTGGACTTGTCCTGGAGGAACGGCTTGTGAGGGAGGACTGATGCTCCCCTCAGCCTCTCTTAACTCTCCTTCAGAGCTGAGGACTCCACACCGCATGCCAGGCCCACCCAGGAGCAGGCCCCGCTGTGAGGTTTGGGGATTGTTTCCCAGCAAGCATCACTAGCCCGCTGCCCGAGGGACACTCACGTAGACACTCATTGGCGTCTTCTGCGGTGCCACGGGCCCACGGACGGTCCTGGAAGAAGGGCAGACAACGCTCGCAGTCCACACCCGTGGTGTTGTGCTGGCAGCGGCACGCCAGCTGACCAGCCTCGTTGGGGCCGCACTCACTGGCGTGACCATTACATTTGCACCTGAGGAAAGCACCAGGAGGGGGGACCTAGAGACAGTTGGCACAGACATTGGGAGGAGCAAGGGTGTCACTGTCAGGCACCCCTTGATTGCAGCACAAGTGTGGGGATCCCTGAGCCCTGACTACATGCCTAGGGATTATTATAAATAGAGCACTGGCGGGGGGGTGTTTCCCAAATGCTCCATGGAGTGAACCCTGCTGCCCAGTTTGCTTCCTGCTGCTGTGATAAACATCACAGTCAAAAGCAGCTTGGGGAGGAGAGGGTTTATTTCACCTTACACATCCCCATCACAGCCCATCATGAAGGGAAGTCAGTGCAGGAACCTGGGGGCAGGAACTGAAGGAAGGCCATGAAGGAGGGCTGCTTACAGACTTGCTCCCCATGACTTGCCCAGCCTGCTTTCTCATACTGCCCAGGACCACCTACTCAGGGGTGGCGCCACTCAGAGTATGCTGGGTCCCCCACGTCAACCATTAATCAAGAAAATGTCTCAGAGACTTCTCTACAGGACAGTCTGAGGGAGCTGTTTTCTCAGTTGAAGAAATGACTCCAGTCTGTGTTATGTTGACAAACTACTAACTAACTAGCAAGCACATCTGTCGTCACCAACCTCCTGCTGTCCCCTTTGAGCAGTCTGGGAAACTGAGGCCTGGAAGGCTGTCCATCCGTGGCTGCCAACTAGTAGGTGGCTGCCACAGAACGTCTCTGCCTGAGTGGAGTCCCAGCTCAGGGGGTCTTGGGACCCAGGGAGAAGCCAATTCAGTCCCCTGGTGGGGGTGGACAAGTGGTCACAGGGTCAGTTCTTAGGAACTAAGGTTATGACAGGTAATTCTGCAATTGTGTCTAAAAGGGTAAGAAAGAGGTGCCCTGTGCGGGCGTCAGCTCTCAAGAAGTTCCCAGAGTCTGAGCTGTGGTAGGCAGCCCTGGGTCTATGTTCTCATGTCACCTACGAGGTCAAGAGATGGGTGAGTTCAGCAAGAACCAAGAACGGCTTTTGGGGGTGGGCAATGTGGAGAAATGGGTGGAGAGTGACCCTCTGTGGCCAACATCCTTGGTGGCTCAGGGCCCACCATGGCCTGCTCCTGGCTTGCATTGAGATGGTCCCAGACAGAGCAAACAGTTCCAGACTATGCATGAGTCTTTGGAGGTAGGAAGGACTCTGTACCCCAGCTTCCCAGATGGTGAAGCAGGCTCGGGACACAACAGTGGAAGACCCAAGGGGCAAAGCTATAAGCCAGAGCCCTTCCTGGTTCCCCAAAGACAAGTCCCACCTTCCCTCTGTCCTCAGAGGGCAGTAATAGATGACTGGTCACTTCCAGGCTCCCCACTGTGCCTTCTCTAATTTGGGGACACGGGAGGATGGTACTGTTTGCTCAGGGGCAGGGCACAGGGTGTGCAACATCCCACTGTGACCAGGAGGTTTGAGTCTAACACCAATCGGTTTTAGAAGGTGGAAGTCATGAGAACTCGCAAGTGACATCTCTATCCCTGAGAGGGAGCTGACCCAAGGGAAGGAGCTGTTCCTTCCTGAAGGCATCCGTCACAGACAGCTGTGGAGCCAAGGGTGGTCTGGGTCCCACAGCTGGGTTCCAGATGTGTTCTGGCTTGCAGAACAGCAGGCATAGCAGATGGAGGGTCATGGCCACCGTCTTTGGCGTCTTGCTGGGAGGCTTGACCCAACTCGCACGGCAGAGAAATCATCTGAAGTTCCTCACCAGAGTCCACTCAGGTTCCTTCACACCTGGTCTTCAATGAAGCAGGCCTCTCAAAGCGCCCGCCATTGGGCACAGGCTCTTCCCTGACTTCCCCATCTTTAACATCACCCAAGCACCCCTGAATCGTGGTAGCTCAGCGTCTGGGGGCCATCCTCACCGTTCCCCACATCCACAGCCTCTCACTCACACTTGGAGCTACTTTCTCATCTTAGTTAACTGTCACCCCAGGCTCCTGGCCCTGGCCGTGCCTGCATGGTCCCAGCACCCCGTCTCCACCCTTCAGCTTCTCACCCTTTCCCATACGGCTATACCAAGGTGCAGCGGCTCATATTGTCAACGTGACGGGGCCTAGGTCACCTTCTGGGCTGGGCGTGCCTCTAGAGTTTCTAGATGAGGGCTAACTGAGCAGGGATGACCCAGCTGAGGGTGAGCAGCACCATCCCTGGGTTAGGGTCCCAGAGAGGATAACAGTGGGAAGTCAACTGAGCCAGCCTTCATGCCTCCCTGCTTCACTTCCTGCTACTGGGCCATCCCATCATGACGGACTGGACCCCAAACTGCTCTGGTGGACCAAAGTCAATCTCCCCTCCCCTGAGCTGTCTTTGTCAAGCATTTTGTCACAGCAGTGGGGGAAATCAACGAACAACCGGGGGTTGAGTGTTTTGACATTCTGAGGCCTTCGATGACTCCCTAGCGACAGAGGGATGGGAATTAACTCTGCCCATAGCCCCACCCTCACTCCAGCCTCACAGTCTTCTCCGTTCTCAGGCTCAGCTTTCCCAGTCATGGAGGCTTCTCCCTGGACTGCCTTGTGTCCCCCCATCATTTGTTCTGCAGAGCTGACACTGAGGCCACCCTGGGCTTTTTTTTTTTTCTGGTGTACATTGATGTATTTATCGAGAGCCGCTGGATTCATGTCCTCCACACCACAGGTTTGGGGTTGGAACTTATTGTTTCTTCTCATTTCCCAGTGAGGATTAGGTGATGTGGGGACCTGTGGGGTGGTCTGTGGAGGCAGAATGGAGCTGTCAGCAAGGCCCCCAATGCAGGCAGGGGCTGGGTGCTGCTCAGTGCTGCTCACCCCTTCTCATCCGGGTCACACCAGACACCTTACCAACTCTGCGGCTCTCAGAAGGATGGGGCCTGGTCCCTCGGCCTCCCCCGGGTTCTGGGCCCGCTTGCAGCCTTACCTGCCGCCCACAGAGAAGTCAGACACAGCGTAGTAGTAAGACTGGAGCACCCTGGGGTCCTTGAAGATGTCATCTCCAAATGTGTTGAGCCGATCCAGAGAGATCAGGATCTCAGTGCTGGTGACCCACTCCTGGGGAAGGGGACAGGGACACCATCAGCAAGCGCTCCTGGCCTGCTCCGCTGGGAAATCCTGCTCCCAGGAAGTGGAGGTGATCCTGGGGCATAGGGACAGGTCCCGCTGAGACAAATCCTGAGGGGAGGCCAGGAATCAGGAGGCCTGGGTCAGTCTTGGGGCTGTCTGGCTCTGGTGAGAAGCCCCAATGCCTTGGTGCCTCTGACCCCATCTGTAAAATGCAGCAGGTTAGAGGCTCCCTGAGGTGTAAAGAGGAGGGTGGCAATGTCAACCATGTGGTTTGGGGCCTGGCATCTGCACAAAAGTGGTATGCACGTGTGTATGTGTGTGTGCACGTGCAAGCATGTGTGTGTGTGTGTGTGTGTGTGTGTGTGTGTGTGTACAGCGGCTGAGGCAGCCCACCTGAGACCCTTGTATACAGGCTGCCTACCTTCTCCCTGTAATTCCTCATATGCAGAGAACTGACACCCCAGAACATGAGCCCCACAAGTCAGAGCCCCTGGGCTCCGCCTGGCGCATAGCAGACTCTTGATAAATACTTGCTGATGACGGGCTGGATGAGCAGCTTCCCCGTGGAAGCGCGTGGTGAGGAAGTGGGGGATGCACGTGGAGAGTGACATTTCCATCCGCCTGCTGTTATAATCAGAGGCGGCTCCGGCTGAATATTAATCAACATTTTAATTCAGCCCAGGAGCCCCTGGCTTAGCAATCAGGCCGTCAGGATGGAAAATGAGCTCCTGGCACAGTTGCTCCTCACCCCAGCAGGACTCAGTCCTGAGAAGCCTGTACAGCACTGAGGCTGCGGGTCCCTGTCACTCTCCAAGTCACCTGCGGCTGGGATTTGCAAAGGTCACTGTGCTTTCAGGGGTCTGTTGAAGGCAGGTCTGGCTGTGAGGTCGGGGCGAGGCTGAAGTCCACCTTTCCCTCCCCTCCCTCCTTTCTTCTTCTCCCTCCCACTTTTATTCTTCTTCTGTTGGGGTTGCATTCATCCCAGACTGGCCTTACATGTAGCCCAAGATGGCCAGAACTCCATTTCCTAAGAGCTAGGATTAAACAGGTATGCGCCACCATTCCCAGATTATATGCGGCTGGGGAGGGACCCCAGGGCTTCCATCATACTAGGCAAATGCTCTCCCCACTGAGCTGTGCAGACAGGGATCCCTGCGTTTCTTTTTGTTTATGGTGTTGGTGTCAAATTTAGGGCCCTGGGCGTGTTGGGCAAGCATGCAATCTCCAAGCCACATTGTAGCCTGGGCTCTGTGTTCTCAGAAAGACCCCTGGGAGATGCTGAGGCCTCTGAGGACCAGGGAGCCAAGGCCTGGGCAGGGACACAAAATGAATCACCAGTGGAAGTCCCATGACTATGCCACCGAGTAGAACACGTTATCCCTGGGGCAGCCTCACACGGTTGGGGCAAACAGGCAGGCTGCAGGTGGGTCTGCCACTCGTGACTGCCCTGGTCCAGCCTATCAGGTGCTGAGATCCCAAGAATAAGAATAAGTTGCCACACTGGCTCTCTTCCATTAAAATATAAATATATAAATAAATAGCAGGGGGCAGTGAGGACTCACACCTTGAATCCCAGCATTCAGGAGGCAGAGGCAGGCCAATCTCTGAGTTCAAGGCCAGCCTGGTCTACAGAGTGAGTTCAGGACAATCATGGCTACATAGAGAAACCCTGCCTCAAAAAACAAGACAAAACAAAATAAAAAGTAAAAAAGTGGAACTGAGAACCAGGCACCCAGAAAAGGGTTGTAGGGTTTGAGGTCTGAGAGCCAGGAGGTCCCAAGGGCTTCTCAGATCCTAGTTCTTCTGGCTGGCCTGCTGTCTCCCATCCTAGGCCTGCCCATCGCCCCATGATTCCCCAGGCCCTGTTGCCCACTGACCTGCAGCACAGGGCTCTCCTCAAAGTTGTAGGCACTGGGACGGCCTTCCAGGGTGGAGAAGGCAATGTTGCCCCCGTTCAAGGGGGAGATGTCGCTGAACTCAGAGGTGCAGAAGGCCACCCTCTCATCCTCACCCGGCCACAGGGAGTGACCCTCAGGACGGCCATAGGTTTTCTGGCAGGAGGCACTGTAGTATTGGTAGGGCTCCCAGGGTCCACTGGTGTGTGTGCGCTTGTAGATAGCAAAGCTCTCGGGCCGACTGGTATGGAACCTCAGTCTCACGTAGGTGATCTCGTAGGCCTTCCCTGCAACCAGGCAGATGCAGACCCTCTTATAGAAGGGAATGGGTGCACAGCCCTGGAATGAGGGGGGGGGGGGTGCGGGCGGGGAGCAGAAACTCCCTGGAGCTGTGGGCAGGAGCGCCACCATCGATTGCTGATGCAATCAGCGGAACATGGGGAGGGCTACTTGTCCGTTTTTTATCCACCTCCATTCACCTCACCCCTTTGAATGAGAATCTGAGCCATTATACCCTGACCAGCAGTGTAGAATGCTTTTGCTCAATAAGTAAATCAAATACTTAGTTAATTAATGAATTAATTAAAATAAAGACTAGCACTAAGTATCATGGAGGGTGTGTGGTAAGTGAGGCCCCCATAACTGGTGGTACGGATGGAATGGCACTTTGGGAAGCAAGCTGGTGTCAGGCCAGCATGCTGAACAGGGTTGGTATATAACCCAAGAATTCCAGTCACAAAAGCAGCCGTGTGACCCACGAAGACTCAGATGTGCATGTCCATGGCAGCTCAAGGACGGCCCAGATGCCCACCGACTAGGCAACAAGGAGCGACGTCTCAATGCGCCACCCAGTCATGGCCGCAGAGAGGTGATGCCAAAGCCGGTAGAACAGAAGAACCTGCTAGTTGACCTCACTTACGCTGAGCGCCCAGAAACAGCCAAGCCGCAGCAGGAAACAGGTTAGCAGTGTTTGCATGTCAGGGTGAAACTGTGGAATAGTGAAATGATTGCTAAGGGGAGCTGGATTTCGGGGTGGGGCCTGGAGGAAACATGGTGCGCACGTGAACCTGTTCACTTTTCCTTTCAAGGGATGGGAGGCAAAGCCAGCCCTTCCCATCAGCTAAGCAAGCTCGGTACCACTGAGCTGCGCCCTTCGCATTCACGTGCACACGCGTACACACACATGCACACACCACACAGAATACCACACACACTGTACATGCACATGCAAACACTACACACACCACACATACACACACACCACACGCACACAACACACACAACACACACACCACATATGCATACCACACATACCGCACACCACATACACCACATGCACAGACCACACGCTCAACACACCACACACACACACCCCATGCACACACCACACACACCCCACGCACACACCCCACGCACACACCCACACGCACACAACTCACACACCACATATGTATACCACACATACCGCACACCACATACACCACATGCACAGACCACACGCTCAACACACCACACACACACACATCATGCACACACCACACACACCCCACGCACACACCACACACACCCATACACACACACACACACACACACACACACCACTCACACCAGGCAATAGCAAGTGTTGGTGACAACCTAGAGGCCACTCTGTGCATGGTAAGTGTTAATAAATGCCGCCGCTGTGGCTAACAGGAGCAGGTCACTAGAAATGCGGAAGCCAGTCTTACCCGACAGCCTGGCAGGCTCAGAGTGACATATCCTAAAAAAGCTGAGGCAGGCATCAAGGAAGACACATGTGCGTCTGTGTTCACAGCACCCACGGTGGAGGACAGCCAAGCACATGTCACACAGATGGCCCAGCCATGCGAGGGGCAGCTGTTCAGCTTGGGAAAGTGGGACAACCTGACCCCTGAAAGTACAGTCAAGCCCTGAGGGTGTGGTGCTAGATGGAAGGAGCGTGTCAAATCAGATCAACACTGCCAACATGCCTGGCATCGCACACACAGAGACAGTGCCGGGAGGGGCTGGAGGGCGGCTCAGTAGATAGCAGCACCCGCTCGGCAAGCGTGAAGACTCAAGTTCAAATCTCATCACCTGTGTAAAGTCAAGCAGGGCTGCAAGTACCTGTAACCCCAGAATGGAATGGATGGGAATAGGGGAGGGCAAAGACAGGCAGACCCCAAGCACTTAGTGCCAGCCAGCCTAGCCTAACAGCAAGCTTTCGGTTCAGTGAGGGACCCTGTCGAAAGGCACAAAGTAGAAAATGATAAAGGAAGACACTTGTTGACCTGCTCTGACTTCCATATGTACACATGCACACACACACTACACATCATACATACCACATACGCACACTACATACATACACACACCCTCACATATACATATCACACACACCACACATACATACATCACATACACACACCACACAACATGACATACATACCATAAACACATTCACACACCACCCACACCACCCACCAAACATACACACCACACACACTCCCACACTCTCACATCCCCCACACTCCCCACATGCACCACACATACCTACACACCACACACACACACATACTCACCACATACACACAACCACACCCCGCACACAAACCATATACACATACACACCACATATACACACAACACACACACACATACACGCGTGCGCGCGCGCGCGCCAGTAGTACAGGGCCTGGTATTTGGCTCTCACAGAGTACTAGAATTCCCAACACTGGGCCTCACAACTGCCCGTAACTCTAGCGCCAAGGGACTCAACAGCCTCTCTGGCCTCCTCGGCACCTTCGCTCCTGTGTACATACCCACACACAGATATTTGCACGCATATGCATAATTAAACAGTAAAACAAATATTTTTTTTTAAAAAAATAACCATTTTATAAGGGGGTTGCAGGGACTGGAGGAGGGCAGCTTACTCTGTTTCTTAAGTTGAAAGCCCTCAGTACAGCTTCAGAGCAGGGGGAATGTGTGACCCCAAACTGCACACACTTAAAAGTGGATCCACTCCTAAGCCATGTGTATTTCCCCACAACAAAAGGAAAATTTAGAGTGAATATACTGTCCCTTTGGGAAGCAGTCTGGTGACAGGGATGAGGAGCCGCAGGAATATTCCCAGCAACTGACAAAAAAAGGCCTTCGTGGGTGGGGGGGTCATGGCCTAAAAGCGCAGACCAATCATCAAGGCATTTTATAGACTTGGGAAAACTGAGGATCTGAAGAAATAGCTAAAGGGACCTCCAGGACAGCAGTTCTCACTGTGACCAAAGCCCGAGATCGTCAGCAGAGTGGAAGACACCCAGGAAAGTTAGAGTCAAAAACGGTAAAGAAGAAAAGACCCAAGGCACTGTGCGGGGTCATAAAGGAGACCCTGACGGAGAGCCCCAGGGCCTGAGTTAGAATCCTTAGCATAAAGAACTGGGTGTAGGGAGGGCACAGGATAACCCTGGGGCTCACTGGCCAGTCAGCCTACTTGAATCCTTGAGCCCCAACTCCTGTGGGAGAGCCTGCCTCAAGGAACAAAGTAGACGGCCACTGAGGAACAACACCCCAAGTCGACCTCGTGTGCACACACACAGAAACTACACACAGAAATTATTTGAAAAAAAAAATTAAAAGACTAGGTCCCAGTCAGGTGCGGTGGTGTATGCCTGTCACCTCAGCACTCAGGAGGTGGAGGCAGGAGAGTCGTGAGTTCAAAGCCGTCCTTGGCTATGCAGGGAGTTGAAGGCCGGCTGGGCTGCCTGGGACTGTCTCGGAAAAACCAAACAAAAGGCACGGGCCCCCGAAGACAGCCGTCTAATTGGCGAGCATGTTTGTCCTCGGAACTCAGCACAACTGTTCCTCCTTCGGTTTCCCTCTGTTTTTCCCAATTTTCTTTCCTGAAGCTTGTTCTAATTTAAAATTGGAGAGAACCCAGCTTTACGAAACTTTTTAAAAAGCAACCGCCTTGCCAGGTTCCGTTTTAAGATGTTTTCTAAATTTCCGTGGCAGCGCAGTTGGCATCGGGCTTCTGAGCCCTTCATTGGGGGGTGGGCAGGGGCCTAGGCAAGGTCAGGTGGTGCCTGGCTGGCTCTCCAACTGGGACGCCAGCCCAGATGTGCACCCACCAGGGCGGACACAGGTGCTGCAAACCCGGTAAACAATGAGCAGTCAGACGCTTCCCAGGAGGGAGCCAGAAGACACTTCAAAGGTGGCTGCCAGGGAGGCTGCCCTCGGAAAAAGAGGGTCACTGGTATTGCATGAGAGCAAGCGTGGCGTCTGCGCTGGGGAACGTCGTGGTCCCTTCCTTGCCGAGCCAGGAGGTGAGAGGTGCTGAGGCAACATCAGAGGGCCCAGCGGGATGGTTTGTTGGAGAGTTAATTAGAAGAGCAACTCCAGCCTGCTCTGTGAGGAAGGCAGCCTGAAAAGCAGGGAAAGGAAATGGCCCCAATATACGATTGACGGGCATTAGACCCACAGCCACCCAGGCTCCTGTGAGCTCCGGGGGCCAGAGTCATTCCAGGATGATGGTTTTGTACCTCAGCTCTAGGCCACCCAGTGTACTGTCCCTCTACCTCAAATGTTGTTTTCCCAGCCTGGCGGTGGTGATGCACGCCTTTAATCCCAGCACTCGGGAGGCAGAGGCAGGCGGATCTCTGTGAGTTCGAAACCAGCCTGGTCTATGAGAGCTAGTTCCAGGAAAGGCTCCAAAGCTGCAGAGAAGCCCTGTCTCGAAAAACAAAAACAAACAAAAAAATATGTTCTCTCCAACTCCCTCACTACTTCTGTAGGCAGAGACCACTCATTGGTTTCCTGGAGACCCAGGCCCAAAATAATCACACAGAAACTGTATTAATTAAAACACTGCTTGGCCTATTAGCTTAGGCTTCTTATTAACTAACCCTTACATCTTAATTTAACCCATGTCTATTACATTCTGAGCTAGTGCGGGACTATTTCGTTACAGTCAACAGTCCCGTGGAAGCAGTCCCGTGCTTCCCGGCTCAGCTGACTGCACTGAGCACCTACTATGTGCCGGGTGCACACACCTGCCTACTGTCTGATGCTCCAGTCCCACTGTGCTATGTACTCCACTAATGAGAAGCCTACAGCTCAGAGAGAAGGGGCCATCTCTACACAGAAAACAGTCAGATCTCTCTTGGTCCTCAGGCCCTCAGAAAGGTTATACAGAGCCAGCTACCCTGCCCCCGGGCTCCCTGGGTGCCCAGGAGACAGGGTTTCCAGAAAAGGGATAAAGATGCTCATGGAGATGCAGAGATTTGCTCCCAGGATTTGGCACCTGAAGATGTAGTGGCTGACGGGGCCCCTCAGTCAAGTACCAGGTGCTAAGGCACATCTACCCCATCGGCTGGGGCATTAAGCCTGTCGAGACACGGGACAGCCAATAACCAAGCTGGTCTGCATCCGGTACTGACCTGGTGGGTAGGCCAGGCTTATTTTGAGAAGATGGAAGCAAAGCAAACTTTAATTACAGCCATCTGGGGATCCGGGATGGGGAGTGGGGTGGCGCCAGAGGGGGCAGCAAGATTTGAGCTGAAACACATGGGCAGGCCAGGCTGATACCTGCCACTGGGAGTCACTTCTAGGGGGAGGGCAATCCCAGGCCTGAGCCCCAGGTCCTGACGTCCACTGTCAAGTACTTCATTTCTCAAGCCAGCTTTTGGCAGTCCTGGGCAATTGGAATCCCAGTGAGGAACTGGGGTCCCTCTGAGATCACAATCCACAGGCCACAGGAACCAGATTGAACCCGGCCTGGCCCCATACCGGCCCTCCCACCTCTGCCCCTCACCTAACACACGTCAGGATTGACAAGTCTGTTGTCTAGCTTGGAGAGGAAACAGGTTTTCTCTAATTGGTGATTGCATAAGGCTTTGTGTCAAGAAACATTCTGAAGTCCGGTCCCAGCTGTGATCGCTGGCGTCTACAGGATACAAGTTTATAAAGAAGGGGGATGGGCATCCAAACCACAGCCGGACATAAATAAACATACGCAATAAACAGAGGAAGGGCAGAGGGACTGGTGGAGAGAAGGCCTAATGAGGAATCCAGAGAGGGACTGAACACTTTGGGAAACAGCAAGTCTTGGGGCTGAAGAGGGTGTTGACTTGAAAATACTTGCCTAAGTACATGGGGGAGTGGCGGGTGGAGCTTTTCTTTTAAAAAAAGTATATAAAACAAAGCACATGCTCCTAGCCATTTCTGAGTGTGCAGTCCATGGTTTCTGAGCATGCCGTCCACGGTTTCTGAGCATGCAGTCCATGATTTCTTAGCGTGCAGTCCACGGTTTCTGAGCGTGCAGTCCACGGTTTCTTAGCGTGCAGTCCACGGTTTCTTAGCATGCAGTCCACGGTTCCTGAGCAAGCAGTCCATGGTTTCTGAGTGTGCAGTCCACGGTTTCTGAGCATGCAGTCCACGGTTTCTGAGCATGCAGTCCACAGTATTAAGTGGTTTATGCATCTATTCAGTCACCAACACTGTCCACTTAAACACTTGCTTTCCTTTCTCTCCCCAACCCCTCAGAGCCCTGTTCTACTTTCTGCCTCTATGAATCCGACAGCTCTAAGTACCTTCTAGAAGTAGAATCATGAAGTATGTGCTGCCTTGTGACTAGCACATAGCTTCAGTGTTCGTTCCTGTTGTAGCACACATCTCTCTGCTTCATTTCTGGGCTGTGTAAGCCTGCACTGTGGAGATGGTCCTCACGCAGCTGAGCTGTGCTAAGCCTGACCACTGGGAGGGAGCACTGCAGGGGCCTTTGCTCCTGGCCTGTGCATGAGGCCCAAGGAAGCTATTTAAATGATCCAGTCTAGGGCTCGGGTGCAGAGCTGGACCAAGATGAGTGCTGCTTTTGGGAGAGGGAGGGTCATCTCAGAGGGTGATCATGATTCTAGTCTGTGAAGTCAGGCCATTAGGTGGGGGAGGGGCTGGCTGGCCTCAGAAGGGCCCGGGCCAGGCGGGGAGGAGGCCGTGTTTTGGAAGACTTCAGCAATGCCTCTAGAAGGGCCGACTTTCACTCAACATTTCTCCACTAGCACCCTCCCCTGCTCTGGCAGAGAACACTGGGCGCTGGAGACTCACTGACCCACTGCCTGACTTCTCTCTTGATAACTGGGTAGGTCAGTGTTGTGCCTCGGTTTCCCTGTCTGCAAAATGTGCGTAACTATTTGAGGGCGAAGCAAACGGATGTCTGCGAGGCTCTTGAGCAGCAGGCTCACGAGTGAACTTCAGCCACTGTTGAGTTATTCCGGGTACTCACGACTAACACTGACCAAGAAGCCTGAGCAGGGTGTGGGGTGAAGCTATTAAAACAAGGGCGCTCCTCCTCTCCATGGCAGCTCAGAGCTGGGGATGGTGGCAAACAGGGCCAAGGCAGGAAGGCAGGTGAGTGCAGGCCCAGCGAGGAGGGCACCCTAAGCTGAGTGGACAGACAGGCTCTCTGCCACATCCCCGGGGATTGGGATCTGGCATCTAGTGGGTGTCCACTGGCTAATGAGCTAGGCTGGGTTACCAGAAGTTGAAAAGACGTGAGGGTGTTTACAGCAAGGCCCGCAGGAAGGAAGAGCAGAGTCGTGGCCCTTTTTGTGGCCTGGAGAGAGCCACGGTCATAGTCAGAACAGATAAGGTGGAAAGGGATCCTGGGAGACTGGGAAGCCACTTACTCCTCCCCCCTTGCAGGACATTCCACCTTTGCAGCTCCTGGATCCTTGTGGGAGGACCTGAGGACTGGGGGCAAGGCCAGCTGGGCCCAGGGCCACTTCTGTGGGTGGAGGGAGGCCATCCAAGACCACTGCCTTGACTCTTGACCTGCCTGGGGCCTAGCATTCCAGTCAAATCCCCTGAGGAGGTGGATTGAGGACTCTGTCCCCAGGCTCCGGTCCTAGCCAAGGCAAACATACCACCCACTCCGTAGGAGGCAAAACTGAGCCGAAACTCAGGAGACTCCGAAGTCTTGGGGCTTCTGGGGGGTCCCTGCACCCATTCTGAGCCAGACCCTTCACTGTGGTTGCCTAACCTCCACGCTCTTCTCCTCTCCTCTAGGGTCATCTAGGCTTGGAGAGTCCAGATCTACGGAGCGGCCTCTGTCTGATCCCTCGGATCTGGGGTGTTCTGGCTTCTCTTAACTCTTAGTACCTTCAGGCCTTGAAAGACCGGTGCTGACCCCCTGCCCCAGCTGAGGCTTCTATGCCTCATGTGTGTTCTCGGAGCTCTGATTCTTCCCATGGTGTCTTATGGCTGGTCCGCAGTCATGGGTATAGCTGTATTCTTATGACCAAGAACCAAGGGCGTAGGCTCCCTAAGTACCAGGCAGGTGGGTGTCAGTGGCCTATTTGGCTACTTCCCCTTCCATCTGGGGGTTTGGGACCCAGCCGCACCTTTATATGGGTCCTGGGAGAGTCATGACAATCCAAGACAAGAGGACACCAAAAGTGGAGGCAAAGAAAGCTCAGGGCCAGCCTCGGAGTTCTGGAGTTGAGCCATTCTTTTCCCTGTGTGACCCTGAACAACTGACCTTATCCTCAGAGCCTCAGTTTCCCCATATGTGAAGAATAAATTCAACCTGGCTGAAGCGCTGGCCAAAGTGTCCTTGGTGCAGTCATAATCACTAATTGGTCCTTGAACAGTCTGTCACCCCGTGTCCCTGTATTTCCTCCTCTCCCCACCCACCCCTCACCCCAGCCCTGCTGTCTTCTCCAGGCCTCAGGGAAGCCGCCAACCTCACCATCCCCACTGTGGCCTTTCATCCCAGGCAGGAAGACCCGGCTCAGCAGCAACTGCGGGACAGGATCTGGACCAGATGTCAGGAGCTGCGGGGAGCTGGGAACGCTGTGACCTTCATCCCTAGCTGACCTCCGCCTCCTCTTCTCCCACTCCTCACCCTCACCCCCTCCAGGAGACCCTGACCAGAGCTGCCTTCTGCTTGCCCCTCCCTGGGGCCTTGATGGAAGGGAAGGAGACCTATCAGACAGAGGCAGCAGACTGATGGAGTGTCACCAGCCCACCTCAGCCAATGGCCAGGGGACTTTTGATCCCTGGATCTCATGAGTCCATGAATTAGCTGCAGCAAAATTAAGACACCCAGCCTCCAACTAGGCCATCACAGTCAGGTCCTGGGTCCAGATGTCTTGTGGGACAGGGTGAGCTCTTATTCCCTGATACAGAGCCCACCCACGGGCCTCAGGCCCCACCATGAGGGTCGTGAGGGCTCCAACATGATCGCCTGTCACTGCAGTACTGGCCTCAGAGGCAGCAACTATTTTTTTGAGACAGGGCAAGGCTAACCTACTCCTTAATTCTCCTGCCTATACCTCCTGGGTACTGTCAGTATCATTTAGTGCTGGGGATCAAATCCAGGCCCGTACATGCTAGGCAAACACGCTACCAACTGAGTCACTACCCCAGCCTCCCTCTTGTCCCTCAGTACAGGCAGGGAAACTGAGGTGCAACACGGAGTCCCAGCTTCCCAGTAGTGGCTGTGCTTTGCCTGAGTCCAAAGTCCCATTGCAAGGTTGCTACCCTGTCCCCCTTTCGGAGCCAGCATGCAGTGTGACACTGTCATTCATTCACTCATTCCTTCATTCATTCATGGTACAAACTCTTTTGGCCTTCCACCTATAAGCTTGGTGCTGTCCAGCAGGATGGGAGGAACGCTGCCCTAGGGGAGGACCCACCCGATGTATGTGCCTTGTACCATGTATGAGTGCGTGGCATCTTTGCTCACTCTAGCGGTCCAGGATCTGAGCTGCCCGGAGGCATCTGGCTGAAGCATTTAAAGGTTGCAGGAGCATTTATCAGGCATAGCACAAGCACTGCTGTGAACAGGGCTGCCCCTTAAGGCAAACGCAGGATTTCCCACTCTGTCCCCCGCCCCCATGTCTGAGGCCTGAGCCCTCTCCTTGGCATCTGGATTTCATGGGCACATGTGACAGCCTTTGTTAGGGAACACTGTGTCTCCCTCACAGTCCCCCACCCTGCCCCAGATTCCTCTCATGGCCTTGGGGTCTTGCCAGCCTCATCAACCAACTCCCCTAACTTCCTGCTTCCTGTCTGGGCAGACCCCACCTCATCCAAGTTCCACCAGAGAGACCATGTCGTCACCCGTTGGAAACGGGTTTGGGGTACAAGAGGAATGTGCCTGCCCGCGCTGCTGAAGGGGTTAAATATCCTTCCCACCACTCTTTTCTGAGGATGAGGCTGTTTCTCAGCCCTTGCCAAGGCTTTGCCACCCATGTCTAGGGAGGACCAGCTTAGTCATGAGTGGTCCAGCACATGCCAAGTTTACATTCTGACCTCTGTGGCACAGGAATGTTTGTGTCCTGACTGTTACTTAGCAGCTGTGTGTCTGTGCACAAAGCACTTAACCTCTCTGAGCTTCCAGGTTTTCACGGGAACATAGTTCGTTCACCATCTGGTATCCAAACTCGGCTCCAGGTGTGTTTTGGAATTCAGGGCTTCTCCGAGGTATTATTATGAGGGTGTATATAGCTAAGGGACGGAGCGCTTTCCTAACGGGCTTCATTCTGGGGCTGTAGGCTGTACTCAAATGAGATTTCAGCAGCAAGATGTATGAATATTGGCTCTTACTCGGATACACAAAGTCTATAAAGCCTCAGGTCAGGTTTAGTGCCAAAATGAGTTATGAAAATACCCAATCCAAGTTATCAAAACTTTGTAAGATTTGTACAGTGTCCAGGACATAGCAAGGAACCCAAGAAGGACATTGGACTCCTCTGAGCTTGGAGTGGTCAGAGAATATTTCAGCTTCAGGGTGGAAGTGGGGCCCTGGGTTTCCACGTCCAGGGGTCTAATGCTACCTCACCTTGGCTCAGGCTGGGTGGGGCAAATCATGGGGAAGGCAGAGGGGCTACACCAAATGCTTCAGGTAACTATCCAGTGGCAGGAAGAAACTGTTTGTCCTGCCCAGGGTGTGGTGGCAGTTGCCCCAGAGTGCTCACAACCTTGGAGGTTCACTTGGTCTTTGAAGCTGAACAGATTGGGAGTCCCTGCCTGGACCAGGTCATCCATGGAGGTGTCTCCCCCACCTCCACCTCCCTAACTGTCCTTCCTGGGAATTGTTGCTGCACCCAGTTCCACGGTTCTGCCAAAGCTGAGGGGGGCTTTCTCCTGCCCTTAGAGGCACCCCTCAGGCTGGTATCCTGCACCCCGCCCCAGCTGCACAGTCCTCCTCCTCTGACTGGGTCTCCATGGAATGGGGACAAGGTGACAGGGGACACATGCTTACCTAGGCGCAGGGTAAGGTTAACCGAGGTGGGGTACTGCACCCCGAAGGCCATGGATGGGCTCTGCCACCAGGTGCTGTCATCGGGGCTGTGGAAGTCAGTGAGGTAGGAGGCGTCGTGGCGGAGCTGGGGGTCAGCATCGTCGCAGCGCTGGCACTGTGGTCCCGCGCCTGGCACCCCCACGTGCGGGCAGAAGTTCTCTGGGGGCCGTCCGCACGTGTGCGAGGCCTCGACCCGTCGGCCGAAAGCCGCATTCTCGAACTCAGGCAGACAGCGCTGTGCGCGACCCGCGTCGTCGTAGCAAGAGCCCATGCCCGCACCCGCCGCGCAATGCGCCTCTAGCATCACCAGCGTCACCAGCACCACCGACGCCACCGTTGCCAGGTGGGACAGGACCCCGGACACAGCCATGGCCCGCGCCCGGCTCCGGGCTGTGCCGCGGTCCACTCTGCGCGGCATTCGGCACTCGGCCCCTCTGCGCTCCACTGGCCCAGTAGCCCTCCCTTGCAGGCGGGACCCGACGGCATCTGAGGGCGGGACCCACGCAGGCGACACCCCACCGTCCGACCTCAGTCCCTTCGTGCTCACCCCCACCTGCTGGACGTGCCCGGGAGTGCCTGCTTGTTTTGGTTGGGCTGCGGACCCGTACTGTAAGCCTGGTCCGCGGTTCCCTCTGCGAAATGGCTTTGGCGAGACACTTCTTCATTCTGCCAGTGGGACTTTTCTATGGAAGCCTTGCACGTGAGCCTTGCTCATGAGCTGAAGGGCAAGGCAAGCACCGGTCTTCTTCACCTGGCAGAATGACCTCTGGGAGTTTCCTTTCATACCTGCCCGCATTTCTACTTCAAAAGTGGCCGCCGCATCTGGCTTCTCTTCTCCCAAAGTTGATATATTTATTTATCCAACTGGGACTTTTCAAGGGAGCTCCCTCTCATCAGCAGAGGCTCCCCTTCTCTCCACCAAGCCTATGTCCTTCCCAAGGCAGCTAAGGGCCCTTGTAGACAGTGAAACAAAATGACCCCATGATAGGGACATCCCCCTGAGCTGGACACTATCAGGCCTAGGGGTGGAGAGACGAAGCAAGCCTCCAGCCCTGCATGGACGTGAGGGTCAGGGTTAGGGATATGGTTCTCTTGGGGTCAGGCACGAGTGTGAACCTGTGGTGAGGACCTTGTGCTGCCTGCCTCTGGGGCTTCCTTCTTCGCCCGGATGGATACCGGGGTCACAGGGGTTCCTTGCATGAACAGCTGGTGGAAAAAGCCCTGTAGAGTCTGTACATAATTATAGGATGAAGACGGATCAGATCTGCCCCTCTGAGTAACACTCGGGTGGCCTGTGTGGGCTGGACCCACAGGAAGGGGTGAGCTGGAGACAGTGTTGTGGAAATGGCAGACTGGGGAGGCCAGTGCCCTTTGCCCCTGGCTGCAGAGCAGAGCCGACCCCGCCTCCACACCCCTAGTAACTCTCAGTCAGAGACTTGACTTGGGTGAGGTTCTTAGTGACTCTCTCAGTTCAACCTATGGAGCTTTTGCTGATTTGCTTGAGAGACTGAGTAGGCGAGGGATCCACGCTGCATGACACAGAAGCCATTAGCCACTTGATATTTGGGTCCTTTCTTTACCGCTCAAGTGGCTGTGGCAGAGGCCAGAGCCTCTGTCCCACTAAGACTGCCCCCAAATCTTCTCTGCCCAGCTGTCTTTGCAGCCAGCATCCCTGGGGCTGTCATTTGCCCTTCTGACGGAATGTTCTGGTACACAGGAGATCCCAGGGAAGGGAGGGTTTGCCTTTTATGTTTCAGCTCTACAGTCTACGTTGAGGCCCCTATGTGCTAGCCATAGCCTTAGCTTCCTGATTCCCAGGCCCAGGGAGGGGGTGGTTTCAATCAGAGCCAGCGGAGGTGCTTGCACTATTACGGCAGCAGCTTCCCTGGGAGCAATGTCCTATGTGGCAGCCCCTCAGGTCCCTCCAACCTTTACTTGAGCACATAAATTAGGCTCCATCAGAAATACCTAAACATTGGAGCAATACGTGCAGCTCAGAGCCCAGATCATTGACAATGATCCCTACAGTGAAGCCAAGATCCTACTCTACATACATCGCTAAGAGAGAGCTCCATGACCCTGGGAGCTGGCTAGACTGGGCTCAGGCAAGCACCACCCTCTGCCCACCTTCACTGTGCAGGTCTTGGGGACACCGGGGTGAGGTACATTTGACTCTTGCCTCTTGAAAGCACCCAGCCTGCAGTCCCTGTATAGGACAAAGACAAGTTCATGGCATGGTGTGGGACTGTTACCATGGCACCTGCTTCAGCCTCGTCCCATCACCAGGACCTGCTCTCCATCCCAGCAGGCTGGGTTGCTTGGTAGCCGCCCCCAACCCCGATCCTGACGGGATGAGCAGGGAAAGACCATCAAAGAGGATGCCTGTACCCGACAGCATCCAGGGCGTGTTTGAGGAATGCACAACATTCCAGGCTGGTTTGGGAGCCTGATCTAGAGGTGATGGCCCCTTTCAGGGCCAACTGGATGATCACCAACTGGGCCAGCACCCCTGCCCTGGGTGGTGACCTCAGTGGAGGTCCTAAGGGACACCCAAGAGTCCCTACTTTCCTTTCTCCTGAATCCCCAAGCTGTACAATGTCAACCACCAGGTGGCGACATTGGCTGTAGTACAGGGACAGGCCTCTCTGGCCCCCTAGAGGCCTAAAACATGGTAGCCCAGGGTTGCATCGCTGTGTGGAGTTGACCAGTAATCAGTCAATCAGGCCTGAGAAGGGAATAAAGTCCCGGGAAGGTTGCCTGCCTCATTCTCCTCCAGACCTGTCCCTTGCCACCGAGGGCCCACATGGCAGGTATGTACAGCCTGGTACAGTCCTGTAACTGGGCAAACAACTCCAGAGGGCCTTGGAGACAGGAGTGGCTCCCAGGAACACACAGCAGGATGGGGCAGAGCCAGGGCTCCAACTATCTTTCACCCCACTATCCAGGACAGACACTCACTCCCACACTCACCACAAATTTTGGGGAGTCTCTGTCCAAGCAGAGACTTGTCCAACTCTCAGAGTCTTGGGATCCCTGTAAAATCCCTGAGGTCTGGGTCTATCTGTACCAAGCGGGAACTGGGGCCTTTAATGGGGAAGTGGCATGTCAGGACAGTAAGAGGCCAAGTTCCTCCCTTCCATATGGTTGGCTCTTCTTAGGAGAGGGTTTGGGATGGACACAGTTCAGTGTGCCTCCTGTGCACAGGCATGGCCACATGTCCATCAAGGAGCCTGTGCTGCTACCATTTCAGTGCGTTCAGGATTCACTCACACGTTCACCCCTGTGCAACCTCCACGTTCAGTCCTCTGGAAGGTGGTCTACCCTGTGCCAACCCCCATGCTCACCCCTTGGGGAGTGGGGGGTCCACCCTGTGCCAACCCCCACACTCAGCCCTTGGTGGCGGTAGGAAGTCTACTCTGTGCCAACTCACACATTCACTCCTCTGGTGTGGGGGGGAGTCCTCCCCTGTGCCATTCTGTAAAGATGAGGTATGGAAGGGCTGCAGAGCGGCTCAGTAGCAGAGCGCATGCCTAGCATACCCAAGGCCCAGGGTCCCCAAAAGGAGCCTCTGGGATGGGCCAGTGTCTGACCCCAAAGCCAGGACCCCAAACCCCCAACGTAACTCTAAACCTGCAGATGCTTCAGGTCACATGGCCTATCTCCCTCTAGCCTGGAACTCTGAGGCCAGTCTCTAAGCCCTGGATGAAAGCCCCAACCCCCATTCCAAGGCCACATGCCCCTGCAAGGGCCGTGCATGCACCAGTTTCTGAATTCACGTGGCTTGCTAACTTTGAACCCTGTCCTCCAGGAGAGTTTTGTCTGGTCTCTCTCTGGGAGCAGCAACCTGGGCAGGAAAGGGACTGTGTGCACAGGACTTTTGTGCCTTAAAGAGCAGGAGTGGGGAGGGACAATGTATGGGAGTGTAGGGAGCAAGGGAGGCGAGGCTGGGCTGGTGAAGGGATGGACTGAGACAAGAAGGACTCTGATCTAGGCAAGGGCGTGTACGGTTCTGAAGTGACAGCATGCTTATACTGTCCCAAAGGAAGCTGGGTAGGGCTGGAGGTGCTGATGGGCGGGTTCATCCCCATCTGTGTTGGGGGGTGGGGTTGCTTAGGTGCCTACACAGCACCCAGTGTTGTCCTGGCTCCCCTCCCAAAGCCCACCTACCAAGGGTTAAAACCTTCCAGGCAAGGAGGAGGGAGCAAAGCCTGATTTGCTTAATGAACGTTAATTAAGGAGACAGAAGATAGCTGACTCCTCCCGGACCTGAGATGAAAGACTCGTTAATTAAATCTGGGGAGATGCTGGGGCTGCTGATCCCTCCTGACAGCTTGGTGCAGTGCAGCCTGTTGGGGCTTGGAGTCCAGCACCCCAGAGGGGAAAGGTGCTTCACAGCCCAGCCCAGGGTCCTGTCCTGGATGCCTGGGAGGAACCCAGGACTCGGGTCTGACACATTGAGATCTCTTGGGCAGAGCCACGCCTCAGTTTCCCTACCTGCACAATGAATGAGCCCAGCCACGTGCCTGCACCTCAATTTTCCCTTGCTCTACATGCAGTTCCAAGAACATGGGGAAAGAACTGGGGTCTGCTGTGGGCATGGATGTGGGGGACCGTAACAGGTGCCCAGGCTGTAGTCTTTCTGCTTTGCTCTGAGTGTGCCCACCCACTCATTCATTGGTTCCTCCAGGGCTGCCTGTTCTGTGCCCACCCAAGCACCAGGGCTGTCGTGGAGCAGGGGCATGGGCTGTCAGTGACGCCACCAACTTCCCTGGAAAATCAGGGATCCAGGGAAAAGCAAGCAGAAAAGTTCAATGCTTCTGTGTCTGTTGAAGAGTCTGGAGGAACTCCCAGGGGAGGCACAAGGGCAGGGCAATTGGGAAGGCTTCCTGGAGGAGGTGGCAGTCTGGCAGAGTCCTGTCACATAGGACCGGGGAACATGGAGAGGCAGGGGTCAGACAGATTGGAGTGGACAGGGTCCTTCAGCTGTCAACTCTGGGAGCATCTTTTCTCAAGGAGGTAACACCGTCAGACAGGCAGAGAGACAGGGCTGTCCTGGGGGCATGTCACCACTCAGCCCAGCAACTGTCTTAGCTCCTCAGCTGCTCCTAGCCATGCTAGTTCCCCACCCCTCCACCCCCAAGGCGGGATGAGTCAGCTAAGGGTCCAGAGAGATGAGGAAAGAGGAAAGTACTCCTGGAGGTGCAGAGCCCGGAGTAGGATGTAGGGGACCACGGGAAGAGTGATGTTAGAGCTCTCCTTGTACTGGGGGACCCGGAGAATAGCACAGTAATTTAACTAGGATTAATGTGTTAGTTCCATCAGTGAGGATAATGAAGAGGTGGTGGTGCACACCTTTAAACCCAGCACTCGGGAGCCAGAGGCAGGCGGATCTCTGTGAGTTCAAGACCAGCCTGGTCTACCAGAGCTAGTTCCAGGACAGGCACTAAAGCTACAGAGAAACCTTGTCTCGAAAAAAGAAGAAGAAGAAGAAGAAGAGGAGGAGGAGGAGGAGGAGGAGGAGGAGGAGGAGGAGGAAGAGGAGGAGGAGGAGGAAGAGGAAGAAGAGGAGGAAGAGGAGGAGGAGGTGTCTAGCTTGTCTGGAGAGGCCAAGGAGGGATTTCTGGAGGAGGCAAGGTCTCCATTGAGACCTGCAGAAGTTGGGAGGATGGGGAAGAGCATCCAGGCAGAGGGAACAGCATGTGAGAGGCTCAGAGGGAAGAGAGCAAAGGGGAGTTTGCCAAGAGGCGGGTGGGACATGAAGGGGAAGGTGGGTACTTGTGTAAGTGCCCAAAGGAAGGCAAGGAGCGTGGGACTGAGGGCCTGCCTTCCCGAAGGCTCAGGAAGCCAGGCTGTGTGGAAGACCCACAGCAATGGTGTGGGTGGGCTTGTATGATCCCCAGCCCACCCTCCCTCCCCTGGCTGGGATGGAAGCATAGGTGTGGGATGGGGGCCTTGAGGAGAGTGGTGGCCTAGCAGAGGCAGGTGGGGGCCAAGGGAGCCATGTGGCCCACGCATGTGGTAGCGGGCCTGTCTGTGGCAGGAAGGGATGGGGGTGGGGGGTCCCCAACTGCTGCCCGGGTGAGGCTGTGGCCCTGGCACTGAAGCCCCAGTTAGGACCAAGGAACATGGCCTAGAGAAGACAGCTTCTGTTTTAAAGTGCAAATACCAGAGACCATTTGAGAGTAGTGTCTAGAAGCCGCTCTGTGTTTCCTTGGGCAAGACGGAGCCCTCTCTGAGTCCCAGAACTCCTAGCTATAAGCTGAAGGGCAGCCTCCGAGGCTGTATTAGGAACAACTTGGCCTTTCTGTGCCTCTTCTGGGACCCAGGCTGCCCTTTTACCCTGAGGCACCCCCACCTGGGACCTGGCTTGTTCCACTTTCTCTGGCACCCAGTGGCCCTTCTTGGGGCTGGTGTTCTTCTAGAAAATGCTATGGGTTTGACACATCCTAGGAAGGGTGTACACTTGGTGCCCAATTAGCCTGATGGGAGGAAGAACACATGAAGGAGTGAGCAGGAGACAGGAGGGACTACCGAGCAGGCAGCAGGCCTGGAGAAAGGGCGACTCCCACCTCCCACTGTGGGTTCCTCCACAGAGGCCCTGGGCCCTTCAAAAGGGAAGTGAAGGCCAAGGGCACGGAAGGAGTTGCCAAGCCCTTGATGGAAGTGATACAGTGCCTCCTCTGCTTTCACGTGCCTTTATTTTGAAAACGTGAACTTTCCAAATGTCAGAGGAAGGCGAGTTTCCCGTCTGGGACTGCTCTGGGAACCGCTTAGCATTTGCATGGCTTTGCTAATGGGGCTCTTCGGGGTGGTGGGAAATTTATGTCCCGCCTGCTGGGGTCCCTGCTGAAAGCTAAGGCCAGGGGACAGGGGAAAAAAACAGTGTGGCTGCCAGATCTGAGTTCCCTCGCAGGCGGTGGGCGGAGCAGAGAGAGGGTGGGCAGCCGGAGAAGTAAGTAGACAGGGGCGGAGACGTTAGAGGTCCCTCCCCCTGCCCCTCGTGGTCATGGGATTCCCTCTCGGGATCCGGTCGGGAGCTCTTTAATCCCATGAGGCTCAGAGAGGCCAAGTAAAACACATAGAAGGCCAGGCAGGTAGCGAGGCTGCCTTCAGGCCTCCCAAGACTCCTATTCTCAACCTTCCTACTGCTGCTACCCTTTAATACCGTTCCCCATGTTGTGGCGACCCCAACCATAAAATTTTTATTGCTGCTTCATAACTGTAATTGTGCTACGGTTATGAATCGTAATGTAAATGGTATAATGGACATGTGGTGTATGACCCTGTGAAAGAGTTGTTTGCTTCCCGAAGGGTGGAGACCCACATTGGCCCAGCATCTTTAGGTTTGTACTGGGAGCTGCTGCTGGGCTTCGGGGCATGGTGAGCGCACAGCACCCAAAGCCACCCCTGCCCTGATGGTGGGGTCTCAGCTGAGGTCGCTGCCTTTCTAGATTGCCCCCTTGTTTGCAACCCGCTTTTCCCAGGTGACTTGTCTTAAAGGAGAGCTAAGGACTATGGGACTTTCCAGTGGGCCTGGGGGCAGAGCCGGGGTGGGGGGGGGGCGGGCGGGCGGGGGACGGGACACGGACCGGACACGGTAAGTGGGATCTGTGTTTGTGTGAATGTCTTGTGTCTGTGTATCCAGGCATGATGTGTTTGAAGGTGGTGTCCATGGTGTGTACATGTATTTGGAAGAACATTTAAGTGGGTGCAGTATGGCATGGTATGTATGTACATACAGACAGATGGTATGTATGTATGTACATGTTTGTGTGTGCTGTGGAAGGGTTTGATGTGTGTATGCACATAGCATGTAACATGGATGGTATGTACATGTATGTGCATGTGGTATGACATGTAGGTGTACATGCTTGTGATGTGTCAGTGTGTATCTGGTGTGTGAACATGTGCATGAGGCTTTGGGGTACATGACACACATGTGCTGTGCATGTGTCCATGCACCAAAGTCACCCTAGGGCTCCTGCTTGATCTTATTGCACTTTAGGGCCCTATCTCTAGTAGGGACAGTCCTGAGGTCAGCTAGTGGAGCTTTCTGTCACCACCAAAAGGGGATCAGTGCTTCGCCCTGTGAGTACCTGTATGTTTGTGCCTCATGTGTCTGGGTTCTTCTCATCTCCAAAGAGAACCCAAGGGGCAAGCACCCCCTCTCGGAGGACGTGAGCCTGGGTCCTGAGGCTCTCCCAGAAGCAGGTCATTCCCTGGAGAACAGCCTCCTGTCAGACTGCCTGGCATGCAGGAGAGCCTGACAGGTGACAAATGTCAGGTGCCCGAGGTGCTCTCTGCCCACGCGGGAGTGGGGACACCCTCTCCTTAGCCTTGAACGGAGGTAGGCAGAGGGACATCAAGGCCTGGTGGCAGGCAGAGGACAGGTAGGGCAGGCTGCCAACTGAGGCCCCTAAATAACCGACTGACCGGCCCTTCTGCAGCGCATCCCAGCCGGGGGACAGGCTCCGGCTTCATAACGTGTGATCGATGGGCCTAATATGGGATTGGAGACGCCGGGCTGGCAGCCCTGGCCTGGCCTGCCGGCTGCCATTCGCCCATATATTTATTTATTTATGGGTTCTCCTCGGTGGCAAAAATCCAAAAACAATAAAAGAAATTGAATTGCATATCAGATAGGACATCAGAGGGAGATACGGCCATAAATTGCACCGTATTTATTCCATAAATATCAGCGCCTCGCGAGTAGCCAGCGCCTGTTACGAAGTTATAATCAGAATCTGGTCCCCCTTGATGCTCACTGCCAGCCCCTCCCCATAGGACAAACAGGCTGGATCCCCAAAATACATAAAAATTTGCTCAGACCACCTGCCCCCTTTGAGGCAGGCATCTGTTTGCCGCCACCCACCCCCACCATGAGAAAGGACAGGAGGTGGCTGTTGTGACAGGCTGCCTAGTTCCAAGCACAAAGCTTGGTGTTGGTAGAGAGTATCCCCAGGGACTCCGTCACCTAGTGGCCATTCATAGTGCTACAGACCCAGAGATGAAGCACCACGTTCTCAGAACCGCTCTGTATGGGGCCTTGGGTTCCCTGCCATTGCTATAACAATACGCCATAACAGAAATGACAACCTTATAGCAAAGAAAGGTTTGCTTTGGTTTCCACCTTTGCAGCCCCGGCCAGGCCTGTGATAGGCAGCACACCATGGCAAGGGCGGGGGTGAGGGTGGGGGTGGGGGGTGGCAGAGCATAGCCTGTCCCTGTGGCCGGGAACTTACTCAATAGGCAGAAGAACTCAGGTGAAGGGAATCACATAACCTGGGCTCTTGTGTCGGCTGACTTGTTTCCCTCATGAATATGCATGAGTCTCACCTGTGGCATAGATAATTGCTGTGCAGTCGTCTACCACGGGAGGGGACATTCATTCACCTACTGTCCTGGGTGGACACCGGACTGTTCCGGATCTGAGGCTATCATGAAGGAAGCAGCTATGAACCTTTAAGTGAGACCTTTTGTGAATATCATTGGTCATCGATGCCTTGTTCTTCAAAGTGAGTGTGACATTTCTTCCCCTACAGCAACTCGTGAGAATCCGAGGCGTCCCACTGACTTCAGCAGTCAGCAGTGCCTGCTGTGCACGGGGATATCCATGGCTGTGCTCTGCAATATCACCACTAACCCCAGCTGTTCAGGCTGCTTCCCCTGCCGCTGTGAGTCCCCTACACTCTGCCCAGCTCCATCAGCCCTCTAGAGGGACCTTGCTATCCCCTCCACTCCTCACCCCCCACTCCCCCCCCCCCCAGTGATTGAGGACTGGACTCTGGCCTCCCCACATTGCCTGCCTGGTTCTCTTCTCCCCTCCATCCATCTGCCTGCTGTCTCCTTCCCCGTCCCAACCTGACTCAGCCTGCCTTTCTTCCCTACCCACCTCTTCAGCCTCTCTGGTCTCTGTGTGATGTCAGTTTGCTGGTAGTTACAGCGACATTGGGGGCCACAGGAGAGAGGAGGCTATGAGCAGGCCAGGGTTCACCCCACTACGCTCTCCTCCCACAACAGACTGCCTCCCCACAGACTCAGGTTGACAGGGTCTGCCAATTGCCAGAGGCTCAATCAACAGTGAGATAAACCCGGCAGGCAACTGATAGGAGCCCCCTTAGCGCCGTGTGAAGGCGAAATTTGCAGAACGTGAAACCAGACATTCTCTAGAGAACAGCTGTGGGCGTTCCGCTCGCACACAGCTGTGCAACCCTGTTGGCTGCTTCCCGTGGTGGCCATCTTGCCAAGACTTTGTCTCCTCTCATATGATCTTAGTTCTCTCTTTTTTTAATGCCTTGGGAGAGTGACCCCAGAACCTCACACACACTAGGCCAGCATTCTACCACTGAACTACAGCCAACCCTCATTTTTTTTTGTCTTTTTGAGACAGGGCCTCATTCTGAGGCTCAGATTGACCTCCAGGCTGGCTATATTTATTTATTTTTAATGATTTCTTTTTTAAATGTGCATTGGTGTTTTGCCTGCATGTTATGTCTATGTAGGGATAAGGATGTTGAATCCCCTGGAACTGAAGTTACGGAAAGTTGCCATGTAGATCCTAGGAATTGAACCCCGGTCCTCTGGAAGAGCAGTCAGTGCTCTTAACGGAGCCGTCTCTCCAGCTCTGTAGAGTGGCTTAAGGTTTATGGAGCTCATGTTGCCTGTGCCTCCTGGAGTGCTGGGATTGTAGGTAGGCATCTCTAGACATGAACCACTCTGAGCCTCTCCTCCCCTCCAACCCTAGGCTCATAAGACTGGAAGTCTTCCTACAGTGTTACAGGTGACATCAGAATTGCCCAGGGCTGGGGAGATGCGCTAGTTCACCAAGTGCCTGCCGCAAAAATACAAGAACCTGCCTTTGATTCCTAGAACCCATGTAAAAACAAAAAGCCAGGATCCAGCCCTGGGGAGACAGACAGGGGGCACTCCCTGGCCAGTCAGCCCAAGTAAATCAGGAGCTCCAGGCCAAGGAGACGCCTTGTGTTTAAAATTGTTTCATGGGTGTGGCTATGCAAATTTATGGGAGTGGCCATGCAAATACACAGTTTACATCTAGTGGTCGGAGACCAACTTGTAGAAGTTTTCTCTTCTTCTACCAAGTGGGTCCTGGGCAGCAAAAGCAGGATTTCAGGGTTGGTGGCAAGTGCTTCTACCTAATGAACTCTCTTATGGATGGAGAGACTGTGTCTCAAGAAGCCAGGGGCAGGGACTGGGAAGATGGCTGCTCTTCGGAGGATCTGGGTTCAATTCCCAGCACCCATATGGCAGCTCACAGCTGTCTGTAACTCCAGTTCTAGGGGATGCGGTGTCTTTTTCCGTCCTCTACAGGCACCAGACACACAGGTGGTACACACACAAACACACACACAGACAGAGAGAGAGAGAGAGAAACACACACACACACACACACACACACACACACACACACACACACACAGATGCACCGTAACAAAAAGTAAATCTTTAAAAAAGAAAAGAAAAGAAAAAGCTGGGCAGTGGTGGTTCACGCCTTTAATTCCAGCACTCAGGAGGCAGAGGCAGGCGCATCTCTGAGTTCGAGGCCAGCCTGGTCTACAAGAGCTAGTTCCAGGACAGGCTCCAAAGCTACCGAGAAACCCTATCTCGAAAAACAGTAGTAAAAATGAAAAAAAAAAAAAAAACAAGGAAGACAGTGCCTGGAAAAGGACATGGATGGTGATCTCGGCCTCCACATGTGCACATGCCCACATACATGTGTGCCTGTACCCCTTGCCACATACACACACCCCACACATTAAAGTGAAATGAGCTAGCCGTGGGAACAGGTTGGCTGACAGGGTTCCCACCCACGCTGGGTGCCCACTGCCCCTCATGTGGCCATCCCGGGCCTGAGAAGGTGACAGTGGAGGACATGGATTCTCCACTCCGTGCTGGGGACTCTGCCTTGGGACAGAGTTGGGACAACCCAGGGTGACCTGACTCTGTCAGCCCACACTTCCAGCCTGTCTCCCTTCCGCCCACAGGAATCTTCCTCCTCTCTAGCTCCTAACTGGAGGAGGGAAAGAAGACCCAATTTATTTGGCAACAAATAAAGAGCTGGCCGATTAAGAGTGGGGGGGACCAGTTTAAAGGAGGAAAGATGCGTCGGTTAATGCCATCTCCCGCGTCTTTATATTCTGAAGCGGATCATTCTGGACGCGGGCAGAAGGCCTGATTTAATATCCTCATGGAAAATACTGCACCTGATCCAATTACCACGGGAATTTTGATACAGTCAGCAGTCAAGATGAAAGATTCGGAGACGCGCACCGCAGGAGTAAACACACAGACCGAATTACCCGCACTCCTCCGGGACGACTTAGGAGGCTCAGGTCGTGGCGAGGGCACCTCGGGCCAGGCCCTGGGGGCTCTGAAGAGGCCAGTTGCACAGCCCTGCCGGGCATCCTTGAGGTCACAATTTTCTGTCCCACGCAGCCTGCCACGTGGGAAGTTCTGAGACACTGCACCGGTGTTTTGTGGTTCAGCCTGGCCCTCTCACCTACTCCTAAATGGTACCCCATCTCCCTCTCATGCCAAGGCTGAACAGGTTCCACCCTCATTGTCTGGGTTCCCATGGTGGCCCTGCTGTCTCACCTTGCTGGTCTCCAGGAAGCCAGTGTCCTTCTACTACTTAAAGCCTTCCAGGGACCCTAATTGTTCCGAGAACATCCACTTGGGATACACCTGCCAGGCTTTGCCCACCTGGTACCACCCCTATGCCCATCCCCTACTGGCCTTCCTCTAGAAGAGTGGTTCACGGCCTTCACAGATTGGATAACCTTTTCATAGGGGTCACTTAAGACCATCAGAATTTAGACACAGATATTTACATTATAGTCTACAACAGAAGCAAAATTACCGTCAGGATACACAGATATTTACATTATAGCCCACAACAGTAGCGAAATTACAGTTAGGAAGTAGCAACAAAAATAATGTTATGGTTGGGGGTCACCTCAGCATTTAAGAGTCACAGCATTAGAAGGGTTGAGAACCACCGCTCCAGGGCCTCCTGTTTCTGCTTGCTGTGGCTGTGTCTCCAGTGGGTCCACCCATGTCCCTCTTGGCCACCAGGAGCCCAGGTTACAGGGTAACGGGCTCCTTTACAGCCCGGTTCCTACCCAACCCTGACCATGCCTTCCTGCCTTCAGACCAGGCCAGC
Organism: Myodes glareolus; assembly: GCF_982192425.1. Taxonomy (NCBI): domain Eukaryota; kingdom Metazoa; phylum Chordata; class Mammalia; order Rodentia; family Cricetidae; genus Myodes; species Myodes glareolus. The sequence goes on from NC_142046.1 coordinate 13,682,314, forward strand.
CTCCCTCCTGCTTGACTCTGCTCTTTGCCACAAAACGTCCTCCATGGATGTCCCATGAGGTCTGTGTCCCACAGTGGGCTTGGACCACAGAGAGGTCTGCGGGGCTAGCAGCTGCTTGTCCCTGACCAGGATGATCTGCAGACTCTGTGATCCCAGCCTCCCTGAGTTTCAGTTAACTAGTCTGTAGAATGGAGTAATCAGGTCAGTAGGCAGAGGTGAGGGAGGATGACCCATACAAAGGCTGCTTGGCAGACCAGCTCCCAGTCAGATCAGCAGCTGGCAGTTCTGCAGGACTGGGACTCCTCAGCTGTGACAGGGGTCGGTAGGGAGAGAGTTGGCATCTTCCAGGTTCAACACGACCTTGCCTGTAGCAAAGGCTTTGGAGCTCATCACCCCCACCACTGCCATTCCCCCACCCCATATCCCCACCCCCCACTCCACCATGCCCATCCCCTGTCCCACCCTGACTCCCCGACTTCAATCCTACTTTCAGTACTTTGGATGTTTCCTGAACATTGTTTGGGCTCCAGGAATCTCCCCATTCCCTACTGTGGTAGGGTAAACAAAACCTATGAAGGTCCTGGATGGGAGATCAGAGTCCCCCCACTTCTGTTTTGGGACACCCAGCCATTGCCTACAGTTCTGAGGGCTTACATCTCTTGGGAAAGAGCCACCAGATATGGTGTAAACAGAAAAGATACAACTTCTGTTCTGTTTGGATTTTTAAACAGTTTTATTTTTGTTTTGTTTGTGTGTGGTTCCTTTTCTTTTTGGTTTTGTTTTGTTTTGAGATAGACCTCACAGCTCAGGCTAGCTCAAACTTGCTATGTAGCTGAGGATGACCTGGAACAATTTTTTTTATAAGATTTTATTATTTTAGGTAGGAAGTGGCTCAGCAATAGAATGTCTACCTAGCATGCATAAGGGTCTGGGTTTGGTCCTTGGCATTACAATAAAAAAATTCAATGAGGAGTATATTCTGGGTGCTTAAAGTAACAGCAATATTTAAATTCCTTAGGCCAGAGGTATATGTCAGCATTAAATCACTTTCCTAGATGCATGTGTTGGCAGAGGCTGCTCATTTGTTTCCTGGCTGCCCTGATCCAAAACAATCACACAGAAACTGTAGTAATTAAAACACTGCTTGGACAATTAGCTCATGCACATTTCTAGCTAACTCTTACATCTTGAATTAACCCATTTCTATTAATCTATATATAACCACGAGACTCATGGTTTATCGGTAAGGTTCTCCAGTGTTTGCCTCCTCTGGCAGCTACATGGCGTCTCTTTGACTCCACCTACTCTCTCTATATACCTTTTCCAGCCTGGCTATATTCTGTAAAGCCATTGGCCCAAAGAAGCTTCTTTATTAACCAATGGCAACAAAACATATTCATAGCATACAGAAGAGAATCCCACGTCATGCTTGAATGTTCAGATTAATAAAAAAAAACTAACAGGTTGATTTTACTATTTTATATGTATATGGGTGTCTTGCTTGCATATATGTACACCATATATAGGCCTGGTACCCTCAGAGGCCAGAAGAGGGCTCTGGATCCCCTGGAACTGGAATTACAGATGGTCATGAGCCACCATGTGGGTGCTGGGAATTGGACCCAGATCCTCTGGAAAAGCAGTCAGTGCTCTTAACCACTAGCCATCTCTCCAGCCTGTATATTTGGTTTTCTAAGTCTTCAGTGCCCATGAGAGACCAGCCTTACCGCCAACCCAAGTACATCTCTTGCACTTCAGTTCCTGCGTTAGCAAATATGAACCTTGGCGCTGCTAGTACTTTTTCAAAGACTGCAATTCACAATTCCATGTTACAGCAGGGCCAGGCTTCCGGGGAGAGCCAGAGGCTGAGCTTCTGCCTTGAGCAGGATTCTCTACAACGGCATAGTGCTGAAGCCACCATGGCATGCACACTTGGCACAAAACCCTTGCAGGAGTTGCTGGTTCACTGAACACGTTTCTACAAACTCTAAGGCTTCTTGGGGCAAGTGATGCTAGCTTAGGACTAAAATGATTTTACCGGGCTGGAGAGATGGCTCAGAGGTTAAGAGTACTGACTGCTCTTCCAGAGGACCCGGGTTCAATTCCCAGCACCCACATGGCAGCTCACAACTGTCTGAAGATCCAGTTGCAGGGGATCTGACACCTTCACACCAATGCACATAAAATAAAGTTAAATAAACCATAAAAAATATTTAAAAAAATAAATAAAATGATTTTACCATTCCAGGCAACTGGAGGGGCTACCTTCTCAGCTGATTAGTAGTTTTGCTCACCAGAGTCGCCTGGCTGGACATGCCCTCCTTTTAATCCACCACCTCCAAGAGTTGGAGTACAGAGCTCCTGAGTGGCCCGGTTTTCAGGCCACCCAGTCTCTGGTTTCTCTCTCTGCTCTCGCCAGCCTGCGTGCTTGCCCAGGGCCCCTGACTCGATTGGGTTGGGCTAATCTGTTTACAGCTTCATTCTGTGCCGATTGCTCCGTATCCTCCTAGTTGGCGCAGGGACTATGGAGGACATTTAATGACAATGATTGGATTCTGTGGATCTCCCAGGGTTTTTCTGACAGTGCTGAGGTCACCCCTAAGTAAAGGAAAGCATTATTACCCAGGAAGAGGCATGATGGGGGACAAAATGTGTGCTCCCAAGGCCATAGAGATACACTGTGCTGCTTTGGACAGCTCCAGGTACAGCATCTGTCTGGAACCAGCACCACACATACTCATGAAGAGAAGGCTGGCTGCAGAAAACCTTGGACTTTGGGAGCACACAGGTCTAGGAAACTCTTACCTGCCTACTGCTATGGGCAAGTGACACACTTTTCTGAGCCTCACCTAGTAGTTGGAACAGCCTTGAGCCATGGCTTAATCTGATCTTCTAGACAGCAGGTGTGAGATCTGAGCAGGTGAGAGCTCTGAGCAGGTGTGAGTGCTGAGCAGGTGAGAGCTCTGAGCAGGTGAGAGCTCTGAGCAGGTGTGAGTGCTGAGCAGGTGTGAGTGCTGAGCAGATGTTTGTGGAATAGCAATTCTGAGCAGCAGGTGTGCATGGCGAACAATTGTGAGTGCTGAACAGTTGTGAGTGCTGAGCAGGTGTGAGTGCTGAGCAGGTGTGAACACAAAACAGCAGGTGTGAGTGCTCAGCAGGTGTGAATGCAGAGCAGCAGGTGTAAGTGCTACATAGATGTGAACACAAAACAGCAGTTTTGAGTGCTGATCAGGTGTGAATGCAGGGCAGCAGGCGTGAGTGCTGAGCAGGTGTAAACAAGAGCAGCAGGTGTGAGTGTGAAGCAGGTGTGAATGAAGAACAGCTGGTGTGGGTGCTCAGCAGGTGTGAATGCAGAGCGGCAGGCAAGAGTGCTGAACAGGTGTGAATGCAGAGCAGCAGGCAAGAGTGCTCAGCAGCAGGTGAGTGCTGCTTTGGTTCATGTGCTGAGCAGGTGTTTGTCCTGAGGGGCAGCTGTGTTTTGAGTGGCAGATGTAAGAGCTGAGCAGGTTTGATCACTGAGTAGGCCAGATCCCATGTTGCTCTGCATTCACACGGGCGGGCTCATGCCATTTCCTCTGTACTCTGCCCTTGGATGCTGCAGCCGAGGGAGAGTGATCCCTGTCATCACAGTGGTACTGCCATGCACTGTGTACTGCACCTTATTAACCTCCCAGGAGTGGCCATCCATACACTTCTTACTGCACCTCACAAGACCGCAGAGGCAGCAAGCAGCATGTCTACCAGTTCTGAGGCTCTGACAGATGAAAGCCCTGCCAGACTCCATACAGGGCAGCTGAGATCTGGGGCAGGTGGGTGTGACTCACCGGCCCCTTCCTGGAAGATGGAAGATAAGGTGGCAGACAGCAGGACCAGGCAAGGATCAAAGCACAGACTGCGAGCTAGCACAGCCCTGAGGTGGGGACACCAGCCTGGCCCAAGGTGAGGGTGAGGCTGTATGGAGGCTGAACAGGTGGGGCTGGGGTCCCCCAACTGGCCTGCCTTCTCTCCAGCCAGTAATGGGCAGGAAGGTTGTTTTGGTAACTTATGGGAGCCTCTTGCTGGGTTACCCCTTGTGATGCAAGGTCCAGGGACCCAGTTAGGAGTAGAGTGTGGGTCTTTAGCCTCTGGGCCTGAAGCTGGAGGAACCAGGTTTTAGCACAGACGGGGTCACCACCCCTGAACCTGTCTTCTCCCAGAACCAGAGTTCAGGGATGGCGAGACTCCTGAGAACCCTGAGCTCAGGGTGCAGTGTGGGCAGTCACTCCAGCTCCTTCCCACCAGGGTGGTTATTCCTTGGGCTGGGCATTCCTTGGCTCTGAGCACACTCAGAGGGATGTATCCACCCTTTGGAAGATTGGCACGCAGAGTTATCAAATCCAGCCTGACCTTCAGGATGATGGTTCCACCAAAGAGGACGGGATGGTCTGGGGCAACCTGTCTTCTTTCTTCTCTTACCCCTTTGTTTTATAAACAAAGTCCCAAACAGACTTGGGGAATCCTCTCTCTGGGCTAAGTAGGAGCCAGAAACTTCTGGGCCTCCTCAGGAAGCTGTAGAAGCTTCTAGAAGGTTGGGAGCATCCTTTCTAGAGCACAGGCTTCTTGTCTTTGGTCATCCTTGTGTCCCTACTCTTCAGGACCTAACAGGGGCCTCATGGGAACAGCATTTGAGGTGCAGGGACACAGGGAGGTGTCACTTCCCACAGTGCCAAGTCCCTGAGCCTGCACAGCAGTGGGTTCCACCTCTGAAATGGGTGCAAGTTGGGGAGGACAAAAGGAGAGAAGGGGGGACATAGCCACAGCTGTGGGGACCTCCTCTGAGGTCAGTTCCTGTAGCCACCAGTGCCTCAGATGAAAATAGTGTTTCTAAGTACACACATGGGGGCCTGTCAAAGCGACACAGCAAGAGCCTAGAACATTCCTCATGAGTGTAGGGTATGAATAAAGAAGGGTGTGAATAAGGAAGAGTGTGAATAGAGAAGGGTGTGAATAAGGAAGGTGTGAATAGAGAAGGGTGTGAATAGGGAAGGGTATGAGTAAAGAAGGGTGTGAACAAGGAAGGGTGTGAGTAAAGAGGGGTGTGAGTAAAGAAGGGTGTGAATAAGAAAGGGTGTGAGTAAAGAAGGGTGTGAATAAGGAAGGGTGTGAATAAAGAGGTGTGTGAATAAAGAAGGGTATGAACAAAAAGGGGTGTGAATAAAGAGGGGGTGAATAAGAAAGGGTGTGAATAAAGAAGGGTATGAGTAAAGGAGGGTGTGAATAGAGAAGGGTGTGAATAAAGATGGTTGTGAGTAAAGAAGGGTGTGAGTAAAGAAAGGTGTGAATAAAGAGCTTTATGACCCTTCTCCTCTTTTGCCTTTGCTGTTTGTTCCTTTGTTTTAAGACAGGTTCTCACATTGTAGCCCTGGCTGGCCTGGAGCTAGAGATCTTCCTGCCTCTGCCTCCCAAGTATGCTCTTAGGATAAAAGCAGACAGATGGGGACCAGCCCAGTACTTGTTAGAGATGGGCAGATGCCTCCCTCCCAGGAGCACTTCCCTCTCTTTTCTTACCCCTTGGTCCCTCCCTCTCTCCCTCTTTCTGCTCTTTCCAGAGCCTTAAATTCACAGTCCACATGTGTGAATTATCTACTACAGTGTCTGGCTATAGTAAATTATTAATACATTTTGAAAAATGAGGTGTCACTTGCTCCTCTGTCACTTGCTCTTCTTTGGGCCTTTACTGAGTGTTCCAGACACTGCTGAAGGCTGGACCACAGGACTCCACCCTCCTCTGAGCCCAGAAACCCCACAGGTGTCCTCGCCGAGACTGCACCTGAGATAAGACTGGGGAGCCTCTGACCTGCCCCCCAAAGCTCCCTGTCCCTCCATGACAGACGTTGGCTGCTCCAGGCCCCAGAGGGAGTTTCCTACAACAGGGGCCATTAGCGACTGAGTTCTCCAGTCCCATTTTATCTCTGTCCTGTGAGCTCATGTTTCAGACTTTACCTCCCTGAGGTCTGGTGGCTGCCATCCTGCTTGGCAGTGTCCAACGCTGGCGACATACCAGCATTACTTGAGAAGACAGAAAAATCCAGATTTCCTGACTCCTCACCACGGGCCTGTATCCCAGGAGCCTGTGCACAGGATTCCATTCTATAAAAATGGTAGTTTGTACTTTACAGCCAGACACACTATTTCTTTCTTTTTTTTAAAGATTTGTTTATTAATAAATAATAAATTATGTGCACAGCATTCTACTTGCAGTGTCCCTGAAGGCCAGAAGAAGGCGCCAGATCTCATTACAGATGGTTGTGAGCCACCATGTGGTTACTGGGAATTGAACCTCTGGAAGAGCAGTCAGTGCTCTTAACCTCTGAGCCATCTCTCCAGCCCCCAGCCACACTCTTTCATTCTTAGCACCGTGACAAACACACAGAGAGTCACCATTTTAGCCATTTTGGGCTACTGGACGTATTGACATCTAGCACACTCAGTATTGTGTAACCGCCATCTCAATCCAGATCCAGAATTTTCTCAGCACCCTACACGGGGACTAATTGAATAGTTGGTGCTGCTCCCCCATACCCAGTGCCTGGAAACTTCTGACTTCTCCCCATAGCTTGGTGACTTCTGGACATCTCCTATTAAAGGAATTGTGGCCCACAGCCTTTCCCGTCTGGCTTCTTCCACTCAGCATGATTTTGAGACCAGTTCACGGTTTAGTACATTTGACAATTGGTTTTAATTGTCAGTTTGACACAGTCTAGAACAGCAGTTCTCAACCTGTGGGTCACAACCCCTTTGGGGTTGCACGTCAGGTGTCCTGCATACAGGATAGACATTTACATTACAATTCATAACAATAGAAAATTAGAGTTATGAAGCAGCAATGAAATAATTGGATAGTTGCACCACGGCATGAGGAACTGTATTAAAGGGTCGCAGAGTCAGGAAGGGTGAGAACCCCTGCCCTAGAATCAGCTGGGAGGGAATTTCCATGAGCGGTTGTCCTGGTGTGGGTGTGTCTGTTGGGGGTTGTCTAAGCCTGGACGATGCTATTCCGTTCCCTGGTTTTGGGTTCTGAACTGCGTAAGAACAGAGAAAGAGCCCAGCACAGGTGTGCACGATTCCTTCTCAGCTCTTGGCTGTGGGTGAATGAGTTGGCATGAGCTTGCCGTATCAGTGTCCCCGGTGCCTCAGACCCATGGGAACGGCAGAGACCCCTGGTCTGCTGGTGGTGTCTGTAGAAAGTATTGACCACAGTTTCCTCTGTGTGGATGTTTGTAGTCAGAGATGGCTGTCCTGTGAAGATTAGCTACACCTGCCTACTGTTCAGTGGTATATGAAAAAACCTGTCTCAGTCTAGATGCAAGAGATAAACACACTGAGTTTCCAAGTGTTGGAGCCTCTCCAGCAGAGTACGAGGCCCAGCGAGCTCATGGCCCCCTCGATCCCAGCTTTTCTGTTCCTGTTTCTTCATCCCATCTCTCAGGTAGGTCAACCCCTAAGCTGTGTGGGCTGCAGTACAACCTTAAAACCTGCCATTCTCACTTCCCCTTCATGATCCACTGAAACCTGGAATTCCAAGCTAAAGCCAACCCTTTCTCCCCTAAATTACCCTTCCCATCATCGGAGCATGCATTAACTCTTCCTTTTATGGCTAAAGAGTATTCCATTGTACTATGTGTCCAGGTGACCTTTCTCCTGATTCATCTGGAAGGACAGGTGTCTCCACTGCCTGGCTGTCAGGAAAAATGCTGCCTTGGACATGGGTGTGCATGTTTGTGTGTGTTTTGTGTGCCTTGGGCATGGGTGTGCATGTTTGTGTATGTTTTGTGTACCTTGGACATGGATGTACATGTTTGTGTGTGTTTTGTGTGCCTTGGGCATGGGCATGCATATTTTTGTGTGCACACTGACCTACTCCTTTCATGCATACACCTGAGTGTGGACGAGCTGGGCTGGTGCTGACTCTGACTCGGCTTAATGTTTTGCCACATTGTTCTCCACTCACAATGGTATACTGTTTGCACTGCCAGCCACCTTGAGGGCTCCTGTCTCCATCCACAACAACACTGTGTAGTTTCCTTTGGCTTTGCTCTTTGGGACATTAGCTGCACAGGTGTGAGCGCCTCTCACGGCAGTTCTGCTGGTATTCCTAAGCACCAGAACCCTTAGTGGATTTACTTCTGTGTCCCCCATCTGTCTCATTTCCTCGGGTCATGTGGGTCATGCCGGGAGGTGAGGCATCTGTCCTGTCCCCGTCAGGGGAAGCCAGAGGTGCTCAGGCTATGAGCTTTTCTGAGATTGACACGCCAGGCCCAGGACCACCACACTGCAGAGGGGTCCCCACCTCTGCAGGCACAGTGCAGCCCCAAGAGCAGGCAAACCATGACTCTCAGGGTCACACCCTGCTCAGCCTGCTATCCTTCAGCCCTGGGCTAAGAATGTTGTTTGGAGTTCTGAAGACTCACAAAAGAAACAAATCAAAGACGATTGTGGAAAATCTAAGGTGTTTGCTGTTTCTCTGTGGAGTTGAGGGTTCCTGCTAACGGGTGACTAAGAACAGAGTCTACCAGCCTGGAGGCTTGGACGCGAGTAAGGCTGGAGCAGTGTGTCCCTGCCTTGCCCAAAGCCTGGGCACTGGCTGAAGATCACACAGCCCAGGCTCCCCTCAGCCTTGCCTCTGCCTGGATCCCCAATATGTTCTCTTCTGCTCATCCCTCCCCCAACCCCAGAAAGGAGGTAAAGAATGTGACACCTCGAAGTGGGCATTAAATTTTAATAGGGGCCGATGCATATTTAATAGGACTTAACAAAGCGTCCTTAAAGACATCCCAGACAGCCCCTGGGGGCTAGGGGCAGGCTGCCACAAAGGCCAGCCTGCCCACCATAGCCTGTGCCCCCTCATCTGTCTATGGTGGCATCCTGGGACGACTTGGCATTCCAAACTCCTGCCAGAGCCCAGCGCAGGCCCTGAGTCTCTGAGGGAGCTGTCCTTTCATTATTAATATTGTGGCGCTCTCTGACGAACCCCCGAGCCAGGCAGGCCACTCTCGTCCCTGAGACCGCAGGCTCAGGGTCGCCCCTTCTCCCTTGGATTCCATCTAACACCAGGGACCACTGTTGCAGGTAGAGGGTCAGCTGGAGACACTTGGGTGGGAGAAGAGGCATGGGCAGGTCCCCCAGGAGGCTCTGTGATGACTGACCCATTCTTAGAGCCCCGGAGTCTTGGGTTGTGCCAGGTACTACTGAATCCTAGTGGCCCAGGCTGACGGCTCCACGGCCACATCGGCTCCAAGACATTTTATTTATTACCGGGTTTGCCATAGATAATTCTGGGGGTCTTCAATGGGGAACTCACCTGCCCTTAGGGGTAGCCCCCAGTGGAGGAAGTCCCTCCTACCCTGGGTACATGGAGTCCTCAAAGGCCCACACCAGCACCCTGGCACACCAGCACCCTGGCACACCAGCACCCTGGCACACCAGCACCCTGGCACAGTTCTGAGTCTGCACCCGCAGCCCATCTGGGCTGGGTCCCCACCTTGCTGCCTCATTGCCTCTCCCCCGCGGGTCTCTTCAGGGTCTGCCCTGGCTCAGCCTGTCCATTCAAACTTCAGATTAACTCCAACCTTGTCTTCCCCCTAGCTTCCCTCGAGGGGAACTGGCCCGTGTCAAAATGCTCACGTTGAATGCCTGCTCAGAACCATTCTTCCTAGCTGCTTCTCTGACACCCAAGGCTGAATTGTGCCTGCTCCAGCCTGGGGACTCCGTGTCCCGCACACACTGGGGTCCAGGGATTATCACTTGTCCTGACACCACTGCTCCAAAGGGCTCTCTGAAGGAACCCTCCTCTCACTCACCCAGGTGTAGACCCTTTCTGGTCCCCTGGACTCTCCATACCATGAGGGGTTTGGGGCCACACAAGGATACACAGGGATTCTACTCTGTGCTCGTCAAGTCTTGAGCCCTAATCCCTAGACCCCAAAGCAGTACGAGGTGACTTCAAGTCTTCCAGGGTTCACCCTCAGAACAGTTAATACACATTTCCTTTTGTGTGTATATATGTGTGTGTACATATGCTTATAGAGGTCAGAGGACAGCTTTGGGTATCACCAACCTTTTATTTTACTTATTTATTATTACTTCAAGGCAGGGTTTCTCTGTGTAAAAAGCAGTTGTGAAATTTTTTTTTTTTGATACAGGGTTTCCCTATGTAGCCTAGGCTGTCCTGGAACTCACTCTGTAGATTAGGCTGGTCTTGGACTCAGAGATCCACCTGCCTCTGCCTCCTAAGTGCTGGGATTAAAAGCATGCACCACCACCAACCAGTTTCAACCTTTTATTTTTTAAGAGATGAATCTCTTGCTGGCCTGGAACTCACCAGCAGGCTAGGCTGGCTGTCCAGTGAGGCCCAGGAATCCGCCTCTCTCTTCCTTCGCCATTGGGTTCTGAGAGTCACTTCACCAGCTCAACTGTGTCCCCTGTTCTTCCTCTCATCACCTGCTTCAGCTGACGTCTGGACCCTGGCTCAGTGGCCATAGCCATACAGTCACTGGCTGGGCTGGCACAGGGCCCGGATCTACTTAGAATCTTAAGATAGCCTGCTGCTGTATCAGTGAGATGATTCCATGCCGTGGGCAGACCTGGGGTGTTGGGGGCAGAGATGTAGGTCAGTGTTTTCCTGACACACCCAAGCCCTTGAGTCCAATCCCCAACATGAGAGAGAGGGAGAGATAGAGAGAGACAGACAGACAGACACAGAGGGAAAAAAAAACTGAGATAGAGAGGCAGAGATAGAGACACACACAGAAAGAGAAACAGACACAGAGAGAGACACAGAGACAGAGAAAGACAGACACAGAAAGACAGAGAGACAAAGACAGAGACATAGAAACAGGGAGAGACAGAGACAGAGAGAAAGACAGAGACAGAGATCGCACCAGAAGCATACATCCACCTGTGCCTACAGCCTCTGGCTCTCTGAAGAGATTTCTGTGGGGCTGTTGTGTAGCTATAGTACTCTGAGGGAGACTCAGCAAGCTGGGCATGGGAGCCCACACTTTTAATCCTGGTACTCAGGGGCAGAGACAGGCAGATCTCTGTGAATTTGAGGCTAGTCTGGCTTCCATAAGGAGTTCCAGGCCAGCCAGGGCTATGGAGTGAATCCCCATCTCAGGATCCAAGTTGAGCAAATGTACAGGACTCAGGAATCGAACGGGCTTAAGCAGTTCAGGAAGGGGCCAGTGAGATGGCCCAGGAGGGCAGGTGCTTGCTGCCAAGGCTGACGACTTGAGTTCGATCCCTGGGACCCACACGACGGAAGGCGAGAACCAATTCCTACAAGATGTAAAAAAAATATTCAGTCTCATCAAGTTGTAAGTTTCGCAGTTCCCCTCTTCAAAGTCATAAAAGCGGTAAGCAGTTGGTGAGGGGGGACCTGTCTGGCGCAGCTGCCCGGCACAGCGAACGGCCACCCATGCTGTGGTCACCCACGCCTGTATTTAAGCCCGGTTAACTCACTGGGTCACCCACACAGGCTGGAGTCACAGGTCTGCCACCTATGCCCTATCTGGGTGAACAGGGGCTTATTCTGTCTCCCTGGGAAAGGTCACGCACAGTAGCAGGAGCGGCTGAAGGCAGACACTGAGGTCATCAGGGCAATGTGGACCCTTCAAGAACGGCCGACCTAGAACAGCTCTGCTGTTGGTGTGTTTGGGTTTTTTTTCTGTATTGTTTCTTTCCCCCGGGTGATACCTCATTTGAGCAGACCATCACAACTGAAGCCAGGCCAGACATTTATTGGACAGACAGGGACAGGCTCTATATGACAGGAGGGCTCCTCCGGGGCTCAGGCGTGCCCTGGGTCAGCGGGCCCCTGTGGTGCAATGGCAGAGGGGGTTCTGCCAGCTTGGGAGCCAGTTGTCGTATCTGGGCCATGACTCAGAAACAGGTGTCCTGGTAGCTTTGCTGCCTCCCCAGCCCCCTCTGCGTTCCCACCCCCTCCCAGGCAGCCCACACCCACCCTCCAAGCTGGCGTGCACAAGCCAGCCTCACATGTGAGTCGTGTTTCCAATTCCTCTACCATTTGTTATCTTGCTTTAAAAAAAAAAAAAAATTCTTCCAACCGTCCTGGAAGGAAGTTCCAGTGTGGGATCCTAGCTGTTGTCTTTTGGGGTCCCACTCAAAGATCTTCACATCTGCCTTCCCCCCTCAGGACAGATGGGTCAGGACGGCCATGGAGCCCCCTCCCTGGAGGGCAGTCTGTGTACTGGCACACTGAGCACTCTGCCACAGTTCACCCTTGACTTGTGGCAGCGTGCCCTCTCCTCCCACAGGGCCTGGGAGGAAATCAGCCACCAGCCCTGGCTCTCAGACTTGCTCGGGAGCCTCTAGGGACACAGGATGGGCACTGTCCTGTGAGGGGTGTCACATAGGCCACTGCACAGGTGACTTTGGTCTGGACAGCTTAGAGTCAAATTGCAAGGATTAGATGGAGCAGTCCGAGGAAACTTCCAGAACAAAATAGTCAAATCTGCTTTCACCTCATGTTCACTGTCAGTGTCCCTGAAACCTGCCCTCTTCCAGGGCCTCAGGGGGAGTGGCGGCCAGGCTCCAGGGCAGGATAGCAGGGCCTTGTCAAACCCCTCTCACCCCTCTGAGGTTAGGGTCCCAGGAGTTGGGATGGCTGTGGTCTGTTCCTCTGGGCTCTTTTGTGAGCCCTCTGCAGTCATAATTTATGGAGTCCATAAGGGACAGAGTGGGAGCCATGAGCAGTAAACCTAGGCCAAAAATAGGCTCCTGCTTCCTAATCAGGCCCCACAGGTGGCCCTGAGCCGGCATCGCTTCAGAGCCTGGTAATCAAGGAATTAATGCTGTCTGTGAGTGGGCATGTTTTAGCTCTGTGGTACTCGCTGTTCAAGGGTGCAGATTAAGTCTGACCCTGGGAAAGGATCTGGTGGTCTCTGCAGAGAGCAGGGCAGGGAGGCCTTTGTGCAGGGTGGGGAGGCGTGGCGGAGACGGTGCTGGTGTGACGGTGGAGGTGAAGGTGACCACTGATGACAAGGAGGGTGGTGGCTGTAACGGCGATGATGGGGTGGGAGTGATGATAGAGGGGTGATTGTGGTAAAGAAGGTGATGGTGGCAACAATGGTGGTGGTGGTGGTGGTGGTGGTGATGGTGGTGGTGATGGTGATGGTGGTGGTGATGATGCTGGTGATGATGATGGTGATGATGGTGGTGATGATGGTGGTGATGGTGAAGGTGGTGATGGTGGTGGTGATAGTGATGGTGGTGGTGATGATGATGGTGATGGTGATAAGAGATTGATGGTTGTAGTGGTGATGGTGGTGAGGCGGTAAAGGCAATTTTGGTGATGGTGAGTGTCTTAGGTTTCTATTACTGTGATGAACAAAAGCAACTTGGGGAGGGAAGTGTTTATTTCAACTCATAGGTCCACATCACAGTCCATCGGAGCAGGAACCTGGAGGCAGGAGCTGATGCAGGGGCCATGGAGGGTGCTGCTTACTGTCTTGTTCCTCCTGGCTTGTTCAGCCTGCTTCCTTACAGCACCCAGGATCACAAGCCTGGGGTGGCCCCACCCACAGCAAGTTGGGTTCTCCCACATCAATTATTAATCAAGAAAATGCACCACAGATTTGCCCAGAGACCAATCTGGCAGGGGCATTCCTCAGTTGAGGTTCCCTCTTTCCAATGACTCTAGTTTGTGTTGACATAAACTAGCCAGCACAATGAGCTAGGGGTATGATGATGGTAATAATAGCTCTCGTACATGCCAGGCCCATGCCGCAGAGCCAACTTGCTGTGTTTCATCTTTATGGCTACCCAGGCAGGTTTCCCCTACTGTATTTTTTTTAATCTTTATCTACAGATAAATGAGTTGAGACTTTGGGAGACACTGTCTCTGTCTTTGACCTTTGTCTGAGGTCCCTCAGAGCAGCAGGGCTGGACCAGCACTTAGGGTTGCAGACGTTGGTCAGCCGGAGGCACCCACCAGAGGCCATGTCTCTACTCTGGTGATTGACATTCCCTCTTGGCCAGCTGCCCTCTGAGCCTGGGACTACTCATGAGACCTTCTGCAGTGTAACTTCATGTCCCTTATCTCTTTGACTTTTATAAGGAAGCTGATTAACAGATGGGGAAGCTGACTCAGATGGGGAAACTGAGTCCAGAGAGAAGATAAAACTCAACAGAGGTCACAGAGTACAGACAAGGAAACTGCTGACCAAGTGCTCAGAGTGCCTGGCTCCCGGGTTCTCCCCAGCCTCCCGGGAGCCCAGGTGGAGCTGCCCCCTCATGCTGGTACAGAGTGGGGTATCAAAGGCAGGAGGAGTCACTCTCCTGATCATGGCACCAGCACTGGCACTTGGCTCTGTCTGCTTGCCAGGAGAAAGAAGACCCCATGCTCACCCCACTGTCCCTGTGGTGAGGCCTCCGGACTGGGGGACCTAGCTGGGCTGTAGTCCCCAGTGCCCAAGCTGCTGAAGGCGATGTGAAAAACGAAACAGATGCCTCTCTGAGCGCTCCTGGCGTTCTCTCCTCTCTGAAGGCAGGAGCCCCCCAAATGCTTGTTCTTCCTCTCTCTGTCTCCTGGCTGCTGTCTCCAGCTCCCCCAACCCGCAGGTGACAGTGCCCGAGACAGGCACCTCCCAGCCAAACTCAGCAGCCAGTGGGTCTGCAGTTTCCCCTTAACTTCCAAATTGTTCTCGCTCGCTGCCTGTGACACAGACTTCGTCCTCCCCAGGGAGTCACACTCCTGGCTGATCTATCCACCCCTGTGCCAGGGCCCTGGTCAGACTGACAGGCCCCGCCTACCTCTTATCGTCCGTCCGCTGAGAAGCCATGGCCTTTGCCAGCTCCCAGAGGCCTCCTGCGGAGGAAATGAGGGCCAGCTGTGTTGGAGAAAGGTGACCTATGTCACCTCCTGGGCTTAGCCGAGCAGCCGGGAAGGAGCTGGGTCTCTTGGGGCTCCTTCCGGTTTGCCCATTGGCTTGGAGGAAAGTCAGGTCCCCAGGCAACAAGCAGGCGCAGAGGCCCAGCTCTGGCCCTTGAAGGCCCTCCTTGGCCTTTCCCGGATGACCTTCCATGTCATTGACCTCAGGGTCTTCTGGAGAAGGAGCCACAGAGGGGCTCTGGGCATGCTGAGGGCCCCTGCAGGCCTCAGTTTCCTATCTGGACGTCAAGAGGGCTAAGCTGACTGGCTGTTAGCAGCTCTTCCTGTTTTGACATTGCAGGATTCTAGAACAGCCCCCACCCTCCTGCACCACCATGGCCCCATCTCCATCACTAAGGGAAAGGAAAAAGGAAAAAACCCCACCACCCACCCCATCTAATCCTTTGCCGGCTTATACCACGCAGCTCAGCTCTCTCTCAGCTCCTCTGGGGGATGATGGAAATGTGAATTTAAATAGAGTTATGTTGAAAGAACATTACCTCGCATGGTCCCAGCAGGGAGAAGTCCTGCCGAGATGCCGAGGCGGCCGGGTGAGGCCGGCTGTTTATGAGCAAGGCCAGCACCTTTGGACAATTACAATCAGGACAGCTTGATTAGCCCTCCCTCACACCTCACCCCTTCCCATGAATCTCTTTAATAGCTAGCCGCTTTCTTTTGGGGCGCTGGGGCCTGCTGCTGGGAGCTAGCCACTGGTAGATAATCTCCAGGTGGCGCTGCGATGCCATTGGCTGTCAACCCAGATTCAGCACGAGCTTTCTGGGCAGCTGGCTCCACTCCCACTCCCCTCCCCCCACCCCCCGCCAAGTGGGGTGACCACCAGCCCGGGACAGGATTAACATGGCTGTCTTCTCTGAGCTGAGACTTCAGACATGCAGGCTAGGCAGAAAGGAGAGGGTGTCATGAACTGGGGCACCCCGGAGGCCCTTCTCCCATTGCACAGCCTAAGCCTGGATGGTCCCACACTACCTGAGTGACAAGAAGAGGGACAGGGTCTGCTCCCTCTGCTGCTGGGTTCAGAGTGGGTGATGCAGCAGCGTGTGACTTATTCTTCTGGATGGCATCAAGGATGACTGGGAGAGGGGCCATCCCTTCAGCCTGGAGTTCACAGCAAGCCCCAAGGGGACAGGCTGAGTATTGGTATCCTCTAGGGTAGTCACATGATGGGGGGGTGGGCGCTCTAGGAGGAAAGCCAGGCCGAGTGAGCAGGAGCCAGCCAACCCCAGCTGGAGAGACTAACAAGGTAAGTAGCTCCCTAGGTGGAAGCCAGGCCTCTGAGATGAGAAGAGTCTGCCCAGGGGTACAGTTCTAAGAGATACAGTCGACCCCAAAGGCAGTGGTGGTGGTGATGGTGGTGATGGTGGTAATGGTGGCGGAGATGAAGCTGACAATGACGGTGACAATGGTTATAGTAGAGAGGACGTTAACAATGATGGTGATGTGATGAAGATGATGGGTGACAATGATCAGGGTGGGGCTGGCGCTGACAATGATGGTGGGGATGAAACTGAAGATGAGAGTGAGGACGGGATTTGGCAACAGACACTGACTCCCACCTCCCTTCACTCCACGGCAGCAAGCTGCCTGCCCCATGTGGGGGCCTGTGATACCTGTGACATCAGATGAGAGGCTGGTCCACAGGGAGATGCTCTGTAACTGGGAGCAGACAGTCAGGCCTCATTCATTCATTCATTCATTCATCCATAGCCAAGCCCCACTATGTGCTGGAGCAAGCTTAGTCCTTCACAGCCCTGCTTCCCTATGGCCCCAATGTAGCCTCAGCCTCTCTTCTGGGCTGCAGGACTGGACCCGAGACGTCGGATAGAGGGTGCCCCGTGTCAACGGGTGCAGAGAAAGGCATCACTGTAGGACACGGGTAGGCCAAGGCTGGAGCCTTCCCACCCACCCGGGGCTCTAGGCACTGTGGGAAAGGCATCCTGAAACGGCAGAAGCAAGGCCGGGCTGGGTGAGGGAATGGCGGCGTGTCTTAAAGACAGGCTTGCCCTTTGACTCGGTAATTCTCTTCCTGGGAATCCATCTAAGGGAATAATTAGTGAGGTTGGCCGAGATGTGTGAGGCTGTTCTGAGAAGCAGGCTGTTCATGGGGTGCTGTTTACCAACAGCTACAAAGTGGAAAGAGATGTCCAAAAAGAAGTCAGCTTTCCAAATATACAGCTCCGCCATTCCAGCTCTGAAGGCAGACCATACGTGGGGGGCTCCAGGCTAGGCAGACCGCACATGGGGGGCTCCAGGCTAGGCAGACCACACGTGGGGGGCACTCCAGGCTAGGCAGGCTGCACGTGGGGGGCTCCAGGCTAGGCAGACCACACGTGGGGGGCTCCAGGCTAGGCAAACCGCACGTGGGGGGCTCCAGGCTAGGCAGGCTGCACGTGGGGGGCTCCAGGCTAACCTGTGTGGCCTCTTGGGGCCTCTGTTCCCTCATCTGTAAATGGGGTAACCTTACTAAAAGATGGATCCCTGAGGAGGGTAGACCAGTTGGTACCCACGGAAACTCAGCTCAGCTCCAGGCACCCAGGACACCCTCTATACACATCACTTAATACCAGTGTCAAACAGACTTAATTATTCAGGAAGTTTGGAATATTTAACATGGTGATACCAGAATTTCCTACTCATATTTCTCTGTTCCCCTGCTGACCCCAATCATCTTCAAAAGGCTTCCCAAAGCCACAGGCCAGACACACCCTCTGAAAGGTCTTTGATGGGCCGTGTAAGTTAGAGGTTTCAAAGAACAACAGCCCAGCCCGATGGCCTGAGGAAGGAGAGAACCGACTCCCAAAAGCTGTCCTCTGACCTGTACTTGTGTGGAGCACAATGTACACATGCATGTACACAGTACATATACTCACGAACACATACACACACAGGAAGGCACACATACGCACACACTTACGTGTGCACAGTAAATAAATAAAATGTAATAGAAATTAAAAAAAAATAAAACAAGCGTGATCTGAAAAGCCTAAAAATATGGGAGCAGGGGTGGCTCACACCTTTAATCCTAGTGCTTGGGGGGCAGAGGCAGGAGGATCTCTGAACTCAAGGTCAGCCTGGTCTACAGAGAGAGAGAGAGAGAGAGTTTCAGGACAGCCAAGGCTACACAGAGAAACTCTATCTTGAAAAAAAAAAACCCAAAAGAATATGGGGACCTTCTTCCAACTGGGTAATACAATGGTGTATGTATGTGGTTAAACACAAAGGCCACCCCTGCTCAGCCTTAGAGCCCCCCTTTACAACAAGGACACCGATGGCACGTGCCCCCACAAACAAATCCCGTAGCTGGTGTCATACCTTGGCAGCAGAATCTAAACACCAGTTAGACCAGAATTCACTAAAGGTGACAGGAAGGCCAAGGTGATACCAACCAAACCGCACACATGACTCTGGCTGCCTCGTGGGAGCTGTACATACAAGGGTCAGATCTGAAGACAACCCTGAGGCACTGAGGTCAAAGGGAGGCGATGTGGGGAGGGACGGTGGCAAGCTCTGAGTGCCCACAGAGCTGAGTGCCCACAGGCCAGAGGTCTCACAACACAGGCAGCGCAGGGCTGTGGTAAATATTGATGAAATGAGCTTTGCTATTTTCCCATCTAAGCCCCAAGGGGCTACACACTGGCAAACCCTCACTCATCATAAGCTGCCCTGGCATGGATTCCTAAGGAGTTTCTGTCTGGGAGTGCAGTAAGTCCACAGTCTCCAGCAGTGACTGAGAGTGTGCGCAAGGGCTGGAATCTCAGTTGTAGAGCCCTCCCAGCATCATCATGCCTAAGGTTTCATGCCCAGTACTGCACAACCCAACTGTGGTGGCTCAAATCTGTACTCCAAGCACTGAGGAAGGGTTGCAAGAGGATCAGGAGTTCAAGGTCATCCTTGGCCACATAGCAAGTTCCAGGCCAGCCTGGATTACAGGAGACCCTGTCTAAAAACAAACAGACAAAACAGATCTGAAAGAAGTACTCTAAACTGGTAACAAAGATAGCTTCTAGATGCAATAGTAGATGATCTTCATGATTTTATATAAGACTGCTTGCCTCTGCTTGTGTATTAGTCAGCTATGGCTGTGACAGTGCTGTGTAACAAACATTCCCAACACAGCAGTTTGCTAAACTGCATCTAGTTTTCTGACTGGTAGCTCAGTTGGGTTCAGGATTGTTGCACAGTCTGTCAACTTTGAGAACAGTAGTTCCTCAGAGACCTGAGAGAAATGCAGGAGTGCCTCTTCTGATCTGTGTTGCCCCGGCTCTATCCCGTATTTTCTTTTTCCTGCTTCCTGTTGGTCGTAATATCCCCAATGATGTTTCCTTTAAAACTGTGAGCCAAAACTTACCTTTGTGTCCTCGCGTTGCTTTAGCTCACAGCAGCACAGAACTGAGTGATACAGCGCCCTTCCCCTTCTCTGCTGTCTCTCAGGCCTCCTGGCTCCATCCTAGCCTTGCCCTGAACCTGTTCACTTGGCCATTTTGAATTTCAAACACTGTAGTCCGAGCTGTTCCACCTCCTGCACTAGTGGCAGCCTCCATAGCAGGCTGCCCTAGATGCCCTTAGATCCCCTGCAGGAACCGGCAAAGATGTCCATTGGCTGCTGGCTCACCTACCTCTGCCTGCAGTGTTCCCATGGCTCCCATCTCCCATCTGCTGTGAAATCTCCGCATGTCCCCTGCCTGCATCACAAAGCCTTCTTTCTGTCTCTGACGTTATCTCTCCATTGTCCTGTCCCTAATACCTGCCAGTTCTGTTGGGACCTCAGGACCTTTGTACCTGCTACTCCCTGTGCCTGGAGAGAGAGTTCTCTGGTGTGGGAGGTCCTTCTGTCTATGTTTTTATTGGTTAATGAATAAAGAAACTGCTTTGAGGCTATAGCAGAGCTGGGCAGAACAGAGCTAGGCGGGGGGGGGGGGGGACAGGGGGATGATGACTAAACTGAATGCTGGGAGAAAGAGGGCGGAGTCAGAGAGAAGTCATGTAGCCCCCCAAGACAGATAATCTGGAATCTTGCTGGTAAGCCACTGCCACATGGCAATACACAGATTAATGGAGATGGGTTACATTACTATGTAAGAGTTAGCCAATAAGAAGCTAGAGCTGATGGGCCAAACAGTGATTTAATTAATATGGTTTCTGTGTGGTTATTTCGGGAGTCTGAGTGGCCCCCTTACAATAGTTCTCCCCTCACGCCTGGTTCCGTTTTCTCAAACGCACACCATTTAACTGTAGCTAACATCACTAGGCTTAAACTCCACATAGCAGCGCTTAATAAATATTTGCTGAAGGTGCTTGCTGGCAGATTGCCTCTGTGTAGGGACGGATGCAGCAGAAGAGAGAGCTGGAGAGATGACTCGAGGGGCCAGCTGAAACCTCTGTGAGGTTAGGGCGCTGCTACTGCCCCGTATCACCTGTCACTCCAACTGAGAGTCTGAGCGGGACTCAGCACAAACCCCCAAACCAAGGCGAGTTGGGAGACAGAAGCCAGCCATGCCTGAGTGGCTGGTGACATGGAAGGAAGGGACTGTGGGGTTGCAAGTCTCCCTGCACGTGGGAGTGGGGATTGGTCGAGATGCATAGGAAAGAAACCAGGCAGCTTTGGGGAGGGGACCAGTGCTGTGGCATTAGTGGGGGCTGGGCACTGAAGCCCACCAAACTGGAAGGAGATGATCCACGTGCCCTTCCTTTCCACTGACACTGTTGACCCAGGTGTCAACCTCCTCAGAGGCGCAGTGACAGCTGAGCTGCCTGCCCTGCCACAGCATTAAGACCAGCCCCCTGGTAGGCAACACTGAGAGAGGGTACCCATGGGGGCAGGCTTTCCTTGGAGACAGACACCCCTCCCCTTAGTCTAAGGATTCACACTGGATGAGGCACGCTGCCCTGCAGGGGGTGGGTGTGATGAGGTGATGGGGGGGGCAGGGAACAGAGTAACAGGTGCACCTGGGCTCACGATGCCGATGCCACCCAGGTTCCCGCTGAGCAGTGGAGAAGGGAAGCAGGTGCTCGGCCTCCACCCTCTGTGGGCGAGGGTGAGTGGTGGAGCTGCTACCACACAGCAACTGGGCCAGTTCTTTTGGACTTAGAGCCCCTCCCATTCTATGATCTTGCAGAGTGTCCGGAGGCTAAACATGAAGTGCGTGCGCACCAGGAGCATGCGCGCAAGCGCCCAGAGCAGCTCACACCGTCCCTCCCTCACAGCCTGAACAGAGGCAGACCAGAGACCCACCGACTTAGAGACAGCAGCAGCAGAGCCACAGGTGGAACAGTCCGTATGGTCAGTAAAAAGGGCTGAGCCAAGGACATACACAGGCAGATGGACTGTGTGATCCAATGGCAAACAAAGGAAACCAGGCCCCTAAGATGCACCACATGGGTCACACTTCAAATATTTAAGAAAAGACAAAGTAGGGCTGGGATGTGGCTCAGTCGGTGAAGCCCTCACCCAGCATGTGGGGAGGGTCTCATTCTCAGCACCACATGAACCAGGCCTGGTAGTACGAATCCAGCACTAGGGAGAGAGAGGCGGGGCATGAAAAAAAAAGGCATTCTTGACTACACAGTGTGCTCAAGGCTAGCCACAGCTACAGAAGACCTTATCCAGAAAAGGAAAAGCAAGGTGAATCAAGATCAGCTGTAACATTGAAGGGAACGTGACCAGGTAGGAGTCCAAGGTGCCAGAGGTGACCTGCATGTTGATTGGCAAGCTGGACAACACTCCTCTTAAGGTTTGTATGACAACTGTCATTCCCTACCCTGTGTCTACACATAGGTATTTGAACTGAGGTCACTGATTCATCTGATTCTCAACTGAAGTTGAACCCATGCGCTTTCTACCCTGAAAAAAGAAAGGTAAATTACTGGGGCTAGAGAGATGGCTTAGCAGTTAAGAGCACTGACTGCTCTTCCAGAGGTCCTAAGTTCAATTCCCAGCACCTGCATGGTGGCTCACAACCACCTGTAATAAGATCTGGCACCCTCTTCTGGCCTGCGGGCATACATGCAGACAGAACACTGTATACATAATAAATAAATTAGTATTAAAAAAAAGAAAGGTAAATTACTATGTCCTAATTATATATAACAACTAGAGGCAAGACTGAGAAAAACATTAAGGAATGGTTATCTGTTTCAGCATATGCATAATTTTGTATTAATTGATTGAATAAATTGATAAGAACATTTTTTTAAAAAGACTTGGAACTGGGGAGACGGCTCAGCAGGTAAGAGCTTGGGCTACTCTTGCAGAGGACCAGGGATCAATCACCAGCACCCATGTGGTGGCTCGCTACCATCTGTAATCCAGTTCCAGTGGATCTGATGCCCTCTTCTGGTCTCTGCAGGCATTGCACACACAAGCAGGCAAAATATCCATATCATAAAATAACAGTGAATAAATCTTTGTTTAAAGAAAGACCTGCACATGTGGAGCTGGGAGACGACTCTTACTGAGCAAAGTGTTCTCAAGCATGAAGACTCGAGTTTCAGCCCCAGAATTCACACAAAAAGCTGGGCAAGTCGGGCAGCAGTGGTGCACGCCTTTAATCCCAGCACTCGGAAAGCAGAGAGGCAGCAGGTCTCTGTGAGTTTGAGGCCAGCCTGATCTACAAATCTAGTTCCAGGACAGCCAGGACTACACAGAGAAACTCTGTCTCAAAAAACCAAAACTAAACAAACAACAACAACAAAAAGCTAGACAAAATGGTGTGTGCTTCTAATCACATCTTGGGGGATGCAGAGACAGGGGGATCCTTGAGGTCCACTGACCACTGAAAGGTGAGCCTCAGGTCCTAGTGAGGACTATCACAGGAAACCAAGTAGAAACTGAGGAGGGACATCAGAGACCAGCCTTTGGTATCTGCACCCATCCCCAGGACACACACAGAGGTGGAAAGGGAAAACTGACTCCACGAGGTTGCCTTTTGACTTCCACAAGGTTACCCTCTGACCTCCACGAGGTTGCCCTCTGACCTCCTCAAGTGCTCCATGGCACAGGTACCTGCCCCAGCCCCCAGGGATTGTAAATAAAATTAAACAGTTTAAAGTGAGGAATCTGGAGTCTGGCTGGGGAGTTTAAATTCTCACGACGCGTTTAAAAGATGCTCAACTTGAATAGGTGCTATCCTCTGCGGATTTCCCTCATCTCTTCCTGTCAGGTGGGAATAAGAAGGACCCTCAGAGGCTGGGCACATGGCAGACACTCAAAAAAGCCAGGCTGGGGCCTCCCTGCTTGACTTTTCTGCCTTGTGGTGAACTCTGGGATTCCTCCCTCCCCACTTCTTCTCTTTCCTGCCTTCTCTGCTCACAGCCTGTGGGGTGCCAAGCTCTTGAGAAGAGAGCTTCCACCAGGCCTGCTCTGCCCAGCTCCCACCCTCCCTCCAGGGGGCACCATCTCTCTCTGTCCCTTCCAAACCGTGTTTCTTGTGTCCCTTGCACTCTACCCTCTCCTCCCCAGTGATCCTTGAGCCTCCAATTGATGAGTGTGAGTGTGTGTGTTTGTGTGTGTATCTGTATGATCTTTTCTTTTAAGATAACGATCTTACTGAACCTGAAGCTTGCTATTTTGGTAGTGCTGGCTAGCCGGCCGGAAAGACCCAGGAAGCCTGTCTCCGTACTCCAGTGCTTGGAAATACAGGTGTGCTGCACCCGGCTTTTATGTGGGTGCTGGGATCCAAACTCAGATCCTCATGTTTACAGAACAAGCCACCTCCCCAGCCCAGTGAACTTCCAATTCCGACAACTAAATGGCCCATCAGACTGTTCTGTCCAATAAAACCCAGGCTTCCTCCTGAGAGCGACTCTGCTTAAATGTTTGAAATGACACATTTCCTTCCTGCTCTGTATTTACCGAGCGCTGAGTCTGTGTCCGAGGATCTGTGCAAACCAGAGATACAAATGAAAGGTGCGGATGCCATCCAAGTGTGTCAGGATTGTACTACTCTGCTCCGATGACACCTGAGCCTTGGCACACACTTCTCTGGTATGGTGATATCTGACCCTGCAGACTCGCCAAAGATGCCATCTCCGTGGACTCTCTCTCTCTCTCTCTCTCTCTCTCTCTCTCTCTCTCACACACACACACACACACACACACACACAAACACACAGTCCCTGCTAATTCTTGCCTTTGATGGCAGTCTCTGGCTTGTCGTCATGTTGACAAAGCAAAGAGAAAAAAAGAAAAAGAAAGAAAAAAAAGAAAGAAAAAGAAAGAAATCCACCCTGTCACTTGGACTCCCCCATCCCTGCCCAGCTTGGCAGCCCCCAGCCGCCCCCGCCTTTGTATTATGAGTTTGTGTCAAGGTATGTTGGATTCTAAATTAAATGTCAGCCCACTGTACATTTCTGGCTCCAGTGCAGAAAATGAGACGCTGGCGCTGGAGACCATCCAGTTGTTCGGTTCCCCGCGCCTAACCACGAGGGTGACAAGCCCACTGAATCACTGCACAGAGCCTCCCTGTGCCAAGGGGAGCCAGGATGGATTTATTTTTAATGATAAATGTGACTGTCAGAGGTGAGTTGAAACCGCTTTACCAGCAGAGTGAAGTGCCCTGGGCAGCATACGGGGAGAGGCGAACGGACAAGGGCCAGAGGTCCTGACCTCTTGGCCAGCAGCCCCCAGGCCTCCAGGGACAGGCACGTTTGACACGTGAACCACATTTTAGAGTCTCCCGCTGCCTGCTGGTCCGGCAGCGCTCTCTGGGTATCTCAGGCTGACCATGAAGCACCGACACAGGAGAGGTAGGCTTCAGTAGAGCACAGCCCTGGGTTCCAGTTCTGGATCTAGCAAGTGCTGTGTGATCTCAAGGTATTGAACCTCTCCGAGCTTCAGTTGTCTCATCTTTTAAAATGAGGATATTAATACCACTCACGGGGCTTCGGAGAGGAGACAGTGAAATCTGTTGATATTGCAGATGAATGGCGTCGGTGTTCAGCATGCGAGAAACTCTTAGTAAAAGACGACTCGGCATTAATTGCGTTGTTTTAGGCTAGTAGGTAGGTTTTAACTGTATTTCTGAGTCTGTTTCATCATCCGTGAACGAGACTGACAATCACTTTGATCTATCAGGGTAGCTGGGGGAACTCCGCTCCCCCTCACAGGAGATAGGTGGATAGAAGGGTGTTACCCTGTAGAGTGCCATTCCTGAGCTGTCCCTGGGGTGTGTTGGCACTCTCCTGTGGCCCTCCATGTCCTCCCACTGAACTGTCGTGAGGTCTCCATGGAGGACAGCTACCTTGGGTCAGCTGACAGTCTGTGACTGATGAGGAGGGCCCTGTCAGACCCTCTCTCTAGAATCTCAGCTAAAATTTCCAGGCTGTTGCTACCTGGTGATTGGTGTCATCACACCCAAGGGACTGGGAGTGGAAGAAACAGGACTCCAAAGTGGTGGTGAGCCAGAGTGGAGGGACCAGGGTGCCAGACGGCTCTGGACTAAATCTTTGTTACTCTTTGTGTATTGGGTTCAGTCTTCCCTGAGGCCCTGCCTGGACCCTGAGCTGCCTAAAAGGCTGCTTCCACAGGGTCAGGATGCTGGGCACAGACTTGTCCCTGATGCTTGGCCCATTTGGCTTTGTAAGGGGTTACAGAGTATGGGGAAGGTGTTGGTCTGCGATGTGGCCACTCCCCCTCGGAGCTTCTGGGTTGCTGGTTCATCTCAGCCATAAAACGGGAATGCACAAGCCTGTATGCACGGCGTGATTGCAGTGAACGAGGACTGGGAGTGCTCTCGCCAACCCTAGTTCACCGCTGATCCTCCTGGTGTCACCTGAGCCAACAGCACTGTTGCAGAGTAACCACTCTGGGGTAAGGGCTACCGCTCACCACAGCCATCTGCACCCCAGCAGGCGGGAGACTCGAGGACTCTTGCTGAGTAGGTAACCGGTTCCACCAGCAAACACTGCCAGGAAGAGCCGCTAGGTGGCCCCCGCTTACCTGTCCTTCCTCAAGCCCAGGAGCGGATGTCCTGAAGGCTCCTAGGCGCACCTGCTCAATTTCACTGTGTCTCTCACTCAGTGCCTGGCTTCCCTGGCCTAACCATCAAAGCAGGGTCCCTAAACCAAATGCCCACCCCAAAGGGGTTGACTGCCCTCCACGTACACCCCGGGACCTTTGGATCCCCTCCCCAGACTCCCGTTCAGAATGGTCCAGGGTGATTTTTAGCGGACACTTTACTGGGAGTCAAAAATCCTCTCCCGTGCGATGGAATCAGAGACCCCTTCAGCTGCTTCTTGTGAGGGACTGGAGAGCCCCATAGCTCTGCTACCTCCTTGCTTGCTCGATGAGGAAGCTGAGGCTCCGAGCGAGCGTGAAGTTTGGCCGAGGTTACAGCAGGGAAGTGTTACTCTTCAGATGCCTATGTAAGTCCCTGCCTCAGAATCCCCAAAAAGCGCTCGGAATGAGGTGGTGTTAACCCTATTGATACAAGGGGAAACTGAGTCAAGAGTTTAGCAGTCAGTGACCACACAGTCTTTTGCCTAGGTCTGAGATCACTACAACCCCCAGATTTGGGGGGCCCAGGTGCTTCTCTTGGAGCACCTAACCCCAGTAACCCTGGCAGCTTGCTGGTGAGACGCGGGAGATGCCAACCGGCTGTAGCGCGGGAAGTGCGTGCTGACTGCCGGACCCAGTTTCTGGTCCGGGAGGGCATGTGGCCACTCCAGTTTTGATCCGATGTCAGGCTCGGGCCCCACCCTCATGAGACCCGCCCCACGCCTGCCAGGCGCCTAGAGGGACGAGACGAGGGACGAAGACGGGGCGACAGACTGGCAGCCGGTGGGAGAGAGAGGAAGACGGTGCCAGGGAACAGCACGGCGGCCAGAGCGCCCGGAGCCGGAAAAACAGCTTTAGGGAGTAGCGGGGGGCCTGGGCGTCTCTGCAGAACTGGGGGAAGGGCGGCCGGCGGGGCCCGGCGTGGGGCGCGTGGGAGCCACGCGGTCGGAGCCACAACAGCAGCTCGTTAACCGCGCAGATTAAGGACTTTGTCAATTACCTCCGAAGGCTGCTCGGGCGGATTAAACGCTTTAAAAAGTGCTGCTGGTGGGAGGGACGACTAAGAAGCCCCCACTGGGGTGGCTCAGATCCCTCCTCCCGCGGTCGGGACAGCTCTAAGCCAGCTTTAGGGGAGCGCGTCGGTGGGGACTCCGGACCGACGGGTGTCGTGGGGTGTGCAGGAGTCCGGCTGCGGAGTCCCCGGGGCTGGAGACTAGCTGGCCACGCGCACACTTGCCCCGGGACCTGGACCCCCGGAGTCCCGCAAGGGGCACCCGGTCTCCTCCCAGCCCCTTTCTCGGGGATGATCCCAGCACCCAGGGACTTTGGCGAGTCCCGCCCGAGAGGAAGTTTGCGCGGGCCGCCGCAGGACGCGCGGACTCCTCGGGGAGCCGGTGGCTGCCGTCGCGCCGGCTGCTGCTGACTAGTCCCCGCCACCCGCGACCGGGTTGGAGCGGGAGTCACTCTGGGAGCCCGCCCGGCACGCGCGCGCGTGCCCGGGGAACCACGGGGAGCAATAAAAGGCCCTGAGAGTCCGAGACGGAGAAGACGCGGAGACTGAGGCGGGAGGAGGAGGAGGGCGGAGGGAGGAGCGCGCGGGAGGCGCGGGAGCGGGACGCGGGGACGGCGCGGCGCGGGCGGCTCTCGGAGGCTCGCTCCCGCGCTCCCCGCGATCACACGCGCTCACACGCAGCCTTGCTGGCGGCAGCCGCTCCCGGGCCGCCCGTGGTCCCCGGCACCAAGGGGGCCTCCTGCGCGCACAACGCACCCCGCGTACCCTGCGCCTCCCTTGCGCTCGGCCGCACCCCGCGGCCCCGCGGGTCCTACGGGAAGATGGTCCACGAGCGGTGGAAGACCGTGGGCGGCGCGTCCCAACTTGAGGACCGACCGCGCGACAAACCGCAGGTACCCACGGGTGCGGGGGCTGGAGTTTGGGGAGCTTGTGCAGGGCTGGCGGGGGCCGGGGATACCTGCTCTCCTCCAGCCTCAATGGAGACTTGAACTCGGGGCTTCCTGCAGGAGGCACTCGCTGCAGCCAGTCCCCACCTCCATCGGAGACCCCGGTGCTCGCTCATACAGCGGGAAGAGAGGACCTATAGTTGGTTGTGGAGCAGCCCTTCAGTTGGGGACGGCTGACAGATGATCCGCGTGCTGAGTCCCGTTCGCCCACAGCCACAACGGGCGTTCTCTGCACTTGCAAGTCCTCAGCTGTGCCAGGCGCCCTGCACATCCTCCCGGGCTTCAAAATCAGGACCTGCCCCTCAGGGCCACCTCTCCCCACTCCTCATCTCCCTCTTTACTCAGACACCCAAACCCAATCGGGGGACTAGAAAATATTAATCTCCTATAAGAAGCCTGGACACTGTGCTTCTCTGACTTTGAGACCAGGAGAGCTAGGCTCAGAGGTCCAGCTGCCGCCCGAGGCCATGCAACCCTGCAGGGATTTGAACCCGGGTCTACCTGGTCCTCTCTCCCTACAGCCTCTTCAGGGACAGTAAAGTGGCCCGGCTTGGAGGGTGCCCAGGGCTGTGCACTGCACCAGCTGGGACAGAGCAGGGAGAGGCTGCTGAGGGGCTGGGCATCCAGTGTCTCAGGCAGAGGGGTGGCCGCAGGACTGCCCCAGGCTGAGCCATCAAGGGACCGGGATAGACAGGCGCGTTGAGGAGGCCATTCGCCAAGGAGAACAGATAATGGGGCTGCCCGTTTTAAATTTTAAATTTCTCCCAGACAGATGTCACTGGGGAAGGAACAGTGAGCATTTGCCACCAGAGAAGGAGGGGGTGGCCGAGGCCCGCCCCCCACTCTTCAAAGCTGCAACCTGCTTTTCTTTCCAGAGAGGCACTGGTCAGGCAGGGGGACTGGCTCACTACAGTTTGCAAAACCCCGAAACCCCGATGCTACTTCACTTCCTAGTCGGAGGCTACTTTGCAAGTATACATTTCCACATCACAGATGAGGATCAGAGAGGTTGAGGAATAGACCCAAGTCACACAGCACGTGGGCCAGAGAGCAAGGACTCTTCTGTTCTTCTAACCAGTCTCTTCCCGTTGCCTTCCTGGGTGGTCTATCCCCTCCTTGACTGTTCCTGTCTTCACTGTGTGCCCCAGTGATGGGGCCCTTCCTGCTGAGACCTTAAAGAAGCAGTGGTAACGTCAGGAATTGTCCCCGAGGTTGCCCGCCTACCCCACTCCACCCCCCTGCCCCCCTACCTGGTCCAGTCTTTCCTCCTTTGGCATCTTATGGCTCCTGACTGCTTGTTTTTCCCTCCCTGGGCTCCAGCCCCCTTCCAAGCTTTGCTCTCACATTTGATGGGCACCACCAGGCCCCCAACACACTCCACATGCAGGCACACCCTCTCCAGGACTGAAATGAGGCCGTCTCTTCTGGGAGGCCTCCCCGGATGCCTGGGGCCAGGCTCTTGGTCTACGTGGGTTTGTTTATTGAAGCATGCCCTGGCTCTAGATCTCTTCTCCCCTCTGAGTTCCCCCAATGCCTTCCCTAGGTGCCCCTGGCCCAGAAGCCCAGGTCAGAGGCTGAGGTCAGCTCCTTGATGCTTGGCCAGGAGGAACACGAGAGAGGAGGGATGGAAGCTTCTGGAAGAGTCCTCTACAAATGGGAATTCAAGGTGTCCCGGGCCAGGGGTGACCTCCCAGGTTCTGCTGCCCCAGGGGACCAGCTTCCAGCTGCACCAGGCAGAGCTCAGCCATCTATGCTGGGTATGGGGGTATCGAATACCCCTTCCATCATTAAATAGCGGCCCAGTAGGCACCAGACTGGGTCTTGTGCTCACCGTTTGCTTAGACTGGGGGCCGGGTCCTTCCTATGAGCAACATGGAGCAGAAGGGGGTGGAGGGAGAGAGGTGAACCTTGGCTCTGCTGGGGCCTTTCCCTTCCTAGTTCTATTTTGGTCTCTGACATGCTTGTATGATTCTTACTAAGTTGCTGCTTCTCGCTGGTGCGTCTGTAAAATGGGACAACCATTCCCTCTTCTTCCTCACCTAACGAGGTGAGCTAAGGAGAGTCAAGTGAACTTCTGCTGGGTTTGTGCCCCCTCTGAGTGCTGCGTGCCCACAAAAGGCTGTCCTGTGTCACGGCTCTCCTCCTTGCTTCCATACTCTGGAGAACCCACCAGGACCGCACCCCAGCACCCGGCATCACTCACACCCTTGCCTCTTGCTCTGGGTCCCACCACACAAGGAGGCTGGCAGATAGAACAGATGAGGCCGCTGCCCATCCCTTCCCCCACTGCATCTCAGGGACCAAACCAGTGACCTGAGCAGATGGGCAAGGGGAAGGTGAAGGGGAGGAGCCTGTGTTCTTCCCTGAACCCGTTGTTCCCTGGGGCTCAGTCACCCTTCCTCATGTCCAGGCATGGCCACTCCTGGGGACCTCCATGGGCCTGCCCTGCCTGGCTCTGTTCCCCAACTGTCTCCACGATGGATGGATGACCTTGGCCGAGCGGCTGACTCCAGCTTCATTAGGGTTTCTTCCTGTCCCCCCGCACAGGAAGGGTCTTGTGCACCTTGGGGCAAGAAGACACTGCAGTGATGTTTGCCAGGTGTTCAAATAAGACTCTAGAACCACACACCAACTTCAGGTCCTGGGATGTCCGAAAGATGTCACCCTGAACCATCTCAGAGGGAGTGACAGCTTCTTGCTGGGCGGACCCCAAGTCACCCCAAGTCACCCCCTAGCACTCAGCCGCCAGCCATGCCCAGCTCCGCAGTTCAGTTATTTCACAACTCCTAGAAACTTTGCAGAAAGCACGCTAGCTATGCTGTTTGGGAAGTCTTTCCTGAGGTCTAACCTCAATCCTTGTCACATTTAATTCACTCCATGGCTATTTATGGAGACCCTCCATCATGCCAGGAGATACAGCCCATGCCTCAGGGAACATGAAGTCCCCTGGGGACAAACCCACAAGTCAGGAGCTGCCAGAGGCCATAGTGACTGCCATACAAGAAAGAGTTCTCTCTTCTCATTCGCTAGAGTTTGCGCAGTCACCACATCAGACTTGGGGGAGGGAAGAAGAGATCACTGGGGCCACCCCTTCAGCTTGGGTCTCCCAGACCTCGCAGAGGTGGGCAGGGAGAGTCACATAGAGCCGTTGGTGACTTTTGGCTGAGAGGGACCCGAGTAGGTATGGCCCTGGGGAGGGAACGGCAGACCCCAAGTGTGGCTAAGCTCCCGGTATCTGGGTCTGGAGGGGTGTAAGGGGCCAGGGTCCTCTCTGCTCTTTGTTCAGGCCACGGGTGACACTCAGTGACTCTGAGGTAGGTGATGGGGATGCTGCCAGCTTGGGGGTGCAGAGCTAAGGCTCAAGGGAGCCATGTAGGGGAGGCCAGGATCTGAGGCCCTTCACAGACATGCATGGAAACCCTTTGCCAGCAACACGAGAAACCAACCAAGCCGAGGATTCCTGGTACTGAGAGTGTAGGGTCCTGACCTCAGGAAGGATGGCACAGGTGGCTCCCACAGTATCTCTGTCACCTTGGTCACCTTCAGCGACTGCTCCTAGGACCTCCCAGAAAGCCAGAGCACCCCAGATCTCCAGTGCAAAGTCAACAACACTGGCCCAACCTAAGTGCAGCCACGGCTGCTGGCCCTGACACCCTGCCTTCCTGACCCACAAGAGACCTCCGAATTCTGGCTGGTGGACAAGATGAGGTTTTCTGTCTAGGACCCATGGGACTGGGATGCCAGAGAAATCAAGGGCGGGTGCCATATGCAGGTATGGGGTTCCTAAGACTTGAAGCTTTTTCTCCAGATACCCAAGTTCTCAAGGGCTGGTGGCTCCAAAAAGTATATTGCATGAATGTCACCTCCCCATGGAGATATTCTGGGAGGCTTCTGCCTCCCTCCCGAGTCAGGCTCTATTGGACAAGTGCTTAATTTCTTTTTTCATCTTTATTTACTTTGTGTGGTGGGCAGCAGGGTAAGGCTTGCCACAGTGTGTGTGTATGCCAGGTGACAACTTTTGGGAGCCTGTTCTCTCCTCCTTTACGTGGGTTCCGTCAGCCTTGCCAGCGAGCGCCTTTACACGTCCACTCTCCAGCTAGCCCTGCCAGAGGCTTTGTAGGTGGCCTCTGACCCCTATTGCAGGGATCAAAGCCGTCCTTTAGCTGGGAACACGCAGGCCTTCAACCCCATCTCCTGGCTCAGGTTTCTGGTTCCTTCTAGGCACTAAGCCTTGTCCTTGGGAGGCTCTGCACTGCCCTCCCCCCTTGCCTTGTACAGGAAGGTTGGGGTGCACCTTGCTCTGCCTGGCCAAGGACTGATTAATAAGCTCCAGCCCGAGGCACAGCACTGGCCGCCTGGCCCAGGCCCCCTTATTATCTTGGGCGATTTCTCTGCGAGGCACGTAAGCCGCAGCCTATAAAAGCGAACAGCTCTTCATCTTCAGAGTTGATCTCTGAAGACTAATTCTCCTCCGAGAGCGGCCTGCTCCATCGCCGAGCTCCCTTGCCACACTGGCTCCAAGGGACCCTGCCACTCCCTCCACCCTCGGCTTCTCTGTCCCTTCTGTCCCCACTCCCCTGGGAAGACTTGTGCCCAATCCATCAGAATGACATCCTGAATTGGGAGATGCTGAACCTCTCTCCAAGTTGGCTGGGGGAACCTTAATGGCACATAATCAGAGGACAGGGCTTGGAGATGCTCAGGGCAGGATGTCTCCTGATGGGTCAGAAGCGAGTGTGACAGGCGCCTAGCTACCAGTCTTGCTTACTGGGAAAGGAGTGTTGTAGGACATTCAACCCACTGCCACCCAGCCCCAGGTTGTCTCCAACATACTCCCTCCAACCCCGCCCTGCCCCCCACCCCGTGCCACCTTGGGATGGGGTCTTTGCTCACCGCATCTCAGTTTCTACATCTGTTCGGTGAGCTCAGCAGCAACCCTCACGGCAGAGGCTGCAGGTGAGGGCACCGTGCATGGCTGAGGAAGGGTGACAATAAGGCACCTGCAGGCTGCTGGCCCACCTGGTGGTGGGGAGCTTGCTGAGGCCTGGGTTGCTTCCATTCTGTGTGTGCATCATAAAGAGGAAGTAGAACCCATCTCAGGGTCTGAGCTCTGGCTCTACCAGGATGTCCTGAGGCTCTGTGGTGACAGGCTTGTCCCAAAGGCATGGCCCGGCTCACCGGCTCTTCCTGCCTCTATATATCCATCCACTTCACAGAGCAGAACTTAGCTGTGCCAGGTGGGCAGACTAGGGGTGGGGCCAGGGGCCAGGCAGGTGTCTTTCGCCATGACTCACCAGCTCCTGGATCCCCAGAAACCGTGGCCTCAGTCTTCGTCAGAGCTCCAAAGGGATCATGTCCCCAGAGAGGCTGAGAATAAAGCCATGGACACAGACATCCCTGGAGGGCACACAGGGTCTGAACCTCCTCTGATCCCTGCACCTGGCTCATGAGTGACTGAATCGAAGGTGGTAAACTGAGTCTGAGAAGCCCTGAGGGAGGAGCCCCTGCAAGCTGGCGAGAGAAGGAACAGTCAGGAGGGCTTCCTGGAGAAGGCCAGCCCTTCGCCCCCAGCCCCTTCTCCTCGCCTGCCAAGAGACACAAGAGGTACTGGTGGTATTGGAATTTGTGGGAGAGGAGCCGTTGGCTTCTTAGTGTACGCAATGGGTATTTTTTTACATGGCGAGGAAAGCGAGCCGGCAGTTAGCTACACCATAAGCTCTTACTGTGTGTGCAAAAGGGAAGGTGTCCTCCCAGTACAGAGGACGCACAGGCATAACGCTCGGGGTGGAAGATAAAAACCACCTCCAGATGCTCTGTGCACATTGATCATGAGATAATAAAAGCCACTAATATTTATTGCAGAAGTGTAACGTGCTAGGCACGGCTCCAGGAGCTTTAATATACTAACTCATTTAAAGAGGCGTCTCAAATTCAGAAAGTTGAGAGCGCGGGGGCAGTGTGTGTATGTGCGTGTGTGAAAGAGAGAGAGAGAGATGAGGTGTCTAGCCACTCCACCCCCACCCCCAAGAAAGTAGGATCTCGGGGTCCGATCAGAATGCTGCTTCAAATTGGCTGTATGACTCTGGGCAGGTACCTTGCCCGCTCTGGGCTTCGGTTTTCCTGAGTGACTTGAGTGGGTCCCCAAAGCGATTGCCGCCACACAGTCACGACACCATTTTTTTTTAAAAAAATTGTTTATTTTTATTTTATGTGCACTGGCATTTTGCCTGTATATACGTCTGTGTGAGGATCTCATATCTTGGAGTTACAGACAGTTGTGAGCTGCCATGTGGGTGCTGGGGAATTGAACCCCGGTCCTCTGGAAGATCAGTCGGTGCTCTTAACCGCTGAGCCATTGCTTATGGACCCATGGCACCATTTCACTCTGGCTTTGACTTCAGTTCTTTTATTTTTTTTTAAGTAAATTTTATTAAATTATAAAAGTTTCCATTTCCGCCCCCCCTCCCAACACCCTCCCACTCCCCCCACTCCCCCTCCTCCTCCCTCTTCGTCCCCCAGGGCAGTCAGGGATTCCTTTGACTTCAGTTCTTAAGCCACTGTTAGGACAGCAGGGCCCACCAGCCCTGTTCTTACAGCCACCGCTGTGCCGATTTGTTCCCTGCGACTCCAGCTCCAGGTTGCCTGGTATGGGAGGCGCAGTGTGTGTGTTATGTTAGCACTAACTTCTCCAGAGTGGCCTCGGAGTGACTCTGCCTGGCTGCCCTGCCTTTGTCCTGCCAGGGCCCTGCTCTAGGAAGAGAACAAGGTAAGAGAGATGGCTCCATGCAGGTGTGAGGAACCAGTGCTTCCCCCTGCTGCTCCCTGCCCCGGCCTCTCTGCTCTCTTCTTACAGCTTTCTTCTGGGGTCCTCTCCCTCCCAGACTCCTGAGCCTCATTGAGCAGAGTCACAGGAGTAGGCTGGCCTCTAACGCTTATGTTCCTTTCTCCTGTCTGTCTGTCTGTCTGTCTGTCTGTCTGTCTGTGTCCGTGTGTCCGGGGCTGACCTACAGAGACCAAGCTGCAGCTACCTGCTGTGCACAGTGCTCCTGTCCCTTGCAGTGCTGCTGGCCGTGGCTGTCACCGGGGCGGTTCTCTTCCTGAACCATGCCCACGCACCAGGCACGGCCCCACCACCCATCGTCAGCACAGGGTCCGCCGGGGCCAACAGTGCCCTCGTCACCGTGGAGAGGGCTGACAGCTCCCACCTCAGCCTCCTCATCGACCCTCGCTGCCCTGATCTCACCGACAGCTTCGCCCGTCTGGAGACTGTGCAGGCCTCCGTACTGCGGGCACTGAGTGAGCACCAGGCACAGCCGAGGCTGGACGGTGCCCCCGAGCTGCTGGACACACTGGCTGACCAGCTGCCCCGGCTGCTGGCCCGGGCCTCTGAGCTGCAAACAGAATGTGCTGGGCTGCGCAAGGGACACAGCCTGCTGGGCCAGGGCCTCAGCACCCTGCAGAGTGAGCAGGGTCGCCTCATCCAGGTAAGGGTGGGAACTACCTTCTGGTGGAGGGTATCTCGATTTGAGGGGCAGGGTCACCGGCCCATGTGCCGAGTGCCTAATGTTTGTGGCCTCCATTGTCTCGGCTCTTTCCGGTGGTGGAGGGTTGTGTTCTCACATCCATGGCCAGCATCCCAACCCAGCTTTCCCCCCACACACTTCCTGGTATTCCTGTAGCCTTATAGACCCAGGGCTAGAGGGGCTCCTGGGCCCACTGAGAGGCTGTGCATTGCAAGCAAGGCAGACATTGCCTCTCTGACCCCTCACCCCGTCCCCACCGCACCTATCTGCAAAATGAGGGAGAAAGGAGTGAGAGAAGGTAGGTAGGTGTCCTACCACAGAGCTGCACCCTCCCGTCCTTGTTACTGCTTTCCAGGAAGCTAGGGCTTGGCCTCCCAACTCCTCACCCACCACCGCTGCCGGGTACCCAGCCAGGTTCCTGCAAAAATCAAGTGGAGTTGGGGGATGGGTTTTGGCCTCGGCTCTGCCACCAGGCCCTCAGCACCGGCTAGATCTCCTTAGAGGATGAGGGACACAGGACGCCTTGCTTGCGTCTGCTGTTTTCCAGAACAAATCATTTGAGGCTTGGAAAGCGGTGCCGGTGTGTCCTGGGTGCCCTCTCAGCCTCCAGCTCCGGGCCCCTTCACTCTCACTCAGCCTCCTCCAGGCTGGAGTCAACCCCAGCTAGCACCACAGCTGCTTCTGTGCTCCTCTTGTTTGGACGCCCAAGGTGACCAGGCATCTGGTCACCCGCTAGCTCATGAGCCGTTGCCCTCTTCCCTCCCCTGGAAGGCTGCAGCTGGAGAAATTATAGCCCTCGTCACTCTGTCTGGGTGACTGACGGGGCGCTGGGTCCCTAGGTTGGGGAACATACAGTCAGCTTCCTGCCGCCCCTCCCCCTGGACCCATCAGCAGAAGAGAAGATTGCCCGGATCTGGGTGACAGGAACTCCACACTGCCTTCCCCAGACTCAGCCCTAGTGAGCTCAGGCTGGCTGCAGACAGCCCACTGAGCTGGAATGTCCCCTCTAAAATGCATGGACAGTGGCCCAGTCTCCAGTGCCGTAACTCACCCAGTACAGGACCATCCAAGGCGTCTTCCGTCCTGGATCATTCTGAAAGCCACACATGTCCCGTGACCACATCTGACAGTTCCTTCCCACAACCCTTGGTTCTGTTCCCAAAGCCACAATTGCCAAAGGTCTGTTGCTCACCTGCCCAGCTAAGGGTAGCAGTTCTGCCTGTTGACTTGAGGCTACAGTGTGGGGTCCATCTTAGCTTCAGGCAATCTTGAGTGGGTCACATCCCCTCTCCAGGTAGGTTCTTCCCACCTGTAAAACGGGGTCCCAGGCCGAGCCCAAGGGGATGCTGGTGTTCAGGTTCAGCGGACCTCCAGTATGTAGAAACACCCACCATCGGCATCAGCTCCGTCTGACTGTTCATAGGGAGCCGCCATTGAAGACGCTTTGTGAGTGCCAGCGATGGTCCACTCCCTGAGGATCAGGCGTCTTTGTCGCCCCACTCTGCAGAGGGACAGACTGAGGCTCAGTGGTGAAAGGCCTGGCGGAAGCTTGCTCACTGCTAAACCTCGCTGGAAGCAGCTGCCCTGATTTCACGGCTTCTGGTCGCCGCCAGCTCCTCTCGTGATGGTTTGCGCGGCTCAGCGAGCAGGGACTGACTCCCTATTAATTCGGGGCAGGTTTATATGTTTCAGTGGTAATCATTTGCTAGTTTAAACCGAGGTCTTCTCTGCCTGCCAGGGAGAGGGAGGGGCCGTGCCTGAACTGCTGAATGTCACAGCCGTGGTGACTCAAAGGATGGGCTGTACAGTGAGATTTACTGAGGGGTCTTTGCCACCCCTCACCAAGCACTGCCTGTGTCCCTGCAGGGGCTCCATGGAGCCTGACCATAGGTCACTGTGGTAAGGGCTGCAGGCTCCCCCTGCCTACTGCAATGCTCCTGGAGACCATTGAATCACCTGCTCAGCAGAGGGGAAACCGACAAGGCCTAAAGCTTCACAGGGCCCTGCCTTCGGACGAGCCAAGAATCATATTTTGTAAACTGCCGGCTGGGTGTATTTCTTTCTCTTTTTCTGATGGGCTATTATCTGGCGAGTGACAGGTTCGGTGAGCAAGACCTAGCTTACTTCATGCTGCTAGCTGCCCGCTAGATCCCCCTCCACTGGGTCCTATAGCCTCCTGAAGCCCAGGATGAGGATGCAGGGGATCCCCACACCCTACTGGCAACCCGCACAGTAAGAGGTTCCTGGGGAATCAATGCTGTTCTTTGCGCTCCAACAGCGATGGAGGGGAAGATGGGAGGGGCTTGTGTGACCTCACATGCCTGCAGTGTTCAGAGAACAGGTAGTAGTGACAGTCCGCCCCAGAAACAGGGCAGGGAGGGTGGCACACACCCGGTGGGGCACAGCACTGGGGCCACAGCCCACACCTGGGTTGGTAGTACAGTGGTCTCTCCCGCCTTTCCTGCTACCTGTCTGTCTTAAAGTATGGCATGAATCCTGATTCCTGGTGTCCTGGGGTCTTTCTCTTTCTAGGCTTCAGATTCCCTCTGGGAACATGGAGGTAGTGGTTTCAAGTCCTGGCTCTTTGGAGCACTAGGGGGCCCTGTGAGGTGGACATCGGCTTCTATGGAGATTCCGTGCAGATAGGAGGGTGGGGGAAGGAAACAGGGCATCCTTGTTAAGGACCCAGTTTGAGCCCAGTGACGCATGCCCAGGCTTTCCAAGATTCAGGCCCATTTTCTCAAGGGTGAGGGGCCACCCCTGCCTTAGCCTCCTCATGAGGGGTTTTAGAAGAAACAGTGGTTGGGATGCACTATAACCAGGAAGGTGAAGCGAGGACCTCCCCCGCCCCCCGCCCCCCGCCCCCCCCCCCCGGGGCCCGATGCCACGCTGGTGCTGTGTGTGTGGTCACAGTTCCCCACAGTAGCTGGGCTAGGGGGTGACGATAACTCATTTCCCTCCTAACAACCAAGGCTTGTTAGGGTGTGGGGTGTGGCTCGGTGGACAGTGCTTACCTGTGAAGCAGGAAGCCCCAGGCTGGATTCCCAGCATATATTGAGTGTGGCACCCCTCAGTCTCCACACTGGGGAGGTAGAGGCAGGAGCATCAGAGGTTAAAAGCCAGCCTGACCCCTGTGACACCCTGCCCCAGGGACAGAAGAAAGCTGTCGGGTCCAGGAGGAGCTGGTCGGTGGGTGAGCTGGGCTGGTGTGTGGTGCTGCCTTCTCCAGCCCTGTCCCCGCCGCTGGGCTGGATGCACAGAAATGGCCAGGCTTCTGCCAGAGTCCCTGCGTTCCGAACCTGAACCCGTTACAGCTCTGCTGACCCATCAAACTGCCATGATCATGATCCCGAGGCCAGGGCAAGCCAGAGGAAGGCCTTTGCTGGCAGGGGGCTCCCCACGTCTGTGTCCCCCCTAATGCCTCCTGTGTTCTGCAGCTTCTTTCCGAGAGCCAAGGCCACATGGCTCACCTGGTGAACTCTGTCAGTGATGTCCTGGAGGTTCTACAGAGGGAGCGGGGACTGGGCCGGCCCCGTGTCAAGGCTGACCTTCAGAGGGCCCCTTCCAGAGGAGCCCGGCCCCGGGGCTGCGCTAACGGTGAGTGATACTTGCTTGCTTTCTCTGGGTGGCTCTGGGAAGAGAGTTACAGTGAGGGTGTCTGACATCCTCTACCACCTGCCCCTTGACTGATAGAAAGGACAGGCTGCTGCAGCAGAAAACAGACTTCCTCATGAGCCCATTTTCCAGGTAAGGAAAGCAAGGCCCCAGGGGCCCAACCAGTGCCGAAAGCTTGTGCCACCTTGACCTCAGGTGGACAGAGAGAACTGGGGACCTCTCTGGAGGGAAGGGATGAGAGAACATAGTGTCACCCTGATGCGGCTCCCCTGTCACAGGCTCTCGGCCCCGGGACTGCCTGGATGTTCTCTTGAGTGGACAGCAGGACGATGGTGTCTACTCCGTCTTCCCCACTCACTACCCTGCTGGATTCCAGGTCTACTGTGACATGCGCACTGACGGCGGAGGCTGGACGGTGAGTCTGGCTTGTGCAGCCATCTGTAGAGGCAGCCTGCCCAACAGGCTCTGCCTAAACTTCTGTCCACTCCCCATAAACGCCAGGTGAGTCTGCCCCCAGGGAGCAGAAACCAGGTCAGAGGTGCCACCGCTCCTGAGCACTGAGCACCCAGGCCTTGGTTCTCAGGGTGTGTGTGCTTAGGAGTGGGGTGAGGTCTGGGTTTGGAAATGCCAGGGCCTTGTCACTCAGGTGGACTGGATAGCACTTCTTTCTCTGTCCAGGATAGGTACCTGTAGGGGAGGAAGGAAGGGACTTGGAGTCCTTTTCCACCTCGTGTCTGCCTGATTGGATGGTGGAAGAATGGGAATCTTCCAGGCGGTGGGGGTGGTACAGCCACAGGTACCCCAGGTTCATCTGAGCTAGGGATGCTCACACATCCTGCAAACCTGACCTGTTGTCTGCTGAGCACCCGGCAGGAAATAGAGGCTTGGGCTCCGCAAAGGCTCTGATGTCTGCAGGAGCCATTGTAAGGGAAATAAGACAAAAAGGAGCAGGGTGTGGCTTTGTCTCACCAACTGTCCTCGCTGAGATCTGAATTTCACAGTGTTCACAAAGTCTTCAACACTACTCAAAGGACGTTAAACAACAGGCAACAGGCAGGGACCATCCCGTGCACTGTGACCTGGTGTCTGGTCTAGAGCCTAGGGGTGCTGCTGCTGCTGCAGGAAATGAGTTTGCAAGTCCTTCCCCATGCTTCTGAGTTCTGACCCCCTCAAGAGCCAGCCTCCCAGACACCTTTGCGCCATTGAAACTGTGTGCAAATTTAAAAATGCAAATCCCACAGCTTTAATCCCAGAACTTGGGAGGCAGAGGCAGGTGGATCTCTGAGTTCGAGGTCAGCCTGGTCTAGGGAGCGAGTTCCGGGACAGCCAGGGACAAACACAAACAAAATAGTTTTCAGATATCAGAGCTGTGTAAACCAAAAATAAATAAATAAAATGCAAATCCCTTCTTCCTTTGTGCAGAACAAAGTGCTGGGCTTGGCCTGAGGAAGCCTTGCTCTGTTGGCTAGTTTCCCTTGAACAGCGAGTACCTTGGCGGTAGAGAGATGGGAAAATCCCTGCCCTGTCCAGTTGAGGAGCTCAGCATGTGTCGGGGTTCAGGCTGCACAGGTTGGAAGCTGCACAGGGCAGCCTGGGTTAGGCCCGTGAAGTGCCTGGAGGGTGGGTGGGGCTTTCAAGCACAGGCAGTTGAAGACCAGGTGACATTCTCAGGGCATAGAGTCAGCTGGTGTGTGTGGCACGGGAGATGAGGCTGGGGGACATGGCAGGTCCTGGGGGAGAAGGGATGAGACTCCAGCAGTGTTCTCACTGGGGGCAGAGTTGGAGCGCTCATCCTCAAGTGTCTGTAGACGTGTGTGGAGGTCCTCTATTAGGAGGCAGTGTGACCTATTAAGTAATATTTGGTCTCCATCATCCATCTACGGATCTGGCAGTAATGCGGCTTCTGCTGTGTGGTCTTAAGTAAGTTACTTAAGTTCTCTGAGTCCTGATTCTTCACAAGATTGTTATTTATTTATTTTGTTTTTTCGAGACAAAGTTTCTCTTTGTAGCTCTGGTTGTACTGGAACTAGCTTTATAGACTAGGCTGGCCTCAAACTCGCAGAGATCTGTCTGCCTCTGCCTCCCAAGTATTGGGATTAAAGGTGTGTGCCATCACCACCCAGCTTTGATTTTTATTTTAACTCTGTGCACTTGTGTGTATCCGTGTAGGGCATGTGTCTGTGAGTATAAGTGCCTGTGGAAGAGCACGTCAGATCTCCAGAGTGAGAGTTACAGACAGTTATGAGCCACCTCAGTCCTCTGGAAGAGCAGTTCAGGTTCTTACCCACTGAGCCATGTCTCTGGTCACAGCATTAGAGCGTTGGAAAGCGAGCACCAGAAAGTGGCCGATAGGAGGACATGGAATGTGCTGGAGGGAGACAGGAGACACCAGGTTAGTCAGTGTCGCTGGGCCAGAAACACACAGACTTCCCTGCTGGACTGGGCTTGGCCTGATACGAGTTCCAGTGTCCCAGGCTACTGCCACTGAGTGTTAGACACTGCGACTTTGAAGCTGCCCAGCCAGTCACTCAGAGTTACCCCCTCCCCCCTCAATGTGGCGGGGTCCCATTGGCGCGCTGGAAACCTGCATTTAACAGTTTTAATCAGATTCACCTGCACTCAAGCCAAACCTCCAAAGCTGAGGAGATACCAAGTCAGCGAAGTGTTAGCCCCACAAGCAGGATAGCCAGCGTCCATACCCAGCCCCGTGGGAGAGCTGCGTCTGATTGCAGAGCCTGGAGCCCCAGCTCGGGGGGAGGCTGATACGGGAGGCTCTGGAGCTTGCTGCTCAGCCAGTCTAGCTAATCCCCGAGCTCCAGGCTCAGGAGAGACCCTGTCTCAAGAAAATAAAGTGGGGAGCTATTGAAGAAGACACCTGGGGTCACTCTAAAACTTCCACAAGCATGCAGTTTAGCATGTGCACGCGCACACACACACATGCACTTACGCACACACATACACACACGCACACGCATGCACTTACGCACACACATACACACACACACACGCACACACAAACATGCACATGCACACAGTCTTTGTTTGGTTTTTGTTTGCTTATTGTCTGGCTGTACTGGAACTCACTCTGTAGACCAAGATGACCTTGAACTCAGAAATCTGTCTGCCTCTGCCTTCCAAGTGCTGGGATTAAAGGTGTGCACCGCCATGCCTGGCTCATGCAGGGTTTTGTTGTTGTTGTTGTTTTGTTTTGTTTTGTTTTAAGAAATTGCAAAGTCCACTTCTGTGCTTCTTGGGGGTAGTGAGGGTTCTGGTTCAGGATGACCTGGAAGCCAGTCAGTATCTTTCCTACGGGCCTGACCCTAGGGATGCCACAGGCCACCACAGTAACCCAGATGTTTAATACCACTCCACCTTATGTCAGGCTGCACGTGGTTCAGGGGGGCACAGACCCAGCGGCTCCCAGTAGCCAGCCAACCTCTCTCCACGTGTCTGACCTTGGCCTCACACAGGCTGCTTCCTCCGTTGCTTACCCAAGACCCTTGGCACTGGCTGTTTCTAGTGTTTGAGATCTAGGCTGATGGGGGAGTTTCAGGCTTAGATAAAACTACAAGGTAGAGGGGTAGGGAGTGTTTCAGGAGAGCACCTGGGACTTGTAGGGCAAGGTAGCGTGAATCAGCTTTGAAAGGGTCGGTGTCCCCAGCAGAGGGGAGATGGAGATATGGGGCGGGGGGCGCAGAGTGAGCAAGGAAGGAGCGTGGCAGAGTCTGCAATTAGGAACCAGTCTGAGTGCAACCAAAGATCCCTGGAGACCCCAAAGATGGACATATCTCTAAACTTGTCTTCAGGCTCTGGGGGAGAGCTTTTAAATGTGCCGGATCCGTGTCTGGGGTTAAAAGCTCTTTTGTTTTCCTAACTGCAAAGAGTCTGAGTTATGGCCTCCGCCTCTGGGATCCCTCGGCAGGCAGAACAGTCAGGGGGCCCCTGCCAGGCCCAGAAATCAGAATTAAGGGTTAGGATGGGCTTGTGCCTGGCTGAGGCTCTGCCGTGGCCGAGCGTCTCCCTTCCGCTCGGGCCGACTTGGCTTCAATCTCCTGGGAAGTCGGTCAGGGTCTGGGCCTAGTAATTCCTTCGGCCTTGGCTTCAGGGACGATTAGCAGGGATGGGTGAGGAACAGTGCCTGGCTTAGACCTGAAGCCGCGATGCCCGAATGGGGCCTCTGCTGGAGAGGCCAGAGTGGTCTGCAAAGTGCTTGTGTGGCTGGTAAACGTTCATATCCATTTGGCTTCCGTCAGAAGCAATCTTCCCCCAGATGCCTGCAGGCACCTGTCAGGATCACCCCCCTGCCACGCAGAATCTCCTGGACGCTCAGTTGTTCTTCGGGAGGTGCTGGCCTCTCAGGCCATCCATCCTCATTAGGTTCCCCAGCAAAACTGCCCAGCTTCGAGCCCCAGCACAGCATGGTCATCCCCAGCAGACTGGATGCTGTGTGGGGCCCTAAGACCCTGAGTAGACTCCTCTGTCACAGCCTGCCCTCTAGAGACTGGAGTAGAAAGGACAGGCTCAGTCTGAGAGGCGTATTGCCTTTTGAAGACCACTTCCTGGCTGGCATTGCCCCCAAAGCGTCTTCTACACCCAAAGGCCGGCAGGGTAGCCTGGAGATGGCAAGAGGTTTGCCTCTGCTACCCAGCCAGCCTGGCCAGGGAAAACCCAAGCCTCCTAAGGCAAGTCGGTGCAATTAATTGCTACTGAGCAATTAATTGAGCCCCAGCCACAGGGAGCCAGCTGGGAATGAGGCTGGGAGGGCAGATGGACAAGGGAGCTGGCTTGTGTCGAAGCTGAGGGTCACTGGAGAGGCCCGGGGATGGGAGACGAAGTGGGGCTCAGCGGGAGCCGCAAGTCTCGTTCAGAGTCTAAGGCAGCTTCACATTGCTGGCATACCTGATAGACGAGGGTCTGAGCCAGGGGACAGGGGACAATGGTACCTGTGGGGGATGGGTTCACGGGGTTGGGCTCTTTTCGGGGAACTCAAGTGAGTTCTCAGTATCACGGGGTTTCCACAGGGAGGGGGTGCCCCTGACAGGCAAGGTGCGGAGAGAATATGGAAAAACTCTGAAGCATGAATTCCGTGGACCCCGAGTCCTTGCTTCTGGAAGTGGGGTGCCATGTAGGAACAACGCCATTGGGGCTCTGGGATTGGAGAGACCTCAGAGCAGATGGATGCTTCCAGGTGACCTTTAGGCTCACTTGGCCCCTGACCCAGCCTCTGCGAGCTGCCCCATGGTCACTGTGTGGGTAGTCATGGGAAGGAACAACGAGGACACCACTGAACCTGACACCTGCCTCTACTCCAGAAAACGAGGAAGGGCAACCATGCCCTCTGGGAGGCCTCTGATCACCCTGGCTCATTTCCACACCCCTTCCCTGTGCCTGTCACAGGTTACCACCTCTGTCCTGGGTGGGCAGGACTTGTGTCCTCTCATGCTCACCTGGGTTTGACACAGCACCTACACTGTCCCCACACTGTAGCACGTCTCAGATGGAGACCTGAGGGGGACATCCTGTCATTGCCAAAGCCTTATCTTTGTGTAATCATGGGTGGGTCCCACATCTCCAGCAAGGACTCAGGGTGCATGCACACCTCACCCCATCTGACTATTGCACAGGCATGCACGGGCACACACACACTTACACCCCACCCCACCTGGCTGTTGCACAGGCACACCTGCATGTATGTGCACACACCCACTCACACCCCACCTCACCCCACCTGACTGTTGCACAGGTGTATACACATACACCCCACTCCACCTGACTTGCACAGGCACACCTGTGTGCACGCACACCCACACACCTACACACCACACCACCTGACTGTTGCACAGGCACACACACACACACCATCCACCCCACTTGACTGTTGCACAGGCACACACA
Source organism: Myodes glareolus (assembly GCF_982192425.1). Taxonomy (NCBI): domain Eukaryota; kingdom Metazoa; phylum Chordata; class Mammalia; order Rodentia; family Cricetidae; genus Myodes; species Myodes glareolus. The sequence goes on from NC_142046.1 coordinate 13,727,246, forward strand.
CTCCCCATCCCACCCCACCTGACTGTTGCACAGGCACGTGTGCACACACACACACACCCCACCCCACCTGACTGTTGCACAGGCACACCCGCGTGCACACACACACCACCCTACCTGACTGTTGCACAGGCACACCCATGTACGCGCACACACACCCCACCCCACCTGACTGTTGCACAGGCACACCCGCGTGCGTGTGTGTGCACGCACACACACAAGCACACACACACACTACCTGACTGTTGCACAGGCACACACATCCCACCCCACCTGGCTGGTGCACGTTGACCCCTCCTGCTCCGCAGCCTGCTCCACCAGGCATTTTCCCACTGAGCGAGTGGGGTCATGGGTTCAGATATGCCTCTAATTGGCTCCATACAAGAGGAAGCCCCCCTTTCCCACATCCTCTTCTCTCCTCCATAGGCTGTGGGGCAGGAGGAATGTCCTGCCCTCCCTGTAGAACTTCAAAGGATCCTGGCAGGCAGGCAACGGCAGAGAGAGATGAAAAGCTCCAGGGGACCCTGTGCTGGGGAGGCCAGGCCGCCAGGCTAGCAGGGGAGACCACGGCCATCCCTCTCCCCTCAGGAGAGCCAGTGACCTGCTGTGGCATCAGTGGGCCACAGAAATGTCCCCATGCTGCTGCCCAGAGCCCACCCACCTTCACAGTGACTGGAGAGACTGGTACCCACCCCTTCCTATTCTCTTGATCTGGCAGAGGAGGCTGCCTCCACCCAGAGCAGGGCAAGTTCCCCAACTCTGGTGTCCATCGGGTAGTGCACAGTCTCCATGGGGCGCCACATGTGAAACACTCAGCACAGCTCTCGACAAATGGCAGCTCAGAGCAGTACTTTGCCAGAGTTGGCAGGCAGTGGCTGCCAAGCCCGAGAGATGTGGCAGGATGCCAAGTCCGGGGGTACCATTTCCAGTCACAAACAAGGAGTGGGCAGTTTCCTTCTGGACCCAGCAGCTGGTTTTGGAGGGGCAGCTGTCAGACCTACTGTGTGCCATTAGCCTGGTTTGGGGGCAGTGATGAGACCTACCGTGTGCCACCAGCTGGTTTGGGGAGAGTGATCAGACCTACTGTGTGCCGTCAGCCGGTTTGGGGGCAGCTATAAGACCTACTGTGTGCTGTCAGCTGGTTTGGGGCAGCTGTAAGACCTACTGTGTGCCATCAGTTGGTTTGGTGGCGGTGACCAGACCTACTGTGTGCCATCAGTTGGTTTGGGACAGTTGTCAGACCTACTGTATGCTGTCAGCTCTTGCTGACTTTGGTTCATCTTCAGGAGCAAGGAAAGGGCTCAAGGAGGGGGAAACATGGCTTAGGAAGGTTAGGTTTCAGGACTTATCCCAAGTCAGAAAGCCCCAAGAAGCAGGCAGAGCCTTCTGTGGAGGCAGGACACCTTTGGGGATACCTCCACGTTCTTTGTTCTTTTCCCTGGCTCCTCCTGCCTCTACTCCCAGAATCACCTACTGGGCAGGTCTGGGAGGCTGGCTGAGGCCCTTGCCTGTTCCCAGCCCCACAGAATAGAAAGATCAAAAGCGCCCCCTCCTGGGGACATTCTAAGGTTTAGGGGACCACCGTTGCCTCAGGGTCATGGCCTGTGGGGGAGCACCCTTCCACCCTCTGGTTCTTATGCCTCAGTTTCTTCAAGCTGCCCAGTGTACTTCCCAGCACAGCTACCTCCCTGAGCACCCCAGTCCCCACAGAGGGGGGTCCCAACTGCTTAGAGCATCCTTGAACCGTACTGAATGCTGTACACTAACACCGTGAGTATGTTGATTTTGAGACAGGCTCTCATGTAGCCCAGGCTGTCCTTATAGTTGCTGTGTAGCCAAAGATGACCTTGAACTTCTGGCCTTCTTGCCTCCAGCTCTCAAGGGTTGGGGTTTCTGGGGCGCTTCTTCCCCACCCCCCAGGTGCTGAGAAACCTGGACTTGCTCGGTGAGTGCTTTACCAACTGAGCTGCGTCCCTGGCTCTTGAACAAGCACTCTGATTCCTCATATAAACTTCGGGGCATAGGGCTGTTAGAATCTCCATGTAATAGATGAGGAAACTGAGGCGCAGGCCTAAGAGGTTGAGCGCAGCTGTGCTGTGTCTGCAGGCCTGTGTGTGCCTGTCTCTGGGGACTGCCAGCTCTCTGGTTGCTGTACTCATCCATGTCTGACAGCTCACATCAGGCCCAGTGGCAGCCATGATTCTGGGGGAGAAGCCGGAACTTGGGAAGTGACTGAGGTTCGGCTGTAGTACTGTGGCCCCTGGGTGCTACTCTGGAGCTGAGAGATAGCTGGAATCCAGGTGTGCAGGCTGAGTTGCTCATCCACCGGGCCACAGGACATCTCCACAGGGAGTGCCCTGCCATCTTCAATCTCTGACCACCTCAGACTCCAAAGGTCACCCACATTCCCAGTTTTGGTCTTGCCAACTGCTAGAGGGAGCCCCCCGCCCACGTGACTGTGGTATGAGACCCGTGCGGTCTGTTGGATACCTAGGATACCAGCTCCTTGTCCTCTGACATGGAGACATGGAGAGGGCCAGGCTGGGTTATTCTGGAGCCTCCACCAGGCCCAGGCTTGTGGAGAGGGAGCCCGAGGAGGCACTGCCATGTTGATGTGGCCCTCTGGTTCTGACTCTGCTGAGCCTCTCAGAGCGACCGACTGCATCGAGTGTAGCTGCCGATTCTCCTTTGAAATCACCCGGCACCGTCTGCAGGACCATGTGGACCACATGCCTCCTTGGCAGAGCCCCCGGGTGGTACTTCCAAGCTGTGCCAGTGGCGGTAGGAGGCCGGGTTTTAAGAATCCGAACCAAGAAAACACGCGCTGTCTGCCTTCCCACTCATGGCACCGGCCCAGGAGGCCTCGGCGACGGTGAGTGTTTCTCCGTCGCCTTCCAGCCGGAAGCCAAGTGAAGCCCAGGAGCTGGGCCAACACCCAGTGCAGGCCCAGAGCTGATCAATAACTACTTTGCTTCTGGCGTTGGCTTCCTCGGCCTTTGTCTGCCTGGGAGGCCTGGGGCCGGAGGAGCGGGACACTCCAGGCCCGTGGCTGGCGTCCTCCTGCCCAGCTGATCCTTGCTTTCTAATTAAAACCCACATCCTGTCGCTGTTACTAAACTCCAGCTGATTTTCAGAACTCTAAAGCTACAGCTGCGGTTTGCCCTGGGTCTCAGAGCCTGACGAAGCGCTCCCGTGTGCCCAGCACCTGTTATTGTCCACCTGGCTAGCCTGAGCCACATGGACCTCTGGGGATTTGCCAGGCTACGTACTGAGCGGCAGTGGGTGTCAGCGTGAGTTCGGGGACACTCAGTCACTCGATATTCGACCTGTGGCTTGCATGGCCCTTGGCAGAACCCAGGAACTTGGTGGCAACGGTTCTTAAACTGTGGGCCTGGATCCATTGGCAGGTGGTGAAATCAATTTCCTGGGTTGCGATCAACGTTGCTTTTTTAAATCGAATAGAGTGGAACAGAAGAGGACTCAGTGGGAAACGGCTCAGCCGACCTATTCCCCTGCAGCCTTGGCGTCCAGTGTAAACTGTGCATTGGGTGTTGGGGTGGGAAGTGGACATCTGAGATCTGAGCCCTGACCTGAGGATCTCAGAGTTCCATCTCCAAAGCCATGGCAGGGGTGTGTAGGGGCCCTCAAGAGGTGGGCGCTACCATGCCCAGTTTATATACTTTTTTTTTTTTTTAATTTGAGACCTTGTCACCAAGCTTGCCAAGTAGGGAAGATTAGCCATTCAGCCCCAGGGATCCTCTGTCTCTCCTCCCCAGCGAGTGCCCTCACACTTGGCTTGGCTTTGTGTATAGATGCGCGCATACAAGTGTATAGTGTGTTCACACGGATTTGTGGGTGTGCGTGCTGATGCTTGCGATGCTGAGACCCTTGGGGGACACTAAATGTCTCCCTCTGTTGCCTCCCACGTTATTGCCTCAAGACAGGGTCTCTCGCTGATCCAGAAACTTGTTTCTCTGAGGCTGGCTGGCCATTAAGCTCCTGGGATCCCATCTCTGTCCTCCAGTGCAGCCCAAAGGCACATAGAGCCATGGGTAGTTTCCTGCATGGGTACTAGGGATTTGAACTCAGGCGCTATGCTTACAAGGCCAGCAACTTTGAACTGATCTATCTCCCCAGGTCAACCCTCATTTCTTCAGGGTCAAATATAACAATGTAACGAGAATGTTGCCCCCCCCCCCAGACAGGGCTTTGCTGTAGTTATCGATCCTGTCCTGCACCTAGCTCTTGTAGATTAGGCTGGCCTTGAACTCACAGAGATCCGCCTGCCTCTGCCTCCCGAGTGCTGGGATTAAAGGCATGTGCCACTACCACCCGGCTAATGTTGGCCATTCTTAATTTCGGTGTCCCTTTGCTGGGTAGAAAAGAAGCAAGAGGCCTTGGTGGGCCCAGGGTGTGTGTGTCTGCCCCAGGTGACCGTTCAGGTGGAGTCCATGGTGCAGTGGGGACAGTGTGGTGACCGACAGCTGAGTCAGCGGTAGGACAGTGGCTGAGGACGTGAGCGGCTACCTTGCCGCTGTCCCTACTTCTGCCTTCCATAACAGACAGAACACAGAAGAAAACACAGACCCTGTCCGTGCTGGAGGAGGAATTTGGCAAACGGCAGGTGCCACGGAGGGAAATGATGGTCTCAGCACCATCTGGTCTGATTGCCTGGACGCTCCTTCCTGTGCCCTTTAGGGTTAGGAAAAGGCAGGATCAGTCCACGCTCCAGGAACTTGGGACTGTGGCCCTTGCAGTGTGTCTGAAGAGAAGGCTGGGACCGGCCCCCAGCTCTGAGCTCCTTGGGGATGGGGTGCAGAACTGGGAGGCTCCATCCAGAAACCTCAGTGGTCCCTCTGCCTTTCAGGAGGGGCTCAGCTGGCCTCACTGCAACCTGCAGCCTGAGCTGGGTCCGGCTGCCTGTGTGAGGTGCTCTTTTCTCTCTGACATCCCTCTCCACACCAGGCCTTCCTGTTTGGTCTCCACTAGGGTTTCATTCCCTGATGTGTCAGGGGGGACTGGATGTCTGGCACCCCACTTCGCATTTCAGTTTAGGCAAGGTGTCTTTTGTGGAGGTCCTGGGATGCTGTGAACAGGGGGAAGGGGGAAGGGGGAAGGGCAGAGCCGAACTATGGGGCAGGCCAATGTGAGAGCCAGGACTCTGCCCTGCAGGAAGCTGCATGTTTCTGTGCAGACCTATTTCTTCCTCTGCTCTGTGTCCTGCGTGTGGTGGTCGAGAGTACCCTGTACACCAGCCTGTCTGTGTTTTCCTACCCCAAGGTCTATGAGGGCAGAGTCTGGACTGTGTGCTGTGGACTTTGTTTTCCCAGAGAGTCTGACTGGGACTGGACGTGTAGCAGCAAGCATGTCCAGGAGGACTGGGGAGGGGATGTGCGGGGCTGGCACCGGGCAGAGAGATCAGGGTAGGAGGGAGAGGGCAGCAAAGCGGACTGTGGCCAGGCCTACCTGGCTCGTGTTTGCCCAGCTAGCCGTGACGGCACACCTACTAATGCATCTATCCACAACCGGTGGGTCCTCACAGCCCATGCATCGTCTTTCACGGATGACAAAATAGGTTTAGAGAGGCGAAGGATTTGCTACCAGAGGCTGTGCAGCAGCCACATTCTGGTGTCTAGACCCTCAACTCCTCCATTTGACCGGGCTGAGTCCCCGGGGTGGGGGCCCTAGGGCCTCCAGTAGGAGGTGAGCCTGCCAGGGGCTTCCAGCCTGCGGCTCCTGCTGATCTCCTCCTCCTCCAACAGAAGCAGGTTCAGTACGCCTGCCGCCTTCGCCTTCCAGAGGGCCTAAGCTTCTGCCAGGATTAAGCCTTTCAAAGGGCGCGTGCTCAGGGTCCCAATGTGCGGGCCGTCAATACGGCTCTCCACACGGCTCAGATCTCCCCAGCCTTATCGAACTCCCATCCATCCAGCAGGCCCCTCCTGAGGACTTCAAATTTCAGGACCAGGTCGGGGCAGTAGGAAAAAAGTGTCATCTTTCCCCCAGCCCGTGACGTCAGAGCTGCCCAACTGCCTGTGACTGACGTGTCCCTGGGGACCCGGTGCATCTCGCGAGCAGACGCCGCTGCTCCGCCCGGGCACCCGGGTGGTTCCGAGCTGCCGGAACCGGGCTGCTTAGTAATGAAAGTGGCAGCCAGAGCTCTGACATCAGACGCAGACACAGATGGAGGCAAGTGGGCGCTGCCTCTGCAAATGAGCAGGAAAAGGCTTGTTAAACAGAAAGGCGGCGTGGGCCCGGCGGCCCCGGAACGGGACTGTCAGCGATCGTGTAAATACTCGTCAGCTCGGCCGGGACCAGCACCATCCTTATTTCAAGGCAATTTAACCAATGGGACTCCACACTCCCAAATGGAGAATGTTATTAAAAAGAACAGAGGCGGCTCTGGTGGCTCGGCGGTTGGTTGGTACCCGAGTCACACCCGAAGCCTTTTCTGGGCTTCTGGGCCTCCCTTGAGAAGTGACTTGGATTCGGGGTCCCAGGCCACACCCCTTGGTGATTTAGACTCTACACAGGAATGTGAGAGGTGGGAATCTGGGAGCCAAGTATAAGGGATGCTTAAAAACTTAAGAATGGACTGATTCTGGTAGTGTGTGCCTAGCATTTGAGAGGCTGAGGCAGGAGGATTGCTATGGGCTGCACAGTGAGTTCCAGGATAGATGAATACAAAGTGAGGCCCTGTCTCAAAAATAAAACAGACAACACCACCTATAAAAACCCCAACCGAGCATATGCCCCTCCATGTCTAACTTTCTTTGTCTCTTTTAGTTGAGACAGCATTTCATGAAGCCCAAGTTGACCTTGGATTTTTAGTGTAGCCACAGATGACCTTGAACTTCTGCTCTTCCTGCTTCCGCCTGCTAGGGCTGTGCCACCATGCCTGGCGTAGGCAGAGACAAACCAGAGCTCATGCGAGCATTTTACCAGCTGAGCCCCTGCCCTCATCCCTCAGCAGAGGGGGCTGGGCCTGGGAGCTGAGGCGCCCCACCCACCTGCCCTGCCCATGGTGACTCCTTGCAGGGACATTCCAGGGAGCTGTGGTGGGTCAGTCAGTCCTGCCTCTGGCTAACACAAGCTCCTGAGATTCTGATCTGCTCCAAGTCCCAGAGCCAGGAGCTGTGGAGGGAAGTGGAAGGCCTGGTCCCCATCCACGTGCTCCATCCCTGTGTGCAGCCCGTGGGAAAGGGCGGGAGCCTAGAGGCTGTGGGTCCTGAGGCGGTGGCTCCCGTGCTTACCTTCCCTTCCCCTTGCAGGTGTTTCAGCGCCGGGAGGACGGCTCTGTGAATTTCTTCCGAGGCTGGGAAGCATACCGGGAGGGCTTTGGCAAGCTCACGGGGGAGCACTGGCTGGGTAAGTGTCCCCACGCTGGTCACATTCCATGCTCTGCCTGCTCCTTGCCTTTCTGTAAATGGATCCCATCCCAGTCTCAGGAGGTTCAAGAGATCAAAACCATGAGAACAGAGCTAAATAACTGAATAGCATTATACAAGCGGGTCCTGCAGACAGGAGCTGTTAAATATGATGGGGAAAGTTGGGTGGAGCGGCCCTAACACCCAGGAGGCAGGAGGACCCCAATTCCAGGCCTGTGCTGGCCTTAACCTTCAAGACCAGCAAGAAAAATAAAAACAAAACCTACACTTGTAACCCCAGCACTAGAGAGGCTGAGGCAGGAGGATGGTTACAAGTTTGAGTCCAGCCTGGTGTGCATAGGATTTTCAGGCTAGATGGTGTAACATATTAAGACCCTGTCTCAAAAACAATAGTAATGATAAACCAATAGGCAGGGAGACAAGGCAGCAGATTAATTACTTGGCCCCAAGCCCGAGAACTGTAGTCCAGTCCCCAGGACTTTCCTGTGGAAGAAGAGGGCTGGTTCCCACAAGTCGTCCTTTGATCTCCAAGTGCGTGCTGAAGTGCAAACTAAACACATGGGAATCAGGAGTGGGGAAGACAGGAGAGGATGCCTAGGCTCCCCAGTCCCCTGCCCAGGTTGGGAGAGGCAGTTCCAGAGACTCTATGTCTGAAGCAAGAAGCCTTGACCTCTCTGGGGACTGTCTAGCGGCTCCCTCAGTCCCTGATGCGTGCAGGGGCCCCATCTCAGGTGTTAGGAGGGCTGGAGGGTCAGCAGTTGGGGATGCTGAGTGTGCCACCTCCAGCGTGTGGCCAATCCACACAGCACGTTCAACTCCACATACCCTCTGAGGGGCCGAGATCCTGGGCAGAGGTTCCCCCACGGGGTATGAAAGGCAGGACCCACGGCAGGGTGGAGGAACACGGGTGCCCATAAGTCAGTAGCAGGCTGACCCACAGCATCAGTTAAGTCCGTGTTCCTTGACCAGGGCTCTAGAAGGGCAGGATCTGCCCCATCCTGGTGACAGAGGAGTGTGAGGAGAAGCCACACACCATTTGGATCATGGTCAGAGTTTACTGAGAGCTCATGCCACACATTGGTCCCTGGGGCCTCACACCAGCTAGGAGAGCGGTCCTCTTCCCATCATCCCCTTCTACAGACGATGAACCTGAAGTTCAAGAGGTGGGGCCACAAGTCCCATTGGATATGCTGGGTATGAGGAGCAGAGGCAGGCTCCAGGGGAAGAGTGTGGCATGCTCTGATGATATTTTAGAAGGGACTGTGAACACGGACGGGTCGAAAACTCCTCCTCACCCACCCCAAGGAAAGGAAAAAGCCATGGCAGCCAGTTAGAGGCCTTGTTCCCGCTTCCCACCCATAAGCTTGGATCAGGGTTGGCGCCTCGCTGCTCAGTGGCATCTTAATTGAAATCTATCAGCAGCTGCAGAAGGTGGGGGAGGAAGCATTTAAGCAAGGCTTTGATTAGCTCTGCAGACGAGGAGCCCTGACAAGAATGTCAACTGTGAGGGCTTCAGCCTCCCTGTGGCCTCACCTCTGCTTCTCTGCCCCTCGGTCACCTTCTCACTGGGGGCTTCCCCTGTTCCTATTGACTTACGGATGCTCTTTATATACTGTGGCTATGGATACACACCACACCATTCGCTCTCAATTAATTTACCTCTTAGCTTTTTTCCCCCACTATTGTTTATTTCCTGAAGTTTTAATTTGTGTGTGTATGTGGAGTGGGTGTATGAATGCAGGTAGATGTGTATATTTGTGTGTATTAGTGGATTGTGTGTGTGTGTGTGTGTGCATGCACGCACGCACGAGGTTGCTCTCAGGTGTCATACCTCAGGCACTATTTACCATGTTTTTAAATTTCATTTCTTTGTTCTGTTTAGTATTTTAATTTAACTTAATTTTTGTGATTTATTGTGTGTGTATATGTGTGCACTCACACGTGTGTGCCGCGGTGTGTGTGGAGGTCGGATGACAACTCCGCTGTGTCAAGGGATTAAACTCGGTTGTCATGCTTGGCAGCCAGCACCTCTACCCACAGAGGCATCTAGTCAGCCCCTGTGTGTGTGTGTGTGTGTGTGTGTGTGTTGTGTCTTAGATTCAGATCTTTGAGCCTTGGGGTGACACTGTGTGCTACCAGTATTGGGTCCTCTGTCCCTCTGAGGGACAACTGGGCTGGGATGCATCGTAGCTCCCAATTCATTTGGGTTGCTGTGTACACAGGGAGTCAGAGACATGGCAGACAGAAATCCCAGGTCACCGAGAGCTGGAGCTTCCTGAAGTAAGATAGGAGGCTGAGGAAGGGAGGGAGAGAACACTAAGAGACTCAGAGGCCCCCCCCGCCCACTGTCAGCAGCTTGCCCTGCAGCCCCAGCGCAGGCACTAGTGAGCTGTGTCCAGAGCCCAGTACTGTTAACCCGAGCTGTTAACTGTGGCATGCTGACTGCAGGTCTCTGAGCCCTGGTGACCATGTAGTGATGGGAAAGGACATCTCTCAGCACTCCTTGGGAAATGCAGCCTCTCCTGGCTGAGGCCTGAAGAAAAGAGTCTGGGAATCTGGGCCCTTCTGCCTGGGTTCAAACTCCAACTCTGCTGCTTGCCAGCTGTGTGATCTGGCTGGGGGACTCCACCTCTCCGAGCCTTCTTCCTCTGTCCAGTACAATAGGGAATCATTGTGCCTGCCTTGCTGCGTCCTTCCCCACACCAGCCGGTTCTGGGCAGCGTGCAGTGGGCTCAGTCACTGGCCATGCTGAGGTTCTCTAATTAAGCATGTTCTGATGTTGCCTGATTGATCACTATGCAGGAGGGTCTTAGAATGGTGCCTGGCTTCCAGGTGGGGACTGTTGTCACTGCCCCCTGCTGCCTGCACATCTATCCATCAGCCCTCTTGCACACAACAGGTGTGCAAGCCGTGCCCAGAGAGAGGGAGCGGCTTGCCTGGACACCACCGGCTCTGGGGTAACAGCCCAGGCGGGGAGGCAGGAAGTGGTGGGATTGCCAGCTCTTGCAGCTCTCAAGCCTCGCATCCTGCAGGTCTCTGGGCTGAACAGAGTCAGCAGCTATGAGCAGGTAAAGAGGGCACAGGGACCCTGTGATGGGCTGTAGGTTGCCTAGCCGAGGAGACCAAGACTGAGCCGAGAAGGGTTCACAAAACTTGTGCACACACAGTAACCCAAATACCGGTCCATGGGGAGGGGCTGATGGAACACCATAGGCACCGCAAACCTGTGAGGCGTTTAATTAAATGCCCTCTTAATCAAGAGCTGATTGGGAAGGCAGGGAAGTGCCCTGTTTGTGGGAGACCCTGGGATGACCCAAGGGCCAGCGGGCAGGGAAATGGGAGGGAGAACTAGAGGCGGGGAGGAAGGGGTGGGGTTGTAGTGCCGTGCAGAACCAGGACCTGGGGATAGCAGAACAGGCAGGAGTTGCCTTCGCTCTGTGAACTGAGAAATATCTATTGAGCATGTGCCACACCAGGTCCCACTGTGCCTACTGGGGTTGCAGCAGCCAATGACTGCAGAGTTGTGTTTAGAGAACTAAACTGGCAGGGAAATTCACAAGGAACCAGCTAGAACCAGAATGATGAATGGGAGAAGAAGAGGGTGCCTGGGTCAGTATGGTGGGCCAACCACCTTCCTCTGGCTGCATGGGATGGTGACAGGGTCACAAGGGACGGTAGAGAAACAGCACATGCAAAGGCGTGGAGGCCAGGTTCAGGTGAGGGTGCCACCACCCCTGTCTGAGCTTCAAATTCTGACCAGCTCTCTACCAGCTGTCCCCTCTACAACTGGGGGACTGTGGAGATGGCTCGGTCAGAAAAGAGAGCCTGACTTTGGATCCCCACACCCATGTAAAACTAGGTGCAGTGGCATGTGTCTGCAGTCCTCGCTCTGAGGAGGCAGAGACGGGCAGGGGGCCCAGGAGCTCTCTGTCCAGACAGCCCAACTGCGTCCATGAGCCCCAGCTCCAGGCAGAGACCATGTCTCGAAGCATAAGGTGGAGCAGACAGAGGACACCTGGCTTTGACATACGTGCATGAGATGCCAACACACACTGCACATCCCGCCATAAAGTGAACACAGGAAACCAGGCGTGACAACTAAGGCTCCTGCTTCTGCCAAAATCACGCCTGTAGGGAAAGGGGAGTGGCCCAGAGCGCGAGCGCACACTTGGCAGCTGTCCTAAGCTCAGCTCCGTTTGCGTTTGCGTGGGAGGGGCATCCCCTGCATCCCTTGACTTGCTCCTTCTTTCTCCCCTCCCCCTCCTCAGGGCTCAAGCGGATCCATGCCCTGACCACACAAGCAGCCTATGAGCTTCATGTGGACCTAGAAGACTTTGACAATGGTACCGCCTATGCCCACTATGGGAGCTTTGGCGTGGGCTTGTTCTCTGTGGACCCTGAGGAGGATGGGTACCCACTCACGGTGGCCGACTACTCGGGCACTGCAGGTGAGGCTCACAGTGCAGCAGGGAGAGTTGGCTTGCTGGGCCTTTGCCCCCGGGGGTAGAGAGCTAGACCGCAAGTCCCATCGGGTCTTCACCGCACAACCCTAAGGAGCCTGGGTAGTTTCCACATTTCCACATTTCACAGAGTAACGAGCTGAGTCCAGAGCTGGAGCCAGGGGATTTCTGGGGTTGGATTCTGTTGGGCCGTTAGGTTGTAGATGAGACCTCTGGGCTGGCTTTCCACAGAAGGAATGGAGTGTCAGAGAGCTGGGAGGAGGGTAGAAGCAGCCTGGACACAGGGACGGCTGGAAGGCACGCATGTGGCATGGGGTTGGCAGGGGAGCTGCCTGGGTACATGCACACCCAAGCTCGCACCACAAGTGGATGGTGCTCTGGGGCCCGTGTCACCTCTGTGTGTGCCATGCAGGTGACTCTCTTCTGAAGCACAGCGGCATGAGGTTCACCACCAAGGACCGGGACAGCGACCACTCGGAGAACAACTGTGCCGCCTTCTACCGAGGGGCCTGGTGGTACCGCAACTGCCACACATCCAACCTCAACGGCCAGTACCTGCGTGGTGCTCACGCCTCCTACGCCGACGGTGTTGAGTGGTCCTCCTGGACTGGTTGGCAGTATTCGCTCAAGTTCTCAGAGATGAAGATCCGGCCGGTCCGAGAGGAACGCTAGGCTGGCAGCCTGCCCGGTCCTAGCGTCCTCTGGTTATGTCCAGTCCCCGCACATCTCACCCCATGCCCGCTCCATGCCCGCCATTGCAAGAGCATTCTCTGCCCACCTGTGCATGGCTGACCTGCTCTTCATTAGGGATGCCTTAGGGCTAGCCCTGAAACTCAGCTCCCAGAGCCAGTGGCTCCTTCGCAGCCAGGTCCCTGTTTATCAGCTGACATGATCTCCCTTCTATCAGCGGGACTGGCACTTGGCAACCCCAAATTCCACCTGCCCCAACTTTGGCCCTTGTGCCTGTTGCCTCCTGGCAAGGCAGCAACCACCTCCCCCGCCCCCCCCCCCACTTTCCCTGGCTTTGTGAGAACATCAAGAGCTGGGGTCAAACAGCGTTCCAGACCTCTCCAGCAGATCAAAGTGGAAGGCTCAGGCCTTGTGACGCCTGCCTGCTTGCCCTAGCCCCACTCCCTCTGGGCCTGGAGGCCCCACCTCTTATCAGACACCCCAAATAGCTGGGGCTGAACATTGCTTGGTCTTGTCCTGTGGCCTGGGGCACGGCTGTCTACAAAGTTCCAAGTTCTAAGACCGAGGTCAGCGCTATAGACCACCCTTCCCTGGGCCTCTGCAGACCTGAGGGGTTTCTGTCCTGGCTGCTTTCAAAGTTCATCTGCTTTTTCCCACTCAGACAAAGGTCTACCTGGTCTCCTGCATGGCAGCCATGGTTCCTGTCTCACTTTGCCTGCCTCTGGGGCAGGGGCGGAACTGGCCTAAGTCAATGAGAACTTCTTGGGATGGGGCTATGCTAGGCTCTTGAGCTCTGCTAACCTCAGTGAGCTGCCTCTAGTATCCTCCCAGAAGCTGGAGAGTAGAAGCCAGCAAACCCTGGGACTCAAGATCTAAGGCTGCCATCTCTGCAGAGAGGCTGCCCCCTGCTGGTGATGATGGGCACTGTCATCAGGGCCTAATGGGGCAGGAAACTCGAGGGAACAAGCAGGTTGAACTTCTGGACCTGCACCCCACTACTGCCCCCTACAGGTGATCTCCCAGGAAGGCAGGCTGCAGCCCCAGTCCTGCTTGGTAGCTGAGCTGCTTCCACATTTTGTGGGAAGCTTTGAAAAGGCTGGAAGGTAGGGTGGCAATGGTGACCCACCTCTGGCAGGAGGACGGGACACCTGCAGGCAAGCAGGCAGGGACCCATGCCCTTCCCTTCCACCAGACTTGTAACAAAGCCTGAATCCCACTGATGGACTGTCCTAACTGCTCAGTCCCTCATGTTGGGCCTCGGGTCTTCTGTGAGGGTCAAGGCCATCTTAGGTACTGGACAAGGCCAGTTATTGCTTACTTGGTCCCCAGCTGGTGACAAAACACGTGGGTCCAGCCCAGAGTTAGCCAGAGTTCTGACGGGACAAGGGACACACAGGGAAGTCCCTTCTCGTTTCCTCTCTGTCCTGGCATCTAGTCTCATCGCAGAGGTGGGGCCTGGCAGACACTACCCACCACCGAGGCCGGTGCTGATGTTGCTGCTGCTGTCAGCCGCCTCTGTCATCGCTGCTCAGAAGTGCTGAGCGCTTTCTGATGTGTCATCAAACAAACTCCTGGGAGTGTGATGTTAACGGACTCACAGATGGGAGCACATGAAGGAGGCATGGGCTCCGGGCCAGGGCTGGGCTGCAGAACACAGGAGCTGAAGTTCATCCCGATGGGGGCAGTTGGTGACATGCATCCCTGTCCGGTCACACTGGAGACAGTAGCCCTTCAGAGCCCGACCACTGCCCCAGGGATACCAAGCTCTCCCCCAGGCCAGGCTGGTACTTGAGGGGTTGTGGCTTTGACAAATTGTCTGAGTAGGCACAAAGCCCCTCAGAGTGGGAGAGGCCAGGCCAACAGGCCTGCCTTCACCTTTCTAGTGTGCACCCTCCAAACACAGATGAGATCACTGTCCCATACACTGGGCCACAGCCTCCAGCCCTGGCTTGAGTTCACTGGTCCGATGTCTGTGCAAGATGGCTGTCACCCGTGATCAGAGTGCCCACAGGAAGCAGGAATGCTGGGAAAACTTATGGGGGACAAGTCAAGTTCACTGAGACATGATATCACCAGGCTGTGGTCACTGACACACTAGACCTACTTTGGTTTGACAATGGAATTGTCAAATTGACCCAAGTGAGTCCCATGATATCATTTGGCCAAGCCACACTGCTTTCCTTCTGGGGCAGGCTCTCCAACACTCCACCCTAGGGTCTTGGCAACATGTCTGTCTCAACTTGCAGACCATCAAAACGTCTTTCCGAGCCCAACTCCGTGGATTCCACCGAAGGCCTCAAAACCGGCTACACCCGTGTCACGCCGATGACACTTAGCCAGCATGCAGCGAGTGGACAGCGCCTGGGCTGGTGGAAGATCAGGTTAGAGCGTGGGCCTCTCATGTGACATCAGTGGCTCATGTGAGTGGGGACTAGTGTCTGCTGGCAGAAGTAGCATCACCTGTGCCCATCGCTTCCCTGCCCCCTCATCCTTGTCACCTCTTGGTGGAGCACGGGAGTCTGTGACCATGGTCACCGCAGGCCCTGGTCCCCAAGGAGCACTCCTGGGAGACTAGAAAGTCTGTGAGCCACAGTGTGACCTTCCAGCTCCAACCAAGATGGCTGGCCCTGAGGCAGGAGATGTGAACAAGGGGCAAGAGCAATGCCCATGGCTGCTCTAATCCTGTCCTGTGATTTGAGGGGCAACATGCTGGCAGAAGACTCGTGGAGCCCAGAACTGTGCTGAAACAACATGGAACCAATGGTCTGGCGGCCTCTGAGAGCCTCCATTTCTTCATCCGCCTTCGGGGATGGCTCTCTGACCCTGTGTGGTGGTCCCACCACTGCAGGGGTTCATCAGCCCAGAGGCCTGGAGTCAGGCTGCTGTGGAACCGGGGGTGGGGAGGGGTCCGACCTGAGGCTAGCTGTGGTGAGCAGGGCAGGTGTGCATGTCAGTGGGCGCAGTGGAGTCCTGGGGCTGGGGTGGGGCTCTGAGGGTCAGAGCAACACTCCGGGGGCAAATGAATGGGGCAGATGCTACTTGGGGTGGTGTGCACTTGGTGTCTTGTGTGTCCCTGTCTGCAATAAAGTCTTGTGGTGAGCCAGCTCCAGCATTCACCTCTAGTCCTGTTCCACTCTGTGTCACAGCAGAGCCAGGCAGACACTCAGTGTTCTCGGGCCACTCCGCTGGGCTTACCAGGTGTGTGTGTTTGTTCTCAGTGGCTAGACAGAGACAGCCAAGCCTGGGGTGCAGACGAGGGTAAAGCCTGCCTTCTGCACCCAGCAGGGCTGTCTGGGAGTCTGGGTTGCTGGTGTTGCTGTGGTGGTGAATGTCCCCTATTGGGGAGGGGTCCGGGGCTCTGAGGAGCTGGCCCTCTGAGGAACTAATTATTAATTGCTCAGCTTGACTTGATGCTTCAACTTGAGGCCCACCCAGGTTATTTCATGAAAGGCAGTGCTGAGTGCCGATGCTGGAGGAGCTGCATGGTGAAGGAAGACACCAGCAGGGTACAGTTGGACATCCTCACTCCTGCACTGTGGGGGTGTCCTGAGTCCAGGTCCACCAGACCCTCATCGTCCTGTCCACTCGGCGCTCACTCCAGGTCACAGGGCTGGAGGACAGAGATGGGGTTGCCTGAGGAGGGGACACAGAAACCCATGGTGGTTGTCTCCGTGTGGAGGCACAGCACCCAGGTGGGGGCCTTGCCCATCTAGCCTGTTCCCTGACACTCTTAGGCCACTGTCATGATGTTTCCCTCAGCTGGAGCACTCTGGCTGTGGCTCCAATAACTATATGGATAGTCTTACTAACCTAGTTACGGAGCTTTCTAGAGCTTTCTAGAGCTATCTAGGAGCTTGGGGACACACCACCAACAGGACACAGTACTGAGGGAAGAGAGCTCCCCAAGGCTCTGTGGGGAGTTGGGGGACCTGAGGGGTGGTGAACGCCTGTGGGGAGGGCATCTTGCTGGTCATGCCATCCTCAGGGCTTAGTGGGTCCACATGACCTTCACGACATGAGGACTGCGGTGACATCATCAATCTCAGAGGGTCAAGGCTGCCTGAGACCGTACATAGCTGGTTGGACTTTCAGGCTGGGTCCTATTCTGGGAGGGAATCATGTAGCTAAATTCAGATGAAGCCAAGAGCCTGGGGCTGGCCCAGTGCCTGGGAGAGCACAGCCAAGACTGGCTGTCGTGAATGTGACCTCTCAATCCAGTCCCAGCCCTCCATGTGCAAGGACAGGTCAAGGTGTAGGCGATCTCAGATGGGCAGGATTGAGGAGCCCTATGCTCTCAGGACTGTCACCCAGGGAGCCCTCAGCTCCAGCCTCCACACTGCCCTGGATATCGGCTGCTGGCAGGGTCCATGATGGCAGACTGCAGTTGAAGAAACTGGAGCTCTACTATCAGAGACCAATGTCGGCAGGAGCCCAGGAAGTGTGCCTAGAAAGTGCCCTGGGAGTATGGCCAGCCCTCGCAGCCAAGACTTTGACTAAATCAAACTTCTGAACTGGCTTCCTGGCCTGAAGGGCACAGCATGACATGGGGGAACCCAGTCTGAGCTGAGGAACAGGCTGGCCACCAGGGGTCCTGTCTGGAAAGGGTTCATCCTACCACAGTTGAAGCCTCACCTGGGGTGTGGGGGCATGTCATTAGTCCCCAGAAGAATTGGGCCGAGTAGTGCCCTGGAATGGGTAGTGGCCAGACACAGTGGGGGGCATCCAGAGGGTGTCTCTGGTAAAAGGAATGGGCCATGGAGGGGCAGTGACACAGCCTCACTAGACATACTCACTGCGGTGATGCCAGGCCGGTAAGAACAGCGTCCAGTCATGGACTCTGCAGAAGAGAAGCCATGGTGTGTGGTGAGGAGTGGTGGTGACAGGCACCATGACCTCATCACCCACCTTATGCCTTTGCCAAGGTCCAAACCTAGCTACCACTATGCCCTGCCTCCAGGCTACCACAACAGCTACTAGGAAGCTGGATATTACCATACTCAGTTGGGGTTCAGAAGGGCAGGCTCCGTGGCTTTATGTGAGGATGGGTAGCCAAGTCTGGGGTATGTGCAGACATCAGGGACAGCCCAGCCATGGGACTGAGTGGTGAGAGAGGCGTGCACCATCGGCATGGGATGGACTGGGAGTAGCACTAGAGCTGAAGCCGGAGAGGGGCTGCTTGGTTCTGGGTTCCGTCCCCTGCCCCCTCTGAAGCAAGAATTCCTGTCCAGTTTCACCTCTCCTAAGGCTCCAGAGAGGCTGTCTGAACACCTCACCAGTTTCCCAGCCCCCCAGCCCCCGAGCAGTGAGAAAGTTTGCCCTCTCTGCAGGGAGACCACAAGGGCAGCACCATCAGGATGCTCAAGGGTAGGCACTGATGTCTCCACCCAGGTCTGCAGGGCCTGTGCCCACAGCTCACGGGTGATGATGCCCTCGCCAAAGGGCAGCGCCTGCCACTTTCGTCAGACCACATCCCGTCCGCATTGTGTCTTTGTCCTGTGGCCCACACTGCCCCCGCCTTCACCATCAGCAACCCCAAAGGAATCCTAGGGCCAGGAATGCACAGCAATCAGGCGGGCTGGGGCCCATGACACCAGGGATCTGCATAAAGCGGGGAAACCCCAGGGCCATGCCTACTGGACCAGGACCAAGTAGCTTTGCCTGGCACTGGGGCCCAGGGATCCACCTGTCCTCCTGAGAGCAGCCCACAGTACAGTGAGTACAGCAGGGGACTCGAGGGTGGGCCCTCCAGGTGAGCTGGGTGCAGGCAGGCATGCACCTGGAGCCACACGGGAGAGGGGAGGGAGGGTGGATTGTGGGAGACCCACAGCTTCCCCACAGCTTCATCCTGTGTGCAAGTCCCACCAATACAGGTCAGTACTAGCTGCCAGCAAGGAAGCGTTCATCTCTGAGGACAAAGACTATTCCTTGGTCCTCACGCATGCCATGGGGAAAAGGGAAAGAGATGTGCCTGTCTCCTGTGGGAGACGCTCTCCACTGGGGCCTGAGGAAACCCCCTTAGCAGCAGCAGGCTGGAGGCTACTCCAGCCCCTGGGGACCAGGGGGCTTAGCAAGCCAGATTTGGGTAGGAAGCCAGGCTGCCTTTTGTTGTTGTTTTTGAAGCTTTCTGACTGAGCTCACATCTTTGAAATATTTTCAAGGAAGCTGTTTCTAGAAAGAACACTCCCCCCCTCCTATTCCAGCTTCAGGGGGCTCCTCAGAGGACGAGCCAGCCTAGTCTGGCTCACCCACGGTCACTGCAAGACAGACTTCCTCTATGAGGGAGTTCCCAGCAAGGCAGAGGTGTGGGGGCACCCAGTGACAGTAGGACAGCCATGGGGATACAGAGTGATGAGGTCCTTAAATTCAACTCCCTCCCTTAGAAGGCTGTAGGATCTAAGGCAAACCCTGTGCCTCTGAGTCCGAGGAATTGGGGGTGGCATTCTGGTTGGTGGGTTGGATGGCTGTGTGCAGGAAGCAAGCATTTCCCTGAGGCCTGGTACATCAAGAAGACACGTGGCCAATTGAGCCCCGAGTCCCCTGCCTCCTCCCAGATTTGTAGTGGAGTGCAGTTTGCTAGACAGATAAGCAAACTTATCTTGAAGATTAAGCCCCTTCATGTGGGTAATCTTTAGCCCGAAGCCTGTCCTGTCCTGTGAGCTCAGTGGGTGCTGGCTCCTCCCCAGGTAGGCATCTGAGTTACACAAGGACCACCAGACCCATTTCCCCGTCCTGGGAGCAACTTGTCCCTGAGTTAGGGAGACAGTGGGCTTTCCCAGCAGACCAACTCGACCTATTCATTATCAAGTTGAAACACGACTGCTTCTCACTCTGCCCATGGCCCAGGAGTCAATAATTATAATAGAAAATTGAACCCAAATGCACAGAGCCCCGAGGGCCACCCGGGTACCTCTGCAAGCCAGCTGGCAGCAGTGGCACTCCAGGGCTGCGCCACGAAGGCAGGCAGCTCCTTGGCGGCAGGTGAGCGAGAGAGAGCCTAATTGGCTGAGCCAGCTCCTGCGGTGGCGGTGGCGAAGAAAGGCTGGTCTCCCAGGCTAAGCTGAGCCGGCAGCTATCCCTCCAAAGGCTGTCATGGGAAACCGGGGGCCAGGGAGTGCGTGGGACCAAATGCTGGCCACTAACCCCCTCCTCTCCTTCCTCCGCTCAGATGAGGAGCCTCCGCTCTTTGCCTTACCTCCTCTTGCTGCCACTGAGTGCCTGCTTTCCCCTGCTGGACAGAAGGGGACCCACAGACGTCGGTGACATCGGAGCCAAGATGAGCAGGAGCCACCTGGCCGAGGGACGCAGACCCCACTCAGTGCAAGGTCCTTCCCCGTGGCCGAGAGTACCACAGCCACAGGCCTTGCTTGTGGTGGCCAAGGAACTGCAGGCCTCACACAGGGAACACACTGGCTTCCGCCTAGGGAGGCAGGATGGCAGCAGCCAGGCTGCAGGGTTCCTGCCCACTGACTCAGAGAAGGCCAGCGGCCCCCTGGGGACCCTGGCGGAGGAGCTCAGCAGCTACAGCAGGAGGAAGGGAGGCTTCAGCTTTCGCTTTGGCCGGTGAGGGCCTTTGTGGACTCTGCCTGTCTGTCTTTCCACTGTTGACCCCGACCCCCCCCCCCCCCCCCGCCAGGACCCAGTCTTGGAGAGAGCAAAGGCCCATCGTAATGAATTAGTGGTAGATAAATGTGTGCTCAACTTTTTATTTCCAACTTTAAGAAAGTGAAAAACTTGGATGGTGTTTTAAAAAAAAATAAAAACAAAACCAAAGAACAATTATCCGCCCCTGAAAAAAAAAGAAAAGAAACCCACACAAGGAGAGCAAATGTGTCTTGGTTATTAAGCCGAAGGTCCTCGTTCCAACCCACGGCTCAGGCTGCTGTCTGTGTCGGCCACCCTTTTTCCAGCGGTCTGACTGTGGAGCAGCCCCAGCCCCCAGGGGCAGGGCAACCGGGGCTGTGAAAATAACTGGCCTCTGCCTCTGTTGCTCATTTGATGGTAGGTGGGTTGCGAGATTACCGCGGGAAGTCAAAGTCCCGACGGCCCCCACAGGGACGCTGGTAGCTGACATCTGAAGCGCCATGTGAGAGAGAGCACACGCCGCTGTGTTAGAATGTGGCTCTGAGAGTTACAAATGACGGGGAAAAAGAACCCACCCGAACACAAACCCAAGACAGCAAGTGTGCTCTCCACCCCATTAGCACAAGATGCCTCTGGCAAGAAAGCCCCACAGTGGGCAGCAGTGGCACCAAGCTGCCCTTCCGATGGCCTGCCCAACCCCTCCGGCGGCCCATCCCCTCCGGCGGCTGACCTTGTTCAGGGCAGTGTTTGCCAAGTCAGGGGCCTCATGGGACCTGAACTCGGAAGGGGTGGTTTTCTGCCAAGCAAGGCTGAATTTCAGATACCCAAACTAGGAATGTGCTGTGTGTATCTTTTGAAATGAAAGTCGTAACAACTACAGCACCATAATGGAATGCCAGCCTCCTCCTTCCGGGTCCTCTGGGCCCCAGAAACTTCTTTTCTTGAGCTCCTGGAGCCTTCACTTTGGGGAGATGGAAATCAGGCTGTCTGTACCCCGTATGCCTCTCCTACCAGCCCCTTAATTGGCAGCTGGGCGAAGGTACAGGGAGATACTGCACAGGCTGTTTCCCTGTTCACTTCCTGCTCCTTACCTATGTTTCTTAGAATAAGGAGTGTGGGGGGTGGGGTGGGAGAGAGGGCTGACATCTCCACCTGGTGGGGGCTCAGTCTGGGCTGTGTGCAGCCTGGGGCCAGGCAGAGCATCCCTTTCAAAGGCTGCTGAGTCTCCTACATCCCATCCCAGGTCAGACACACCGGTCAGAAGCAGCTCACTCCAGGGCTGGCTGTGACTGCTGAGATGAGGACTTATATTGATGTTTCCATGGCAACATCTCCCCTCCCCCTTGCGAGTGGCGGCTCGCCCCTGTTCACAATTGAATAATTTTCCATTGAGCTGTCACAATTAATTGGTAGATTTTTATTAGCCTTTTAGAACCACACTGGGCCAGGCCCAGCTTGGCACCTCACAGTATTCCGGTGTTTTCCGTTCTATTGGTGACTTACGTCCCCAGTAGCAGCTCTCAGTCCTCAGCAGCCAGGAAGCCACTTCATTAGGGCTGACAGATCGGAGTCACAAAAGAACGGTGCTGACTAGGGAGCATGGCTGGGATGTGAGGTGAGGAGGGAGGCCAGAACCAAACATCCAACACTGTGGCTGTGGTACACAGCCTTCCCCAGAGCTCACGTTAGGCTCCCGTGGGCCTTGAACATCCTAGGCAGCGGTCACAGGGACAAGACAAAGGCCCCAGAATCTGTGGGACCCATTGCTCTGCCTTCCCCACCATCTCAGGAAGACATAACTGAGGGCGTGTCCTGCAAAGGGACGCTGCTGCTCCCTGCTAGAGACATGATCGACACTGACAGGCTCCCTGGGTCAGTGTCTGTGAAGACAGCCCCGAGACACAGGCGGTTGGGGTTCCACCCAGCTCTCTCACCTGCCAGGGATGCCCGCCCTGCTTCTCTGGGACACTGGCCTGCCTCAACCCCTCCCATGGCTCATTCATACACATAGGAGACAGAGACAGACAGACAGACAGACCACCAGCCGGGACGGAAGGGCGGGCACCCTGGAGCCAGGGCCCTGACCCTTCTCTTCACTCACCAGGTTGTATACTGCCCATGAGACCCAGTGACCTGCACACTCCCTCTGCGGGGAGGTGCTGGCTCAAGCAGGCCCCCGTGCATGGTAGGCAAGCGCTCTACCACTGAGCTGTATCCCAAGCCTGGCAGGCTCTTAATTTAGCAGGATTAGATTAACCATGATGGAGAAGACTGAGATGAAGGGGGAGGCCTTCAAAGGAACGAAGCTGCTGTCATTACCTTTAATCATTAAAAGAACCAACACAGCTATTTTTTTTTCCAGTTTGCTTGTACATTGGAGCTCAATAGCCCTGAAAACCAGAACTCTCAGCCTGCTGAAGCATTGATCTGCTAAACCAACTCGCATATGTGGTGCTAAACTCCCTCTTTAACCCCCTGCCCCCAAGTTTCTCACGCTCTGGCAAGGTCTAGGCCCTCTTCTGTCCTCCCGGGAACGAGGAAATCACTCTTCTACAGACCGGGGAAGGGGAGGCTCTGGGAAACACCACCCCAAGGCAGACTCAGCCCCAGGCTGCTCACCCGCTGGCCTGGCATCTCCAGCTCTCAACCTCTCTGTCTGTAGCTACTCACTGTATTTATTCAAGACACAAGCATGAGACAGGCGTAGCGGTGCGGGCTTGTAATCCCCATCCTCCTGAGGCTAACGCTGGAGGATCAGAAGTTCAAGGCCAGCTTTGGTTTCAGAGCGAGATGGAGGCAACCCTGGACTAATGAGGCCTGGTCTCAGAGAAAAAAAAAAAAGAAAAAAAAAAAAGAAAAAGAAAAAGGCAAATCTTCCCCATGGTGTGCACATCTACAGGTTATTAGCTGCTAAGATGGGTGGAAAATGTCCATCCATATTTTCCTTGTTTGAAATACTAATTAAATGCTTAAGGAAGAAAAAAGAAAGGCCCAGGACAGCTAGATGCCCATCCTCACCTGCTCCAGTACCAAAGATAACACAGAAGACCCACAGACTCCAACCTTGAGTTTCTGGTCACACCGTGCTCATGGTCTGAAGGCCCAAGTCCCAAAGACCCTGGGGCGGGGGATAGAATCCCAGAGGTGTCTCATTGCAGAATTAATATTAGCTAGACCAGGGTCTGGGTCAAGAGACGAAGTGACTAGCAGGGATGAAGGCAGTACTAATGGTGGGGTGTGGCTGGGGGTGCTTGTTTAGTCTGGTCCCTCTTAATATCATCTGTGCAAAACCAGACTTAGAAACGACTTCCCAGGGGGCTGATAGTGCAGTAAGTACAGTGCCTGCCATGTAAGCATCAGGCCCCGAGTTCAAATCCGCAGCATCCATATAAGACCTGGGTGCATGTCTCTAATCCCAGTTCTGCTTGGAGGTGGGCAGAGTGGATGGTAATAATCGAAGTAGATCCCTTGAGCTCATTGGCCAGCTAGCCTAGCTAACTGGTGAGCAATGCGCTTCAGGTTCAATGAGGATGCCTAAAAAATACACTGACAGCAAAGGAAGACATTTAACATTGACATCCGTCCTACACACACACACACACATACACACACACGGGTGGGGAGTTTCCTCAGAACACTGGAATGGGATGGCATTGAGTTAAATCTGGGTCTGTGAGGCTAGGTCAACCAGTTTCCTATTCTAGATCCCAGCCTGCAGGGTGCTTTCAAAGGGCAGAATGTAGCCATCTGTACTTGTCTACCAACTACCTGATCTGGTAGGTACAAGCTGTGTGGCCTTGGCTAAGCTGCTTCACCTCTCTGAGCCTCAGCGACTCTGCACCTCAGCGGATGGCGCCAGAGGACAGCACAAGCCTTCCATGAGTGACATAGCACCTGCCACAAGAGCTCAGGTGGAGACCTGTCTCTGATGCTGCTTCCAGAATATGTGCCTGTTACAAGAGTAGGGACACCCAGTAGCCAGCACCACCTGGCCTCCTCTCCTGGGCCTGACATGTGCAATGGGTCTTTCTGTGCCCCAGAAGACCAATGCAAACAGCACAGCTTATTAACTTCACAGGTGTGGGCAGAAGTCTCTATCATGCCTGCTTTCCTTTTGTGTACATACTCATGTATGCATGCACAGGCACCATGGTGCACACGTGGAGGTCAAAGGACAACTTGCAGCAGTTGGTTTGCTCCGTCCACCATGTGGGTCCCAGGGATTGAACTCAGATATCAGGCTTTGAAGGTGTTTTGCCCGGGCCGCCATCTTGCTGGCCCCTCAGAATGGGCATATGCAGGGGAGCGTTTCTTTGGGCAACCCACAGCTATTAGATTCCAGAGAGCATCTATGACTTAAGAAGGTCAAGAAAGCCAGTCTTAGTTTCAGATGACACGTTAGGACCTTGAGAGATAGGAAGTATTTTATGCCCTGGGCGGAGGTGACGTGTCTCACCTCTGTGGCCTCACATGAAGCACTGAGAAAACAGGCCAGCAGTACTTGCCTGAGACCATGGGAGGACCACAAGCGGTCCATTTCATGCTCAAAGGAGCAAATGCTAGTAATGGTGGCTGTCCCTGGAACCTTCCCCTGTCCCTTTCCGATTCCCTACAGAAAACCTGCAGGAGGGTCAATGTCTAGAAGGGCCGCTGGACAACTCCGAGCCCCTTCCCCCATTTGTAATGTGATGACAGAGGAAGAGAGCTGGCCGTGTGGAGAGTTGGTGAGGGTGGCAGGGCACCACATCCATGGTCCCCGGCAGAGGCTGTACTAAAACATGACCCCCGAGAGCCTGCCGGAGGTTCTGCTTCCCTCAGCTTCCAGTCATCCACTGTCCTCTCAGATGTGACAGCTGGCACCCTGAGCCACACACCTGGGTAGCTGAAGGCAGTGCAGAAGTTGGCTCAGATACGGAGACATGTCGGGGAGGATTCACCCAGCCAGCAAGAACCTATGAGCTTAGGTCTCTCCTACTCCAGGCCTGGCAAAGGATGCTGCCACTGCTGTAAAGCTGGGCATCTGGTAACTATGTGCCGAGGACACAGGGTGGCCAAGACATCCTGTTGGTGGATGGCAGCCAGTATTCTGTTTTATGACAGCCAACTGTGTTGTAACCCTTTGGGACATGAGGGGTAGCAGGGATAAATCAAGGACCAAGCAATCTGTCAAGAGTTCTGTAAACACTTATTTATTTAAAAAATACTACAGAGAGATTTGGATTCAAAAAACAGAGTCATATACAGAAACAAAATGTACTGGACTGAGAAAAAAGGAATGCCATTGGTGTGCCAGAGGGGCACAGCGGCGAATTATTTACATGTCATTGATAAGAAAGCATGTCTATTAAAAAAGTGTAATACCAAAGTATAATGTAAAAAATAGTGGCACATCATGTCAGCAACAACAGACCAGTACCTTGTGAACATGGTGTCAGGGCACGGGGGTGTCTGTTTTCAAGGCTTCTGGCAGTGTGGTACTGCCTCCCCTGGGCTGCAGAACAGCCGTTGGAGGCAAGGAGGTGATGTGCTGAGGACCATGGAAGAACAATCTAGAGGAAGTCATGTCTACCAGAAAATACAACTCGAGTCTAGGTGACTGGTGTGGGACTGGGGCCAGCGCAGAGCAGTGCAGCGCAGAGCAGGAGCAGGGGGTGTGGCCCAGGACAAGCCGAGGGGACCTGCTCTTCAGCTGGCTGCTCGGTGTCACAGTCAAGGAGACACAACCTTGTGTGCTCACCTCTGGCCTGGCTGCTGGGGAAGGAAGACGTGCCCTGGCTAAGCCTGTAAAGTCTTCTCCACCCCAGCCCGTGCTGCAGCGCCTCCCAGGACACTAGGCTAAGCACTGTTCTCGGTAGCTAAGCAGCAGTTCTGAGGAGCAGTCAGGGCTCATGAGAGCCCTGGGCCCGCAGTCCTTCCTGCCTGTGCCGAATGGTTGCTCCTTTCTGTGCAGAGCTTTGAAATGCTCAAAACCACTAGAAAACCAGACCCTCGCCATCAAGACAAGGACCAGAGAGGACCTCAGGAGCATAGGAGGGGAAGACGACTGCTCACAAATTCCAATCTTTGGGCCCCCCTGGAACCCTAATCTTGGCTTGGCCAATGAGCGACTGCCACCCATGAAACTCAATCTTGCTACCCATGATCTGCAGGGCACACTCTGAGGAGAAAAAGAACAGATGACAGACCACACTGCCGCAGCTCCAGCTCCAGTACCCATCCACCTGGGCCCTTGGCTTCAGCACCTCATGACCCTCAAATCAACAGCTTCCTCCACATGAGAGAACAATGAGCACAGGCTCTCTGGGGCAGGTCCTAAGCACAGGGGCTCCCATGCCTTGGTGACCAGGAGCGTCAGAGGAGGATGTTCTCCTGTGTGAACGTGGAAAGGATAGCCCCTGTGAGCACTCCCAGTTGACCTCGGAGCCTGGTGGCCTGGCAGGCTAGTTGCAGTCTTCAGAGCAGGAGGCCCACACATGGGCAGTGAAAAAAAGTGGCTTATGGTACCTGGGCTAGGAGGAAAGAACAGCTGGTGCACAACACAAGTAGAAGGGCCGATTACATCAGGCCCTGGCTCTGCCTGATGCACTGGAAAGCTCCTGGGCCAAGATGCCAGCTCCCCAGTCCTCTGTCCCCCATCCTTGCAGGCACAAAAGCCCCACAGATTACAGCACCTCTGGCTGGCATGCACTGGCTGCTGCTACCTCCGCACGATGTCGCTGATCTCCTTCACAGAGCTAAGCAGCTTGCTGAAGTCCTGTGTGGCAGCTGGGCCACTGGAGGCTGTCGCGGGGCAGATCTGCAGCTCTCGGAGGTTGTTCTCCAGCTTGTTGATGGCCTCACGGAAGGCAAACTTGTTCCTCATCTGTTGGATGGAGTCCACGTAGCTCACACAGAATGTGTACAGGTTCTTGCCAGCCTCCAGCACGGCACTGTGGCTGGCCATCTGCTCGGAGTTCCGGGAGATGGCAAGGCACAGGGCCTCAGTGCTGTCCAGAACCACACCCTTGGTGATGGTGCCACTGGCGATGCGCTCCGGCGGCTGGCGGGTCTTTCGCAGAGACACGCGGGTTGATATGAGTGGGATGAAGGCCGCAGAAGATGGCTGGTCTCCGGGCACGGATGAAGGCGCTGATGCTGTGGCGGGTGTGGGGACCGGGCTGGTGGGGGTCCCTGGAGGCTTACCAGCTGACTGAGGCTTTGGCACGGATGGGGGCACAGGCTTTCTTAGTCCTTCTCCAGGCTGGCCAGCCTTGGTGGGGTCACTGCTCACAGCATCCACAGCCAGACTTGAGCATTTCGTCTTCGCAGTCCCGCCCCCCTCCCCGGGCACTTCTTGGCCGGGGCTCTGGGCAGGCTTTCCGGTCCTCCCTGTGGAGGCAGGTGGAGGTGGCGGAGCGAGCTTCAGCTTCGACAGCCGCCCCTTGTCTCTCCCTGGGGACTCCGAGCTGTGCTTGTGCCTCCTTACTCGGGTCTCCTCAGAGGAGGCCTTGTTTGGACCCACTCTGCTGCTGGGGGGTGTCGGCTCAGCACTGGCAGGAGTCCCCGAGGCACTGCCCTTGGTGGCCTCTTCCTTGTGAGAGAGGCCAGAGGAAGGAGAGGCAGTGACCTGCCGACGGAGGAGTTTGGGAGTCAAGCTGGGAGGGCTGGAGCCTGGGCTGGGTTCCATGTCCTTGAAGACTTCATCAGCAGCCTCCTCGTTCTTCTTCACCAGCCGAGGAGGGGGTGTCACTGTGCCTCTGGCCACCTGCTCAGACCTGGTCTCACTGGCTCGTTTCCGAGGCAGAGCTGGTTTTTCGCTTTTGTGCCCCCCAAAGGTGGATGAGTCAAACTGCTTGCCGGCAGATGGCAGGTCCCGAGGCAGCGTGACTGACCGCCACTCTGTGTCCCTGGCCCCATGGGGCATGCAGGAGGCTGAGCAAGAGCGCAGGAATCGCTTGCTGGAGCTAATGCCACTCTCCTCTTCACTGGCAGCCAGACGGCTGCTGGTCAGTGTGCTGGACTTTTTCCACAGGTTGGGAGAACGAAAGCCCGAGCTGCCTGGCTCCCGGAAGGCTCCATTGGGGACACCAGCCCCATTGCTGGCCTTTGGGGACTTGGTAGGCTCTGCTGCATCTGAGGGGGTGAGAGCTGGTGGCCCATTGCTGATTTCCCGGCCATCATCCTCACTAGCCCCTCTGCGTTCTGGCTGGCCATCCATCTCCCGGAAGGAGCTGCTGCGCTTAGGGGGTGTTGGTGCCATTTTCTTCTTCTTCTTAATCAAGGCACTGAACAAGTTGGTCTTTTTGTCCTTGGGAAGAAGGCGCTCATCTTCATTCAGAGTGCCATCTGGGGGCCCACGCTCTTTCCGAGGAAGCAACGGTGACACAGCAGGCTCACTGTCCAGCACATCTGAAACAGAGAGGAAGCATGAGCAAGAACTCCCTGGAAACACTGTGCTCAAGGCGGGCTGACCCACTCTGTGTGTGGGGTCCTCGCAGAGTTTCTGCACCCCAGCTTCCACATTCACCAGAGCTCGGCTGCATCAGCACCTTATGCCGTGAACACAGTCACTGGTGGCAGAAGCACCGGTCTCGCCCCCCAAACACAGAGGGTCAAGGGCTGAATGAGCCTGCCTTCCTTATCCTGAAACCAGTTAATGACGTGGAAGCCCTTAAACATCACACTCCGGTTAGCAGAAACAACAATGCCAAGGGTCAGACTGGCTGAGGTTCCTGAGGTGTAACCTCAAGAAGAGGTCAGACTTCCATCCCATGGGGACCTGACAATCAGCTGCTGTGACAGACGGGAAAGAGAAGCTGTACAAAACTTCAAGCAGGTATTTTAAAATACGAGTGACGGTTCACAGATGCCCCTGTGTTGTCAGGCCGGTTGTAGGAGGCTTCCCTCAGCTCAGCCTTCTGGACAGAGTCGGAGAGTGCACCTGTCCCAAGACTGCAGAGGACTATCCTACACTTTAGTCCAGCTGAAGAAGGGGGAGAGATTCCACTGGGTCACAGAGCCACATCAAGAACACAGATGTCAGGGACACTTCTGGCTTACCAGGAGATGACCTAGCAAAACACGCCACCCTGCTTGTCACCTGCTTTTCTAAGTAGATGCTCCCATGGCAGCGGTGGGCTCCACTGTCAGTGACTTCATGAAGGAGCTGCTTGGGTGCCACAGCCTCCAAAAGAGTGAGGAAGATGATGCAGTACTTCTACAATTTGGACTGTTTTTTTTTAAAACCATGTACACACATGTGCATGCACATGCCATAACATACATGTAGAGGTCAGAGGGTAATCTTCCAACCTTGCTGTGTACACGAAGCTAGCGGGCCCTTACATTTCTGAGGGTCTTTCTGCAGGAGAGCTGGTGTTACAGATGTGTTCTAGTACATCATGTGCAGACTGGAACTCAGGTCCTCACAGCTGCTCAGCAGGTGCTCTACTACCGAGCCACATCCTCGGTCCTATGTAAACCTTCCAAATACACACCCTTGGCACTTGTGTGTGCTGTGCCTGTGCTGGTTAGTTTTATGTCAATTTGACACAGACTATAGTCATCTGAGAGAAGGGAACTTCAGTTAAGAAAACGCCTCTGGAGACAGAGGCAGGTACATCTTTGTGAGTTTGAGGCCAGCTTAGTCTACAGAGTGAGTTCCAGGACAATCAGGGCTACACAGAGAAACCCTGTTATAAAAAACAAAAAACCCCCAAGACAAAAACAAAACAAAAAGCCAAAACAACTCCTCCCAAAAAGGAAAGAAAATGCTTCCATAAGATTACACAAGTTTGTAGGTCATTTTCTTAATTAGTGATTGATGGGGAAGGGTCCAGCCCATTTTGGGTGGGGTCATTCCAAGGCTCGTGGTACTGGGTTCTATAAGAAAGCAGGTTGAACAAGTCAGTAAGCAGCACCCCTCCATGGCCTCTCATCAGCTTCTGTGTTGGGAGTATTATTTTAAGGTGTCTTACTTTTGTTTATGTTGCATGTTTAGCTCTGTGAAGCTGTGTTACTGTGCCTGTCTAAAACACTTGATGGTCTAATAAAGAGATGAATGACCAATTACGAGGCAGGAGCAAGAACAGGTGGGGCTGGCAGGGAGAGAGAACAAACAGAAGGAGAACTGAGAACGAGGAGAGCAAGGAGCAAGAGAGCAAGGAGCGAGAGACTATGAGGGGCCAGCCATGCAGTCACCCAGTCACGGAGTAAGAAGGGAAGAAAAGTATACAGAAATGGAGAAAGGCAAAAGCCTAGAGTCAAAAGGTAGTCAGGATAATTTAAGAAAAGCTGGCAAGAAACAAGTCAAACTAAGGTCGGGCATTCATAACTAAGAATAAGCCTCCATGTGTTGGGAACTGGGTGGCAGACCCCCTAAAAAAGTCAAAAGAGTAACAACAACATACAACACTCCTACATCCAGGTTCCTGCTCTGTTTGAGCTCCTGACCTGACTTCCTTTGATGATATGGAAGCATAAGCCAAGCAAACCCTTTCTTTCCCAAGTTTCTTTGGCCATGGTGTTTCATCGCAGCAACAGTAACCCTGACTAAGATAATCCTTAAAGTACTTTATGTGTCGTGTGGGTTTGACCATTCAACTTCTCATTAGTATGAGTAGAGGTTTAATAACTGTGGGTTCCGCTGAGTAAATACCCCTTATGAGTCCCTATCAGAACCAAACTTTGTGCTGCATGGTCCCATGCAACCAGTCCCATGACCTATCAGGCCATGCTGGAAGCTCCTGGGAGACTTTATGAGTACCATCCCCCCAAAGCTGACTTTGGTGGGTTTGCTGGTATGCAGGAAGCTCCAGACACGACTGTTACTATCATCCCTGTACATCAGCAGGCACCTTCTGACCCAGCCTCACTGCCCTAGATGAACCTAGGAAGAGTGTAAAAAGACACTCCAGAAACTACAAGGAGCTCCTGGTTGGTATCAGGGAGCTCCACACTGAGTGACTCCCAGGCTACCCTGTTTGACTCAATGTTATTTGTTGCCATGTATGTCCTGAAAGATGCCCACAGCACTGTGAAGAACACATGGAGAGGTGGGTGTGCTTCTTGGCAGGCATCCCAGTTTCTTGCCTGTCTAAGCAACTGCTGAATGGCTCCCCCCAGGGAGAATGGCAGTGCTGGGCAAGAGCCGGATCCTCCTCCCCAGGGCTAGACCACTGATGTAGGTCTGCTGTTCTCTGCCAGCTCCACTGACAACTTCCTGTTTGCCCACTCTGGCTTGAGGAGTGAGAAAGGAATGGACGTACCGCTTTCTCCCAGGCCCTTCGTGTGGAGAAGCTCAGGGGTGTCAGGTGCGTCTTTCTGCTCAGCAGCTCTCCTGCACGTCCTGGTCTTGGTGGGCAGCTCTGGCGCCTGTAGCATGCTGCCAGCAGCTCCTCTCATGCCCCGCTTCCCCAGCTCCTTCTCCACCTCTAAGGATCACACACACAATCCAGCAGTCATCAGCAAAGGATGTCTTGAAACTCTCTTTTTGTTTTTTTTATTTTTTGTATGTGTCTGGGTGTTTTGTCTGCATGTATGTCTGTGCACCGTTTAGGTGCAGAGGCCAGATGAGGGTACCGGATCCCCTCGGACTGGAGTTATGAGCCATCACCATCTGGGTGCTGGGAACTGAGCCTGGACTTGTGGTCACTGAGCTCTCTCTCTTTTTCTTAAGGTCTATTAGAGAAAAGGGACACAGATGCTGAAGAAACAGCACAGCATTTTCTAGAACCCTGTGTGATTGAAAATGACACAGAACCACCACTGAAGCGCTGTGTAGAGCTCTGGTCTCTCACTTGGCCTGGGTACTTTTAAAGGAATGAACTCAAGGCCTGTCTAGCCCCAATTCAACCTTTCACCCATTGCATGCCCCCAAGAGGTACGTTACCATCTGAAATACTGGACTCCTGGAACATGGTTTCAAAGGCCTGGTGGATTTCAGCAAAGGAGGGCCGGTCAGAGGGATTCCACTGCCAACCTGGACAGGAAGACCCACGTCAGAGCAGGAGGAAACACTGCTAACAAGCCAGGACTAGGACTAGCCACCCCAAGGAACAGTCTGGACATGACGAAGGCACTCCAAGCCTGCTAACTGCTGATGTCATGGCAAGTTAAAATACCAAATGCTATCATGTCCTATTATAGATGTGAAGAATTTGGAAAGAGCTAAGCAGTGGTGGCACATGTTTTTATTCCCAGCACTTGGGAGATAGAGGCAGGCGGATCTGAGAGTTGGAAGTCAGCCTGATCTGCAGAGCAAGTTCCAGAACAGCCAGGGCTATACAGAAAAACCCTGTCTCAAAAATCTCAAACAAAATAAAACAAACTAACGTTGCACCAACAGTCCAGTTTTTAGAAATATCAGGGTTAAGTTTAGCAACACAAGGACATTCTCTGCCTTGCTTATAACAAACACAGGACCATCAAGATGGCACTTGCTGCCAAGACTGATAACAAGTTTGATCCCTAGGATCAACATAGTAGAAAAAGAGAAACAACTCCTGCAAGTTGTAAGCTGTGGAATGCACAACCCAATAAATAAATAAATAATAAAGTTAATTAAAGCAAACAAATGTGTAAAACTGCCAAAAGCTCATCATAAGAGGACAGATGAGTGGAAGTTTTAAACTATTTACTGAAATGCTAGCCAGCTGTACGAAAGGTGGGGAACAGGGTAAGGAAAATCTAAATATTAAGGGAAAGGAGCAGTATCTCTGATACACTACTATGAAGAAAAAGGTGAAAGAGTAATCATATGAACACTGATAAGGCCATGTGCAGACACACACCACATGCAGATACATATACTCACATAATATAAACTCCATTAGAGTTACATCATCTGGAGCATTTACAGTATGTGGAAGCAGGACACAAGAATCTATGTATTAATAAGAACCCAGGTTTGATATTTGTCTGACACTTTTTATGTTTAAAAAAATGAAAAGAACCTGGGCATGTGGTGCATACCTGTAGCCTTAGAACCTGGGCACATGGTACGTACCTGTAGCCCTAGAACCTGGGCACGTGGTGCGTACCTGTAGCCCTAGAACCTGGGCACGTGGTGCGTACCTGTAGCCCTAGAACCTGGGCACGTGGTGCGTACCTGTAACCCTAGAACCTGGGCAAGTGGTGTGTACCTGTAACCCTAGAACCTGGGCATGTGGTGCGTACCTGTAACCCTAGAACCTGGGCATGTGGTGCGTATCTGTCACTCTAGAACTTGTGAGATTTAAGCAAGAGAGTCATTTGAGTTCCAGGCCAGCCACAGCTACAGAGTAAGATTCCAATCCAAACCAAAAAATAAACCAAAAAATATCACTCTCAAAAGTAAACAAAAACAATTCATATGTATGGTATCTGTAAATAAATGCATTGAAAGGCATCCCAAAACCAGACTCTACGAGTGGCTCGGGAGCACAGAACAGTGCTAAGGGCCCACGGGAACAGCATTCTGCAGACACTTGTACCATCACACTTTCCTCAGTGCCCACATGCACTTTCTGAACGGGTTAGAGAGGCTCACATGCTCGCATGAGTTCGTAGACCTTCTCTGGGCAGCCTTCGGGGCGCTCCATGCGGTAGTCTTTTTCCAGCAGCTCATAAACCTGTGACAGGTCAATCCCTGGGTAAGGTGACATGCCATAGGTAGCAATTTCCCAGAGCAATACTCCGAACGCTGAAAGAAAGGAAGAGGCAGACATCAGGGTGTGTGAGGCGCTGGCCAGTGAGATGGCTCAGTGGGTAAAGCATCTGTCTCACAAGCAAACAAGACCTCTGGATCCCGGAACGACACAAAGGGGGAAGGGGAGAAGTGACTCCACAGAGTTGTCCTCTGACATTCACACATGTGCCCAAGTGTACACGCGCACACACACATGTGCACACACGCAAACATGTGAAAAGGAGGCATCAGGCTTTTCCACAGTGCAGCAGACAGCTCTCCATGATAACAGGTCAGGAGAGGCAGGACAGAGCAAAGCTGTTTACTCACACTACACTGAAACACATCAAAGGAGAGAAGGGGAAAGTGACCTCCTGGGGTACAGGGTCTCTCGGTTAAGTGCACAAGGGCTAGAAGTCAGAGACCACATTTGCTTATACCTCTGTGACTGTGAAGTTGCATGCCTGTCAGGCCATCGGTGTTTCAAGGTGGGTATGATTATTCAAGATCCCTTCTAGCTCTATCAGTTCGTAAACTTTGCAACTCTGAAGTCTTGATGTCCTTCCCACTAACAGAACCAGGGGTCCTTAGAAAAACAGGTGACTCATATCTGGAACAGGGAAGAAGCCTGGAGTATCTTGTCATTCCAGACAGCACAGATATTATGGAAGACTACAAAGGTACTATCAAAAGGGCAAGGGAGGCGTTCCTACTGGCCAAAGATGAGACATGCCACTGTTAAGAAGACCACAGTACACTGAAACATAACAGTGTATGTCAACAAAGAGTTCATAATACCACAAAAGACTAGCAAATCCAACTGCCACCACCACAGGGCACTTGGCTACGTGGGAGCCATGACAGGCAGCTCACTTGAACCCATTTCTGCACCAGCTCTACTGCTGGCAACCAAGCACTTGCCAGGCCTTTTCTTTTACACTCTGTGGCTAACTAAATATGGGATGAAGGTGTTAGAGAATGATCACATGACAGCCCCAGTAACCAATGGTCTTGGCTCTGGTCATTAAGGGCTGCTATACAACATCCCACTAGAGCAGTGGCTGAGACCTTCCTAATGCTGTGACTTAACTGTAATTTTGCTACTGTTATTAACTGTAATATAAATATTTTTGTAGACAGAGGATTGTCAAAGTGGCTGAGAGCTGCTGCACTAGAGGGAGAAAAATCAAGTATTATGGATCAGGTTAAGAGTATGCCACCTCCTCTGATGTAGTAAGTGAAAGAAAAGTCAACCCAAATGTCATCAGCTACCCAGATCTGACTTTGAATTTTCTATGAGGATGGAAGCCAGAGGCACTGAGCAGATGACAGCACAGGGACAACAAGCAAAGCCCAGAATCTGGAACTGTCTAAAGGAGAAGTGAGAGTTTATCAATATCCAAACAGCAGGAAACTGATGGAGTCACTGATGGAGATATAGGCCAGAGGCACAGGACACACAGACTAAGGCAGTGAGTGAGTCATATCTGGCTCTCAGGTCAAAGTGTAAACAGACATGGTTTTTATGGTTTAACTGGAAAAGAAAGCAGTAGATATTTTATAATATTCAGAAGCTATAAGAGTCATCTGTAAGAAGCAAATACTGAAGTGTTTATGTGAAAAATAATATGTCTGGGATTTGCCTTAAAATGATAAGAGACAAGGGAGTGGGTGGGGGCACAGGGCTCACTACTCAACTCCATCTTTTTTTGTCACCCTCAGCATGAAAAGTTCTTTAAATCAGACATTGTGGCACATACTTTTAATCTCAGCACCCAGGAGGCAGAGGCTGGGGGGATCTCTGAGTTTGAGGCCAGCTTGGTCTACAAAATGAGTCCTAGGACAGTTGAAGTGATGTAAAAAGATCATCTCAAAAAATTTCTTTCTTTATGAATAAAATCAATATCAAGTGGCACTTCCACACGAAGGACCCTTTTTACAGCCCAAACCAAAGAGAAAGCTCTCCCGTGGAGAGGGTGATGCTGGGTGCCTGCAGGGTTGCTGCTGCGCTGCCAGGTCAGGTCTACAGCATTTGTGGAACGAAGACACGAATGTGGTGCCACTCTCGGTGACTCTGGAGGTCACCTGCTTCACTTTTGAAAGAAAAGAGGAAACAGAATTTTAAAATAAGCCAGAAACAAACAAGAGGGTGTAGTGACGGAGGAAAGATGGAGCAGAGAAGCAGAGGAGGGGAACCCTCACCGGCAAGGATGGCCCAGGACTGGCCCTTACCCCAGACGTCCGATTTGATGGAGAACTTGTTGTAGGCGAGGCTCTCAGGTGCAGTCCACTTGATGGGGAATTTGGCTCCAGCATGGGCCGTGTAGGTGTCCCCTGTCATCAACCTGCTCAGGCCAAAATCAGCCACCTTCACCAAATGGTTTTCCCCAACCAGGCAGTTTCGAGCAGCAAGGTCTCTGAGAAAGGAAAAGGGCATCTGTACCAGCTCCTCAATACCTCCCCAACTTTGCAGCCTCCCTACTGTTGACAGATGCGACACTAACACAAAGACAATCACGTGTGCTCCTCAGAAGCTTTCCAATGCCTGGCTGGGAGCAACAGTCCCTCAGCAAATACTAGTTGGGCTGCCACAGCAGTAACACAAGCAGACAGGGTGGCAATGGGGGCAGATCATTACCTTGGAACTCAGCTACCTCAGCCATAAAATGCAAACAGAACAGGGCCTGCCTTGGGCAGCTGTGTGTGTTAATGGATAGTAGAGCACTTCCTCTGATAAGGGAGAATAACAAGTGTTACCGACATGCTTGTGCTGCTACTGCCCCACACCAGGCACAGGGACAGTTAGCCCAAAGCTCAGCGCAGGAGTCTGAAGAGTCTCTCTGCCTGTCCTGTCTATACTCAGCAGGAAATGAAACTGAGTCTGCTGCACTCTTTACCCATATAATACACTCTCTCCTCTCCTCTTGCTTCCTGATGTCTACCCAAATATGTTTGAGAAACTTTTCTGTATAATCCACCTCCTCTCACCTCTTGAATCTTCTAGGGAAGAAGGGGTCTAATCTTTGGCTCATGGATGTTACCCATGAAATCACAAGGGAACTGGGCACTGAGGAATGAAATGATGAGGCAGCTGACGGTGATGGCTGTAGGGCGCAGATTGATTATCAGCAACGAGAGAGAAATTAAACACACAAGAGTTGAGCCTAATAGGATTTTGGTAAGGCATTTTAAGTGTGTGAATGGAGGGGGAACAGAGCTGGCCATGCAAGGCAAGCCAGAAGTCAGGAAATCTCAATTTGCAGCATCAGAGGCTTCACTTTGCTGAGCGACAGGAGCGTTTGGATTGGGCTCTCGTGGAGCAGAAAAAAATCTGTCTTCCGAAGGGCTGCCAGCATTTCACACACACTACTTATTCCTGGCTATGAAATCTCATGTCGAGGTTTCACACTTGAGTTAATTGGGTAGGAAAGGTCACCACAGTGGCGTGGAGAACATCTTGCATGACGGAGTCGGGCCAAGCCCATCAGGCTCCCTCCTGCACAGGTTGTCACTCTGCTAGGAAGCCACTTCCACCAGCAAAGCATGCAAACCCAGATAATTGTGGCACACTTGAAGGTCAAAACACTCCGGGTTTTAAAAGCAGCAAAAATGCCTAGTTCCGGCTTGCATATTCTGTACATTTCTACAGCCATGGAAACATCCCCAAACCCAGTGACAGCCGGTGGACAATGAAAAACAAAGAGAAGGAAGAAAAGCCACACACAAACTAGGCCTAGGTCCTGGCTTTCACTGTGCTCAGGCAGAGATTTTACTGAGTGTTGGTCTTGGGCTGCATTGTTTCAGAGGGAGTCATGGCTATTAGGAAGGAAAGAGGCCTTTTACGAATTTCATTTAATATTCACTAAGTCCAAAATGGCTCAGAAATGAAACACTTCTTTCCCGGGAATTAGCTGCTCCACTGGCCCAGGCCTGGGGCCTGAAGGACTTAGTCCCGTCTGCCACAAGCAGCACTTACGTCAGGCATTTGTGTCTGCCTTTGTTTCAAGAGCCAGTGAGCTGCCAGCACCAAGGCTGGGAGCTGAGTACTAAGACTGGTGTTCTGAAGCAGGGGTGAGGCTGGGTGGGGTTGCTTTGCCCAACCCTACCTGTGGATGAAGTTCTTCTTCTCCAGGTACTCCATGGCTGAGGAGATCTGTGTAGCCATGTAGAGCAATACCACGGCGCTCACTTCTTGCCGGTTACACTCTCTCAGGTAGTCCAGCAGGTTACCATAGGTCATGAACTCCGTGATGATGTAGAACGGGGGCTCCCGGGTACACACCCCTGACAACAGGACATGGGGGGGGGGGCGTGAGCATATGGCCCTCCTCCCAAGGGAAGGAACCCTAGAAAAGTCTGGTGCTGAAGAAAAGGCTTCTGAGCTGGTGCGACAACTCAGTGAGTAAACGTGTTTGTCACACGGGCCTGCCTGCCCCCAGACCCCATGGTGGACAGCGGAAACCTACTCTACCTGTCTTCTGACTCCCCCATCCCTCAAACACACAGCTGTCTTTGATTAAGAAATGATGCTCACTCAGCACACGGACATCTGGACCAGAGCCCCTCTTCTGAGTCTGTGCATGCTTACCTAGCAGCTGCACCAGGTTAGGATGCTTGATCTCCTTCATCACTGCAGCCTCCTTCAGGAACTCCTCCACCTCCATGGTGTCCTCCTGCAGAAGGGAAGTTCAGGAGCATAGGATTTGTTTAGCAAGGAAGTGGCTATGAGGAAGGACACAGCTTCAAGAGCTAATGCAAATAGCAGAGGCAACTGACACTCAGCCTAGGCCACTGTTTTTGGTGACCACTGGTTACACTGTCCTTGCCAAGCTCAATGAGTCTTGTCCTAGTGATATGCAGAGCCTTGTGGGGCAAATTCTCATCAACAGTATTATGGACTGAATATGAAATGTCACCAACAGGTTCATGTCTTGAACAGCTGCTCCCCAGCTGATGGAGCAATTGTGGACCTTTCAGGAGGTGGGGCTTGTCTGGAACAAGTTCTCATTACAGGCAGGTCTTTAAAGGTTAGACCCAGTCTCTGGTTCTAGACCAGCTATGATCATGGAAGTGGTTTTGTCACACACGCCTGCCATTATAGACCAGATCACTCTGCCACGCCTTCCATAGTGATAGGTGGAAACCCTTTGACACCACGAACCAAACTGGATCTTTTCTCCCTTGCTGTTTCTACCAGATGTTCTACCAGTGAGTCAATGGGTCATGGGTCAGAGCTGCTTGGCATTGCTGCCCAGGTCTTCTGTGCTCTTGGAGAAGTACAAACACTATGGTATTGATTCCACAAGTACTGTGTGCTTCCCAATCTAACACCCTTAACATTAAAGAGGGAACAGTGTCAAGAATCTGAAATGGAGCTGGCTCGAGAGCTGCATCTCCAGAGTGCCTCTCACTGGCAGAAGTAGCAGACAGATACTGAGCTGCTTAGGTATGCGGCATCATGAGCACCTAATGAAGCAATCACCACTGACTAGGGGGTCAATCACCCAGATTCTAAAATGATCTCATTTTAGCAGCAGCTCTCTGACAATTCACAGTGTCTTCGGTGTAGGTCACAGTACAGGACCAGAGACAGGCAGACTGCCACTCTTTCCCTTTCTAGGCTGAGTTTGAAGGACTGTGTTCTATGCTCCTTGCAACTTAAGTCACTGCCTCTTAACCACAACAGGAACAGGCAGTGGGGAGTGGCAGAGTCTCCCTAGCTGTAAGAACAGGCTCTGGAGGCAAGGAGGACAGCAGATCACATGAGGTGTCTGCAAGGAGTCTGCCTGTGTGGTAGGGAAGAGAATTCTGGAAAATGAGCTTCTCTGGGTAGGTAGTTCCACCAGACCTTGTGCTAAGTGTGTAAGTGTCCACACTGTTCCCATGTCAAGTGTGTAAGTGTGTCTACACTGAGTTTGTGTTTGTGCCAAGAGTGGAACTGTTCACAAAGCTGGCACTCTGGCTGTTCCAGTTCCTGCTCTGACAAGGGGAAAGACACTCCAGAGGATGGGTCAACCTTTTCTTGGGGCCTCTTCCCTTTGGTCGGCCATGCTGAGAAGCAAAGCATGATCAATGCCAGTGTGTTGGTCTGTTAACACTAAACACAGGTTCCAAAAGACTAGACTGAGATGTGACCTGCTGCTCTTTAAACGTGAGCTGCTTTAATGTTGCCACAGCATGTTGCCTGTCACTGCCCAAGCTTAGCAAAGGGCACTCATTCTCACACCACCAGTGGCTGCTGGACTTTCCAAGTCCCTTCTGTTTCTCAGCTGCTCGGCAGCCTGTCTGGCTCTGGTGTGCAATACCCTAATGTATCTGGTGACACACTAAGACTAGCGGTGCCTGCCAGAACCCAGGGGCCAATGCTGCACAATACAACTGGCTATGACAAAGTTACTCTCCAGTGATCCTTTCTAACATTCACATTCAAGTCCTTCTACTTTCTTTCTGCCTTTTGTTTGTTTGTTTCTTTTTGAGACAGGGTTTCTCTGTAGCTTCGGAGCCTGTCCTGGAACTTGCTTTGTAGAGTAGACTGGCCTCAAACTCACAGAGATCCACCTGTCTCTGCCTCATAAATGCTGAGATTAAAGGCATGCACCACCACCACCTTGTGCCTTTCTTTTCTAGTGGAACGCACTACAGTAAACCACCCAGTCACATCGCCTCAGGAATCTCACTTGCTGTGGATTTCTTAAAAAGGCCCATGATCCTGAGGCAGAACATTATTCAAAATCACCTTCCTGCTGTGTATCTACAGATTTCCGCGCTGTCTCACACACATGCACTCACACATGGAACAATCATTCCCCCCTGCCTATCCATATGCCTGACTTCACCCCCTCACTGATACATACACTCATTCCTTCCTGTTTATCTGTATGCCTGACTCCACCCCAACACACACACACACACACAGAACAATCATTCCTTCCTATCTATCTGTATGCCTGACTCCACCCCAACACACACACACACACACACACACACACACACACATCATTCCTTGCCTTTTTTCTTTCAGAAAAATCAGTGTGAGTTTGTCTCCCCCTGCTGGAATTAGACACGATTTAATTTCTTATTTTATGTGTAATCTAGGTTTTTAACTATTGAAATTTAAAAAACAAAACAAAATATCAAAACTGTCATTCTAACTTGCGAAGCTCCTCTGTTTATTTTTTAAATTCACACCATCCTTCTTCCATTTACACAATAAAATAGGACTATGATGGGCTGGGTGGAAGAAACACTTAGAGGTCTGAATTTTCCTTCATCTTTTTGTCCCTTACACTTACTTGTTGGGGAAAGAGGGGTCAACTGCTTTCTTCACAGGGTCTTGCGAGGAAGCAGGATCCTCTAAGACAGTCCTAAAGAGTGGCTAAGGACAGCTTGTCAGTTATGCTGACCAAGTTCTGCTGCTATGTCCTTCCCCGGTAGCTTAACGACCTGAGTCTGTCAGTCTGTCTCTCTCCCTGTTAACAGTCTCTCTGTCTGTCTGTCTGTCTGTCTGTCTGTCTGTCTCTCTCTCTCTCATTTTCTATGAGCCCCTCACCCCCTACCCACTCTCTCCTTTTTTCCTTCTTTAATTGAGGCAGGGTTTCATGTGATGGCCTCCAACCCCTGCTCTTTCTGCCTCCACCTCTCTGCAGATAGCATCTGTATACAGTGCTAAGGAGCAAGCTCAAGGCTCTGTGCACGCTAGACAGCACTGGAGCTGGGCACCTCAGCCTCGGAAGATGTTTTCAATGCCTAGCCATCAGGCATCAGGGCCATGTAATCCTATTGCTGTGGCAGTTGCCTCTGGTGCTAAGAGGTGGAACAAGCACACGGCTCTTCTGGAAGACAGACTGGCTTTCTAATACTGACCTTTATTTTATTTTCTTGTCTTTGCACAGGCACAATCACTGAGACTCAACAACAGACATCTATCTAACATGCTTCCTGGCCTCGCCCCAAGTGTGGCAGTCTACAGCTTAAGAGGGGTACCACTTTTAGATATGACTCTGTTCCTGGGCTCTCAGGTGAGTGTGGCCAACAGCACAGTGGCCTGCCATGCACACACAAAGCTAAGAGCACCGTGGGGGAGATGCTGGCTCCTGACTAGCCTTTGTGCTGGGAAGCAGGTGTAGAAGCTGAAGTTCCACAGCTAGCCTGTAACTACTTCCCACAAAGAGCCCACAAAAAACCACTTGTTCTCAAACATCATGGCCATCTCAAATACTGATCTCCATGGTCAGCAGAGCCCTGCCAGAATGGCAGTACAGTAACCAGCCACCATGGTACAACAAGCTAGTCACAGCGCCTTTCTCCCTGGTATGCAGGCCTATGTGGAACCTGCAGTGTGGCTGCCAAATGTCCATGTTGTTGCAGAACTCCCTTTCCATTGGCTGTTTCTAGAGTCCCCAATAAACCATTTCGGGGGGGGGGGGGAGGCAGATCTGCTGCTCCTCAGGGAGACACAGGTAGTTTCTCAATGCTGATGGGGATGCAGCCAGGACCCCAGCCACCAACTGGGGGAGGACACTGTGCTCACATTGAGGCTTGGCTGTGCTGCTTCGCTTGTGGCTGTTTCCCGCTGCTCTGTCAGTGAGCTTCTGAGTCAGTATCATTGCCACAACTAGACCCTAAAGTAGTCTCAACTAATATTCCAAACGTCTTTCAAATAATTCTTTAAAAAATCTAGGTTCCTTCTACTCAATAGCTGTTTGTTTGTTTGTGTTGTGAAATATTCTTTAACTGGGCAAAGATGTGTTACATTTGAATATGCCACATTTGTTTAACCTTGCCTGCCTAAGGCCCCCATTGGTCTAATAAAGAGCTGATCAGCCAATAGCTAGGCAGAGAAAGGAGAGGTGAGGCTAGCAGACAGAGAATAAATAGGAGGAGAAATCTAG
This sequence comes from Myodes glareolus, assembly GCF_982192425.1. Taxonomy (NCBI): domain Eukaryota; kingdom Metazoa; phylum Chordata; class Mammalia; order Rodentia; family Cricetidae; genus Myodes; species Myodes glareolus. Next base: position 13,769,895 of record NC_142046.1, read on the forward strand.
GCTTGAGAGGAACAAGAGGAGGAGGAGGAGGAGGAGGAGGAGGAAAGAACGAGGGAAACGCCTGGGGCCAGAAGCCAGGCAGCCGCCAGCCAGCCAGCCAAAAGAAGCAGTGTAAGTTATACAGAATAAGAAAGGTAAAAAGCCCCAGGCAAAAAAGGTAGAGAGAAACAGGTTAATTTAAGCTAAAAGAGCTAGCCAGAAATAAGTCTAAACTAGGCTGAACATTCATAACTGAATCTCTGTCATGAATTGGGAGCTGGTTGGTGGCCCGAAAGAAAAAAGCCTGGTAGATGTTTGTTTTGGGGTTTTGTTTTGGTGTGCATGCAACATATGCAGATGTGCCATGGTGTATGTGCCACAGCACATGCTTACAGGTCAGAGAACAACTGGGTAAAGTTTTCACCTTCCTCCTTGTCGTCTGTCGCTGCACTGCACTCTAGGCAGAGTGGCCTACAGGCTTCCAGCACTATCTGTCTCTGCTCCCCATCTTGCCATAGCAGCACTGAGTTAGAGACATGCTACCCTGGCTGGCTTCACGCTTGCATAGAAGTACTTTACTCACCAAGCCATCTCCCCAGCTTAAGTTATTTTTCTTCAGCACACTCTGTGTTGGGCGTGACAATACACTGTAACAAGGTCAAGGCCAGATTCAACTATGCACATAGTAGCACTAAAGCTCTCAAAGTCAAACAGCAAAACCCAAATCTATACAACAACCCAGGCGCTGCATCCACTTGCAGAATCCTGCTTTCACTTACAGTACAACTACAGTTTCCCATCTATAGAGGTCAACCAAGTGCCTTTCTCTTTTCCTGCTCTCCAAAGGCAGAACCTGCCTTCCACATGAATGGGGAGGACTGGGTCCAAGGACAAGCAGGTCTTGCACCCTCTGCTGGTTAAGGATGAGAGGAAGCACTGCTCTGTGAGCCTGCTGAAAGAAGGAAGCCGGAAAAGCCGGTAGGGTTCTCTGAGGGGTGTTTCACAGCTATGTTCAGCAAGGGAAGGCCATAGGGCAGTGGTTTCTCAATCTGTGGGTTGCTACACCTTTGGGATTGCATATTAGATGGCCTGCATATCAGATATTTACAATTCATAACAGTAGCAAAATTACAGTATGAAGTAGCAACGAAATAATTTTATGGTTGGAGTCATCACATGAGGAACTATATTAAGGGGCTGCAGCATCAGGAAGGTTGAGAACCACTGTCATAAGGGATGAGGGAGGAGATGGCAAAAAGAGTTGGGCTTGGGATCTAGGTGCCTGGGTTCGAATTCAGCTCAGTACTCCAGCTTCCACACAGCCTTAATGGTGATTGCATTCGTATTTGGTTCCCTGTCTTGGCACCTGTGAGTGCTATGGAGCTGCAGGGTGGACTAAGCTTATGAACACACAGAGAACTCTGTGGGCCTGTATTCGCACAGTAACTTTGGCCATTAGCTTAATTTAGTACAGTTCTCAACTTCTGTAGAGGAGATAAAGAACCGAAACACTTTATTACTCTTTTCTGGCAAATGGGTAACAGACTGTGGAGCTGTATGCAGGACTGGGCAGTGGTTACACAGTATGTGTTTGGAGGTAACACACCTCCACAGTGGGTGAACTGCCTCTCTGTGGTCAGGTGCTGTGCACCATGAGAACTCCCTACCTAACAGACCCTGTCACTCTTTACCAACCATGGCACACATGCCAATGAGGCTCCTGGGGAAACTCACTGAGGTCTTAGCAGAAAGTACCAGAACAGACCCTCCTCTGGACTCCCTTCCACTGTGGAGAGCTGCAGCACTGCCCACCAATGGGGCTTCCCCCTGTGCAACCTCTACCTCTTTTTAAATGCTGTGTTTTTCACATTACTTATTTATTGTGTGTGAAGAGCATATGTTATGGCACGTGTGTGCTGGCTGGAGGACAACTCTGGGGAGTCTTCTGGGAATGCGTTTCTCCTGCCATCATGAAGGCTCAGGGGATAACCCTTAGGTTGTCAGGCTTGCCATCAGGTGCACTTACTGACTGAGTCACCTTGCAGGCCCTTGAAGGTTTTCAAATTAGCCTTCCCTTGTTGTGAAATCTCAGGTACCCCGTGTTTTAAAACTTCCTTGCTGTGTTTTAAATCCCTGCCAGCGATGCCTGGCCCTCTCAGTCAGTGACACCACGGCCAGGTGTACTGACATGGATCAGCACTCTCCCCTCATGCTATGCAAAACGGATGGAATCAGATCTGCCTTGAGCATCTGCCTCCTCCTTACTGGGGCTTCTTGTCCCTCAAAGACCCAGTGTCTCTCCTGGCCTCTGCCCTTCATCACAGCCATGATTCCCATTCTTCTAACCACTGCAGGCATCACTGCCTCCTCCTTACATGGCAGACCTTGTCATCAGACACTGCCCTGACACACTGTACTGCCATCTCCATTTCTCATCTGATGTGGACCACCCAGACCTGAGCACTAGGGTTTAGCTAATAAATGCAAAGAGCCCTGTATCTGTTAAGTTTTAAAAAGCTGAATTTGGAAAATATTCAAGAGTACACCAGGAAATCCCACCTCTGCTCCTCTTCCCCTAGCACTAGTCTGCCCCAGGGCCAAAGGGAGGGGAAATACTAACTGTGGAGCTCAGAAAGCTGCTTTTCCTTCTAGAATCTAGGGATGCAGTCTTGCTTTAAACAGTTACTTATGGCAACTAAAAGTTCCAGCCTCCATTTTACTGTCTTTTAGAGCAGAGCTGAGCCTGTCAGATGTACAGTCTGACTGAGCTGAGACACAAGCACACACTCGGGTCTGTTTTCCCAACAGTGGGCAGCTCTGGGCCCTTTTCTGGCGGCTACTCACAGGCTGTACCTCAGAGTTTGTCTAAAACAGGCACAAGCAAGCACTGTAGGTGAACACCAGGTGACACTCTCACCTCAGGCTGTGCAGATGCAGGGATGGGGTCCTAACCTTACAGAAAACTGGTCAGCAGTGGAGAGGTGCGCGGTCCTGGGACGAAGAAAGGCCATAGCTCAGTGATAATCGCTTACTGGAGCTGTTCTAGAAAGGACTCGCGGAGCTGGAGAGATGGCTCAGCAGTTAAGAGCATTGTCTGCTCTTCCAAAGGTCCTGAGTTCAATTCCCAGCAACCACATGGTGGCTCACAGCCATCTGTGATGGGGTCTGGAGCCCTAAAAAAAGGACTCGCTCCTGTATGCAGAGGCCTGGCCTGTGGGAGAGAACTGGACGATGCCAGGACAGCACACATCTGCCTTTTGTATCAGTCCACAGAGGACTCATCTCTCATCACTCTCCTTTCCAACCCAAACTCTGTGCATCTCTGAACTCTCGTAAGGAAGTGGCCTCCATGTCACCCAACAAGAACAGAAAGTAGACTTTGAAAGAACACTGCCACAGAACAAGCAACTCTAGGAGCCTTTCCTCAGCACTGGTCCGCGCTCAGCACCTCTGGAGCCACAGATGGGAGACGATGAGCCTCACAAAGGCCTGGGCACAGCTGAGGCACAGCAGACATCCCACCTACACCCTTCAACCAGGCCCCAAACTCACCTTCAACGTCTTCACAGCCACAGTCAGGCTGTACTTCTTCCACACACCTTCGTACACCTCCCCATACTGGCCACCACCCAACTTGTGCTTCATGGTGATGTCTGTGCGCTCCATTTCCCACTTGTCATAGTTGGGGGACACACCATAGATGGTGGGCTTGTTGCGCTTGGGAGCTGGGTAGTGGAGCGTGGTGATGAGCCCATCAGCCACCGTGGAATGATGGTGAACTAACTCAGCCAGAGTGTTGAAGCGGCTCTCCGAGGAGACATAGAGCTGAGGAAGATAGGGAACAGTCCTCATTCACAGAGCAAACACTAGGGGAAGAAGGCTTTGTATATGGTTTAGAGTCACCCTCCAAAGCTTTTTCTAGCAGGGGTAGAACTTACTGACAGAGACACTCAGAAGTCTGAGGGCACGTGCACCTGCCTCTGCTGATCCCCCCGCCCCTTAACATTCCCTTCAGCACTCCCCCTTAACCTCCAGTGCAATACTCTGCTTTGTGTCAAGGCAGGATTTCTCTGTATAGTTCTGGCTATCTTGGAACTTGTTCTGCAGACCCGGCTGGCCTAAAGCCAACAATGAATTACTTTTAATTAAATTTTTAAATTATTTTTGTTTTATGTGGATAGGTAGTTACATGTATGTATATATGTGCACCATGCATGCCTGGTGCTCTCTCTTGGAGGCCAGAATAAGGCATCAAACTCCCTGAAGCCAGAATTATATAGAGAATGGTTGTAAGCCACCGTGTGGGTGCGGGCAATGGAACTGGGAACATTTGGAAGAGCAGCAGTGGTGCTCTTAATCCTGAAGAGTCTTCTCTCTAGTCCCCGCCCTCCAACTGAAGTGTTTTCCCTGACTGCCCAATCTGAAGTCACCACCAGGGTGGGGAAGGCAGCGTCACCTGTCTTACTTTTCTGCACTGTTAGCTGACAGCTCTGTCTCCACCCAACTGAACCTAAGTTCCAAGGGAGCACAGCCTGGGCCATCTTTTCCATTCTGTTGTTCCCATGATAAGAAACTACTCCAAAATAGGTACTTAAGTCCTTGCTGATGAATGAACAGCAGAACTTGTGAACTTGCTGACTGGGAAAAAATTAAAAAAGAATTTAATTTATAACCATAAATGTTAAAGTAAACAGTGGTCGGAGGGTGGGAACTGATAACGAAGCAAATGTCTCCTCAAGCTGTTTGCTTGCTTGGGACTTGGTGTAAGGCACCGAACACCAAGACTTGTATTGCTGGCAGCTTGCCTGGGGAGACTGTTTCTATCAGCACCTTGTAGGTCAGAAGACAGCACAGTCTTTACCAAGATGGGAACACAGGAAGACTCTTGAGAAGGGTGCTTTGGGGCTTTTCTGAGAGCCACAGCACAGAGGGCCTACCCAGGAACACTCTGCAGAGTTCTCATGTGGACATTGGCAGAAAGCACACGGCGGGAGGTGCAGCCACCTTTGTCTCCTGCTGCAGTGCTGTGGGAAGAAACTGCTCCATGCTCACATCTACATGGAACAGCTGGGTCCCAGGCAGATCACGGAGCGTGACTACAGCTGTGACATATGAATAGTGTGGGGGAGGGGGTAAGACACACACAGAAGGAACAAGGTCTTTGGCTGTTGGGTATACCAAGCTGCTTCAATGTACAGTGTTCCACACCAAGAGCTAAATAAAACTGTCCTCTGTGAATTAGCTACTTCAGGTTATTTCATTATGGCAGTAAAATGCAGACACGATTATTTTTGTAGCTTATAGTGTTAATATTAGATCATTAAAACTTTAAAGGGAGATAATCACAAGGGTTCAGTAGCAGATCTATGCTCCCTTTTCTGCTTGTTGAGAACATAACACAATTTTTAGACGTAGGCAGGCCAAATATGTATCTATAAGTCTACTAAAATAAAAGTTCAAGACAACCAAGATTTGTCTAGACATACCCCTCGCTCCTTGTGTGACAACTGTGGTCTGTGAGAAGGGACATCTGAGCAGCAGGCCCTCCTTCACCTCACAGCACCGAGGCGAGCCTGTGAACAGCTCTGGGGACACAGTGAGTGCAGCGCGTAGGGTGCTATCACACAGCCTACCATTGGCTCGATACCCTCACAGCTCACAGCCCTCTCCTCATGCCGGCCACAGACATAGTGCACTCTATAGGGTTTGGGGAGACAGATCCCAGCCTCTACCATTCCTCAGAAAGTTGTGACTAAGTTCATTTTCCAACCTAAAATTTACACACCAACATTCCCAGCCATGTTTCGAGTCACACCGCCCACTCTGGCAGTCGCCTTTTGAATGCTCTAGTTTTTGAGAACTCTGGCGATGACTGGGACGAACATTTGGAATTTGGGGTGCATTCAGAGAAGCAGGTGAAGCTAGTGCTGAGTGACTGGTTCTGTGCTGTGCCGCCCTGCAAATATACAGCATGCTCAGGCAGAAGTCTGCCTCTTCCTGAGTGTTCATGAGACACTCCCAGGTGCCAGGGTACAGGGCAATGCCACTTGTGCTTTAGAACTGAGACAGGCTGGCTCTTCAGAGCTGCTCACAGAAAGTCCTGAAGTTCCCACCCTGTAGCAGTTCCTCTGAAAGAAAGGTAGTTAGCTAGCAGGCTCTTCCAAGAATGCTCACACCACCACTTGGTCCCAGGGAAGGCAAAGCACAGATAATCTGGAGGTCCTGGGGCCAACATTTCCTGCCTGGGTTCCATTTCTATCAACTTAAGCCTGTCACTTCTGACCATGAAAATAAAGTAAGCTCGGAAACTTCAAGAAGAGGGAAGGCTTCAGGGTCTTGGGAACTGTGGGAATGCACAGCTGTGACTTGCCGGAGTAAGAACAAAAAGCAAGAGAGGCTCAGAAAACACAGATCACAGAGAGGTAAACAGGAGTCAGGAGGAAGTCAGATGTTTGGGCCCTACAGAAGAATATTCTGTATCTGGTTGGTGACTGATTGGCTGATTTGGAAATAAAATATAATCTTTATCAGCCCCAGTCCGCCCCTCCCAGCATTCTGAAATGTTCCCTTTAGTAATCAAAGAGGATTGCATCAAAACCCTGCTATGTGGGAAACATTCTTCAGTATTGAGCCCCACTGTCCTGCCAGGGCTGTGGTACCTCCCCATCCTGACGCCTGTCTCTCACTCTGGGGACATGATTCCACCCAGTAATGCTTCCTTGAATGTGAACTTCTGTAGATGAACGCCTCATCAAGGGCTGAGAAGCCTCCAAAGTTTCCAGACGCCTGGATGGTTGATAGGAGAACCTCTTCCATGGAGGAGCAGATGAACTGCCAGTCATGGCAGTGGCCTGTATACTCTGAGCACATATCCGATTTACAGAGAGGACTTTGAACTCTGCTCCACTCTAAGCAGAACTTAGACTAAGCTCAAGGTAATGAGTTGCCCCTCAGGCCACACCTGGCCATACTGTTCTGAGGCTGCTGATTAAAGGAAAGGACTCGGGACTAGACAGCATGGTCTTGCTCAGTGGTCATCCTGAAGCAGCTTGGCTTGCTCCACAAAAAGAAAACAGAGGAGAGCAAACTGTCATCTCCAGAAACTCACCTCCTAGGGAAAAGGTACTCTGCAGCCTGAAGGCTCTTCTAAAGAACCGCTACTCTGGAGTATACTGAATCTGGGAAGGTCACCTTCTTCAACAATCAGTAACAAGGATGGCGAATAGTCTGGTGAGAGCTAGTAAGCTGGTCTGGAGACTTACCCCAGAGATCTGTGAAGGCAGACTGGAACGAGTGCTGCAGAGGGAGGCTTGGCAACACAGACACTAGCTTTAAAGAGTGTATAACCCGTGATTAGTTCCAGCCACTATCTTACCCATGTTCATGCGTAGAAACAAATGTAGAAGATTACAGTGAGAAATTTTTTGTGCCAGAGGTGGTAGTGCACACCTTTAATCCCAGCACTTGGGAGATAGGTAAATCTCTGTGAGTTCAAGGCTAGCCTGGTCTATAGAGCTAGCTTTAGGTCAGCCAAGGCTATAAAAAGAAACCCCATCTCAAAAAAAAAAAAAACCAAAGCAACAAACAAACAAACAAAACCAAAATCAAAACAAAACAAAATTGTCCTGTTTTGATTTTTTTGTTTGTTTGTTTGCTATAGTTTTACACTGAAGTTCACTATGTCATGATGTCTGGCTTCAAACTAAGCAATCTTCTTGCCTTGTCTTCCCAAGTGCTGAGATTCCAGAGTGACCACTACAGGACACCGACAGAAGCAGGACTACACGAGCCACTGTGAAACTCTTCAAAACGCCTTGGAAAGGCGAGGGGCGCCAGTATGCAGGCACCACCTGTGTCTCCACTTCATGAGGACAGATATACTGGGTAAGTCTACACAGGCTGACAAGACTGGGCGAGACTGAGTTAGGAGACAGTTTTTATTGTAATTAGTTTGTCATTTGAAACCATGAACATTCATTACACACTAATATGAAACAAGCTGTGTGTGGCAGTGCACACTTAATCCCAGCAGTCAGGACTTCAGAGGCAGGAACGTGGCCAAAAGTTTAAAGCCAGCCTGGGCTACATAGTGATATCCAGGCAAGCTAGCACTACGTAACAAGATCTTTCAAAAACAAAATGTGTGGGTGCATGCACAAAATGTATATACGTTAGCCAGGTGGTGGTGGTGCATGCCTTTAATCCCAGCATTTGAGAGGCAGAGGCAGGTGGATCTCTATGAGTTCAAGGCCAGCCTGGTCTACAGAGTAGGTTCCAGGACAGCCAAAGTTACACAGAGAAACTCAAACAAACAAACAAAAATATGAATTGTAGCACTGCATAAAGAATCCAAGTTCACATGCAAGTTCTACACCATGGAGCCAGTACCCCCCAAAAAACAATTTAGATGCTGTGATGGTTTGAATAAAAATGGAATGCTTTGTCACCAGGGGTGATATTATTTGAAAGGATTATAAGGATTAAGAGGTATGGCTCTTTGGAGAAAGTATGTCACTAGGGGTAGGCTTTGAGGTTTCAAAAGCCCACGTCAGCAGGGCAGTGGTGGCACATGTCTTTAATCCCAGCACTTGGGAGGCAGAGGCAGGCAGATCTCTGTGAGTTTGAGGCCATCCTGGTAAAAAAGTGAGTTCCAGGACAACCAGGGCTGTTAAAGAGAAATTCTTTCTCAAAAAAAAAAAAAAAGCAAAACAAACTTACGTCCCAAACCCAAAAGTACAACACTATCCCTGTGTTTTTCAGAGAATCCTACACACCAAGACCAGGGAGCCATCACTGCTGATCCCAGTCAGGGTGGTTACCCACCTTGCCATCGGAAGCGGTGTTGATCCTGTAGTGGTAAACCCTCCCTTCATATCTCAGGGAGATGGACCTCTGGCCAGGACTGCTCTCACTCTCCCGCACCAAGAAGCTGCCATTGATCCCACTGCTCAGCAGATACTCAGCAGCATTTCGGGACACAGGCCCATGATACCAGGAATGTTTCTCCAGGCTGTTGACAGGAGTGATGTAGTTGCTTGGGACCCATCCTTGGCCATTTTTCGTTTGGGCTTCACACCATTCCCCATTGTGATTATAACCTAAGACCCGGAGCTTTTCACCTTAGAGGAAAGAACCAAACAGATGCATCAGTTTGGATGATCGGCTTTCTTCTTTCCTATCTTTCTCTAGCACATCTTACCTTCCTGTTAATCGTGAGTACACAGGAGACAACTCTGCCTTGGCATCTAAGATTATTCAAGTTTACTCAAAAGTTCTGTTCCTACTGCAAGGAAACGTTTTAGGGAAAAAAAAAATGCTTTTTCCTGGTGATAAAAACAATAACAAAGCCCCATGTTTCCAGCCTGAGATCCATGTGTCCTCTTCTGTAGGAACACAGGAGGCATGTGCACAGGACTGCTACCCTGGAGCCTCCTAAGGGTGGGCACTGTGCTCTGGAGGTATCTCTGTCCCCACACTATAAAACTGTTCTCTCAGGGAGCTAGGGCAGGCCAGCCGAGCCACCCCCCTCACCCTTGCTTGCTGTTTTCCCGTTACCTTTAGTAATGCTGAGAGTGTTATCTCCACTGGCCACAAAATCATATAGTGCCACAAAAAGGTTGGGGTCATTTTCACTGGGCCCAGCAAGAAGGTTTTCCTTGGAGTTCCATCGAGCTGCTTCACTGAGACCCTGGGGCTCAAAGTCAGATGCCACTGGCCTCTGTAGGGCTTCTGCAAGACAAGGAAGAAAGGGCAAATGAGACTGGAAGAGAACTTGGGAGACATGAGCTGAATTTTTACTGATATTATATATATTGAGACTGGGTTTCAATGTGTAGCCCTAGCTGTTTTGGAACTCACTCTGTAAACCAGGTTGGCCTCAAACTTGGAGATCCACCAGCCTCTGCCTCCAGAGTGCTGGGATTAAAGGTGTATGCCACCACAGCCTGGCTACATCCATATATTCTATGTATTAAAAATTTCAGTTGTCTTTACCAAGTATTATGAAAGGCACTAAGTATTTTCATTCTAACTGATGATTCCTTGTAGTAGTTTGAGTATAAATGCTAACACATTTGAATGTGTTAACATGCTAACATGTTTGAATGCTTGATCTGGTCTTCATTAATGGAACTATTTGGGGAGGATTAGAAGGTGTGGTCTCATTTGAGGTTAGCTGTGCCTACTACTTACAGAACAGGATGTGAGCTGTCAGCTACTGCTCCAGCCATATGCCTGCCTGCCGCCAATGCTCCCCATAATGATGGTCATGGACGCTAACCCTCTAAAACCGTAAGCCCCAAATTAAACACTTTTTTACAAGTTGCCTTGTTCATGGTGTCCTGTCACAGCAATAGAAAAGAAACTACAGCATTCCTGTTCCCAAATAGTTGATTTAAATGCATTCACTCCGGCATGCAAGATGGCTCAACAGGGGAGCAGTGACTGCAAATCTGACAAGAATTGGATTCCCAGGACCCAAGTGATGGGTGGAGAGAAATGACTTCTGCAAGCTGTTTTCTGGCCATGGCATATGCAAACACACACACACACACACACACACACCAAATAAATGTGAAATCCATTAATTCAGGTAAAATTCATGAATTCAATATGAGTTTACTCAAGAGACAATCATAATCCATCTCTTTGGTCTGCCACTCCTACAATATGGAGTAGACATTCTTGAAAGTACTTTTTTCTTTTTCTTTTTGAGCCATGGTTTCATGTAATCCAGGCTGGCCTTAAATTCCTGATTCATCCCAGATGCTGGGTGGTAGGCCTGTGCTACCAGAGCTAGCCTAAAACACTTCCATATATCAATGTTGATATAAACAACCACGCATTTCCATCCATCCCGCTTGATGTTGGCCCTGAGAGATCTCCACCCTCTACTTCAAACTGCCCTTCTGCTTCTGCCGAGACAGCTGTTCCCCACAGGAGACTGTTTCTTTCCACCTTCTTACAATTTCCCACTCCTCCTCCCACTCAGATATAGCCATTATCACACATTTTTTAACTTGTGAGGGCCCTAACAGTCTCTGTGTCCTAAAATAAGAAAGCCTCCCTTCTGTGTCTGTCACATCTGAAGCTGGAGTTGACCAATACTGCTGGCACTAGAGATGGGTACTGCTCATAGACAGTTCCCCATTCTTTAATCTTCTTTACCACTGAACTGTACTCCAACTGTCTAGGTCACCTTTGTGATACCAATTTGCAGAAGGGCTCTGTCTTAGAAGATCAATCTTATCCAGAAGGCATGGCAGCGCAGGGCACTATACATGACAGCATAGGACACTCTACATGGCAGCACAGGGCGTCATACATGACAGCACAGGACACTCCGCATGGCAGCGCAGGGCGTCATACATGACAGCACAGGACACTCCGCATGGCAGCGCAGGGCGTCATACATGACAGCACAGGACACTCCGCATGGTGGCACAGGGCGCTATACATGACAGCACAGGACACTCCGTATGGCAGCGCAGGGCGCTACACTGAGAAATCAAACATGGGAAAGAGACTGGCCTAGAGAAGAGTGGAAGACCTACAAATGAGCCACACACAAATGGTAACAAAACAATTACCATGCCTCCATATGGATTTAGAGTATTTACCCCCCACCACCACCACACTGCCGCCCCAACAAACACCATTTCTTTTGGGCAGTAAAACAAACCTTGAAGATCTATCTGACTGCATTCACCTAAAATAGTAACAACAAAATGCCAGAAAGCCAAATATAAAAGGCCACCTGTAGTTCAAGCATTAAGGAGGCCTGAGGCAGGAACAATGCCTTAAATTCAAGGCTAGTTCCGGTCATGGAGAGAGTTTGAGGCCATCCTGGGCTATGTAGAGTTCCAGGCTAGTCAGTCTCAAAGAATGAGGGAACTGAACCATGTAAAGGATGTCTGTCTGCAGGAAGTCAGCATAAGTAACGCAGTTCTTTCCTTTTCAGTTCTGATAGAGTCATTTCCTACAGGACAAACCGTCACTACTGATGACTGTCACCATGCTCAGTCATTTCATTTTATGCACTGAGAGCAAAGATCACTTCAAGGATGAGGTCAGGTCATGTGGCCATCCTAGCTGTGGGAACAGAGAAATCCCAGCAGGTTTGTCCTCTGTCTAGGCTTACCAAGCACTCCAAGTGTTCATGTGGTCCGGGGTTAACTGACCAACTGACTAAAATGTTGGCTAAGGAGAGATTTATTTTTGCTTTTGGCAAAAAAAAACCCAAAAAAACAAACAAACAAAAACCAAAAACCAAAACAAACCCTTTAACTAATATATGACATATAAATTGTTTATTTTAGTGAAGTAACATGAAAAGTTTAAGACCTGGAACTGTTGTGTGCCAGACATTCACATGTATATTTTGGGTACAGGCCTGAGCCAGAGATGCATGTTGGGTGTTTTCCTGTATTGCTCTCCATAATATTGTTTGAGCCTGAAAGTTCACTATTTTGTCTAGGCTGGTTGGCAGGCAACTCCAAGGACCCATTCACCTCCCTCAACGCTGGAGTTCTGGACACACATCTGCCCTTCCCACAGGTGATGAGGACTTGAACTCAGGTCCTCTTGCTTTCACAGCAAGTGCCCTGGACTCAGAGCCATCTCTCCAGCCCCAGAATCGCTTTTTTTTTTTAATCAACATGTGACCCTTTCCCCACCTGGTGTGTTTTGCTAGTCCCAACCAAGGACTGTCAAGGCAGGTGAGTGCTATGACTAAAATCACCTCCTTTAAGTCCTACCTGGAGACCAGGACCAAGGTTCGCTGCAGAATCTTTCTAATGCACACGGTCCATTCTGGTCATTGCATGTTTTCTTTCCCCCTTTCCATAGCAACTTTTTAGTTCTGGCCTTCATGAGTCTTCCTGAAATGCTCACTCTAACTTCACAAAAACAACTACTTTCCATGCTATTTGTTAGTTTTAATTTCAAACATGGTCTGAGACACAGAGGCTGGCAAGGACCCACACAAGCCTTTGGTGGGGAGCAGCACAGGCAGGAGCCAGCAGCACCTTGTCCTGGAAAGCATGTTCTACCACAGAGGGAAGAGCACAGCCAATTCAGCAGGTTGGGTAAGTGATGCCCAGCAGAAGAGCTCCTGTGGCTTACAAAAGTAAACTGTCTGGCAGAGGATTTTTTTTTAAAAAAGATTTATTATTTATTATGTAAACAGTGCTCTGTCTGCATGTGTGCCTGCAAGTCATAAGAAGGTACCAGATCTCATTACAGATGGTTGTGAGACATCATGTGGTTGCTGGGAATTGAACTCAGGACCTCTGGAAGAGCAGCCAGTGCTCTTAAGTACTGAGCCATCTCTCCAGCCCTGGATTTTTTTTTAAAATAAGAAAGATTTAATTTTTACTTATTCGTTCGTTTGTTTGTTTTTATGTGTATTGGTGTTTTGCCTGCATATCTGTCTGTGTGAGGTGTCAGATCCCTGGAACTGGACTGACAGACAGTTCCTTACAACAGTGAGCTTCCCTGTGGGTGCTGGGAACCTGGGTCCTCCAGAAGACCAACCAATGTTTTGTTTGTTTGTTTTTCGAGACAGGTTTTCTCTTTCCTGGAACTAGCTCTTGTAGACCAGGCTGGCCTCAAACTCACAGAGATCCCCCTGCCTCTGCCTCCCAAGTGCTGGGGATTAAGGCGTGCACCATCACCGCCCAACATAACCAGTGATTTGAATAACCATTGAGTCATCTCTCCAGCCCCGATTTATCTTTATTTTTAATTATGTAAATGCATGTATATTTGCATGTTGACGTATTTACGAGAGTGGAGAAGCCCATGGAAGCCATAAGGGGGCCAGAAGTAGGTGTTGGATCCTCTGGAGCTAGAGTTACAGGTGATTGTGAGCTACCTGACATGGGTGCTAGGAACTGAACTGGGGTCTTCTGCAAGCATAATGTGTGCTCTAAACTGTGGAGGCCTCTGTTCAACCTCTGGTAGAAGATTCTTACATAACAACAGTGGCTAAAAGATAAATCTTCACCATGGAAAAAAAAGTGAACAAGACCCATAAACAAACAATTCGTGGAAAACTAAAATCATCATTAGACATGGAAAGTGTGTAAAGCCTTGCTGGGAATCAAAGAATGCCAATTCTTCAAATTGGCAGGCCCTTCTGGACACCAGCAGGAGTGTGGGTGAGACATCAGGACAACTGGCGTTCTTCTACAGTGCTTGCAGCAGGGTATGTACAGCAGGGTATGTGAAGCTGGGTTAACACAACTAGCCTCAGACTCACAATCTCTCAACATCTTTGGCAATTTATCCCAAGATTTACAAACAATGTCTTGTGTACACCAATTTTAAAAGATAGCACAAAAAAAGGAAGGTTCAAAATACCCACTGATCAAGTTAAGGCAGGCTATGCTCCATCCATAAAACAGGATACTTTGAAGGCCACTTGGGATGTTGTAATGTGTTTTTTTTTTTTCTTCTCAGTTTTTTTGAAACAAGGTTTTAATGTGTACCCAGGCTGTTCTGAAACTCACTCTGTAGACCAGGCTGGCCTCAAACTCACAAAAATCTGCCTTCCTCTCCTCCCTGTGCTACTAGCCCCCTCAGCAGGATGCTTTAGATAGGGCTCAGTGGCAGAACACTATCCTAGAAAGTGTACGCCCTGGGTTTGAGCCTCAATACTACAAAAAAACAAAATACTTTTGCAAAAAAAAAAAAACAAAACAAAAAATCTTTCTAATGGCTTGGGAATATGTTTATAACACATTCATTAAAATTTTATATTATATCCTAGCATATATAGTAATATTCCAATTTTATAAAAATTTTAAAAAGAACCAGAAGAAACTACACCAAAATGTGAGCAGCAGCTAACAGAAGGTTGTGGGAGGATTATAAGTCTTTCAGCTGTCTTTACACTCTCTCCTATATTATGGCTCATTTGTTAAAATGACCAGGTTATTTTTATAATCATCTCCCAATCCCAACACTAGAATAACATGTAAATAGAAGCCAGGGATGCTTACATAATAGACAATTTAAAACGAGCAGCTCTGGGGAGGGCCCCTCCCACTGTCCTGAAAGAGCATTTATGTGTTTCCCTGCATGCCCCAACCCAGGGCCAACAGCACAAGGCTTTGGAAGGCTGGGCCCATACCGGAAATGAATGCTGGGTCATGCATACAGAAGTGCTTTTCTTCTCAAATGCCATTTGACCTCTTCTATCAAACGTTCTGTTGCATCTGGATTTGATCAAAGTTACATAACTAGGGGAAGTGGCCTGGAAAAACACCTGGAGTAAGCAGGACACAGATTCTGTCAAGAGGTGAGGAGTGACAATGTAGGTAGGAGGTGAAGGCTTTGTTAGAAGAGAAAACTGTCCTGCAGCTGCCCCTGATCCTACAGGATGGCCTCCAAGCCCTCGCTCCATCCCCTCCCCAGTCCTGGTCCTCAAGTTAACAGCCAAAGCCCAAAGGGAAGTATTGCTCATGCATGCTTCTGGATGGAGACATCGAGTGCGGCCTCGGTTCAACAACAAAACCTTCCAGCCAATTCCCAGTCCAGGCTGATGTCAAAACTGACTCACGGTGCACCAATGCCAAGTTACTTTCTTCATTTCATAGTCAACTATGCTCGTCAACCATAAAAATGATCACAGCTCACAAGGCCAAACTGCAGAATGTACTCAAATCTGTGTTGCTCAAGACATTAACTTTCTGCCAGTCCCACTGTCAGGAAATCACCCCCATCACCACCACCAAGCTCGAAAGCTTCACTCAAAAGACTGCCTCAAAAGAGTTCCTCTCCTGTTGTCTCTGGAACTCTTTGGTGGTAGCTAATCCTTGGACAAAAAATGGCAGTGTGTGCTAGGATTCATTTTCTTCCCCATCACAAGCACTTCCTGCTATGTCCCTTTCAATCACACTTTAAATACATTTGATATGGATCTTTTAAAGGTGCCTGTTGTCCCCTTTAAGACCATTTTGTTCTCTTGCTGTAAATTAGCTGCTGCCCATTGGTGACACTCAGCAAGAGTTGCTACCAGTCAGTTGCAGCACCAAGAACTGGTGCCATCCGGAAACTACCTCCAAGCCACCAGAAAGCCTTGGCTCCACTAGGAGGGTATTGGACTATCAGGAAGTACGATAGAAGCCATACCACAAACCCCCCTGGGTCTGTATGAATCTCTTGTTTGGACAGTACTCTAGGAAAACGGTTTGGGTCTTTCGGGTATAAGTTAAAGATCGTTAAAGAAAAAAATCTCTTTTCAGGGTTATGAGTCACTGAAGAAAAATGTTTACAGAAGATTCTTGGATATGGCATATCTGGTCTAGACCACTGTGAGCGGATGTTGGCCCCTGAGTTCCAGGGGCAGGAGACTTCACTGTCCCAAGGGGAAGGGAGACTTCACCTCCAGGAAAAACATCCCTAGGAAGTTCCTGCCTTCCTGTTGGCAGAAGTACCCAGGGCAGCCAGCTGCACAGCGCTCACTGCAGTCCTCACCTTGGGCTTCGGGAGCCACTTCCGCGTGGGGGACGGGCAGAGCAGAGATGTGTCCCTGAGCACACAGGGCTGTCCCCTGCGTTCAGTCCAAGGACAGAAGTCCTGCCGCTTTAGCCTTATTCCCTTGGTGGCCCCTTTGAGATTTCCTCTGGCTCAAGGAATCTCTGCAATGCGCAGGTCTGTAAAACAGACCAGACCCTTTGCAAAGGAGAGGGCTTCGTGTTTTTAGCTTCTCTCTGTTCCAGCTGATGAGGTCATGCTCAGAATATTCTCAAGTCAGTCTGTAACTGCCTCCTACTCTCTTCCTAATGTGAACTTGGAAGAAAAGTATTATTTCCCACAATGTGTACTTGCTGAAAGCTGAAAGCAACTCCATCCCTTTTGTAACCCTTCACATACAGTTCAGATTATTTAAAAAACAAAACCATGTTTAAGCATAGTCTTTCCATTACCCTGACACCCAGCACCTGAAGCACCAGGTCATGAATGCAGAAGAGCTGGGGTGGAGAAGAACAGCAGAGCCATCCGGTGGCCTCTGGGCTGCTCCGTGAAAGACGCAGCTGCTGAGAACTAGCACAGCTGGAGAAGTAAACACCCAAGAGGGGGCCATGTCTCTGGGGTGCACTGATATAGAACTGATGGGGTCTCCTCGGGAGAGAAGACTGGAGACAGAGGCAGCACTTGAGAAAAAGGGGCTTATCCAAGGCCAGCCTGACACCCCAATCTCAATAAAAGCATGCTTCTTTATGAATGCCTCAGCTAAGAGACGCCAGGGAGCGCTGTCACTGAGGCAGCTGTGATGTGTGGATACCCGACCTCTGCTGGAGGCTGGCACTGTCTTCTGTTTCCTGTGTTCATAAAGCAAAATGGCTAGTTCCAGCTAGAGGCTAGTAAAGCAAAGATGGTCAATCTTCCCTTGCAAGGTCATGGGAACCTTTAGTCCCCAGTCTCCCAGAGTAACAACTTCTGCAAAGGGCTGCTCGAGGTGCCCAATGAGACCCAGAGACCACAACAGCTACCATGAAGAGTCCCCTGGAGGCTGGTGTATGTAGTGACCAGACCATACTTTCTCTTAAAATAATGCAGTTTTAGCCTGTCCTGCTTCTGGATATCAGAGGTACTAAATGAAATAGATTTCTATAGAAAACCTTTAAAAAAAAATTAAAAAAAAAGCTGAGTCATCCCAAGGTTTAAACATTTTCTTTGCAATCTTTCTATTATAATGAACTTACCCAGGCAATTCAAACAAAATGGAATTCTCCCTGAGCCTCTGACCTTGTCACACAGCTCCAATACCAACCTTTCTGAAGATATAATCCTTGTCTCCAAAATAAACACAAAGGGATTTTGTCTCACCCTTTAAGAATCTATTGCTGGGATGGAGAGGTGGCTCAGTGGTTAAGAGCACTTGCTGCTCTTGCAGAGGACTTGAGCTAGGTTTCCAGCACCCACATGGCAGGGGTGGGACTCATAGTTGCTTTAACTACAGCTTCAGATCTGACATCCTCTCTGGTCTCTGTGGGCATCTGCACACATGTGGCATACACATGAAAAAAATAAAAACAAAATATTTTTAAAAATTAATCTAGCTGGGTAGTGGTGGTGCATACCTTAAGTCCCAGCATTTGGGAGGCAGAGATAGGTGGATCTCTGAGTTCGAGGCCAGCCTGGTCCACAGAGTGAGTTTCAGGAAAGGCTCCAAAGCTACAGAGCTCCAAAACCCGTCTCGAAAAAACAAAACAAAAAAACCTACTGATGTATTTTGTTTTAGTTTCGCTTTTTGAGACAGGGCTTCCCTGTGTATCTCTATCTGTCTTGGAACTCACTCTATAGAACAGGCTGGTCTTGAACTCAGACATCTGCCTGCCTCTGCCTCCTGAATGCCAGAATTAAAGGTGTGCGCCACTACCACCTGGCTTAAAATTTAACCTATTATTAAAGAAGGCAATAATTTTGTGGAAATGGCTGTAAATATTTTTTTTTTAGTTTTTATGATTATTATGATTTGGAGAAGGTTCTCTCCTTTGACCTTTATGTAGTTCCTGGGTAGAACTGAGGTCATCAGAGTTGCCTGGCAAGCACTTTATGCATTCAGTCCACCTCGATAGCCTTCTAGACACCACCAGCTTCCAAAATCTCTCAGGGTACCCACCACCCATGCCCATGTCGGCAATTCCTCTTTCTGTACGGCACAGGACCCACTAGCTGCCCACCTCTATCCTACCAGTCATGTAAGGGTAAAAGAGTTTCCACAACATAAGGGTCCTTCTGAAAGACCAGTCACAATACTGCCTGTCACTCACTGGTCAGTTACTATTTTTTTGTTTTTTGTTTTAGAGACAGGGTTTCTCTGTAGTTTTGGAGCCTGTCCCGGAACTATCTCTTGTAGACCAAGCTGGCCTCGAACTCAGACATCCACCTGCCTCTGCCTCCCTAGTGCTGGGATTAAAAGTGTGTGCCACCACCACCTGGCCAGTCACCATTTATTAACAGTGTTATCCAGACAATGTTCAGAACATCTTGTGCCTTGCAAGGTAGGTGGCTATTGGCAGCTTTTATTGGACACTGCTCTTAAGCCTGCATGGACCTCAGAAAATGCACTGTCAGTCCTATCCATGGCAGGGAAACTTTAGGCTTCTCTTAAGCAGGTGTCAAGGCCCTGCAGGGTCTAAGTGGGGAGCCATATTCTCCCATCTCTCTATACCAGCCTCCCCAGCCCCAGCTGCCTCACCTGACTGATCTTGACAGACACCACTCCCTGCCCTGGCAAACCCTTCTCAGCCTGCAATATCCTCCAGGCCTTCCCATCTGCCACTGAACCTCCCTCCTGCCTCTGTGCTACTGCCCTATTACTGCTCCTTCTCAACACCTGAGCACTTGGTATTGACCCTGCCACCAGCTATCACACAACATGGAAGCTTCTTGTGTCCCTGGCTCGGGTTCAGATTAAAATCTCAGAACCCTTGTATCAAAGATGCTCCTTCCTTGGCCTGTACCAAGGACACCAACAGCTTCAGCCAACCAGACTCTCAGGAGGCGTCAGGACAGCACAGCAGAGCTCTGTGGGGAAGCTCAGATACAGAGCTCTCCATGTTTGTTAAGTCAGAACTGAAAAAATGAACTTTAACAGTCTGTCAGGCCAAACAAAGGTAGCAGAAATAGGACAAAGCAACCTGACCAAAAACTCTCTAGCACAGCCCAGAGAACACCAGGAGTTGTCTTCAATAAAACATTAGCTATGGTCAAGATCCTAGCCAGGGTAGGACATGTGTCTATGCTTTCAAACCAAACAGGCAGACAGTGTGGTGCAGCCATGGATGTCTCTATGGACTGCACCAGAAGTTCCTGCACTAGCTGCACACTCCAAGTGGCCATTGTGAGTATGCTGACCACACAGGGTTTTCAATCTGTCTCAGACTATGTACAGCAGACTGAGAGTCAGGGATGGTTCTTTGTCCTTTGTGTGTCTTCTGGGTCCCTTGGGACCTGACTGAACTGGACCACCCAATGGTGGCCAACTCCTCCACAAGGTCTCACTCCATTAGTATTTTTATTGCTAATTTGGGTCACTGAAACACAGAAAAAAAGGGCAAGTGACTCTTCCTGTCACTCTACAACTACGACGTCGCCATGCAAGGAAACAGAGCCGAGCAGTGGAGCACTGTTAAAGGTGGGTAACGTGTGCTAAGGAGTCCCTTACTATCTGCTTTTGATAAGACTTAAAATTTCCATGGGGTGGGGGAACTGCCACTCACACGGCTCACACCTATGACTTCAACACTTGAGAAGCTGAGGCTGGAAGACTACTGTCAGCTTGCGGCCGCACAGGCTACATGATCCCTGTCTCAAATAAATACAAAAATTTACGAGTATATTTTATAAATTGCTCGTTTGTGAATTATGATTAATTACGTAGGGAAATTAAATTTTTCTAGTGTCTTATTTGATCTTTAGTTCTAGTTTTGCATAACGTGTGCTTGCGTGAGTGTGCCTGCGCACATATGTATATGGTAGGTTTTGTGGGGAGGTGGTTGTTTTGGTTTAGAGATCGTATTCACTATGTTGGCTGTCCTGGAACTCATTAGGTAAGACCAGGGGGGCCTCAAATTCACTGCCTCTGTTTCACAAGTACTGGGATTAAAGGTGTGTGCACCAGGTCCAGCATATGAATATTTGTGTGTATTATGAAAATGAGTGTGTGTACACATGTTATATATAAAGAGCCTCCTCATAACCCTCCTTTAGCAGCCCCAGCCCCATGCTGGGGTTACAAGCATGAGCACTAGCCTGGTTTAGTGATATATATTTCAAATCTGTTTTTCTATTTCTCCACATCTGTCTCAGATCAATGATTATACTAGTTCAATTACAGTGACTCAATTTTAGTGTGTAAACATCTAGGGCTGTGAAAACAGTCCCTCTGCAGAAGAGAAATAAGGTACTAACCAAAACTTAACGGGGGTGCTTCATGCACTATTAAAATATTCACCGTGGGACTAAGGAGGGCTCAAGGGAAGAAAGATATTTCCAGCTTAATCTAAGAAGAGGGGCTGGAGAGATGCCTCAGTGTCTGAGGTCCCAGGTTCAATTCCTAGCACCCACACAGTGGCTTACGGTCACCTGTAACTCCAATTCCAGGGGATCAGATGTCCTCTTCTGGCCTCCATAGGCACCAGGCATTGCATATAGTACACAAACATACATGCAAACAAAACAACCAGAAGATAAATAATGAAATTTTTAAAAATTTGAGAAGACAAAGTATTAGTTTTATTGCATATGCACTTTAAACATTTCAGAATAATTTATTAACAAGAAGTAGCACGGGTGGATTCAGCTCAGTTCTATCATTACTGCAGCCATCGGAGAGACTAAGAAAGCCTCCATTTCAGATTGCTAAAGAACTGTTTACAATAACAACATCTTCCATTTGTCGGCTCTTGTTCCGTGACAGGCTCTGTATTGAACAGTTTACATGACATCTCTCAACAATGAGGTGGAAACTACTATGAGCCTCATTATATAAATGGGAGCATGTCAGCTCAGAGAACACCATGCCTAAATCATCTGAGAGGACGCCTGGCTCCAGAACTGCCTGTCCACACAGCAGGGACCTAGGGGAAGAAGGTCAATGCAGCTAGGGGTAGAGGAAAGGCTGCTAGAGCACGGAGGAAAGCCTGATGTTGCTAGGGTTTGGAAGGGGAAGCCCAATAATATTTGAGGGCACCAAAGAGCAACCCCAGTTAGTAGAAATACACATATTTGCCTCAGCTGTTTTTAAAGTTGTCAACAGGGTTCTCACAGATCCTTAAACCAGTCCACAGGCTAGAACAAGAACGTCTCCCTGACCTGGACAAAGGAAATGGAAGCCAAGCAAGTCAGAACCACATGGAGGATCTTCTAAGGCCAAATTCTAAAGTGCTGCCACCAAAATGATCTAGTGGCCTTTGCTTGGGATGTCAACAAGGCTAGTCTGAGAACTAAGTGAGGTTATCTGGTGCCACATACTACTGTCACATCGTAAAAGCTCAATGATATTCACATAACCCAAATTACAAAGACTGGCCTGCTACGTGACAAAAAGAGTTCTAACCAAGGGAAGCAAGTGTGTGACCTCAGGAGAGTATTCAGAGTCCAGTTGTAAAAGCAATGTGGCTGGCACTGCAGGAGGCACTGGCTGGACAGTCTCATGCTGAGAAGCTTCAGAGTGGGCTCTTCAAATAAATGAGAAAGGTCGGCAAGAGTTCACTCTGCGGACAGCATACCAGAACCCATGTACCTCCTCACACCGTGTGGATGAATACAAACAAGGGCGGTAAAACTGAGTTCAAACTGTCTTTCATGTGCCCAGGGCAAAGAATAGTTGACAAGATTGGGGTTCAAAGTAGACCAAAGACCAAAACTGATATGGTCATTCTGAACAGATACTTCAGAGAACAAAATTCCAGCATCATGAAGGCTTCTTAGGAATATAAGTTACTTCTAGAGGGGCATAGTTTTCTTTTAGAAAAACAACAAAAATATAGTGATTGACTCTAGGAAAAAAACAGGAGGACCAATTACTATTCATTAGATCCTCTGTCAGTTTGCTTGGAAAACATTACTAGCCTGCTGCTTTATGGAAGAAGGTGTTCACCAGTGCCAGCTGCAGAAGGGGAAGACTGGTCTCGTGCAGGAACGAGCTGGGAGTTTCTGAAGACAATGTGTCCCAGGGGGTTAAGAGTGGGTTTTCTGGGACAGGCACTGTGGTACAAGCCTGCAATCCTAGGCGCTCTGCATTCTGAGGCAGGAGGATGCCAAGGTCAAGGCCTGTCTGTGTTATACATTGAGTTCATGGCCTGCCTGGACAACCTGGCAAGACCCTGTCTCAAAATTCAAAAGTTGGGAGGGTCTGTGGGTATAGTACAAGGTCCTGGGCTCCAATGCCTAAAATTTATTTATTTTTTTAAGTTGATTCCTTGGAGCCAGATGGCACAAATTCAAATCCTGGCATCAACACATGTCAGTTCTGTCACCTCAGGGATGTCTCCTAACCTTTTGGCGCCTCAGTTTCTTACCTACAAGATGTCAGGGCCACCACAGCCACCTAACAACTACTACTGCCTATGCCCCCTAAGCCTTTTCTTGACAGCTAGGCCGAAGCAGCAGGGAGCATGGATTGGTGATAACGGAAAACTCACCATATTCAATTCTCTCCCTGGCCTGGGATGCTCGGACTCTGAGTGGGTGTCGATGAGCTGATTGATTGACTTAGGATGTTAGTAGGAAATGAAAAGCCTGGATTATTTCTCCAGATGCTGGCAAGGTCTCTCTTCCCCAGAGACAGACAGCACTTCCGTCTTTAAGACATAATTATGGAGGCTGGCTTGATTCTCTCAGTTACAGAAAAGAATTCCAAACTCAGTGAGCAGAAAGAGCTCCTGGAGAGATACTTCCTGGAAAAAGTCTCACTGTGTGGACACTTCTTTGGGACTTGACTTTAGAATTCACTTTTAAGGCGTGCTGGAGTAAGACTTAGATTTTCTTCCTGCTAAAACAATAATTAAACTAGCCAGATATGCACTAAATCCCACTTGATTCCCAGGAACAAGCAGATGTGCAGGCGAAGTCGAGCTGTGCCCTGACTGCAGCTACAGAAGACCATTCATCTCGGCTCCAGCGGAGCCCTCAAAATGGAGATGATAGAGCATTGCGCTAACTGGATACAGATGGGCGGAGAATGTGCACAGAATGTGGAGCAACTGGGAAAGTAAGCAGTGTATTAACTAAAGATGACTCTGGCTGCTCAGATGCCAATTTTGGGGGACAAATAAACCATCTCCTCCCTTCAAATGTTAGACTCTGACTGAGCTCATGCCATCCATATGAGGCTCCTCTAAGGGATCCAGTCCCTGAAGTCCCGGGGAGGGGACAATGTCGTGAGTACAGCTTGCGACAAAGGGAAACACAGTCTACCTGTGTTGGGCACTTAAGTTTGAGATGAGTTATGTGGGGGCTCTTCAGGCCTTTGAGTCAGAGTAGAAAAGGAAAGAAAAACAGGTTAGAGAACTGAAAAGTCTCTATTTCTCCCTCATTTCTAGAAAGAGAAAGACTAGAAAACAGTAGAAACCAAAGTTGTCCTAAAATAAACTTGACATTTTTATTTCTATCTGAACTCCTACATCAAACAGTCAGGACGCCTGGGCACCACCAGGCCTGGGAGTGCTTCTGCCCTTCTGGAGAAGGCAACAGTCCCCACAAAAGGTCGACTATGTCCTAACAGGCTTGGCCAGGGCCCAGCTCCCAGCACCCTCCACTCATCCTCCCCATTTGTCATCCTTTTAGATTAGAACAAAACACTAAGGACGACAGGAAGAGGGCATGGAGTCAGAGGGATGAGAGTAAAGCAGGAAAAGCAACAGGCTCCCGACTCTTAAGTTTATGCAAAGAACCAAACATTAGGAGCTCTCCCACCAAGCACCAAACTGGACGTTCTAAAAACTCCTGGAAACACCAAGCAAAACCATTCTATTCTCCTCCTTAAAAGACTGAATTTCCAAGACCTCTTCGTGGTCTGCAGAAAGGTGGGGGTGGGGGTAGAAAGTTCACACTAAATTCTGTACCCATAAATGGTAGAGCGGGATCCCTTTGTAAGCGGCACTTGGTGGAGGCCCACCTTTGTGACACATAATTCCCACTTGGCAGCGGAAACTCCACAACGTGGGCTCACGAGGACCCTAAAGATTGGCTTTTTTAAACTTTCTGGGCGGGAGACGCACCATGCGCTAGGGCCTCGCCAGCACCAGAGCCGCGGCTCTCCCTGGGGAGTCCGCTGGGCCAGCCAGCGCCTGCGGCGGCCTCAGAAGGAGAAATCTGGGGACCAGGAGCGCGCAGGGCAGACCGGGCGGGTCTCCCGCTCGGGTAGGGATTTACCTTCCAGGTAGCAGCTGGAAGACGAGGAGAGCCCCTTCTTGGATTTGCAGCCCACCAGCTTCAAGCAGATCTCCAACATGGTCCCGCGGTCGCGGCGAACGTCCAGCTACCCCGCCGCCCCGGGCCCCCAGCCCCGCCAGGCCGCGCTCGCCGCGCTCGCCGCCCCGCCTGCGCCCAGGCCCGCGTCCCGCCTCCCGCCTAGGCCGGTAACAAAGGGCCCTGCGCCCCGCCCCTCCCGCCTCTTAACCCCTTCCTGGCCAAGGGAAGGCAGTGGCCCCAAGACCTCCCCAGCAGCTCCTGTCGCGTGTTGGGTTGGGTAAGGACAGTGAAAATGCAAATTCCTCCCGAGTTACCAAGACTAGTCTCATTTATATTGGGGGAGCGACTGTGATTAAGCCTAAAGTGGGTGTCTGAGGAATGTGAACAGTCAGGGCTAGAACCCACAGGAATACCGAATACCGGACGCTGCTCCAACCATTCATTTAGACCAGGAGATGTGAGTTTAAGCTTAGGGAATTCCGTCTCCACAGTGAATGTTCACTGTGGGCTGGAATGGCGGCTGGCCCTTCGTGACCTCATTTTCTGGAGAACTTTCCCTCTTTTTGGTGCCATGGGCAATCAGTGTTTGAATCCATTTCATGGTGGCACTGAGTTCTTATCTTTTCCTAGAAGCTGACTAGAGCAGGTTACCAACAAGATTTTAACTAAGCAATAATCATAACAGAGGGCTACTGGCACAGATTGAGAGTCTAGATTGGTGGGAAACATGAGGTCCCAACTACAGTCAACAATTTAATAAAAAGTTGCCCAAGTTCCAATGACAAAGGGAAAATAAACTTATGAAATAATGTCACATAACTAAAAATCTGGCCTACATCCTCTAGCATACAAAGAGCTGACCTATAGCAGGATGGTTTTCTATAAGACTACCCCCCATGTGTCTTGCCAACCACAGGGCATGTGAGCCATAATCCTGAGAGGAAAAGTCAGATCATGATTCTTCATGTGAAAACAGACAAGAAGGTCACATGGTGCAAACCCGAAGACAAGCACTTAGTCAGGGTCTGCCTGGTTCCAAAGTTTGGCCTCTGGACCAGTGGGTTAGGTGCCCCTCCCACTAAGAATCTAGCTTCCAAGCACTGGATAGCTGGATCTGTGAAGTTATCATGACCTATTTCAGAGAAAGTCTTGGTTAAGGGACTCTAGTTCCAAAAGAAAGAAAAGCTGGGCAGTGGTGGCACTCAGGGGGCAGAGGCAGGCCTGGTCTACCAAGTGAGTTTCAGGACAACCAGAGCTACACAGAGAAACCCTGTCTCCAAACAAAACAAAACAAAGTGGGGAGGGGCTAGCCTACTCTACAATGCTGAGAGCTAGGGAGTCTGGAACACCAGGCACAGTGAAGGAACAAGGTCTCTACTTAGGTCTGCTTAAACAGCAGATGTCATCAGCTGTCCATGTCTGTCACAGGCCTCTCATCCAGGATGCCATGCACTTTTTGAAAGTGAAATTTGTCTGTGCTGAAGCCCAGCCTTGGCCACTAGAGCAGGTGCCAGACCAGGCCTCATGAGCACCCAGCGCCTACAGAACCGATGCCACTCCATCATCTGGAGACAAAGAACCAGAGTGACCAGGAGACAAGCATGTCAACTGGATACATTCCTGATTCTGGGAAAACATTTTCTGTGAGAGTCCACATGCTGGCTGACTAGTGTTGTCTTGAACCTTCTATCCTCCACATAGTGCCAATGATAACATTGAGAGGTGTGCTACTGATACAAACACAACAAATGATGCAGTACCTATCTATTCTGCTACCATTTTGCAAGTTCAAGGGTTTTGGATCAGACTATAATGAAGTCTGTCATATAGCATATCAGATCACAGGGTTATATTCAGATTGGCAGCTAAATGCCAAGAACTACACATTAAAAGGCATTCTGGAATTCTAACCATACCCTTAAATACTGCTCTTTAATACAAGTCAGACATTTATTCACATGTGCTGGACTTCACACTGGGATTAAGCTTGTTTTTAAAAGCACATAACTACTACTAATATTCTGCACTATGGCTACAAGTCCAAACCCTTTATAATTTAGATATAAAACTATTCATCGGCAGGCCTGGCAATACACTCTAAGTGGCAATAATCATGGTAGCCATTACAAGTGGCACAGCAATACAACAGACTGAGCTACTCCTTCCAGATACAGTCTTTCTGTACTCTGCCAAGATGGAAAGGGCACTGTGTGCATGCAAGCAATCTCACTTTTCTCAAGGAAGAAAGGCCTGAGGGCTGCACCTCTAGTCAGCCCAAAGCAGAAAGTCAATGACTGAAAAATAAAACAGGTCAGGCATGGGGACCATGCTTGTAATTCTAACACTTGAGAGGCAGAGGCAGGAACATTGCTACAAGTTCAAAGCCAGCCTGGGATACAGCTAAAATTCTAGACCAGTCAGGGCTATATAATGAGACTATGTCTCAAAGCAAATAGAAACAAGACAGGTAACAGAAGCAGAAAGGAAGAAGGACCAAGGCTTATGTGCTGTGTCACTGCCATCTGGGAAATCTACAGACTTGTGCCGTACAACCAGTGCGTGCAAGGGGCTCAGAGACCTCAGAGTGACTTGAGAATCCTGGGCAGTTTCATTCTCCCTGTCCATACAATACCTAAATGTAACAAAATAAAAGTTTAAAATGTATTGATAGAGGCCACCCAGCCATGTTGAAAGTGTGGTCCATGAATGAACCAGACACCTAAGTTGCTGTGCCTGCTCACGACATATTCCTGTCTGAGTTGCAGCCTACTGCATCGACTGTGTAGGAAAAACTGCTAAAGCCCCAGAGGACCCTGTGCCTCTGAAACCAGAGGCCATTCTGGACAAGGGAAACACTGCTGTTGGATTTTATCAGGGATGGGACAGATGGGGATGGACGGGTTTCATGAATTTAGAATTTACTCATCTGAAAACAACCTGTAGATTTAATAAATATGTCACAGCAGAGTAAGTTAACAAAAAGAAGACTCTGAAGATTTTAGATTGGATTTATTTTAAATTTCAGGTTCAGTCTCTTTTAAAAAAAAAATGGGGCAGGCATCCACCATAGCTCTCTGGGTGGCGGGACTGGGGAGGGATGGTGGGTGGAAGGGGGGCAGGTGAGTCTGACAAGAGGTCTGGGAGGGCCCTCCACAACTGAGTCCTGCATTCTTGTCAGCACAGCTGGTCATGCTGGGGGAACAGGGGTGGCTTGTTTCACAAGCATGGGTCAACACAGCCCAGAGCCTACAGTCTCTCATTCATCGGCCAGTTTCTCTAGCTCGGTGCATGTGTCTGATGTGTCTGTCCAGAGAATCAGACAGCTGAACCCCTCACAACAGCCATAGCACTTTACTGCCCTACAAGGGAACATGTGCCCCTGGTAAGTCTCAGAACATTTTCGCCAGATAGAACTATTTGTTGGTCACCAGTCATGGGTCACTAAGGTTCAGTGACTCCAGCCTGGGAAAGCCAAGTAACTGACAAGGCCAAGCAGCAGAGATTGGATGAGCCTGGACATACTGGAGATCTGTTTGAAGCTGGTGGGCTGCAAATCCAAGAAGGGGCTCTTCTCATCTCCCAGCTGCTACCTGGAAGGTAAACCCTGGCCAGGGTTCAAGGACCTGCCAGGGCTGTCTTGCCCCAGCCCTATGTACTCCCTCTGAGGCCACTGCAGCAGGCACCTGTGGGTTCAGTGGACTCATTCAAGCTTCAGCCTCCATGCAGTTCTGGGAGTGATCATTAAGAGTGGACTGACATTGGAAATAATGCACAGCAAACTGAAGCATCGTTCCCCAGAGGACCCTGCATCAGTTGGGGACA
This sequence comes from Myodes glareolus, assembly GCF_982192425.1. Lineage (NCBI taxonomy): Eukaryota > Metazoa > Chordata > Mammalia > Rodentia > Cricetidae > Myodes > Myodes glareolus. The sequence goes on from NC_142046.1 coordinate 13,798,626, forward strand.
GCACTCTTGCATGAGCACTCAGAATCAAGAATGACGGGAGAACCAGGCAGTGGTGACGCACATCTTTATCCCAGCACTGGGGAGGCAGAGACAGGCAGATCTTTGCAAGTTTGAGACCAGCCTGGTCTTTAGAGTGAGTTCCAGGACAGCCAGGCCTACACAAAGAAACTCTATTTCAAAAAACTTAAAAAATAGGCTGGGCGGTGGTGGCACACGCCTTTAATCCCAGCACTCTGTGAGGCAGAGGCACCTCTGTGAGTTCAAGGCCAGCTTGGTCTACAAGAGCAACCTCCAGGACAGGCTAAAAAGCTACAGAGAAAACCTGTCTCAAAAAAACAAAAAAAAAAAAACCAAACAAACAAAAAAAAAAAAAAAAGAAAAGAAAAGAAAAAAGAAAAAAAGAAAAAGAAAGAAAGAAACAAAATAAAAAACGAGAATGACTGGGAAAAGCCCAATCTGAGGGACTCTGGGAGGAGTGTCAGGTCTGGAGGCTGTCCTAAGGATAAGAAATAGGTTAATTTTTGAAGGGTAAGATCACTGGATGTGGGTCAGGAGCAGCATCTTGGGTTCAAATGTCACAAAGCCTCATCTTTCATCTAAAGCCAGCCCCCTCCACCCCATACCCTCACCAGCCTCCCCTACACAGAGCAACGATGCTCCTGGTCTACTCCATCCCCTTGGGATATTTAGGCTGAAATTTTCAGTGAGGACTCACAGCAAATTCTTTCTTTTTTTTAAAAATATTTATTTATTATGTATACATAATTCTGTCTGCGTGTATGCCTGAAGGCCAGAAGAGGGCACCAGACCTCATTACAGATGGTTGTGAGCCATCATGTGGTTGCTGGGAATTGAACTCAGGACCTTTGGAAGAGCAGGCAATGCTCTTAACCACTGAGCCATCTCTCCAGCCCCCAGCAAATTCTCTTTCTAGAAAAATCTCATTATAATTTGGGAGGTGGGAGCAAGGGGAACAAGAGGCCAGCCAGTCTAGGCTAAGGAGACACCGTCTCAAGATACAAAACAAAAACCTTATTTTATATATACATATTTCTATATACACATATATGACTTTATTTTATAATTAAACAGTATAAACATATTTGTTCAAACAAATCTTCCAGTTTGATAATGAGTAATATTAGTGTGCTCATGTTATTTTTTACTTTTAATCAAAATACTATATATACTTGGTTAAAAAAACAAGCAGCATGAAGGTTCTTTTAAGAATAAAAATTAAGCCTAGAAATGGTAGTGCTCACCTTTGATTACAGCACTCCAGAGGCAGAGGCAAGTGGATCTCTGTGAGTTCAAAGCCAGCCCAATCTACAAAGCAAGTTCCAGGACAGTCAGGACTACACAAAATAACCCCGTCTCAGAAAGGGTGAATATATATATAATGTAACTATAAAATCATTGTTAAGAGAGAGTATATGTACCACAGCATGCTTAAGGAGGTTGACGGACAACTCTGTAGACTCAGCTCTCTCTTTCCACCTTTATGTGAGCTGAATTGAACTGGGAATTGAACTCAGCACTAGGCTGTATTATGCGCTAAGCACTTTTAACTGCTTGAGCCCACTTTTTCCTTAGAATTGTCTAACTTCTATTTGTTATTATTATTACTTAATTCTCCCTCTCTGGAATTGCTGCCAGAATAGCACTGATGCCCTGGGAGGATGTTTTTAACCTCATTATTGCCTCCCTTGTCTTGCATGTTATATTTGAATGTAAATTTGATTTTCAAGTCTTCTGTTAAATTTTAAATTGTGGTTATAATGTTTTATTTTATTTGTTTTTTGAGATATATTCTCTCTACATTGTCCTGGCTGTTCTGGAACTCACTATGTGGATCACACTAGCCTTGAACTCACAAAGATTCACCTGCCTCTGCCTCCTAAGTGCTGGAATTAAAGGCATATGCCACTATGCCCAGGTAATGTTTTTATTAGTAAAAAATTGATTCTTAGGACTTTAGGGACAGCCTCAGCTACACAGTGAGTTCAAGGCTTGCTTGGACCATATAAAACTCTGCCACACCAACAAGAGATTAAAAGCAATAACAAAGGCACTAATTTTTTTCTCCTGTTCAGTAGCATGTGTTCTTTGATGTTGTGCTGTCCCTGAGGATTGTGAAGAACCATTCTTTTGAACTCCTTCTGTATTGCCTCTATTCCCACCAAGTTCTTCTTTGTATGTATTTTACTCTCTGTTACCATTTGGAGATTTCTCTAAATATCCAATGAAATTTGGTTGCTCATTCATTATTTACAAAGACTTGAGACTGAAGTCCTGTATCTCAAAGAGACTCAACACCTAAAGACTCTGAGGGAAGGAGCTGAGCAACCACCAGTGCTGTACTGGTATCTAGAGGATACTTTTCTGGGGCCATTCCTTTTTTTTTTCTTCTCCCCAGAAAGAAGTACTTCAATCTCCTCTCTGTTAAGGCCTTACCTAGCAGGCACTGGAAGAGAGCTGGGAATCTCACTAATGTAGACTTTCAACAATAAATCCCGTTCTTGACCACTCTACTATTACTAACCACAAGATTGCCTGAATCCAGCTGCATTTCGGACTCCTGAGTTCACAGCCTTATGGGAATCTATCACATGTGGCTGTGCAGGGCTGGGGAGCCCCGTGAGAAATCTGAATATCTCTCTGGCAGGTTGTCCTCTATGGCCCTGATGCCTCTGATTTCCATCAGTGCTCTAGCTCACATCTTACTACGGGCTTACTCTCAGAACCTAGGCTGTAGCATCCTGCATTGTCATAAGTCTGCTACCACTCTTGGCTGCCTCCCACTTCCTGAAAATGCTGTCACTTCTGTTATTCACTCCTGTCTCCTTTTGGGCTCCTTTTGTCCTTATACATCTTCAATTAAAAAAAAAAATCTTTCTCTGTGGGGTTGCTTATACTCTGAGGACTCAGAAGTCTGCATCAGAAGGATTGTCATTAGTCTGAGGTAAAGCTGAGCTCCATAGTAAGGCTGTCCCTGGAAGAGGGATAGAGAAACACTCACTTCTCACAAACAGTTTTCTGCATCTTACAGGCGATACAGCTGTGACTAGGGTTAAACGACTTGCATGGAGTCTACACAGCATCCTGATAGCAAGAACAGAACCAAAATCCCCAAATCCCCTCATTAGACGGCATCCACTCAATCCCATAATTAAAAGAACATGATGGGGGTGAGGAGATGGGTTAGTCATGCAAGCTCAAGGACCTGAGTGTGGACCTCCAGCACCCACCTAAAAGCTGAGCATGGTGGGATGTCTGTAACCCTGGTACTGGGAGGTAGAGCCAGCAACACCCCTGGGGTCTTCTGGACAGTCAGTCTAGTCCAACCTGGAAGCTCCAGGCTTAGTGAGAGACCCTGCCTCAAAAAATAAGATGAGAGTGAATGGAGAAGGCAATGTTGGCCTCTGACCGTAACTCAAACCATACACATACAGAAATGTACGACACAGAAATGTGTAAGGTATGATAAGAAGAACACTGGGCTGGAAAACTATTTAAAACTTGTTGCCGTGAACAGGTCTCAGATCTCAGCTTTGCTGATAGAGGATCATCCAGGCTCTAAATTCTTCAATCCATTCATATCTGCACCTTTAATTTAATTGCAATTAAAGTTTAACTGTAAATAGGAATATCATTAAACACAAATAGCACGGAGCACTCTTGCTCAATTCAAAAGCTTAAATCCAACTTGAAGTGGTTTTCATGTGTGCACAAATGTCTGTGTTCTTGTACTTGGTTACGTTCTGCAGTGAGGCTCAAAGAATTTTGTTTCAAATTACTAAGTCATGTTTGTTTTCTTCTGACCTGAATATTAAATAAGATTTAAGTCTCCATAGCCAATATGGTGGCACAACCCTTTAAGTCCTAACATCCTTGCCTTCAGAAGAACAAGGCAAGAGGATCACGAAGTCTAGGTCAGTACTGGCTGGTAGCCACCCCCCCCACCCGACTGTGTGCATGCACACACCCACACCCACACACAGAGAAACATCTGCGAAACAAAATGTCTCATGGGGGATCTTAGGGCCCAAGTAGATATTGTTACCCTATCATCCTTTTGCTTTAAGACCAGCACTGTGTTTGACTACTGGGGTTTGGTTAACTTGGAACTGGAAAGCTAATGGTTAATGCCTTTCCTCTCCTTCCCTAAGACTAAAGGAATCTGCGGAGCAGCAGCAAAACTCGCCTGGGAGATCACATTACTTTTGGGGGTGGGGAATAAGGCAGCTGGAGAGAAGTGTAGAGAGAGGGCTCCAAGGGAAAGAAAACAAGCTGTCCAACTGGCTCCACAGTGTAAACCCAGCAGGGAGGAGGTAGAAGCGCCATGTTTACTCAAGTTATCAGGCCACAGTACCCTCCCTTGGTCTGGCAGCCCAGTATCCACGAAAGCATAAGCGTGGTACCTGAGGAGTGCAGATCATGTTCACATCTTAAAAATGAGCAGCACTGACGTTTATCGGCAGTGTTTTAGACACACATAAGGATGGGTGGTTCAGCCTTCCTTATGTTCAGAAAAGCAAGGACAGCATTGAGTGAGACAGCCTACTCTTTCTCCTTAAAGTGACAGACTAGACACATCGGTCCAGAGCTACATTATGAACACAGAAGAGAAGGCTGCAGTTGGCCCTGAAGACTGCTCACCAAAGAGCACCGTGCTTAGGGCCAGAAAAGGGCAAGGCAGGTCTAGGCTCCTGTGCCCCTAGGAAACTAAGCTTGCTTCCCGAAGTTCACCGGGTCACCTTTCCTACCAGTTAGCACAGAATACCCATAACACAGGATCTCCAAGTGATTTCACATTCCCTAAGTGTGACAGTAGTGGTTTTGTGTCAGCCAGAGAACTGATTCCTGGGCGTGTCTGTGAGGACAATTTAGGAAGGGATTAGCCTTGCTGGAGTTAAGGGACCACATTCATCCTATTAGCAAGGGACCTCACAAAGGCAGAAAATGTGAGGTGACATTTGCCTCCCTGCACCTGGCTTCCTGAACACGACAGGATATTCTGCCCCCCCCCCCCCCCCAATGCTCCCATTTCCAGCCCTTCAGTCTCACACTACACTTGGCTCTCAGGCTTCTGAAAACACCACCAGCTTTCCTGGGTCTCCAGCTTGCGGACAGTGGGACCCCGGAGCCTCTATTTTCATGAGCCAAGACTTCTGATAAGTCTCTCCATGACATAGGGAAAATGGTATAAGTGTGAGAAAACAAAAGCCAGGTATTCTACCATGGATCTAATGCAGAACTGCACTCAAAGTGCAGAGAACCCTTCCTGCCCTGTCAGACAGTGTTGAAACTGATTTAAAATGGGCAAAAAAGTCATGTTACCTACAAGCAAAACAAATGGCTGATAAGCACCCAAAATGAGCACAGTGACAGGTCAGGCATGGTGAGACACACCTTTAATCATATCAGGTTCAAGACCAGTCTGGTCTACATAGTGAGCTCCAGACCAGTCAAGAGATACACCATGAGATCCTATCCCCTAAAAAAGTTTAGCATCAATGTCCAAGGAACAGAAACACTGTGAGCTCCCACCCCATGCCCACTCCAAGGGCTACAATAATAAACCAAGTGCTAACAAAGATGTAAGGAAATGAAAATGCATAGTCCCTTTGGAAAGGAGTTTGGCAGTCTATTAAAAATTTGAGATAAAGTCAGGTGTGGTGGTATATTTACTCAAGCACCCAGGAGTATAGGCAGACAGATCTCTGTGAGTTGGAGGTCAGCTTGTTTTGTTTTGTTTTGTTTTGTTTTGAGACAGGGTTTCTCTGTAGCTTTGAAACCTGTCCTGGAACTCACTCTGTAGATCAGGTTGGTCTCAAACTCATAGAGATTCACTTGCCTCTGCCTCCAGAGTGCTGGGATTAAAGGTGTGTGCCACACCCCCACTGCAAGTTCAGTCTGTTCTACATATCAAGTTCCAGAATATCTAGGGTTACATAAAGAGATCATGTCTCAAAAAAACAAAAGTTGAGATAAAACATTATGAGACCCAGCAATTCTACTCCTAAGCATCAACTGAAGACAAACAGGAGTACATCCATACAAAAACTTTAAGTGAAAGTTCACAGCAGCCTTATTCACCAAAGCCCCAAGTGGGAAACAACCTAAATGTCCATCAAGTGGCAAGTGAATAATCAAAACTTGTATCTCAATAAAGGGATAAAATTCAAATAGTGGGATAATATCCCAATAATGGAATTAAAAAATGAAAAGGAATGAGGTACTAATGCATATGCTACTACATGAATACACCTCACAATTATGATAATGGGCTGGGAGATGGCTCAGTCACTGAAATGTTTGCTGCATATCAGGAGAACCTAGCTCCATCCCTGCACCCTCAGACAAAACCAGGTATGGCAGCATGCACTGGGGAGTGCAAACAGGATGACCTTCCAGTTACTCAGGTGAGCTCCAAGTTCAGGAGTTGCCTCAAAAAATAAGATAGAGACAGAGGGAACACCCAATGTTGACCTCTGGCCTCTGCATGCATATGCACACATGAATACACACACACACACACATGCACGCTAAAAGAGAAAAGCTAATCACAAGAGAAGACATATTGCATGGAACTCATGTACAATGTTTAGGAAAGATATATCCATAAAAAGAAAGAAATCATATCTGTGGTGGCTAGGACTTGGCACAGGGCAGACTGCAGAGAAACAGAAGGGTCTTTGGGAAAATGAAAATGCTTGAAAACTAAGTTGTGGTTATAGTGTGTACATTACATATTTACTAGAAATTACTAACTTATCCACTAAAATGATAAACTTTATGTCATAAATTACACCTCAGTAAAACTGCTAATAAATCATGGGGAAAGCATTGTGTTCTAGGACAGAAACCTTTTCCTAGTTGAGTGTCATAGAGAAAGCTTAGAAACACACTAGTGTGGATGGCTGGCTCCCTGCTGCAAAGACAGGAAAGCCAAGTTCTGTGTGTTGTTGCTGGCTGGCACTTGGCTCATTTTGAGACTCATCTAATGGGGCCACGGAACTATCCCACTTTCCCACACTCCTGACACCTTCCAACAGTCAGTACAGCTACAACAGGGGTTTTTGCTAGGGACTGGGGGAGGGGTGCTGCACATGCAGATGAGGCCATCAAGACAGTGGGAGCAAGAGACAACGCTCAGGCTGATCACAGGAGAGACACAGGAGAAGCCAGTGCCTGGTACAGTGGGGACCAGCGGGGACCAAGACTCCAAGTGTGCCTCCCACTCAGGAAGCATGGGATGCTCTCCGTGGCACCCCAGCTTCCTACACTGAGCCTTCAGAGACAGAAGGCAATGCTCACATACCACAGTTCCGAGTGCTGAATTCTTCTGGAAACCAAGTGTTGCGGAATTGAATGGGGTCAAAAAACATACATGACTTAAGATCTACTGCAGGAAAATTTTTAGATAATAAACACCATGTTCCTAAAATGTTGAGAAGCAGCCGTAACCAATTAGCTATGGAGATCAATTAACAATTAGTATTTCATAAATCACAGACTTATAATAAACAAAGGAATTTTGAGAATAAGATAATTAGGAGTTTTCAGTCCTGATGAGACACTCGCTGATAAACAACACTTGTGCAAGTCTGGACTTAAGCTTACTCCCCCGAATTCATGTAAAGGTAGAAGGGAATTGACACCCAAAAGTTGCCTTCTGACCTCCACACAAGCACCGTGGTATGTGAACCCCCTCTCTTTTTCACACAATTTAATAATAACAATTTTCATTACTGTTCAGCTTCTTCCCTTCCCAGGCAGGCAGAAAAGAAGTGAAGAGAAGCAGGGCCTGGTTGAGTTTTGTTTTGTGTGTGTGTGTGTGTGTGTGTGTGTGTGTGTGTGTGTGTAGTCAGCTCCCTGCTCAGGGCTCACTTACCCAACCTGACTTAACAGGGTGTGGCCACCTGTCCTGCACTTGATCTATGATCTGACTCAGGTCTGAGTTAAGCTTTCCTATCTCTACTTGTCAGGGATCTTTGGAAGGTGACTCCTGACATTTTCTTAATTAGAAAGAGTAAGTCTTATGATTCCTGAGGCTGGGCTCCCCTTCCCTAGGTTCTCTCTACACCCCAACAACACTTGACAGATACTCAAGCACACACACACAGCTCACCACCGACAGGTGCACAGGCCAGAAGCCCTCTCGGGAAAAGCAGTGCCATCAAGTTGCAGGTTGAGGGACAGGAGTCGGGGCTGCATGGGTCTGTTGAGGATGGAAGACACTAGTTCCACTGTTTAGGGGACGAAACCATCCTCTGTCCCATGGTACCATATCATGCTGGCAGCACCATATGGCACAGTGTTTGCCTTTCTTGTTTCCTGTTCTCAAGAGTCTCATGGGGAATCTGGCAATATTCGATAAGAGCCAAAATTATAAACACGTTTGCCCTCTGACCCATCAACTCTACTTCTGGAGATTTTCTTTACAAATTTACCCTGCCCCAGCACTGCTTAAATATCAAAAGTGCCATTATCAAGTTAGACTCTGGTTAGCTTTCCAGTGGGGTGCACGAAGACCCCCAGAAGTATGTGGGTATTTGTCACAAGTGAACAACTGCCAGACCCTCAGATTTCATTCATTTTTCTTTGAAACTGATTGTAAAGATCCTGACTTCTGACTCCCTTTTCCAATGTGGCTTCTATATTCCTTCTCAAAAAGAGGATGCCACCTGTGTCTTGACAGCTGTTAAAACTCCCAGGCACCAAACATACAAATGAGGCCATCAAGATAGTGGAAGCAAGAGACCGTGCTCAAGTTGATCACAGGAAAGACACCTGAGAACACATCACCAGAGAAGGAAGTGTATTAGAAAGAAAGTAATTAAAATGCCATTAGGAGGCCGGAAAGATGTCTCACAGATAAAGGCTCTTGCCAATAAGTGCAATGGCCTGAGTTTGATCTCCAGGATCTACATGGTGAAAGGAGAGAACCGATTCTCATAGGGGGCCTCAGATCACAACACATGTGTTGTGGCACACACATGCACTCATGTGATACACAAAGATACACACAACAAACATTTTTAAGTCATAAGGAAATGAACACTGAACATTCTGCAAAAAAAAAATAATAATTTTTTTTTTTTGAGACCCTACCAAGAACTGGTGTTCCCTAGGCTCTAGAACAGTGGTTTTCAACCTGTGGATCATGATTCAACTGGGGGTAGAAAGACCCTTTCACAAGAGTCGCATGTCAGGTATCCTGCCTATCAGATATTTACATTACAATTCATAACAGTAGCAAAATTACAGTTATGAAGTTACAACAAAATAACTCTATGGTTGGGCTCACAACATGAGGAACTGTATTAAAGGGTCAAAACATTAGGAAGGGCCACAAGGGGTAAAAGGCATGAGAAGAGTCCCTGGTCCCAGAGGGTTGGGTTCCCAGGTTGGGAAAAGACACAATGAGCTAGGGAAGTTCAGCTGGTTGAGTTGTGGGGCTGAAACACAGAAGGAAAGGGTGTTGGCCTTGGGCTGCAGGTTTAGACAAGGTGACCAGAAAGCCATCACTGAAGACGACAACTGACGCGGTGCTGTCCTGGCGAAGAGGTCATGTGCGGAGGCTCTAGGCAGGGAAGAGAGCTGAGAGAGGCTGAAGGAAAAGCAGAGGCCAATACGGTTGGCCAAGACTCAGCAGGGAGACAGTAGACTCACACTGGGGGCAGCAGGGAGTGGGAAGACAGCACCAGGCTTGGCATGGCTTTTGTTCAAAGGATATAGGAAGGTGCTGGAAGGTTTGGGAGAGAGGAAGCAGGAACAGGAGCACAGGCAGAAGATTAGACTGGCTGGTGCAGGGAGAAGAGCTGAGGAGGGACAGCAGAGGCTAATGGGATTAGTGAAATGGGAGGGGAAGGAAAAAGAGGGTGTGACTGGACATGTCTGGAAGCTATGGTTAACCAAGAGATTTGCGTGGAGTGAGAGAGTCATGGAAGACTCTATGATGTGAACACATACACATATACAACACACACATCAAAAAAGAGGAATAAAGATTAAAACATTAACCAAAAAAAGCTTAATGGCGTATGAAACAAATATATACTACTTGATTTTATTTTTTGTGTGTGCATGCATGTGGGAAGGGGGCTGCACGTGTGCAAGCACATGAAAAGATAAATTTAAAGATAAATCTGGCAACAATGAAGACTACAAAATACTACAGAGAAACTAGAAGTTCTAAATTAACGGAAAAATAACTAAATTCGGGAATTAGACAACTCCAGATGCAATCCCAACCAAAGATCCAGGAGGTTTCTAGTAGAAATGAATCAGTTGAGCCTCAACAGGCAAATATGAAGATTTAAACAGACAAAGCAGCTAGCAATAAGATGGGAGGGAGACTGACAGTCAGCTACAGGTCTCATTATAAACTAAAATAGTCAAGAATGTGTACTGGCAACCAACAAGATGAAGAACAGAAAGAAGACCCTTACACATCCTCACCAGATCCCCAGGAGTGATGCAATCTATGGGGAGGAGAGCTTCTGTGAGCAAGAGGGTGGGGCTCATTCTACTTCCTGACCACCACAGTGATTGATTAACCAGTAGCTCCCAACATCATGCCTTCCAAATATCAGATTGTCCTCTCCTGAGGTTGAGTAAATTCTGAATGACAAGACCAGAGTGAGGACTCTTAAGTGGCATCTAGACAAAGTTGCCCAAGGGTGTTCAGATGCTGGCTAAAGAATTACTGGGGCATGGTAGGGTGGCTAGAAAGAACACAGTGGTTAGGAGTACTTGCTGTTCTTGCAGCGGACCTGGGTTCTGTTTCTAATACCCAGGCTCAAACATTCTGTAATTCTAGGGTATCTGACACCCTCTTTTGACTTTTGAGGGCACCCACAAGCATATGTGCACACACACACACACACTATTTTTTTTTTTTAAGAATTATCCAGGGGCTGGAGAGATGGTTCAGTGGTTAAAAGCACTGGCTGCTCTTCCAAAGGTTCTGAGTTCAATTCTTAGCAACCACATGGTGGCTCACAACCATCTGTAATGATATCTGGTGCCCTCTTCTGGCATGCAAGCATACATGCAGACAGAACATGGTATATATAGCAAATAAATCTTAAAAAAAGAAATTATTTGGATGTGCTTTAGTGGAAACTTGACATTTAAGCTGGTGGGTCCAGCGCAGTAGATCACCTTCTTTGATGTGACTGACACTCCTTCAATCAGCTAAAGGCCCCAAGAGTGAGACGCGTGCGAGAACCAGGAATTCTTCCTGCCTGGCTGCCTGAACTAGGCCCTGTGCTTCACCCTACCACAAGACTCACTGTGACAGCATTCCAACTGGGCCCAAAGCTGACAACCTGCAGCCCACAAGAGCAGGGCCTTAAGCAACCTTAATAATTCCAAATCTTTAATATAGATCCTTACTATACTACTATCATTTTTCAAGTGTGTGTGTGTGTGTGTGTGTGTGTGTGTGTGTGTGTGTGTGATGTGCATATATGTAGAGCTGTCTGTGAAAGTCAGAAGAGGGCACTGGATCCCCTGAAGTTGGAGTTACAGTAACAGGTTGTTGTAACTTCCAAATGAGAGTGCTAGGAACTGAATATGAACCCTCTGCGTGAGCAGCAAGCATTCCCAACTGCTAAACCTTCTGGCCTCACTGCACATCTCTTTCCACACACAACACCCATTCCACTGAATTCAAATATTTGTGATTCTGATAAAGAAAAGAGAGCTTGGCCATTATATGTCCTTTAAAAGGCCCCCCTCTAAATCATATTATATTTCACTCCCTGAAAACTTGATTAAGTGACAGTGTATATTATAATATAATATATACTAAGTGACATATAGAGGAAAAAATTATTGGTTTTCTCTTGTGCCAAGAAACTTTTATTAACTTTTTTTTTTTCCAAGATAGGGTCTTAGGTAGCCTAGACTGGTCTGGAACTCAGCATTCAAAGATGACCTTGAAGTCCTGATCTTTCCATCTTCACCTCCCATTTCCTGGGATTATAGGTATGTGCCACCATAACAGACTACTAAACTTTCATTTTAGTTGATAATTAAAATAAATGATTGCCAGGCAGTGGTGGCCTTTAATCTTAGGACTCGGGAGGCAGAGGCAGGAGGATTTCTGTGAGTTTGAGGCCAGCCTGGTCTACAAGAGCTAGTTCCAGGACAGGCACCAAAGTTACAGAGAAACCTTGTCTCAAAAAACTAACTAACTAACTAACTAACTAACTAAATGAATAAATAAAATGATTATAAAGAAATATGAGTATGTCCATAACAAGGGTGGTTTATTTGTTTTTTATTCTTAAGGAAACTGTTCAACTAATGAAGAAGCAATGATGAATTTACTGACAATGTTGACTCAATATTAATAGCTTTACTCTTGCAAAGGACAGATAAATCCTTAAGTAAGCTCTGGATAGATGGCTCAGTCAGTGGGTAACAGCACTTGCTCTACAAGCATGAGAATCCAGTTCAGACCCAGCACTCCCACACGCAACTACAGGTTACAACCCAGCACTGTGTGGAAGAGATGGGGAATTGGGAGAGGTACTTGCTTGCCATCAGCCTCGCTCCAAGTTCAAATCAGAGAACCTGTCTCAAGGGAATAATGCAGAAGATGATAGAGAAGGACACCTGATATCTTGCTTCAGTCTCTTTAGAACATACATGTGTGCATCCAGTGTGTGCACATACACACACTCTCACATACACATACAAAGGAAAAACTACAAATCAATGACATACAAAAAAGAGAGGCAGAATTGAGTCCCTTGTCTATAAATAACTGCGTTACTCACCTCAGATAATGAATTCCTTTCCTCTTTATCATCAAAGTGATTTATTAACTTTCTGACATTTAGGGGATTTATGTTCATAAAATGTTCCATATTTTTACAAAGTTGTCTTTATAATAATTTTACTTATCATGTGTTTTCAAATTACTGCCTCTCCCAGCTCTGTCTGTGGCTTTGCCAGCACAGCCCCAGCCGGCGAGAATGCACAGAGAAAGCTCAGCAGCCCTGGCTTAGTGAGTCAAATGGGAAGCCAGGAAACAGGAGTCTTGAGAGGAGTAATGTAACCCTGGAAGGGAAATGCTAGGAGCTGCAGCCCCTCACAGTGTCTTGAGAGAAGACTAAGGATCCAGAATTTCCACAATGGAACTTTAGGATATCCAGAATGCAATCAGAAATCCTGGAACACAGGCACCTGGAGACCAAGACAGAGTACAACCCAAACAGAGCCCTACCTGGTCTGGAGCCATTCTCACGGATGTCACACTGATGTACACGAGAAGGCACATTCCCAGTAAGTGAGTGGAAATCTCACTGAGGACAGAAACCCCAGCAGGGGGACAGAGACAACACAAAGAACTTGATGGAAAGTCCAGAATTGAGAAAATTAAATATAAGAAATGAAAATTCCATTACATGTGCATAACAGCCGACTGGGAGAGGGAGGCAGAGGAATGGAATGCCAAGAAAGATGAGTAGAAGCAGCCAGGGTGGCTCATACCTGCAATCCCAGCATGAGGGAGGTAAGGATTATGCATCCAACACCAGTCTTGGCCTACACAGAGTCTTTCCCCCTACAAAAAGGAGTCGGGGTAGAAAATCAATATGACCAAGAAGAAAAAGACTGAAAGAAAAAAAAATTAAGTCAGAGTAAGTTCTAGATGATACCAAACGGCAACATGGGGAGTGAGAATTGCAATAAAGCAGAAAAAAAAGAACAAGATTCTAAAGAAACAAGGGCCCCAAATTGTCTAAACTTAATGACATATAGAAACTTGATGCAAACCACTAAATGAACACCAAGAAGAAACAGAGCAAGCCACAAATGAAAATCAAACACCCAAGCCTCTGTCAAGGTCCTTTTTTTAAAGATAGAGTTCTCATGTTGCCCAGGCCAGCTTTAAAGCCACAATCCTCCTGTGTCAGCCATCTGGGAAGCTGAAATACAAGTATACACCACCAAGATCACTTGGTGATGAGCAAATTTTGAAAGCAACCATAGGATGATGTAGCAAAGAAAGGGAACACTGACTTATCAGAAAATATGATGACCGAGAAAGTTGAACTCGGAGCTACAGCGACGGTTCAGCAGTTAAGAGTGAGGACAGCTTTTGCAGAGGACCTGAGTTGGTTCCCAGCACCCATGTCATGTGGTTCACAGTCCCGCCTGTAATTCTGGATCCAGGGACTCCAACACCTCTGGCTTCTGTGGGCACTGTACCCTCATGTTCATACCCATAAAGACACAGACACAAATACAGAGCTCAAAACAAATCTTTTTTTTTTAAGATTTATTTATATTATGTATACGGTGTTCTGCCTGCATGAATGCCTTCAGGCCAGAAGAGGGCACCAGATCTCATTATGATGGTTGTGAGCCACCATGTGGTTGCTGGGAATTGAACTCAGGACCTCTGGAAGAGCACTCAGAGCTCCCAACCTTGAGCTTTCTTTCCAGTCCCCCTCCCCCACAAAGAAAATCTTTAAAAAAGAAAGAACATTTTTTAAAGCCTGAGGGAAGGCAAGAGACAAAATACTAGTTAACTCAATGTTCTGGAATGCTGTGCCTAGACAAGATACTCCAGGAATGAAGGTCTGGGCAGGGGTTGTTGCTCAGTGGGAGAGCACTTTCTCAGCATGAGCAAGCCCTGTCTTTGATCCCCTGCACACAGAACAACAATAACAAAACAAAAGGATAAAAGTAAAACAAAGAAGCTTAGAGAAAAGAACATGAGGGGCTGTAGAGATGGCTCAGTAGTTACAACACTGGCTGCTCTTCTAAAGGACCTGGGTTCAATTCCCAGCACCTATATGGCAGCTCACAACTGTTTGTAACTCCAGTTCCGGGGGATCTGACACCTTCACACGCATGCACATGCAGGCAAAACACTAACGCACACAAAATAAAAATAAACCATTAAAAAAGAAGAAAAGGAGATCCAAGTGCAATCCATGACGAGACTGTGCTGAGACACTAAGAAGGAAGTTCCTGAGGCAAATTAAGGGGATAGGATGTGAGTTGGCAAAGCAACTACACAGGTCCACAGAACATAGACCCATTTCAGAAGAACACTATGTGGTCTACATGGAACTCACATTTACATCATGAACAAAGTGGTCCTCTTTTTGGTTTGTGTATGGACTATGAAACCCCAGATGAGTTAAACCCAAAGAAGAGCACACCAACCCAACACACACAATAAACTTGTGGCAGTTCTGAAGACTGAACCTAGGGCTCACACAAGGCAAGCAGTCTACCAATTGAGCTGAATCCCCAGCCCTGTCATACTTCTAGAAACTAAATAGAAATTGACATCAGGGAGATGATGGCATCTGGCTCACTGGGAAAGCAAACGATGACAGGGTTTTTTCTTCCAAAACCACAAAGGCCACAGAGCATCAAGAAATTGCACATACAGCAAATGTGTCCTTTATAAAGTAGATGTTGTAGAATATTATTTTAAGGTGTGTTTCTTTTGTTTATGCTCTAGAAGATTTCTTTGATGATGCAAAGATGTGTTTGGTTAAATATAATTCACCTGTAGTCTGGAGACTGAGTCAGCAACTAGCTGACAGGAAATAGTGGGGAGGAGCCAACTGGAGAAGGGTCTATAAGTAAGGGAAAGAAAAGGCAAGGCATGAAGATGCTTGGGAGATGCCAGGTGAGCTAGGTGAGTTGCTTGCTTTTTAGCCTCTTTGTGAAGCATGATTCTACCTTAAACTTTGAATCTAGAGTTCTTTAGTAGGACATAGATTTAGATAAATTCTTTTAGGAGCTTTGAAAGAGTGGATGCCTGAGGGACCAGAATTTCCTCAGGCTGCTGCTCTTGTGACCTAGCTACTGGTGTTAGCAGTGGAGCTGCAGTTGCTGACTAGGATAGCCATAGCTTAAAAGGCAGCAACCATTTAAAAAAAAAAAAAAGGACAATTGGCACGCCAGTGGGTGGTAGAATCACGCAGAAGGAAGGGTCATATCAGCTGGCTTTGCCGCATTTGCCATCTGGAGCTCTCAACCGCCCGCTCTGCTGAATCTTTTGTCTGAACTTCTCCACTCTAGCAGTCTGTTGCCCCTTGCCCAGAGAAGTCAACAGTATTGGTAAGAGATCTAAGAAATCCTGTAGGAGCATAGGAGTTAGATATTATTGAAAAGAAAATTTTTATGTTAAGGGTGGGAAACATAACAATGCAAGGTGCTAGGGCTCTCTATACTGTTACCTTAGAAGACTTGAAGTTAGAAGCAGAATATGGGAAGATAAATGATTTAACTGATACTGATATAATATAGACTATCAGTATGGCAATTAACATCTTATCAATAACAGCCTTGATTTGTTGTGTTAAATATGACAAGTGGATTAAGAGAATGCAGGCCTTGTAAAGATATACTAATGAAAAAAAAACAAAATTGCTCAGACACAGACAGAGGAATCTAGAGCAGAATTTGCCACATCGCTGCATTGTGGAATGGGAGAGGAATAGCCTAAGGTAATTAGAACACCAACTTTAATATATTCGCCTACTGTCCAACAACAACCATCAGATAATAAGCATTCCCAAGGCTATGCAGAAGTTAATTGGAATACTGTAAATATGTTAGACCTGGAGTTAAGGAAGTCATAGTTTCATATGGTATACATTCACCCTTTGTAAGACAGATGTTAAATTGATGGGCAACTAAGAATAGAATTATTCCACAAGGATTTAGTTTCAGCAGTGTTGGAAGCTGTCCTCAATTACAATGGAGAATTTGGTGGACAGAGCCAGGGCCCTGGAACAACAAAGGAGGGCTAGGCCATGAGATTTCCCAAGACAGAATTCTTGGTGAGGATCAGTATGCTGATTTGCAAAGAGCAGTGTATCTTGGGTGGTAACACCCTGATTCTATGCTGTATAGCAGCTTTGAATGTCAGGGTCATAGAATCAAGAAAAAGGATTGAATCATTTACTAAAAGTATGTAAGGCTTGAAAGAAGCTTTCACTGATATTCTGTACAGATTAACATCATCTGTAAATAAAATGATGTCTGATCCAGATGCTAGACAAATATTAATTGAATCTTTGACTTTTGAAAATACTAATGTAGAATGTAAAAGGGTGATTAGGCCGTCAAGGGCAAAATCAGCACCCATTGAAGAATGGATCAGACATACAATTGATATTTGCCCCCATACTTCTAAAAATGATACCTGGATAGAAGAATTGCTTTCTAAAAGTATAAGGAAAAATCAAAACGTTAGGTGTTTTAATTATGATAAACAAGGTCATCTGAAAAGGGAGTGTAGGCAAATTACTCCTAGAAATAATGTTTATAATAAAAATAACTCAAGGGCTGGAGAGATGGCTCAGAGGTTAAGAGCATTGCCTGCTCTTCCAAAGGTCCTGAGTTCAATTCCCAGCAACCACATGGTGGCTCACAACCATCTGTAATGGGGTCTGGTGCCCTCTTCTGGTCTGCAGGCACACAGACAGACAGAATATTGTATACATAATAAATAAATAAATAAATAAATAAATAAATAAATAAATAAAACTCAAACAGAAGGTCCAGTCTTTTGGAGTGTTCTGAAGGTATGGCAAAGGCCAGCATTGGACTAATGAATGTAGATCAACAAGGGACAGATAAGGTAACCCTCTGCCATCGGGAAATGCTCGGCAGGGCCTCTTGCAGGCCCCAACGTCAAATGTAGTTCAATCATTCCCTGCCAGCATTGGGGAAAACTCTTCACAAAATGATTAAATGCCTGTTGCTAAAAACCATATGGTTCTTGATACCAGTATAGTTTGAGAAAATAAAACAAAATTTTCAGAAGAAACCATAAAGCAAGTATTTTGGGAAACTTTTATAAATGAACAAAGGCCAAAGTTAAAAATATGAATAAAAGGCATAGAATTTGAGGGTTTGGTTGACACAGGAGCAGATGTCATGATGTCATGATAATTGCACCAAAATCATGGCAGCCAGGTTGGCCTCTTTGGGAAGTAAATGTTCAGTTTTTAGGGACTGGCAGTTTGTCTCAAGTAAAACAAAGTACAAGATGGGTTAAATGCATAGTGCCAGAAGCACAGACAGGAAAATTGAAACCATATGTGGCTAACATAACAATGAATTTATGGGAATGTGACTTATTACAGCAATGAAAAACACAGATAAAAAATATTCCCCCAATCTCAGAAACAAACTATAAAATGAGAAATGCTTATGGGAGAAATATTAAAAGATAGTATCAAGGACAGTTGCAGACCATTCAAGCTGTACATAAGCAGGGCAGAAAAGCTGTTGGTATTTCAATGGTACTAACTGCCCTACCTTTATAATGGTTGACTGACAAACCAGTTTGGGTATAACAATGGCCTTTGACATTTGAAAAATTACAGGCCTTAGAACAGCTAGTAAAGGAGCAGTTAAATGCTTAACATATTGAAGAATCAACCAGTCCTTGAAATTCTCTTGTGTTTGTTATTAAAAAGAAATCTGGAAAATGGAGGATGGTAACAGATCTAAGAGCCATAAATATGGTGATTCAACCAATGGGCTCTTTACAGTCTGGAATTTCCTTGGCCTTTTTTATTACCCAAGGGATGGCCTATTATTGTGATTGATTTAAAAGACAGTTTTTTTTACTATACCATTACAACAAGAGAGACAATTTGCTTTCACAGTGCCTATTTACAATAATTATCAGCCTGTTAAGAGATATCAATGGAAGATTCTCCCACAAAGGATGTTGAACATCCCCCACCCTGTGCCAAAATTTTATATGACAGTCATTAAGAATCATCCGTGTAGTTTCTTCAATCTATAACTTACCATTATATATGGATAATATCTTATTAGCTGATTCAAATGTAAATACTTTGGAAGAATGTTTGAAGAAGTAAAGAAAATTTTGCCTTACTGGGGATTACAAATTGCTTCTGAAAAAAAATACAAGGAGGAGCAATGAGAGAACAAGCAGAGGAGGATGCTAGGGCCAGCCACCAGCCAGCTACAGAGTAAGCCTGAAAGTAAGATATACAAAAGTAAGAAAAGGGAAAATACCAGAGGGAAAAGGTAGTCAAGGTAATTTAAGAAAAGCAGGCAAGAAACAACTCAACCTAAGGCAGGGCATTCATAAGTAGTAATTAGCCTCCATATATGTGATTTATTTGGGAGCTGGGTGGTGGGTTCCCCAAAATGCCAAAAGAATAAAGCCTCATACAACAAGTAGAAATTCAGATATTCCCAGATGAAGGCAACTAAGAGAATCTGTCACAGGAGATGGCAAAAGCTTAAAGAAAACAATAGAGAGGGTCCCCAAAACACAAGGGGAGAACAGAGACATGAAAACAAGTGTGACTCAATGATGCACCTTCCCCATGTCACCCCACCGGCCCAGAAACTCACCATGGCACTGCATAAGCCCAAACACAGAGCCGAGTACCAGCTTCAGAGAAGCAGGAGCTGGATGGGTCCTCAGCTCTCTACATATTGTACAAGGTGCTGGAAGAGGACATTTAGGGCCGCTATCCTAAATTCATATTCATCATGAGTTATGTGTGTGTTTTAACCCTTTTCTGTTCTGGTCTTTCCTTTCTTTCCTCTCTCTCTCTCTCCCCCCCTTTCTTCCATTTCTTTATCTAGTGGGGATGAAATACACAGCTTTGAGCATGTTAGGTAAGCCTTCAACCAACCTACAACTCCAGATTCTTTTTTAAAATGTCTTTTCTTTTTTTTCTTTTTTGGTTTTTCTACACAGGGTTTCTCTGCAGCTTTTGGAGCCTGTCCTGGAACTAGCTCTGTAGACCAGGCTGGCCTTGAACCCACAGAGATCCGTCTGCCTCTGTCTCCTGAGTCCTGGGATTAAAGGTGTGCACCACCACCGCCCCGGCATAAAATGTCTTTTCTTATTAAGATTATAATTACATTTTCCTCTTCCCTTTCCTTTCCTCCCTCCAAACCCTCCCAAACACCCCACCTTGCTCATTTTCAAATCATGGCCTCTTTTCTCATTAATTGTTGTTACATGCATATATGTAACAGGCAGGATATGTAACATATGTAATATATATATCCCTAAATATAACCTGCTCAATCTATTCAATGTCACTTGTATGTAAGTTTCTAGAACTGACCATTTGGTGTGTTTTCCCTGGAGAACACTGTTTCTCCCATTCCCAGCATTCCTTAGTTGCCTGTAGTTCTTTGTGTAGATGGAGGCCTCATGGTCTCTGCCTCTGCACTCCTCCCTGTTCAGTTGAGCTTGTCTATTGCAGTCCTTAGGTAGTCATGTTGTTGAGACTTTATGGGTGTGTTTCTGATAGTACTAGAGGACACAGTCTCACAGGAAACTCCCTGACACTCTGGCTCTTAGAATCTTTCCGTCCACTCTTCTGCAATGTTCCCTGAGCCTTTAGTGTGGGAATTGTGTTGCAGATGTATTTATTCATTGGAACTTGGCTCCACAACTCTGAATTTTGATTGGTTGTGGTTTTCTGTAATGGTCTCTGTCGTTGCAAAGAAAAGTTTCCTTGTTGAGGGGTGAGGACTACACATGACCTCCATATGTGTACTTCATGCCCACACACACACTAAGTAAATATATTTTTTTTAAATTTTATGAAGAAAAACACTTATGTAAGTCCCATACAGACTACAGCTCTGGGTCTTTCACTAGTAATGTCTAGCCTTGTTCTGAGAATCAGAATGCTTCCAAAATGCACCCATAAAGAGCTGTCTCCAACATCTTGAAATGTAGGAGAGGAAGGCAGTGCACCACTGGTGCGGGACAATTATCTGTATTCTGCCAATCATGTATTTTAATAAAATGCTGATTGGCCAGGCAGGAAGTATAGGTGGGAAAACCAGACAGGAAGTAGAGGTGGAGAAAAGAGAATGAGAGTATTCTAGGAAGCAGGAAGCTCCCTCTCCAGTTCTGCCCAGACCACCGGAGAGGAAAGATGTAAGCTGTCCCCGCTGGAAAAGGTACTGAGCCAATGTTGATCAGGATAATGGGGTAACATAAGTTATAAGAGCTAATAAGTAGCCTGACCTAATGGGTCAATCAGTTTATAATCTTATGGAGTCCTGTGTGTGATTTTCCTTGGGGTATGCCGGCTGTGGGGTACCAGGTGGGACAGAACCCCCAACAAGCCGGCCCTCATGTTAAACACCACCTGACAGCACCTGAGATAAGTCACAGAGAAAGACACTTCTTGTTTTAATAAGTTTCCAGTAAGGAAGTAACACATTCCAGAAACAAAGTTCATTCAAAGGGTGTTCTTCAAGATAAGAATTAACAGTTAATACTTAAGCAGGGCATGGTGGCCCAAGCCTTAATTCCAACACTAGAGGCAAGGGTAGGTGGATCTCTGTGAGTTCAAGGCCAGGTCAAGGTCTGTTGAGTGAGTTCCAGTTTCAGGACAGAAAGATCCTGAAACTGGAAACTTTTAGGAAGAGAGATCCTATCTTTTAAAAAAAAAAAAGTTACTCACTTGCCACCACCAATGAATCTGTGTTCATCCTGACCTGCAGAAGAGATTAACGCAACGAAGAAAAAGAGGAAAAAAGAGCACGAACAAGAGCACAGTCTGCGTATGCGGCATGTGAGCTGGACAGCATGTTCACTGTGTTCTATGGAGCATGGAGTAGTGTCTGCTCTGGGCAACGAACCCCCAAGCCCCCATTGTTGACTGTGGACCTGGCTGTATGGAATGAGTTCTGAGACATGGCAAAGTGCAGCATAGGCATGGTCCCATGACAAAGGTGGCCCAGACAAGATGAGAGCCTATGAGAGAATGACAATTTAAATGTTACACAAAAG
The DNA here is from genome assembly GCF_982192425.1 of Myodes glareolus. Classification (NCBI taxonomy): domain Eukaryota; kingdom Metazoa; phylum Chordata; class Mammalia; order Rodentia; family Cricetidae; genus Myodes; species Myodes glareolus. Next base: position 13,820,437 of record NC_142046.1, read on the forward strand.
GCTTCTAATGAATTCCATGTGCTTTATAAACCTTTATCTCCCATTGTTGTTTTTAAAAAGCCTGTGGTAGTGGTGTATGCCTTTAATCCCAACACTTGGGAAGATGGAATCCCAGAACTCACTCACAGGCAGATCTCTGTGAGTCTGAGGCCAGCCAGGTCTACACGGTGAGTTTCAGTACAGCCAGGGCTGTTACACAGAGAAACCCTATCTCGAAAAACCAAAAAAAAAAAAAAAAAAGCCTTAAATACCTGGGCAATGGTGGCCACACCTTTAATCCCTTTAATCCCAGCACTCGGGAAGCAGAGGTTAGCTGATCTCTGTGAGTTCAACGCCAGTCTGGTCTACAGAGCAAGTTCCAGGACAGGCTCCAAAGCTACACAGGAGAAACCCTGGGATGGGATGGAGTGACTTAAATAATCAGTAGTGGTAGTACACATCTTTAATCTCAGCACTCTTGGGAGGCAGAGGCAGGTGGATCTCTGAGTTCAAGGCTACCTAGTCTACAAAACTAGTTCCAGGACAGCCAGGGCTATACAGAGAAACCTTGTCTCAAGAAAACAAAACCCTTAAATGAAGTAAACTGGTTTTAGACCTAAAGGAGCAGAGACAAGTTTCTCAATTTGCATCAAGCCTTTAAAATTTTAATATCATGGCATTATATGTTACGGAATTCTTTTTTGTTTTGTTTTTCGAGACAGGGTTTCTCTGTAGCTCTGGAGCCTGTCCTGGACAGGTTGGAATCGAAGTCACAGAGATCCACCTGTCTCTGCCTCCCAAGCGCTGTGATTAAAGGCATGCACCACCTCATGATTCAGATTTCTTTATCTACCTTAAAATCATGGTGACAGATAGCTATCACCTCTGGCTCTTGTTAGATTTTTCATATTTAAACAGTAAGAAATGTTCATTCTCTATTACTGTCAATTGTAGCACGCTTTCTTTTGGGCCACCAACCAGCTCCCAAATCATGACACAAATATTTATTAATAGTCATGAATGCTCAGCCTCATCTTGCTTGTCCCATTAGTTCTTATAATTTAATTTAACCTGTTTTTCTTCATCTACATTTTACCTCAGGGCTTTTTACTTTTTTTTCATTCTGTGTAATGTTCTGCCCTGTCTCTTTAAGAGACAAGCCACGCCCACTCCCTCTCCCATCCACTGATCTTCAGCTTGCAGCCTGAATCTCTTCCTTTCCCATCTCCCTCTCAAACTTCTGTCTCTCCCTTCTCTCTCTCTGCTCTTCTCCTTCTCCCCCTTCCCTTCCGTAACCCACTAAATAAATATCCAACCTCACTCTGCATGGTGTGCCTATCCATGTCTCTGTCTCTCGCCTGCCACGTGGCTCCCTGCCTGGAACCAGCCACCTTCGGAGACCTGTGGTGTGGGGTCTCATGGTGTGCCCATCTGTCTGTCTCTCCTCATGGCCTGCTGCAGCCACTCAGGGAACTGTGCCAGTCCCTGCATAGGACTGGCTGCTCTTGGGACCTGATGCCCACTGCTGCCACTGGGGATCCTGCAGCATTTTACATTTACCACTACATTGGTGCTGTGAGACTCAGGAGGCTCTCCCGCCCTGAGCTCCTCTCCCAAAGTCAGGATCCAGAACCGGGTATTTTTTTTCCCCACAAGAACCACATGTTCCATATGCCTGAGCACAATTTCTACAGCATGATTTCTCCACACAACACCAGCTTCAGTTGGTGAGTTTCCCCCATTCTGGTCAGCTTAACCATTTCTACGAACCCAAGGAATTGACTGGTGAGCTCCTGGCAATCATATGGTGTTCCTAGAAATGGGGGGACAGCCCCCAACTACGGGCAGTTGAGCCCTTCACTGACATTCAACTCTTGATTGCTTCCCTTAGCTAAAATCATGACCAGACTGGGGTCAGTCCTCCCGTGCTAGCACTGCACACTCCATGTGGTGCATTCGACTGGGAGACAAGTGTCCCTCAGTTTTTCTTTCTCATTTTTCTTTTTCTTTTCTTTTTTTCCCCTTACTGTGAAAGTCTGCTTGGAGTGGCCTCTGGCCTCTCTGGTTTCTAAGTCACCCCAACTGGATCCAGTCAGGCTGTAGCATCCCACCTGTGGGCAGAGGACACTCTCCCATGGGTCCTGCGGTGTTTGTTGCCTATTTACACCCCCCTAAAGGGGAAAATGTCCCATTATAGGCCTTGTGGTGTTGCCATTTTAGCGGTTTCAGCTATGGGTAGCAAGCCATCCATGTCCATCCCCTCTGGGATGGATGCCTTTTAGCGGCCTAAAAACCCCGGGCCTTAATGCCCTTCTTCTTCAGCTCCTACCCTCACTCTGCTGGTGTTCCACTGGCTCCACTTTTATGGGAGCTTTCTGACTACTGTCAGTGCACAGGCAAATGGAAAGAGTTTCCTCAAACTGTCCCTGCCACCACTACTGCTGCCAACAAGATTGGTCAGATCCACGAGGCAGCTGTTTTCAATTCCAGCCTTTTGGTCCCCACTGCGGCTTGTGGCACGGCAGTTCAGCCACAGGGTGGATCACGCCTCTAGGTCTCTCTTATTATTAAACTTAAAATCCCTGCAGTTCAAAAATCGTGGCTTTTCCATACAATATGTGACTGACCACTGCCATTTTGACTGAGGTCAGGTGACCTTACCACCATCCTAACTAAGGTCAGGTGACTTTGCCACCACCTTGGCTGAGAGCCAGGTCAGGTGACCAAGTTCCGTCATCTTTACTGAGGTATGCTCTGCCTGGATCCCCGGTGTCAAGTCTGTTACATGGGTGACCTTATTAACATCTTAACTAAGAGCCAGGTCAGGTGACCAAGTCCCGCCATGTTTACTGAGTGAAGTATACCCTGCCTGGTCCCCCAGTTTATTATTTTTTTGTCTCTAAATTCCTCTTGTTGACTCTGTTGCATGTGTGTTTTATGCAGTGGCATGCTTTTGGAAGGGCCCACCAAGAGCATCCACTTTACCCAATTCCTGTTTACTCTGTGTGTGTTCATACATGTAACTTAAATGCACCTACGTTTACTGTTAAATGTTATAACTGTCCATTGCATCTCATTTCAGGCTACAAAAGCAATGAGTCTCATGTTTCAAACAGATATGTACTTTTAAGTTTCTTACAAAAATACTTTATATTTAATCCAATCCTGCTTTTCCTGTTAAGTTGAGAGCCAGTACAGTCAAGCTTGGACTCAGCCCTCCAGGTACATTCTATACTGTAGTTATACCTGAAAAACAGCCCTCAACTGCTCAGAGATCTGGGGAATATGGCATTTAAATATTAAATATTTAAATTTAATTATTAAAAACTTTTCATAACAAAAAGAGACAGGCTGGTTCCTAGCAGCACTCTAGTTCCTCCAAAGAAGACAGAAGACAAATGGGCACAGAACAATGTCCACTGCAACTAGCTTCAACTGCCAAGTGCTGACCACTGGGCAAAAGTGCCTTTCATCTAAACACCAGACAATGGAAAGAAACACTGGAATCGACAGCCTAGCTGCTCAGGTCAAAGTAGGCTTGTCTTCCTACTGATTTCTTAGCCCACAGGATCTTCTGGAGCCTGGCAAGCCCTGCACTAAACAGCAGAAGGCAAATACAACCTTCAGCAACCATGGAGAACCTGAAGAGTAGCTCTAGGTGCCAACCAAGTAAGTTCTCTGTTGTTTTTTAATCAATAACTCAAGTAAAATTTTATCCTTCCCAAAGATCTCTGATGCAGTCTGATAGCTGAGAGGTTTTGTCAGTTTAAATGGAGAAACTCAGCAAACAAATTTCAGTAAATTACAAATACAAGTTATTAAGGTGTGTACCTGTAAGTTATAAAGGTATGAGGACAAATACAAGTTAACAAAATTTTCTCTCATGCTGCCTTCCATAGTCTTAAAAATACTTTTTGTTATGCAAAAGTATCTGTCACAGTCATTCTGACATAAATATGCTACTATTTATACAATGTATATGTCTAAAACTTCTGTTTTCACAAACCAAAAAAATTCTTGTGAGGGAGCTGAATTGAAGAATCCACCTTAAACAGGTCAGATATACCCCTCCTCAACTCCCTGGTCCTAATTTTTTTTCCCTAAACTTAACTTTGTCCTCTGTTCTGCCAATACCTTAAACAGGTGTAAGACACCAGACATCTCCATACCACAAACACCGGACAGGAACAAAGAGACCAGCTATGCCAGGATGTGACCAGCAACCAGCCTTCTCAGGTTTCCCCCAAAGATGACGCCCACAAGAATAAGAATAAGAAGGAAACAGTCTTGAGAATCTTTCCACTCCAATTCATTTAATCTGTGGTCCTAACTTCCCGCCTTTTTATTATAAAAAAGAGATGGGAATGTAATGGTCTGTCCTGTCTCTTTAAAAGACAAGCACACCCACTTCATCCCCTATCCTCTGAGGCAAGCTGATCTTCAGCTTCCAGCCTGAGTTCCTTCCTTTTCCATCTCCCTCTCGAAGAGGCGGTTTCCGTCTCCCTCTTCCTTCCTTCCTCTTCTCCCTTTCTCCCTTTCCCCTCCATAACCCACTAAATAAATATCCAACCTCACTCTACAGGGTGTGCCTATCCATCTGTCTCTCGCCCGCTGCCCGGGACCAGCCGCCTTTGGAGACCTGCAGTGTGGTCTCGTGTGCCATCCCTGCCTGGGACTGGCTGCTCTGGGGCCCTCTGCCTGCCCCCACTTGGGGACCTGTAGCATTTCTGCCACTGCAGCCGCCAGGGATCTGTGGCATCTCTATTAATCCATTACATTTTGTATGTCCTACTTCATGTCTGTCTGTCTGTCTCTGTTTGGCCCTGGCATCCCCTTCTTTTTCTCCTTCGTTCTTTTCTCTCTCCCTCGAGCGTAGATTCTTTCCTCTAGTTATTCGCTTTGCTGCCCTGCCTATCCTGCCTCTGCCTAGCTATTAGCCATTCAGCTTTTTATTAAACCAATCAGGTGCCTTAGGCAGGCAAGGTAAAACAGCAACACATGTTTACAAAATTAAACAAGTGCATCATAAATAACACATATAACACATCTCTACATAGTTAAAGTAATATTCCACAACAGCCCATGGTGACTTTCAGACATCAGAGCTCTTTAATGGCAGGGAGGTAGGAGCAACAGGCAACCAAAGAATCTCTTTAGTTTTGGAAAATAAAGACTGCAATAGTAATCAGCAGGTGGAGGCTGCACTGGCAGAGTCTTCTGGTCTTCAGTGCTTGGGCTCTTATGGTTATCATTAAGAAGACACTTTCAAAAACAAGAGCAAAGGACCAGCTATCTGCAAGGACAGACTATTCTGAAACCACTTCCAGGAACAGGGTTTGTTTAAACAAACACAGTAAGTGAAAGCAGCTGTTAGAGGGCCAAGGCAGCTAAAGTCGAGTTCTAAGATCACCCACTTCTTTGTGCCAAGGAATGGTTCCTTCCCAGTGCTGTGAAGCCAGGAGTGGGCAGCACATAAGCTAAGATACTGCATTGTGAGGAGCAATTACCTGGTGAACGACAGGGTCCCATGGGCGGGTGGATGGGTGCTCACAGGACACCATGTGAGGAAACAGCTCTCCTAAAGACTATGCTGAAGAAATGTAAAGGGCCCAAGGGCAGTGAGGAGCACGAGGGGAATTCATTTCCCATGAACAATAAAGTCAGCGCACGGTTAGGCGATGATACTGTCCCAGAGGCTGATGGCCAGAATGTTCCTGGTAGGCTCCAGGGAGACTCTTAAAAGGCAGCCTCTTCCTGGCTGAAATCTAGCATACGCCTCAAGGACTGTGGAGCCTACATGATAAGGTTGGATTTTAAAAAAATATCATTTTCCTTAACTTGACAACAAAAGCATAATGAGCTTGCTCCTGGGTGACCTTTACTAAAGGGCCATGGCCCAATCAAAACACAGCTGAGCAATAAACTCTGTGAATCTGTGAAATCTGGTTTTCAGAAGAGGTTTCAAAGTGGAACTTTGTTGGGTGGGGAGCACGTGGGGGGTTCTTCCTAAGCTTGTGAGTAAAAGAAGTGAAAAATTAGTTAAATAAATACGCTGGATCATAAAGCAAGACTCCTTGGTAGGACATATCCTGCACACTTTATGGATGATGAACTTACAGCTCAAGAAAATATGACCTAACTTAGGCCTTGCAGTTTGCAGCATTTAAAGGTCACCTGTAGAGCACTGATTGCATAGACTGAAGCTGTACTCAAAAGTAGGGTTTACATGTTTCCTAGAAAGCAGAGCAAACTTAGTTTTAAAACGAGTACTAAACTCACATCAAAATGAGCTGTCTGCATGCAGCCTGCAGACTCCAGTTGTTGCTCAGAAGATGACTTCAAAAGTTCTAAAATGTTCAGAGCATCAACAAGAACCAGAGGTGTAAAGAGCGTGGTGTTCCAGCACCAAGGAACATCAGACCCAGGCTGTCCATGGTCATGGGGAAGGAAATGAAGCACACACTAAGTGACTGTAGGATCTGGGGAACAAATACATCTATGAGGGGAAAACCTTAAAGAAACTCATTCCAGAGCTAGAAAGATGGCTCAGCAGTTCGGAGCACCTGCTGGTTTTGCAGAGGCCCAAGGTTCAATTCTCATCATGCACTCATGCAGTTTACAACTATGGAACTTCAGTCCCAGGAAATCCAACACCCTCTTCTGAACTCTAGCACACTATATGCATGTAGTACACAGATACACAAGCAGGCAAAACACCCATACACACAAAATAATAAAATAATTAAAAAAAATTTATCTGTACTAAAAAGAATATTAAAAACAAGCCCAATCCATGTATGTCTTTCATTTTGCCTATTCCTCAGCAATTTTCTTTTTCTTCCCCCCCCCCTCCCTTGGACACATGGTCTACCTTCAGAGCCCTGATTGTCCTAGAACTCTCTATGTAAACCTTGAACTCACAGAGATCATCTACCTCTGCCTCTGGGATTAAAGGTGTAAGCCACTATGGCTGGCTGAGCAGCATTGTATTAGCTGTTTCTATGAAGAGACAAGGTGTTATTAGTGAAGTGGTGCCCAGAACAGCCTGCCACTTTTCAACTTGAGTACCTTTCCAGCTCTGTGCCCTACCAACCTCATCTACTATAAAAATAACCATGGGGCTAGAGAGATGACTCAGTGGCTAAGAGTACTGGCTGCTCTTTCAGAGGACCCAGGCTCAATTCCCAGCACCCACATGGCAGCTCACAACTGCCTGTAATTCCAGTTCCAGGGGATTTGATACCTTCATACCAATGCACATAAAGTTAAATAAATTATTTTTAAAAAAATAAAAATAACCCCTGCCACCTCATATGACATCATCACTTTTGCTGGAGTGTAACTGATTTTTCAGGTACTACAGGGGAAACAGATTGAAAGTATCTCTTAGACCCTCCTCCCAACTCAGCACTTCCTTCCTGTGTCCAGGAGGCCAGATGAGGAAGCATCTAGTGTCTGGCCTTTGGTGTGTTCTGGAGACCAAGACAAAACTGGGTATCTGGAAGGAGCAGCACGGGCATGAAGACACTGATGGAAAAGGAAGAGCATCAAGGTGACATGCATGGAACTGAAGAGACCTTCCCTAGAAACAACTGAGGCCTCAAGCTACCACATGGCCTACTAAAGGGCCACCTCCAGTTCAGTGCTCCCCGGATTTACAGACAAGATGAAGATGGAACCAATTAGCAAAAACAGAGCCCCAGAGACGACTGTGAGACTCAGCCTAGGGGTGGTGTATCCTAGTAAAACAGTAGCATTTATCCTAGAAGACAGTCCAAAAAGCTCAATGTGCTTGCTGGTGTATGCAGCCTAACTTCTGATGGGAAGAAAGCATGATTAGGTGAGACCCTTAGGCAAACTAACAAGTATCAGTTCCTTCTTGGGTTCACAGTCCTTGAAGTGCACCATAGAAAATGTCCTTTGTGATGGATTCTTGGCAGTAAATTGGTGTAGGAGTTCCTTCTTTGTGTGTTGCTTTCTTTCATTGGTTAATAAATAAAGAAACTGCCTTGGCCTAGTTGATAGGGCGGAACTTAGGTAGGCAGAGAAAACAGAAATGAATGCTGGGAGGAAGAAGGGCAGAGTCAGAGAAGCGATGAATCCTCTGCCTGAGATGGACACTGGTTAGAATCTCTGGTAAGCCACTGCCACATGGTGATACACAGATGAATGGAGATGGGTTAAACTAAGATGTAAGAGTTGGCCAATGGGAAGTTAGAGCTAATGGGCTAGGCAGTGTTTAAATTAATACAGTTTCTGTGTGGTTATTTTGGGGCTAAGCTAGCCGGGTGGCCAGGACGAACAAGCAGCCTCTCTCCTCCCACAGTAAATTCCTTTTGTTTTTATATAATACCTTGTTTTTTGAGACAGGGTCTCACCAAATATCTCTGGCAGCCTGTAACTCAAAAGTGTAGAATGTAGACCAGACTGGCCTCAAACTAAGAGATCCACCTGCCTCTGCCTCCGTAGTGCTGGGATTAAAAGCATGTGCCACTATGCCAGGCTTACTCTTTCTCAATTTTTTTAAGAGTACAGCCATTTTTAAAAATTATTTATTTATTTATTATGTATACAGTGTTCTACCTGCATGTATGCCTGCATGCCAGAAGAAGACACCAGATCTCATTACGGATGGTTGTAAACCACCATGTGGTTGCTGGGAATTGAACTCAGGACCTCTGGAGGAGCACAGTCAGTTATCTTAAACACTGAGTCATCTCCCCGGCCCTCACTTTCAATCTTAAAAGGTGCTTTTATGGCTCTACAATTCTAGGCTAAGTGTTCTGTATCTAGTCTGTACTGAAACTTCCATTCTCCTGGCACAACAGCAAGCAGGTCCCTGCTGGTTTCTGTAGGTCTACTCTGTCTTTTCTCTATAGTTTTTTGTAGAATCTGTTTCATCTTTGATGTTCTTCAGGTGCATCTTTAGACCTAATCCCCGCTGCTTCCAACTACTGTTTTGGAGTTTGATGAGTTTCTAAACCTGAGTTTATATTTCTCACTACCACTCTAGAACCTGAGCCACAAGCCTGTGCCCTAGATTCTATTACTTAAAGGATCTCAACTTTCCCAGAGTGGTAGCGCACACCTTTAGTCCCAGAACTCTGGAGGCAGAGGCAGGTGGATCTCTGTGAGGAGAGCCTGGAAGCCAGTCATGGCTGCATACACAGTCTCTATCACAAACCAAACCCTTGTCAGGGAAAGACCACATCACTACCATCCTAGCAGGAAAATGCCTGATAGCTATAAAATCACAGCTTCCCTTAAACTCATCAGAGTGATATCACATGGGTACAGGGAGATTGAATTCTATTGAATTCTTTCAAAGAGAGATAATGCATGCAAAATGTGTAATCGTCCCCAAAGCAGGTGGACGAGGGGACTACAATAAAGCTAAACAGGAAGCAAACAGCTTAAATGTTCATGGATTCTCAGAAAGCTGAGTGTGGGCAAGACTGGAGACAGCCCCTGTAGATATTGGACCAGGCTAGAACTTGATCCTTTCCAGACCCTGCTCTATGCAGTACACTTTGACCTGAGGGGAAGGACAAGGCTCTTCCTTCCTTTGGGACTCTGGCGGTGCTCTGCTGCTTCAGGGTGGGAGCAAAAGTCACTGCTTGCTTGTTGTATCCGCCACAAACTCAAGTCAGAAGCCAGCTACTGTGGGAGAAGAAGCACAGAGCAAGTTCTGTCTCATCTAAGTCCCCCCACTACACACAGACATGCAGAGAATTGAAGTCCATCATGCTAAGAAAATCAGTAAAGTCTCCGTCTTACCAAGAGTCTAACTCCGAGAACAGAACAGAAGTCTATCAATGGGCAGTGACACAGACAGGATAACAGTGAAAGGAAAAGACACACCTTACCAGTATCCTAAAACAAAAAACAAACGTGGAGGGCCAGTGTGCTGGCTGGTTTCATGTCAACTTGTCACAAACCAGAGTTACTAGAGAAAAGAGAGACTCAACTAAGAAAATGCCTCCAAAAGATCAGGTTGCAGGCAAGTTTGCAGAGCATTTTCTTAATTAATGATTGATGGGGGAGAACCAGGCCATTATGGATAGGGCCTCCCCTGAGCAGGCGATCCTGGATGCTATAAGAAAGCAGACTGAGCAAGCCATGGGGAACAAGCCAGTAAGCAGCACCCCTCCATGGCCTCTGCATCAGCTCCTGCCTCCGAGTTCCTGCCCTGTTTGACTTCCTTCCAAACACCCTTTCCTTCCCAAGTTGCATTGTTCATAGTGTTTTATCACAGCAAAAGTAAGTCTAACTAGGAAAGGCAGTGACAGGCAAGACGGCTTAGCAGGTAAAGGCACTTGCTGCTAAGCCTGAAGATTTAAGTTTGATTCCCTGAAACCACATGATTGAAGGAGAGAACAGATTCCTACAATTGTCCTCTTACCTCCACAGAAGCACACATACAATAAATTAACAGTAAATGCAATTTTAGAAAAAAAAAATTTAAAAAGAAAAGAAATCTGGAGTGGCCCAGACAAAACCAACTTTAGACCAAGAGTTCTTAGCGGGAGGACATAGCACCGCTGCTCATAACGAAGTGGGTGGGAGAAAGCTATGGTTTAGCTGGTACATGGAGTGATGTAATATGAATTTAATGTGACGCTTAGAGTCAGAGCGGACGCAGTGTAACGCCCTCTGCACTTACAGGGTTATGTGCTCGCCAGAGATGCGGTAACTTAGCAGGGTTGTAGATTTAAGATCCTCTCCCGGCTCTGCAGAGAATTACAGCAGGAAACAAAAAGAGCTGAAGAGCTGTAATAGTCCAAACACACCCAGACACAGGGCTTTCAGATACATAAATGGTGCGAATAAAAACACAGTTTATTCTCTCGATTCTGAGTAGTCATTAATTATCTTTGATTGCATCCATCCATATTGGTCTAAGTTAGCTTTTCTACTTAATTACATAACAACCTTTTCAAGTTAATGACTAATTTTGAAACACGGTACATTTTTAGTGTAGTGTTGTTTGGTTTGGCAAAATGACTTGAGAACCCCTCTGGAACAAGCTGACATTTACTGCACAAGGCAGAGGCAGACATGACAGAAGAAAGGTCCAGCCCTTCCTAACCATCAAAGATCAAAAAGAAGGGAGAAGAGAAGGCAAAGAGTCAACCCCAAGTGTCTTCACTTTTCCTCCTGCAAATTCAAAAGGTGAGATCTCTTAGGTTCTGGACAGAGACAGAAACCCCACCAGTAATTCCAACAGGAAGACTTTGTTTAAGATACAGGCAACTAAGCTGGGCAGTGGTGGCACACGCCTTTAATCCCAGCACTCGGGAGGCAGAGGCAGGTGGATCTCTGTGAGTTTGAGGCTGGCCTGGTCTAGAAGAGCTAGTTCCAGGACAGGCTCCAAAGCTACAGAGAAACTCTGTCTCAGGTGGAAAAAAAAGATACTAATAGTGTGTGACTGTTTCCTTAGATTTTACAATTCTCTTTTGGGCATCCATTAGTCTTCAGGCTGAACTAACAGTCTGCAAGGAAGACTCTCCCTTCATTCCCTCCACTCCTGGCCAAACCTGGCACTTCCTCAAGGGAACCTGCATGGTATGGTATTCCTCCCTATTTTCATGTAGGTAAAGGAAATCTTTCCATGTCCTTAGCCTGTCCACATCAGCACTCATCTCCAAAAATTACACACCTGCAAGTACCCAAGACACAGAGGAATGGGGAGGGGTACAGAAGCAATAAATACAGAAATCACCTACCACCTAAACTGAGGGCAGGCACACAGAAGGAAAGCACTACGACCTTGCCAGAGTCTCCCCTCTGTCTAAAGGTCAGATCCAACTTAAGTTGTGTTTAGAAACACTTAAGTTAAGAAAACACTCTGCTGATGGCAGAGGCTGTGCTGGTCCAGGGAAAAGGATGTGTTGGGCAGTGTGACTGGCTGGAGTACTGTGCAGCAGCTGTGAGGCTGCTCAGTGTCCACCTGGGCTCATGCTGGGCACAAGAAAAGATCCGTCCTCCCATCATGACCCGGTAGGGTCCTGTGAGCACCTCTGCTGGCAAAGCCTGGCGCCAGGCTGGCTGCACAGAAGCTGTGTTTACTATTAGTGCCCTGACATCAAAGCATAATGAAGGAGAATGAGCCTGGAGGTAAGGAGCAACAGACCGATGACTAGGAAACACAGAGGGAGCAGGAGGAGGAAGCCAGCAGCTAGACGGAGGGGGAAACACCAAGACTTTGGATATACTTCCTGATGGGAGTTCTGGGAGAAGACTGCCAACAACCTCCCACTCAAACAGCCACGTGAACTGTGAACAAGCACAGGAGAGCTGGATCTGGACACTAGGAGCCTCCCTTAGTTTGTGTGCTGAGAAAGAAGCAAACATTCAAGATCTAACTGAAGGTGTCCACATCCTCTCTGAACACAAAAGAAATATATCAAAACAGTGCCACTAACCAGAACAGACCATAGTAACAGAGAAAACACAAACAGGAAGGGCCTAACCAGAAGATTCCACACCCAAGACACACCTGGACACCATCTTTAACAGGTGAGGGAGGAAAGAGACACAGAATTGATAAGGAAGAGACTGAAGCACAAGGTGTGGCTGACCCTAACTGCTCCCCCTCAGGACAGTAGTGAGGTGACAACAGCAGTACTGTTTTGTTTCCTGCTGTAATTCTCTGCAGAGCTGGGAGAGGGGCTTAAATCTACAACCCTGCTAAGTTACCGCATCTCTGGCGAGCACATGACCCTGTAAGTGCAGGGGGCGTCACACTGCGTCCGCTCTGACTCTAAGCGTCACATTAAATTCATATTACATCACTCCATGTACCAGCTAAACCATAGCTTTCTCCCACCCAGTTACTAAGCAGGTCAGATCCCAGTTAATTCCCAAAATCAGATGAGCTGACATTCATGGAATGGCCATAAACTAAACCATGGCATTGTTATTCACTGTAGGAACCATCCTGACTAAGGAGGAACTTTTGGCTCTGAAAAATATAGAAGAAACTGGTAGAACAGGACTTATATTTTACTGTATTTTGTTTCCTTTTTGTTTAAATTCCCTCCCCCCTTCTCACTCTCTCTCTTAAAAAGGAGGCCTGAGGAAAACTTGTGGAGCCAGTTGTCTGCTTCCTCCATGGGGCTCCCAGAGATGGAACTCAGGTCAACAGGCTTGGAAGCAAGTACTTTTATCCACTGAGACATCTTGTCAGGCTGAATTTTCTCTGTGTATAATCTCTTAACACACATACCAGGTGTAATGGTGTACACCTTTAATCCTAACATTTGAGAGACACAGGCAGGAGGATCTCTCTAAGTTTGAAGACAGTCTGATCTACACAGTGAGTTCCAGAATAGCCAGGGCTACATAGAAAAGACCTTGTCTCTCTCTCTCTCTCTCTCTCTCTGTCTCTCTCTCTCTCTCTCTCTCTCTGTCTCTCTCTCTCTCTCTCTCTCTCTCTCACACACACACACACACACACACACACACACTAAGTTCATACTAAGTTCTCTCCTTAGAAGACTTCCTTATGGGGGCTGGGGAGCTGGCTCAGCAGTTAAGAGCACTGGTTGCTCTTGCAGAGATCTGGGTTGGTTCCCAGAACCCACACGGCGGTTCATAACTGCCTATAATTCCAGTTATAGCAGATCTGACACCCTCTTCTGGTCTCTGGCCCTGTACACACATGGTACACATATATACATACAGGTAAAACATTCAAACACATAAAATAAAAATTTAAAAAATCTAAAAATAGGGAGCTGAAGAGATGGCTCAGAGGTGAAGGGCGCTGGCTGCTCTTCTAGAGGTCCTGAGTTCAATTCCCAGCAACCACATGGTGGCTCACAACCATCTGTAATAAGATCTGGTGTCCTCTTCTGAACTGCAGGATACAGGCAGGAAGAACCCTGTATACGTAATAAATAAAAATCTTTAATAAAAAAAATCTAAAAATAAAAGACACCCTTATTTTGAAGGAGAACTTAATGTTCTACCGACAGTCTAACTCACAGCTGTTTACACTCAGACAGAAGATGCTATTCTACAACTCTGTATTTGAGGGTGTCTTTTGGTTCCCCATGTTGCTATCAGTGCACCTCTGTGTGAGTTAAAGGAAAGGAGGCTGCTATGGGCAGTGTGCGTAGGGCCATACCTAGTATCCTACAGTACATTCAACCCTCCAACTGTCTCTTCACTGGAATCTAAAAAAGGCAAAACAAACAAATGAACCCCACACTATTAATTCATTAACCTCAAGAGTTACACTTACTGGGGATCACTTTTCATTTTAGTCTTTAACTCCAAAGGCCTTTAGTGCCTTGAATTTAAAATGTACTGATGCTTGAAGAATTTTGAATATAGACTATATATCCAAATAGTGTCTTAGATTAACATTTATCCTTGTGGCGCTGGTATGGAACCCAGGGATTTTCTACAGAGGCCAGCACTCTCCCTAGCAGAGTTCAAAATAAATATCATTCCTCACCAGGGGTTTGGTTCCCAGCAGCCGCATGTCAGCTCAAAGCCAACTGTAACTCAAGTTCCATGGGATATGATACCCTCATCTGGGCTCTTGCATGTACGTGGTGCACACAAATTCATGCAGGTACACACATTTTACATATATATGTATATATATGCATATATACATACATATATTATTACTGCAAATGTGCATGCACATACCATGAATGTATGTTTGTTATCCTGTCTATGCCGTTGCCCAGAAGAGGTCATTTGATCCCCTGGAGTTACAGGCAATTGTGAATTGCTTAATGTGGGCTTTGGGAACTAATCTAAAGTTCTTTGGGGAAACAGCAATGCTCTCAACTGCTGATCCATCTCTCCAGCCCTTTACTTTATCATTTTAATTGAGAATCGATAAATCTATAAAAACATATGTAAATATGTGTGTGTGTGTGTGTGTGTGTGTGTGTGTGTGTGTGTAAACTTGAAAGTTAGAGTCACAGAACTAAGCATGTAACAGATAACCGCCAAAACACATACCTGTAACCCAGGAGGACCAATGTCTCCACTGCTCTCCCCACAGGAGTTAAGGAAGCACTGTTTTTAGAATCATCTTCTAAAAAACTACCTTCAGGGTTTTCTTTGTGGACACATTTGTCTTCCTGTAAAGCACAGGCTTCCAAGTGTAGATGCTTGGAACATCTGAGAAGCACAGTATCAGTTAGTGCACACGCGTGTGTCAGCTGCCTAAAAGACAAATACACCTATATTCTGACTACTGAATATCTCTCTGAGCCAATAAGACAGAACTCAACTTTCAAAAACAAAGCTTGCACTTTGAATGTATATCTAATTTTGTTTTGGTTTTGTTGTTTTGATTTTAGAAAATGTCACCATGTAGTGACTGGTTTTAAGACTTCTCAGTAGAGAAGTAGATGTGCTAAACTTGAAAAAGTAACAAAGCACACAGTCCAGCACAATACCCAATCACAGCTGGGGTACAGCACAGAGCAAGCACTTGCCTAGCAAGTGGAAGGCCTAGACTGTGATCCTAGCGTGGTGCAGAAATGACACACAGCCACGTCTCACAAAAACCTTTACAATACGGAACTTTTCGTTTTGTTTTGTTTTTCATTGCAGGGTTTCTCTGTAACACCTCTAGCAGTCCTAGAACTCACTCTGTAGACCAGGCTGACCTTGAACTCACAGAGATCTGCCTGCCTCTTCCCCCTCCCCCCCCCAGTGCTGCTGGGATTAAGATCATTAAGATTTATAATTGTTATCTGGGCACTGGTGGCACACGCCTTTAATTCCAGAATTTGGGAGGTGGATCTCTGAGTTTGAGGCCAATCTGGTCTACAGAGTGAGTTCCAAGATAGCCAGGGCTACAAAGAGAAACCCTGTCTTGAAAAAAAGAAGAAAGAAGAAAGAAAGAGAGGGATGGAGGGAGGGAAGGAGAGAGAGAGAGAAAGACACAGAGAAAGAGACAACTGGTAGAAATAGAGACAATAGCAAAAGCTGTCAGTCCATCCTTGAGCCAAAAGTCTGGAGTGGAATACCACCCTGCACCTGTTAAGTGGATGCCTGTGCTGAGTCACATCTACCTGAAAAGTACTGCTCACTCCATCCAAGGTGCTCACATGGTCACATCCACACCCAGGGTGCTCACACGTTGTCATATCCACCATAGGGTACTCAAGACTGTGTGCTGTATCTACTCTGAGAAGCACAGCTCGAACTGTGCCCATTCGCCCCAAGATGTTCACACATTGTGTCCATCCACCCCAGAGTGCTCACACTGTGCCCATCCAGGGATGTCACCCCAGCCATGTCCACCGTCCACCCTGAGAAGCACAGCTCAACCAGAGCAAGGCTCAAAAGCCACACCCATTCCCATTCTGGGAAAGGCAGAGCTACAGGGACAATCAGTGGAGTGCAGAAGGGGATGCCTACAGACGCCCACAGGGGGAATTTTTAGGGTGATCAATAGGGTGACCAATAAGGCTGTCCTGTGTGTGTCCTGAATGTGGGGCAATTTCACAGCTGACTGCATCTGTCAAACTCTACAGAGCGGCATGATAAGGAGGGTGAGATTTATGGCATGTGGATTATAGTGCAATAACCCTAAAAACTTGAAATGCAGTAGAGACTGGGGACTGCTCAGCTTTCCAAACTGAATACCCACTTGCTTTCATAAAGTAAGGAAGTTACATCCTATAAAAAGTTAAACAACAACTAACTGGGTGGCCCATGACTGTAGTAGCCTACCCTAATTAGCCTTTGGTCTTTGTGAACTTTGTAATCCCCCACGATGTTATAGCTTCCTGAGCTGGCTATGACTAAGCTCTATTTATACCTGTCTCTTTATATTTGCTGCTGTATTTCAGTAAAAGGGACCCCAGCCTCTCAGCTGTACATGCCCCATCTTAAGGAACTGTGCTGTACAGGCCTTATCCACACATCTATGACCCGTTTCTCTACAGCTAGTGGGCTCTGCTAAGCACTTGGCAACACCTTTCATGTCACTCCCAGAAAGCCACCTCCCATCAATGGCTGTACTGGGCAGGGCTGCAGGACAACAGCACCAGCACCCACAGTGACTTCATATGCTCAATTCCATTGTTCCACGTGAGATTCCCCTGGGGTTCTAATTCAATTTTCATAAGAACTCTGTAGAGAAAGTCAGGTATTGGTGAACCTCCAATATAGGCAGGTCAATCTGCCCCTTCAGAAGGAAACTCTGAGCACAGGAACCCTGCAACCCACCACGACTGACCATCCTGGCCAGCACCTAACTACTACTGTTCCTTTGGCTAGATCTAACACCCTTCATGATCATTGTGACTTGGGTTAATGAGAGCATTTCAGAGGCCTCTGGATAAGGGCTATGGTAGAAGCTTGGTGGGACTGAAGATATGCAATGAGTTATCACTATTTAGGGCTATGGGGAGGGTCTCTCACCAAGCAAATTCTCCTAATAAGCTCTATGTTTCTAACAAAGGTGGTTAGCTCCATACTTTCCATGAAGTTGTTCGTTTAGCAAAGTACCAATTACTTCACAGGGTCTCAAACTCCAACAACCAGGTAACCCCTCCATCTCCCAGGCCACCAAAAGTTAAAGGGAAGAGGGAGGTTAGGAATGGAAAGATACTCAGTGGTTAAGAGTGCCTGAGTGCTCTTGCAGAGGACCAGATTCAGTTCCCAGCACCCACATCAGACACTCACAACTATCTCCAACTCCAGCTCCAGGGGATCCGATGCCCTCCTCTAGCTTCTGTGATACATGGTGCACATAACAGATAAGCAAACACACACACACACAAACTGTGGGAAGCGGCAGTTTCCACTAATGGGTGTCCAGGGTGCACTGTCTTGTGTTAAGAGACACGCTTGGGAGAACAGCTACTCAGTTTCAACAGAGCTGCCAAGTGAAGAGAAAAATCTAGTGCAGGGCACTAGTGCTATTATGAGTGGTCAGGGCACAGGTAACTTAGTAGTAGTACATTGTCTGAGTGTACAAAGCCTTAGCTCCATCCCCAACACAGCAGAAAGAAAAAGAAAGAGGAGATGGTGGTGTGGTTGGTGTGTGTCCATAATCCCAACACTGGGAGTCTGGGGTAGGAGGCCTACAACTCTGAGGGCTTTAGCACCAGTTACCACCTCAAACCCCCTTGACACAACCAACAAGAAAACAAAATTACTACAGACATTTGAAATTTTCCTAAGTTCACTTGTTTTTCTTTTTAAAGATGGGGTCTTGTCATCTACAGTTAACTTAGCCAAGTCCTTTATTCTAGAGAAAGCTCCTTAGTATAAATTCTTATTGCTGACTGGAACCTGCTAGGTGTGTTTCTGTGCTCCAGAGCAGATGACCATTTCTGCTCAGAAGGGACACTCAGTTTGAGAGAGTACACACAAGCACACAACGCTGGATTTTGGAGAGTTGAGCTGTGGCTCGTTTGAGGGCTCAAACAACCTGTAGCTTTTCTAGAACTAAAGCCTAGTGCTGAGCACACAGTCAGACTAACTTCATATGCCAAGGCAACAAAGGGTGTGGACAAGAGGCTACAGAGCTGACACACCAGCACCTGACGAATGCTATAGTCTGTGGCGGCAGCAGCCATAGTCTTTTGGAAAAAGTCACACAACCAGTGACAGCAAGACTGGTGTGAAAGTCTGGGACAGAGCAGAAGGCAGAGATAAGACTACGCTACCAGGGAAGAATGGCTGTAACATGCAGGGACAGTGAGGGCTTCTCTATAACTAAGATATAACTATAACAGTGACTGAGGACAGAGACCTGGGGAGAGAGGACACTAATGAAGTTTACAGAGGCCAGGTAGCTGCCGAAGGTGAGCTAACCCGGAGGGCAGCAGGGGAGCAGCCATGATGGAGCCCTGCAGGCAGCTGTGGCTGGGGGCGTTTCTTCTGCAGGGCTCACTTGCACATCACCCATGAGCACAAAGGCCAGAGGCAGAGGCTAGAAGCCCTGAGCACTAGCTGTCACCCCTCCCAGAGCCTCAACCATCAAAGGCAGACTAGCACCAGAATGTGCTGAGCAGATGGAGTGGAAACTCTCAGCCAGAAAAGGAAAACCTGGGCTCCTGCATAGCTACACTTCATGCCACAGGACATAGTCTTCTCTGAGGGGGTCACACCCCACAGTCACCTGGATGCTCACTTCCATGGCTCCCTGACGCCTGCCATAGCTGCCCTGGCCAAGGGCAGCCTATCATTGCATGTCTGGTATTCTCTGAAGCTGTCTGTGAGTGTCCTTCTCCCAAGGCCCACAGTGGGGGATTTCTCATGCAGCCCTCATGTAAACTGTTGTTCAGCCGTGAACCACTGCGGGGAGGGATAACAAGTGTTCTTGGTATGTGTCGGGAATGCAATAGCCACATTCTTCCCCATGCACCAACGCTCACCACTTCCCAGGCCCTCACAATTGTAAGCTTCCAGCAGCCTGGGAAACTGGCTGTGGGCGATGACCTGCACCCACTTGGTCTCCACCCCACAAACACAATCTGATAAATTTGCCCAACTCTTTCTCCTGTTGTCCCCTCACAACTGTTTCTTTACTCAGTTCTGCGGACAACAGTTCCTCTACCAAGTTTCTCAGGCACTTAGCAATCAGGCACTTAGCAATCAGGTTGGTTAAGGCTGGGCTTGGAAAACCTGGTAGACTATGACTGACACCCATCAGAACTTCCAATTTTTTAATATGTATTAAATTATTAATCCTGTGACATAAAGAAGAGAGTAGAAAGCAGTCTGGGAGCTCAAGTAACAGGCCAGACACAGACACTGTCAGATCCAGTGGTGGCTCTGTGCACCCAACATAACCTTCAGTTCCTCCTTTTTACAAGGAGTAATTCCCAAACTATCATCGTTAACCACAGTCACATATATCAGAGGGACAGTAAGCAAAACAGATCAAAAACCTGTAAAAATATATCTTTTTTAATGCACACCTAGAAACTTACCATTAAAAAGTAGGAGTGAGCCAGGCAGTGGTGGCGCATGCCTTTAATACCAGCACTTGGGAAGCAGAGGCAGGTGGATCTCTGTGTGTTCGAGGCCAGTCTGGCCTACAGAGCGAGTTCCAGGACAGCTAAGGCTATTACACAGAGAAACCCTGTCAAGAAAAAAAAACAAACCCAAAAAACAAAAAGCAGAAGTGTACAGTATTATACAAAAACAGATCATGGAGGATCAGAGTTGACTCAGCAGTTAGGAGCACTTGCTGCTTTTGCTCTGCTTTTCCTCTGACCTGGGTTCAGTTCCTAGCCACCGTATCAGGTGGTTCACAACAATCTGTTACTCCAGTTTTAGGAGATCCAATACTCTCTTCTGGCCTATGCAGGAACTAGGCATATACATAATACACATAAAAATATGCAGGCAAAACACTCATATACATAAAATTAATTTTTTTAAAAAATTACTTATTTATATGTATACAATGTTCTGCCTGTATGTATGCCTACAGGCCAGAAGAGAGCACAAGATCTCATTATAGATGATTGTGAGCCACCATGTGGTTACTGGAAAATGAACCCAGGTTCTCTAGAAGAGCAGCCAGTGCTCTTAATCTCTGAGCCATCTCTCCAGCCCCATAAATATATTTTTTTAATGGATCACACCTTTAATCCCAGCACTCAGGGGGCAGAGGCAAGTGGATCTCTTCTAGTACGAGACCAGCCTGTTCTACATAACAAGTTCCAGGACAGCCAGGGCTACATTGTAAGAACTGTCTCAAACAAACCAAACCAAACCAAACAAACAGAAAAGATCATAGAGAAGGTTCTGAGAGAAAGACAGCAAATGGTTGCCTCACCAGTGGAGGGCTGCTCAGGGGGGCAGATCACAGCCCAGCCCCATGCTCCTGGGGTTTCCATCTCCTTACAGCACCCTACTAGGGAGGTGGAACAGCAGCAGAGCACCCCCAGAGCACTGTTATCACCACCCCAGAGTCTCTGTACCATAACAGAGCCCGTTGAGAACTGCCAAACTAAAAGCCATGGGGCCTCCTCACCAAAACAAGGTAGCAAGCCCTAAAGCCAAAAGCACAGCATGTAAATACAAAAGCACCTTCATATGATCTCAGGGAAACTTTCAAATCTAGAGGAAATGACATAGTTATATGGAACAGTCAAGAATTATTCTGAACCTGAATGTGGTGGCATAAACATTTATGATCCCAGACTCTGAAGGCCAAGGTGCGAGAATCCTGAGTTCAAGAACAGCCTGGCAGACTAGGGAGATGAACAGTGGGTAAAGGCACTTGCGACCAAGCCTGACGACCCCTATGGTCCTCCTACTGCAGCCTGTCCTCTGATCTCCATACATACACACTGATGCACACATACATTCTCTCTTACACACACATACAGTAGTTAAAAAATTATAACAGCAACCTGAGCCACATGAAGAATTCCAGGCCAGTCTGACAACTCAGTAAGACCAGAAACTATGTTTCAACCCTCTGTGCAGAAAAAATTACCTTCACAAGATGTGGTAGTTTGAATAGGTATGACCCCATGGAATCACATGTTTGAATGCTTGGTCTAGGGAATGGCACTATTAGAAAGTGTAGTCTTGTTGAAGGAAGTGTGTCACTGTGGAGGAGGACTTTGTGGTCTCATATGCTCAAGCTATGCCCAGTGGGAGAGTTCTCCCTACAGATCAAGATGTAGAGCTCCTTCTCCAGCACATCTGTCTACATGCTGCCGTGTCCCGCCATGATAATGGACTGAACCTCTGAAACGGTAAGCCACCCCAATTAAGATGTTTTCCTTTATAAGAGTTGCTGTGGTCATGGTGTCTCTTCACAACAATAGAAACCCTAACTAAAGCACAGATAACAAACCCTAAATGGGCAACTCCTGACAAAAAAGAACTGAGTAGAGGAACATCAGGCTTCAGAACAACTGGCCAATCAGCTGCTCAGACAGCAGCTCGGTGCAGTAGAACTCTACCAGGTCCTCTGAAAAGATCAAATTTGTTTGAACTCAGCGTCAGACCCAGAACACATGCAATTCATTTAATTTATTCAATCAACAACAAGCCCAAGAAGACAAGGTGCCACCAAACAGGGAAGCTGCAGGTTCCAGATCACCGCACATATCCATCAGAACACGATCCCACCCCTACCCACAACAAACTGACCATTCAGTGTGCAATAAAAGGCAAAGCAAAGCCCCTCCCCAGGAAGGGAGCACACTCTAAGTACAAGACCCAACACTCACACACTTCCATCAAGTGCACAAAGATAGCTTGCGGAGGGCAGGCACTTGTGTGGGAGAGAAAAGCCCTGTTCCGCTCCAGCAAACAAGCTCCAATCCTCCAGCTGGAGTCAGCTTAGCTATATGCCTAGAGATCAGCTCTCCCCTGTATGCTGCCCCACTCAGTGCCCTGCCAGCCATGACCTTCACCTGCACCAATGCTGCCTGGGCATCCCACCTCACAAGAGCTTCTTAGTCCAGTTTCTTCTTAAATTTATGATCTTCCTCAGGGACTCTCTTCCCTTGCCTCACCATTTCCCCACCTTGGCAGAGGAGGCTGGGCTGGGAGAAAGGTAATAGCACAAATACAATCATAATTAAGGCTTTCTGAGGGCTTACTACCTACTAGGACTTCACTCGCTTTAGCAATTAATCCACATCATGAATTAAGGACAGATATACCATCACAAAGCTCACTTTTTATGAGCAGCTTTGTGGCCAGCTTTCAAATAGTTCACAATGATGTCTCACTTTCTTAGTGAGTGTCCTCCCTCACTGCTGACCTCTGTAACCAACTGCACATAACAGCCAAATGTGGGACTTGTGAGCCAGGTATGAGAACAGAGTGTGGATTCTGCCTTGTTCTCCTGGTTCGCTAGCTCTAAAGAAAGTCACCTATCCTGAAGATGCTCACAAGCAGCCTGTGGAGAGGTGGCTGTGCAAAGAGCTCTAGTAACAGGTGGCATGGCATGCTGGCCTTGGCAAAGTGACGTCTGACTGCAGCCTTGTAGGCAGTCCCAAGGTGGGCATCCAGCCAAGGCACTGCTGAATCCCTGACTCATACAGCAGAAATAATTCTGGGTTTTATCTTTTAGGAATTTTGTTTTGTTTTGTTTTAGGCAGGGTCTCACTATGCAGCCCTG
The DNA here is from genome assembly GCF_982192425.1 of Myodes glareolus. Lineage (NCBI taxonomy): Eukaryota > Metazoa > Chordata > Mammalia > Rodentia > Cricetidae > Myodes > Myodes glareolus. The sequence goes on from NC_142046.1 coordinate 13,843,508, forward strand.
GCTGACCTTGAACTCACAGAGATTCATTTACCTCTGCCTCCCAAGTGCTGTCTGGAAGTCACTCTATTTTAAGATGATGTGGTATCCAAAAATCGGTATCAAGAAGTATATGTCACTAACACAGTTAAACATGACAGGAGTTGAACAAAGACAGATAACAAAGTTAATCATGCTCATTTGCATTCAGGACCTAGGAGTTTTTTGTTTTGCGTGTGTGTGTGTGTGTGTGTGTGTGTGTGTGTGTGTGTGTGTGTGCTGTATGTTATAGGTCTTTGTGTGCATGAACATATGTGGGGGGCCAGAGACCAATGATATCAAGAATCTTTCCAAGTCACTCCTTAGTTTTTGAGACATGGTCTCACTGGCCTGGAACTGACTCATCTAGACTGGACTGCCAACAAGCTCTAGGGATCACCTGTCCCCACCTTCCTGGTATGAAGTTTTAGATGCACAGCCCTGAACCCATCCTTCACATGAATTCTGAGGATCAAAACCCAGACCCCTGTGCTTTCACAGCAAGCATTTTACTAGTGGACCATCTCTCCTCTTTTTATATAAGGGTCTCATTGTGCAGCCCAAGCTATCCAGGAACTCACTATGTATCCTGCTGGGGGACGCAGCTTGTTCGTTCCCAGTTGCCCAGACCACGAAATAATCACTCAGAATCTATACTATTTGCAATACTGTTTGGCCAATAGCTTAAGCATATTTCTGGCTTACTCTATATCTTAAATTAACCCATTTGTATTATTTTATTTATTTTGTTTTTTTTGAGACAAGGTTTCTCTGTAGCTTTGGAGCCTGTCCTGGAACTTGCTCTGTAGACCAGGCTGACCTCGAACACACAGAGATCTGCCTGCCTCTGCCTCCCAAATGCTGGGATTAAAGACGTGTACCACCACCACCCAGCTATTATTTTATATTTTACCATGACACTCATGGCCTACCGGCAAGGCTTCAGCTAGTAGCTAGGGTCTTTCTCCTCTGAGCATCTTTCTCTTCTAGCAGCTCCATGGCTTCTCTGACTTCACCTACTCTCTCCTCTATCTGCTTGGAATTCCCGCCTTGCCCTATTCTGCTGAACCGCTGGCCGAAACAGATTTATTCATTAACCAATAAATGCAACACATAGACAGAAGGACTTCCCATATCAGTACCCTAGGCCAGCCTTGAACTCACAATAATCTATTATGGGATAGTTGTGATTGCTTTATTAAAGAACTGACCAGTCAATAGCTAGGCAGGAGGTATAGGTGGGAATTCTGGACAGAGAGCTCTGTGAAGTAAGGGAGTCACCAGTCAGACACAGAGGAAGCAGGAGAGGTAAAAGTCATGAGCCATGTTGCAGTGCATAGATTAACAGAAACGGGTTAATTTAACTTATAAGAGTTAGTTAGAAACAAGCCTAAGCTAAGACCAAGCTTTCATAGTTAATAGGAAGTCTATGTGTCATTATTTGGGAGCTGGCTGTCAGGACAGAGAAACACTCTTTATAGAGAAAAAAAGACAGATGGGGATTTCCTGTCCAAGAACAATAATCTGGACCTGACTGGTACACTGAAAGCTGTGAATAGGCACAAAAAGCAGGGAAAAAATAGAATTTCCAGGCATGCACAGGAAGTGTCTTCTGGCAAAAAGCAGAGCAGCAGCAAGCTCAGGGTGCTCTGTCCAATGCCTAACCTAAGCAGACACCTCCCAATCTGACCCGGCTCCGTACTGGGTCAGTGACACAGACAGTGGAAAGATCAGGGTCAGTTTATTTTCAATCCCTGGCACACCTCAGTCAAGGGCCTGAGTGAAGAGACAAGGGGAACCCAGAACAGCCCAGCCTATGATGAGGGCAAGCGCCAAGGTGGACAGTAGCTTCTCTGTCACAGGCACACAGGGAGCAGGGAGCAGTCCAGTCTTTTGTAGGTGAAGGCCCATGCTGCAGGACTGAGAGCAAACACCAAAAAGGAAATGACACCCTCCAAAGCAGCCTGATTGTGGAAAAGACAATGACAAACCACTCCAAGTAGTCTGTGGCCAAGAATAAGGTTAACCAGGAACATTTCAATCAGTCTAAATCTTTAAAACTAAAGAACTACAGTGTGTTCTGGGGAAGAAACATGAGCCTTCCTGTCTGTGACAAAAGTACGGATTCCAATTCTGCCCCTGACACTGAAACAAGCTGTTATTTCTAGGTGAGCAGTGTGGTGGTGCATGTTGTCTCTGCTGTTCAGAGGAGGACTGGGAGAGCCTGTGTGTGCCCTAGAGAATGTCTACTTCTATATAACGTCATCAACTGCTTCACTAAGCTCTGATGTCCTGGGGGATACTTCACATAAACTTGAACTTTGTAGCCTGGAGATACTCTGGATGGCAACTCCTCAGGAGTCTCTCCAATAATAAGTGAGATAATGCCCTTTCCTAATCTCCCCATCCAATGAAGTGGAGGGGACTGTGGCTGGAGCCACCAGCCCCATTTCACAGCTGGGCTGGAAAGAGAAGGCTGTCTAACTCTCACACCCATTCTTAGCCACTCTGGCAACGCTGAAAAATAAGAAATCTGTCAAGCACACGTGTTATTCAGCTCAGCATACATGTTCTGTAAGCTAGCCAGTCACTGGAGTATATTAACAATAGCCCCTCAGAGAAGGCATTATTAGTCAGCCCTTTCTCGTAGCTAAAAGAGTAAAACTCTGGGGAGAAAAGAGCAATGTCCTTGCGGGGCCACTACTTCTCAGCTTTCCCACAATCTCAAATCAACCTCCTCCAGCCTTGTATATGATGAAACCCTGGGCCTTCAACACCCCTCCCCAGGTGTTCTCCAGGCCGATGGCACTGAGTGAGCTCAGTCAATTTGGACATCATTGTGTCATGTCATCTTTGTATTCACTTTGTTTGTTTGGTTTTGTTTTTTTTTCAAGACAGGGTTTCTCTATGTAACAGTCCTGACTGTCCTGGAACTTGCTTTGTAAGTCCAGGCTGGCTTTCCACTCACAAAGATCCGCCTACCTCTGCCTCCCACATGTTGGAATTATAGGCTTGCACCACCACCACCCGGCCTATATTCATCTTTTTCCTCCTCCTCCTAACAATATTTATTTTTTTTCTTTTTTTTCCTCCTTTCTTTTGGATTTTTCAAGACAGGGTTTCTCATAACTTTTGGAGCCTGTCCTGGAACTTGCTCTGTAGACCAGGCTGGTCTCGAACCCACAGAACTCACCTGCTTCTGCCTCCCAAGTGCTGTGATTAAAGGCGTGTGTCACCATTGCCTGGCTGGCTCAACCTTTATTTCTATGTGTATGAGTGTTTTGTCTGCATGTATACCTGTGCACCAAGTATGCAAAATGCCTGAGGAGGTCCAGAGGGGGTGTAAGATCCCCTAGGACTAGAGTTACTCATGACTGTATGCTGTAGGAATTCCTACAGCCAGCCTTTAAGTTACCTGCCCACCTTGGCGTGGCCTCTTATACTATATATGCCGCTGTAAAGAGCGCATCCGGCCTCTTTTCTGACAGTAGGATTTAGTTGCTGTTCCCCATTCCAGCAGACTTTTCCATGAAGCAGGAAATTTCAAAGACAGTTCCGCCTATGTCGGCAGTTTCCAGTCACTTTCTTCTGTGTCCTGCAGAATTTCTAGTAGATTCTTTCATGAAGCAGGAACCCCGAAGGATGGTCTCACCTTTAGGCAACTTCAGCAGTCATTTCTCTGTGGATCCTGCATGTCCAGTTCATACAGCATAGCATCAAACAGTCCAGGCAAGAGCAGTTTCTTGTCCAAATGTCTAGCAAACTCCATAATGAGCCTCTTCGATGACCATCTTCCTCTTGAAGTAAACTGGTGCTGCCAGGAGCAGATGTGTCTCATGTCATGAAAAGTCCTAACTTCTTAAAACATTTTAAATGCCATATTCTGTAGTCTTTGAAAGGTTTGAAGAATGCCTATCCACCTAAAATACGTATCTGTCCATCTAAAAAAAATCTAACTAACGTAACTACAAGTTTGACTATTATAGAGGACTCTCTATTAACCTATATTTCTTAATTATATATTATACTTTTAAATGAGCTGCACAAACACACTACCTTAATCAAGAGCAGAAATATACACATAATAAAATTGACTTTAAATCTGTATCAATAAACCAAGATCCATACCAATGCAAATCTCTATAGCAATTGTAAACGGTCATGTGCTAGGGATTGAACCTGAGTCCCCTGGAAGAGCAGCCAGTGGTCTTAGCTGCTGAGACATTTCTAGTGCCTCAGTTTTCATTTTCTTCTCCTTCTTCTTCTCCTCTTCCTTCTCCTCCTCCTCCCCCCCCCCCCCGCCCCGAGACAGGGTCTCTCTGTAGCTTTGGAGCCTGTCCTGGAACTAGCTCTTGTAGACTAGGCTGACCTCAAACTCACAGAGATCTGCCTGCCTCTGCCTCCTGAGATTAAAGGCGTGCACCACCACCGCCCAGCTCTCAGTTTTCTTCTTATAGGGATCAAATCACCTCCTCAAGGACAGTGCAGAGGGTGCTGCACAACTATAGAGTATACTCTCTACACGAGACAGCTTCCCAGTGACAGACAGACTCTTCTCCCACAGAGAGCACCCCCCTGCCCAAATTCCACAGCCTCAAGCACAAAAGAGGATGGAGCTATGGTGTAGGAAGTCATTCTGTATATGTGTTGCTTTTATTGATTAATGGATAAACAATCTTCCTTGGCCAGTGATAGGGCAGAGTAGAGATAGGCAGGGAAAACTAAACTGAATGGTGGGAGAGAGAAGGCAGAGTCAGGAGACGCCATGTAACTGCCACCAGGAACAGACATTCCAGTCTTGTTGGCAAGCTACAGTCATGTGGCAATACACAGATGAATAGAAATGGGTTAAATTAAGATGTAAGAGTTAAACCGGGTGGTGGTGGAGCACGCCTTTAATCCCAGCACTCGGGAGGCAGAGGCAGGTGGATCTGTGTGAGTTTGAGGCCAGCCTGGTCTACAAGAGCTAGTTTTGAGGATAGGCTCCAAAAAGCTACAGAGAAACCCTGCCTCGAAAAACCAAAAAATATTAAGAGTTATCCAATAAGAAGCTAGAGCTAATGGGTCAAGCAGTGATTTAATTAATACAGTTTCTGTGTGGTTATTTTGAGTCTGGGCATCCGGGAAAGAACAAGCAGGCTCCTACAACAGATTGGCATGGCAACGTGGTTGACTATATCCACGTAAAACCTGAGAAAGCATTTTGCTGGCTGCTGGCAGTGTGCAGTACCTCCTTTAAAAGACGTTTTTCTGATTCAGCAGTAGCAAAAAAAAAGAAAAAAGAAAAAGAAACATAGTATCAAAAACAGCAGTTTCCTGGTTCCCCACCACAAACAGCTCTAATTCTTTCGGGAGGTCCAGCTACATACAGAGCATTTAAATGGGTTTTGTGAACAGAGTGCTACAACTTGCTTGATGGAAACACAACTCTTACAACCCGACCCTGGATCTGGGGTGGAGAGAATGGCTCTCAGAGGCAATGAATGGATCTCCAACATGCTGGATTGGGTGGAGCCAAAAGGCAAAGCAGCCTTAGTCCTGGTAAGGCCACGTTGCATTTTAAGAAGCAGTCCTGGTCGGAAAAGGATTTCAGATACATAATAAAACAGATTAAGACATAAAAGGCCTCTAAATGAGGTACAGTGTGTTTTTAAAAAATGCATGTAGGTGTGGGAGAGAGAAGAAAAAGAGTAAGGAGACAGTAAATGTAATATAAAGGAGTACAGACAGTCTAGATTAAAGGAGTAAAGATAATAAAATAAATATTAAACTTGTAAAAAAAAAGTAATAGAGTAAGAAAAATAAGCCACGTAAAGATGGACTATACACAGAGAGTCTGGATTATGTATATTATTGTGTTTTCTTCGAATTTTTTAACTGTGAAGGAGCTAAGTACAGAGAGACATTTCATTGTGAGGGCTGCTAAGCTAAACCAACCTATATATTTTAAAGGTATCTTGATTCCAAAATTTGGGTCTAAGGAATTGTTGCTTTGGAAAAGAGGTTTTGCTTTTGTTTCCACAGAAGATAATAATCTTTGGATTAATTACAGACTAATGTGGTTCGATGGACCAAGACCCCCCCCCAAAAAAAGTCACCGAAATTACTTCACCCAACAAAAATCAGGAAGCAGTTTGGAGAGAACTATGCCCAAATTCCCTAAATGATTGTTTATATATGTTTGTTCAGATTTAAAAGGGGATATTCTATAGAGATTTGCATTGGTATGGATCTTGGTTTATTGATACAAATTTAATGTCAACTTTGTTATATGTATATTTGTGCTCTTGATTCAGGTATTGTGTTTTGCAGCTCATTTAAAAATGTAATATATAATTAAGAAATATAGGTTAATAGAGAGTATCTATAATAGTCAAGCTTGTAATCATGCTAGTTAGGTTTTCTAGATACATAGAGATATATTTCAGTTATATAGGTATTCTTCAAATCTTTCAGAGACCTTCATAATATGGCATTTAAAATGTTTTAAGAAGTTAGGACTTTTCATGACATGAGACACATCTGCTCCTAACAGCACCAATTTACTTCGAGAGGAAGATGGGCATTGAAGAGGCTCCTTATGGCATTGGTTAGCCATTTTGGCAAGAAACTGCTCTTGCCTGGACTGGTTGATGCTATGCTGTATGAACTAGACATGCAAGACCCCACAGAGAAATAACTGCTGAAGTTGCCTAAAGAAGGTGAGACTATACATATGGATATATTCATTCCATAAATATATGTGTATATGTGTGTGTGAATTTATTAAAATAACTTACAAGCTGCAATCCAATAATGTCTAGTTGTGAATGAAAAGTCCAAGAACCTAGTAGCTACTCAGTCCCACGGCTGGATGTCTCCGTTGATCTGCACATGCTGACAAGGTGAGGGCAAGCAGGCAAAGGGCAAACCCTTCCTTCTTCCTCAGTCCTTATACAGGCTTCCAGCAGGTGTGGCCCAGATTAAAGGTGTCTTCCCACTTCAAGGTCTAGATTAAAGGCCTGTGTCTTCTTGTCTCAAGATCTGGATCATAAGCATACCTTCCACTTCTGGATTGTAGTTCATTCCAGACACAGTCAGGTTAATGACCAAGAGCAGCCCTCACACCATGCAAAAACTCCACAAGTGACAAAAGCTTTTCACTTTCCCTCCCTTTCCCTCAGCTCCCAGTAGCCCTACCCTCCACTTTGGTAAGACAATGTCAGGCTGTGTAAAGCAAGTCGGTCCCAAAAGTGAAGGGAGAATGATAGAGCAAAATGTAGCTCAGCCGCTGGAATACCAAACTGCCATCTACAACACAGCCAAAAAATTTACTGACTTTGTGGTATTCAGAGGTTTAAAATGTCTTTACAGTTGGCCACAAGCCTAGCTGCAGCAGTGGGTGGGATAAGTAGTAAGTGCTAGCCTCACCTAACAAAAGGGGTCTCTGAAAACACCCAAACACAGGAAAACCATCTAAGAAGAGGCTCTCAAAAGGACCTTCGGATAGTCTCACTGCTGACCAGGTCTGTCAAGGAGGACGAACAGGGAGGAACAGTATAAACCACAAACATAGCTGCTCCCAGAAGCCACTGAGGCAAGAGACTGATGTCCATCCTTCTTTTCATTTACAAACCTGTTCTTCTTTGTAAGAAAAGTGGTCCTTTTCTGAGAGGCTATTTTCCTGGAAATACTTTTGTCATGCTCAGAACTCAGTCAGCATCTACTGGGCTTACAAGTTGCTCTTTTAAGCTATTTATCAAGTGTACACTGTGTGTCTGTGTGCACCATGTATATGAGGAGCCCACAGGGGTCAGAAGAGGAGCTGAATTTCTGAACTGGAGTTTCAGATGATTGTGAACTGGCCTCATGTGGATGCTGGGAACCTACCCTGAGTCCTCTGCAAGAGCAGCCAGGAACCATTGAGTCATCTCTGCAGTCCCACAAATTGTTTATTTATTTTTTTAAAGACACGAACTATTAACGAGCCAGTGTGCACATCAGCCTGACTGTACCATACCCACCCATGCCTTCACTGAGATGACTCTTTCCTAGGCAGTACACGTAATCAGAGCAAAGATGAGAGGTCAAGAACACATGCTGCGATCCTCACGTGACAATCAGACACTGACTACCTGGAGCCTGACCCCAATGACTTGTGACATCTTTGCACAGACAGCTAACTCTCGAGACAGGGTTTCTCTGTGTAGTACTGGCTGTCTGGAACTCGCTCTGTAGACCAGGCCGGCCTCTAAGTCAGAGATCTGCCTGCTTCTGCCTCCCAAGTGCTGGGATTAAAGGCAAGAGCAGAGCTAACTCTTAATGACTCATGGTCTGACCTCAAAAGGCCAATCTTAAGAATGGATGCTGTAAACTGGATGGTGGTGCTCACCTTTCATCCCAGCATTGTATTCGGGGAGGCAGAGTTAGGCAGATCTCTGTGCGTTCAAGGACAGCCTGGTCTACAAGAGCTAGTTCCAGGGCAGGCTCCAAAGCTAGAAAAACCCTGTTTCTAAAAGCAAAATAAAACAAAAGGGCAGCCTGATCTACAGAGCAAGGTCCAGGAAAATCAGGGCTACACAGAGAAACTTTGCCGAAAGGAAAGAAAAAGAAAAGAAAGGAAGGAAGGAAAGAAGGAAGGAAGGAAGGAAGGAAGGAAGGAAGGAAGGAAGGAAGGAAGGAAAAGAAAGAGAAAAAGAAACTTAAGGGGCTGGAGAGATGGCTCAGAGGGTAAGAGCATTGCCTGCTCTTCCAAAGGTCCTGAGTTCAATTCCCAGCAACCAGATGGTGTCTCACAACTATCTGCAACGAGGGCTGGTGCCCTCTTCTGGCCTACAGGCATACACACAGACAGAATATTGTATACATAATAAATAATATAAAAAAAGAAAAAACTTAACAGAAAAGTGGAAGGTGTGAAGTGTCTGCCTTCAGAATAAAAGTTTATAATAATTATAATCATTATTGTCCCATCAACTAAAAACCCACTGTCCACACCAGATAAGTTAATAAACAATTCTGCAATGGAATATTACTCAGCATTGAAAAGGAGACAACTATTGTTCCATGTAACAAACTCAAAAGCCAGTCTTAAACAATTACACAATTTGAATATGAGGGTGGGAGCAGGAGGTGTGTATACATGCATACAGATGTGCACCCCTCTGTGTACACGTAGAGGATGCCAACTGTCCTATCCTATCCCTCTCTGTCTTATTCCCCTTAGGTCTCTTACTGAGCTGGGCTGGCAGCCAGCAAGCCCCAGCCATCCTCTTTTCTCCATCCCACCCCTGCAGCACTGGGGTTACCAGCACAGGCTTGAATCCAAACTCAAGTCCTCACACTTGCAGACCAACCATGTTACCCACTGAGTTGTCTCCCAGGCCCAGAACTATGAAAACATATTGAACCCTGAAGAGATGATTATTATACAAGGCTACAAATGTGTTAAAGCCCAGACCACTCACTGCCTATTCTTCAAAAATATAATTTTCCTGATTATTGATTTTAAAAGTATGCTTTTTAGAAAAAGAGCTGGATGGTGGTAGCACACACCTTTAATCCCAGCACTCGGGAGGCAGAGGCAGGCGGATCTCTGTGAGCTTGAAGTTGGCCTGGTCTACAAAACAAGTTCCATGGTAGTCAGGACTGTTTCACATAGAAAGCCTGTCTAACAAAAAGAAAAAAGAAGAGAAAGAAAGAAAGAAGAAATAAACAAAAAGAACCCCAGGCTCCACCAAAAACAGGGTTTAGATTCTCTAGGAATAATGAAGAAATTAATTTGCTTAACACTGCAGTGGGAATCACTCATCCAAACAAGCCCTGCTTCCCTCTCCTCAATGGAAATCTCAGTCAAAAATCAAGAATCAAGGTCAGGCAGTAGTGGCACATGCCTTTAATCCCAGCATTTAGAAGGCAGAGGCAGGTAGATCCCTGTGAGTTTGAGGTCAGCCTGGTTTACAGAGTGAATTCCAGCACAGACTTCAAAGCTACATAGAGAAACCCAGTTTCAAAAAAAAAAAATCAAGAATCACACCCCACTTAAAGATTAGCATGAAGTACCTAGGGCCTGATCTCATTTGTCAACTTCTGTTTCTCTTTTTAAATGATTTATTTTCTTTTATGTGCTTGAGTATTTTGCCTGCACATATATATTTGCACTACGTGAGCCTGATGCCCTTGGAGGTCAAAAAGAGTGAGATCTGAAACTGAAGTTACAAAGCTTATTCGCTGCTCTGTGGATAGTGGAAACTATAGCCAGGTCCTCTGCAAGATCAGCTAGTGCTCTTAACCATGGAGCTATCACTGCATCACTCCAGCCCCTCAATCAGTTTCTCTTGTTCCTCCCTACAGACCTGAGATAGGCAGAGAATTAACAGAAGCCTGGGCATGCTTCATTCTCACACCCACTGCATCAAAGCAAGCAATCGAGAGTGAGCTAGCTCCAGAGCCAAGACTATTCTCCAAAAGTATCTGGGTCAGCCTCCTTCCTATCTATCATCAAATACAAACTCGAGAACTATGGCATCTAAAATGTTCCTATGAGTCTCAGATAAATCACCTGTTCTATTGATCACCTGTCAGTGAGGGTGTTAGCAAATGAGCGGAGGCTTTGTGATTTTAATACAGAGAGCAAGGAGACCCATCTCCAAACTAGTACAGGGCAGAGTACCCTTGGATCCTTGAACTGGCTTAAAACAAAACACAATAAAATTAAACAAAACAAAAACCAGGGTCTCACAGCCCATGCTGGCCTTGAACTTCTGACTATAAGAATGCCCCAGGGATGCTGGGGATTGAACTTAGGGCTCCAGGATAAGCAAGTACTCTACCATCAGCTATATCTCTAGCCTCTTGAAATTCATTTAAATCAGTGGATTTACAGAATGAATCACCCACCCCTTCAACACAGAGAAAGGGCCCATACTAGAACACATGCTTTAATTTGTCAGGCTTCTGTCCCTGATGCGTTCATCTGACCCTGTAAGTTAAATGTTTGCTCCACTGTGCAAGTCCAAGTTGGGCTGACAACTACACAAACTCACAGAACCCAGAAATCACCAGGAGCAAAAGTTACCCACAATGCACCAGAGCCTAATGAGGGCGTCACAACTTCAACTTCCACACAGGCTCATAAATAAGACCTTTGGAGACTGAGAAAAGCCAGAAGAAAACGAAATGTGCAAACAAGAGAGCTGGAGATGAAATGACTCTACCCTAAAGAAGCAATGCATTCCTGGAGGGAAAGCAGGACAGTCATCTAGTCAGAAGATGCCACCTGCCTCTGCCAGGGGGAAGGGCCTAGAGACCCCATGAAGTCTTGGGAAATCTCCAGAATCCCTGACTTTATGCAGGCAAGATGAAGGAAGGGCTGTACAGCTCTCGCCTAGTATGCCTGAGGAAACATCCACAGCAGGATCTATAGGGCAAAGCTATCTCTGTCGAGTTTCCAGGAAGAGCAATGACTGCCACCATGGGTCCCTCCATAATCTGCAGGGTTATCAACAACCCTGAGCCACCAAGAACACACACACACGTTAGGTCACAGGTTTGTCACCATCCCATTCTCTCTTGCTCCCTACTCCATGTGGATGATCCCCAGCTTACAAACAGAGCCACAGACCTATCCTTGACTCATTCCCTTCCACCTGGCAAGAAAATGCGGTACAGATGTATCCCACCTCATGTCCTAGTGCTGTCCCTATGACAATAATTTTTAAATTCTTTTAAAATAAATATATAATTGTTATATATCAATTACATTTTTAAAGAATTAAAAAGTATATAATTATATATAATTTAAATCAGGGCTCACAAGATACTCAGTGGGTAAAGGTGCACTTCAAGTGGTGCACACCTTTAGTTCCAGCACCAGGAGGCAGAAGCACAAAGAACTCTGAGTTTGAGGCCAGTCTGCTCTACACAGAGAGTTCCAGAGCAGCCAGAGCTACATGGTGACCTGGCTAACTTTTTGTCAATTTGATACAGTCATTTTGCCTGGTAAGCCTGTGATAACTTTTCTTGATTTATGATTGATGTGGAAGGGTCCAACTCACTGCGGGTTAGCAGCCTCAGGATGGAACTGGAACCATGGGAAGGGCAAGGAAGGGTGAATGGGCAATGTCCAGTTGCTCAGTCCACTCCCCTCTGTGTTTTGCACATGCCTTCTGAAGCCGTGGTTCAGGTCACCTGACAGTTCACTATTCTACCAGTCTTTCCATTCTTTTTTGGTTTTGGTTTTTCAAGACAGGGTTTCTCTGTGTAGCCCAGGCTGACCTGGAACTCACCCTGTAGCCCAGGCTGGCCTGAACTCAGAGATAGCCTACATCTGCCTTTGGGGTTAAAGGCGTGCATCATCACTGCCCAGTGTTCTTTCTATTCTTTTGGGTAGAAAAATAAATAATAGATTCCATTGATTAAATGATGTAGATAGAATAGCAATATAAATTGCTAATTATAAAAAAAAATCAACACCAGGAAATAAAGGCCTTGCTTTCAGACAGACTTGATCAACTCAGGATGCAAGCTCATTCTGAGCTAAAGCTGTTCCCAAGGTGAAGGGATCCCCTCACTGGCTGCACGTCAGACTCACCTGGAACACTAAGAAACAAGGAAAGAAGCAGTCTAGACAGGAAGCCATTGAGGAGAACCCTTAGAAATTGTGATAAAAGATGCAGAAGTGTAGCTCTTGACAGTTGTTGGCTTCTGGAGGGGATGGGAAAGGACTCAGATATCTTTAAGGGGCTGGCCATGGGGACTTTGGCCATGTCCAATGAGTATATGAGCAACACAAACTGTACTTGGTGTATTGTGGGGGGAGGGTGGCACAAGAATAGGAGGGTGGACCTGGGAAGATTAGGAATCAAGTGTGTTTGGGATGCATTGTATGAAATTCCCAAATAATCAATAAAAATAATATATTAGAAAAAAGAAAAGAAAAAACAATGAAAGTTCTTTGGTCAGAGCACCCTTCTACTGTAACAGCCCCCCCCCCATACACACATGTGCAAGAAGGCTGTGATAGAGTCTCTTCTTGTTAAAACACAAGTTGGGAGAAAAACAAAGCAAAGCATGAATCCAGGTACTTGGGCCTCTTTCCAAACCAAATAAGCCAGCCCCTGGTGAAAGGATCTAAAAACAAGTCTTCCTAGTCCCAAGAGAATCCTCACAGAAAGCAGAGCTGAGAGCATCCAGAGCCCCCTGTATCTAGACATAGGGGAGCTCCTTGGAGTAAGGAACGTGAGGTAGCAGAGGGGCAGAGACAACTAGGAAGCTGGCACCAGCTCTTGCTCAAACATACACCACACAGGGTGGCTGGTAAGAAGCACAGGGAGACAGACAGGCACGCTTAACGGCACTTACTGGGAGCTACGGCCTAAAACCATCCACATCTGACACTGTGTCCTGCACAACTGGTTAGAGTGCACAGCCCTCCAGCAGCCTGCTGCCAAGCTTTAGCAACACACACACACACACACACACACACACACACCCGTGGTACTAGTGGTAGGCGTGTAAACATGAACTTTACGGATGGAAACTTGAGAACAGTATCAAGCAGCATGGCAAGCACCTATATAAGTATCTATCTAGACATTAGTAGCCATCCACCTAGTAGAAATGACATGTAGATATGCTCCTTATAATTCAGCACTCTTGCTTTCAGCAATGTCTCTGACAGATGCAGCTGCAGAAACACGAAACAACACATGCAAAGTGATTCTTGCAGCACTGTATGTAATAAAGACAGAAAACAACACAAATCAGGGACTGGAAAAAAAAGACAAAGATACTTCCAGGTGATGGGATACTATACAACCATTAGGAAAAGAAAAATAGGAGCTGTTAAAAGCACTGGCTGCTCTTACAGAGAACCAGGGATTCAGTTCCTAGCACCCACAAGATGTTAAGTCCAGTTCCAGGGGACCTGATGCTCTCTGCTGGCCACTAAGAGCATTGCACACATGTGGTGCACAAGGATTACATGCCAGGAAAACACCCATATATATAAAATGAATGAAAATGTTAAAAATAAATAAGGAAGATGAACTCAGATGGCAACAGTGCTTGCTGCCCAGACTTGAAGCCCACGCGGCAGGAAGGAGAGCCAAATTCCACAAGTTGTTCTCTGATCCCCACACATGTGCTATATATGATACAAGCATACTCTCGCACACACAATGAATAAGTAAATATTTTTAAAAGAACTACAGAGATGGTTTTGCAGATAAGTGGGCCAGAAGGCAAGCAGTGGGGAAGAACAAGCATCACATAACACAGATTTGTATTGTATTTTGTACCTTAAGTCAGAAAGTATACTATCTATTCAAAATAGCTCAACTTAGTTTTAAAACAGAATTTCAAACTGCTGTGAAGCCTGTAAAACAATACAGTCTTTTTAAATTACAAATCATGATCTTATAGTTATAAAATCTGGTAAAGCACATAATATTAGACACCAGAAGATCATAAATAGGATATCTGCCCACACCACATAACTAACCACCAAAGAGTGAGAATACTCAGTGTTCAGACAAAAACAAACACCACAGGACATCATAACATATAATCTTTCATTAAATGATAATCCCCCCTCATTTCAATGTTGCAATCATTTTCAAAAGTCCTCACTCCATTCTCGAAAAGCATGCTGAGAGTAATGGTACACCTGCAATCTCAGCACCTGGGAAGAGACAGGAAGATCAGGAAAGAGCGCAGTCACAGAAGCCAGTCACAAGGTGGGCAGGCTGCTGAATCACACTGCAGGAGGCGCGGAGACACATCTTCACAGCAGCGCAAACCTGGGAGCTGTCTGGCGAACCTCCTGACACTGGATGGCCACCTCCATTTCTCACAAATGACTCTTCTTCTAATAGAGATTCCCATGAGCTTAATTTAGTATCTGCTGTAAATTCAACTTCACAGTTTGTGCAGACAGAAAGCAAACTAACTATACTCAAGAGCAGCCAAGACAGCTGTACTCTTACAGCAGGAAGTGGAAATAGAGGATCCCTGAGCAAGCTGGCTAGACTAACCAAATTAGCAAGCTCTGGACACCAGTGAGAGACCTTACCTCAATATATGAGGTGGAGAGTGATTGAGGAGCTCCAGAGTCAGTTCCAGGCCTCCACAGGCACACACACACACACGTGTGCACATACAAGTACAAACAAACATACATAAGCACACTACATACATACACACACAAAATAAGATGATCTCTCGGGGACTTCTATATGTTTTCCCAATTTAATCTCTCTATATATACTTTTTGTTACTAATACAAAAAACAAACAAAAAACAAAAACAAAAGCCTTGACAGAAACAATTAAATAGAGAAAAGACCAATTTTTGTCTTACAGTTTCAGAGTTTCCGTCCTTGATCAGCCGCCTGAAATGGAATGCAGAGCACCTGGCGGTAGCGGGTGGCAGAGGACACAGAGGAGAGGTCAGGGACAAGACGCATCCTCAAAGGTATATAGGAGAAACCTCCTCACTCTAGTCAGGCTCCACCTCCTGTAGTCTCCACCACCTCATGAGAGTCAACATGAATCCATCAATCATGATCCAAGCCCCATTGCTGGCAGCAACGCCTTTAACACATGAGCTTTCTCAGATTTAAACCATAACATAAAGTTTGAATGCCAAATCTGGCGTGGTGGTGCATGCCTTTAATCCCAGCACTAAGGAAGCAGAGGCAGGTGGATCTCTGTGAGTTCGAGGCCAGCTTAGTCTACAAAGTGAGTTCCAGGACAGCCAGGGCTACACAGAAAAATCAACCAACCAAACAAACAAACAAACAAACAAACAAAACAAAAACCCCACCTTGAATGCCAATTAACCTGACTACAGTCAAGAGTAAGTTAGACTCTTAGCAGGACTGCAGGGCTTCAGGAAGGCATTCACTGAACACACCAGTCTTCACTCCCCTAAGAACAGATGTAAATAAGGAAAAGATCCTGTCTGTAACTTCAGCTCTGCCCATCTTAAGATGAGTGGACCCAAATGATGTCTGAGGCCTGTCAAGGTTGGGGAAAGGTTCCCACAGTGAAGGAAAGGCTCAGGCATCTTTCTCACACCAGCAGCACTCCAAGCAGATAGAACAAACTGCAGTGTACAAAACAAACCATGGAGAAAGAAATAGGACTTGGGAGCCCTTGTGGGCTAAGGATGTGGGTCAGCAGGTAGACCATGCCTTGACTGCCCAAGCTCTCAACTTGGGTAAACGCCAGTGATCTCGGCATTCAGAAGACTTGGCAGAAGAATCAGACATTCAAGGTCATTCTCAGTTGCCTATTGAGTTCAAGACCCTATCTCGAAACAAACAAACAAACTTGTTTGTTCCAGGAGAAGAAAACAGACAAAGAAAAAGGAGTTACCCAAGTTAAGTTAGAGACCACTAGCACTCACTATCAGCAAGGACGAGACCCAAGGAAAAGGCACTGCTGAACCAAGCGGGAGTCCACTTTGCTGAACAATGACGATCAAACCTAGTATGTGGCCCTACCTAAGGAACCTAGCCCACACAGTCAAGGTAATAACCATTTTCCCAAGCAGATGAGCAACGATGGTTCCTAGCTAGTCAACTGGTCACAAATCGCCATGACTAGCTAATACTTTTAACCCTGTTGTTATCCCAGACACATACAAAGTAAAACTCTCATTCCATATGTACTGAGCACCTTGTCTGCAAAACAAAGAAATGAGCGGGGTTTCTTGACACTTGAAAATACACAACCAGGATCTCGAAGACCAAAGATTGAATTCAAAGAAAAACGGAACATTTTAAAAAGTCAAAGATCAAGCAAAGATGGACATGGAAGAAGCAGCTGAAAATCGCAACAGCATACAGGACATTGAGCTTTCCTCCAGGAAAGACGGGCCTCCCTAAGCAGCCTGCTGTGTCCAAGACAAGTCTTTTTTTAAAATAGATTTATTTATTTATTTATTTATTTATTTATTTATTATGTATACAATGTCCCTCCTGCATGTATGTCTGTAGGCTAGAAGAGGATGCAAGATCTCATTACAGATGGTTGTAAGCCACCATGTGGGTGCTGGGAATTGGACTCAGCACCTCTGCAAGAGCAGCCAGTGCTCTTAACCTCTGAGCCATCTCTCCAGCCCCAAGACGAAGTATTTATGTTTCACTATTTATACCTAGGGCCAAAGTAATCAATAAACTCAATGCAATCTTAGAAGAAAATCTTTATGGCTGTTTTTACTTGGATCTAGAAATGGATAAAACTGATTCTAAAATGTGCACAGAAACACAAAAGAGTAAACCAAGTCAACATTTGAAGAACAGAGCTGCGTGCTTTAGTCTACCAGATTCTAAGATTTGTTTAAAGCTATAGGTGACGATGATGGCACAAAGGGACAAATTCTGCAGTGAATTAACAAAACATAGGGTTGTGATAACCCCACAAACATAGATACCAGATTCACTCGGCAGTGATGTGCTCTGCATGTATATGTGTGCAGTGTGTACGCATGTATCTTCACCACTCTGTTGTTCTCACTGAGGCAGGGCCTCTCACTTAAACCCAGAGCTCCAGGACTCAGTCCAGCTGGTCAGCTGGCCCAGGGATCCCCTATCCCTGCTTCCTGAGTGCCAGGCCTACAGGTGGGTTTCTATTCCTAGCTGGCATTTATATGGTATATGAATATATGAAATCCTGTCCTCACAATGGAGCAGTGGTGTAGGAGGTACTTCTGTATTTATGTTGCTTTCGTTGGCTGAATAAAGATACTGCCTTGGCCTTTTGATAGGGCAGAATTTAGATAGGTGGAGTAGACCGAACAGGATGCTGGGAAGAAGGACAGACTGGTAGACGCCATGATTCTCCTGCCCGAGACAGACGCTGGTTAGACTCATGCCAGTAAAGCCACAGTCAAGTGGCAATACACATTAATAGAAATGGGTTAATCAAGATGTGAGAGCCAATAAGAAGCTAGAAATAATGGGACAGGCAGTGTTTAAATGAATACAGTTTCTGTGTAATTATTTTGGGGTTAAACTAGCAGGGCGGCAGGAGCCGGTGTGGTTATTTGAGGGGGTGTGTGTGTTAAGCTAGTTGAGCGGCAGGACACAGCCTGCTCCTCTTTACTACAGAGCAGAAAGTGCTATACCCACTGAGCCACCCCCAAGCTCTAGCAAGACTCTTTTCAGTGACAGAGCAAAGTCAACATGGGAGAAAAAACAAAAACCACCAATAAAGATCAAAATTTGTTCCAAGTAAACTGTAAAATGTAAGGTAAAGTGTCAAAACCTTTTCATGACCTTTGAGTAGACATTTTTCATGCAAACTCCCCCCCCCCAAAGATCATTAAATGAGATTACGTTAAAGTTAAGGATACTATGACAACAAGCAGAAGATGACGGTACCGGTGGAAGAAAAGGCCATCATAAATGTAGGGTAAAGGGCCAGGGAAAGAATATTTTGACCCTGACATCAGGGTAAAGGACTTGAAATCCCACTGATCCCTGAGCTTGCCCCAAACTCAGGACTTGAACTGCCACTAATTCCCACACTGGAAAGCTCTACCACCATACCACCACCCCAACCAAGAAATCCTACATAATCCCTTTATTCGGTTGCTGCTTCTCATCTGTGCAGTGGAGGCAGCCACCCTCCAAGGTTTTTTCCAAGAAATCTTGTGTGAGGTTTGTTGTGAGATGTGACATTTTCCCCAGAGCAGAGCGAGGCTGTTAAGACTTTTGCCAGGGAAACCCTCCTCTGCTGGAGCACAGCTATAATAATACTTCTGTTGGGGAAGCCTTTCCCTTCATTGCTGCAACATGTACATTCTTTTATATGCTAACTAAAACAATCAATGTGTGAATTATTTCAAAAAGAAAAGGTAATCAGGGGCTGGAGAGATATTTGACTTAGCAGTTAAGCCTAGAGGCAGCTCTTCCAGAGGTCCCAAGTTTAGTTCCCAGCATTCAAATGGAAGTCTCAGAGAATCTGACACCCTCTTTTGGCCTCCACAGGCACTACACATATGTGGTACATAGACATACATTCAGGCAAAACATTCATATATAAAGGGAGAAAAAAAAATTTTCAAGACAGGTTCCTCTGTGCAGCCCTGGTTATCCTGGAACTCACGCTGTAGACCAGGCTGGCCTCAAACTCACAGAGATCCACCTGCCTCTGCCTCCCAAGTGCTGGGATTAAAGGCCATTACTGCTAATGGGGGGGGGTGTTAAGAAATTACTGTAGTTTTGTTTTAATTAGTCTTCATGTTTCTAGACCTTGAAATAAATCTTGACCATATGGGGGGAAAGGGGTGGTTTGTCTTTTTTTTTTGTTGTTTTATTTTGTTTTGTTTTTTTGAGACAGAGTTTCTCTGTGTAACAGCCCCTGGCTGTCTTGGAACTTCCTCTGTAGACCAAGCTGGCCTCGAACTCAGAGACACAACATGCCTCTGCCTCCCATCCCAAGTGCTGGGATTAAAGGCGTGCACCACCACTGCCTGGCTATCGTTAAAATTAAATAAAACAGACAAACTAGTCAAACTCATTTTAAAGGAGAAGGAGAGAATGGAAGGGGGAAGGGGAAAGAAAAAGGCAGATAGAATGAAAACACAAATTATTAGTATCAGGAATACACTACAGGCATTAAGAGGATTGCAAGAAGGAATGGGGATGTGGCTCAGGTGGCAGAATTCTTGCCTAGCATCCATGAAGTCCTTCTTTCCATCCCCAGCACTGCATAAACCAGGAATGATGACCAACATCTGTAATCCCAATACCAGGGATATGGAGGCAAAAGGACCAGAAGTCCAAGGTCTGGTCTACACGAGACCTGTCTCAAAACAAAAACAAACAAACAAACAAAAAAAACAAAAAAAATACCAAACCAACAGAATAACCAGGTAACCAGGAAGTATTACAAACAAAAGAAGCAAGGGGAATGAATCTAAGGTGCTGAAACACAAGAGACTTGGGTTCCCTCTGAGCACTCTGAACAGTAGGAAGGTGCTAGCAAAACAGAGTCCAAAACAGGCGTGCTCATAATTTCTACTCCAGAGCCAAGAATCACTCCATGGTCAGGTATCAAGCTGACATTCACAACCTTTCTCTATTCATACTATAATCGAATTTTAAGAAGTTATTTTAAAAGTTCTATACAAGTTGTATGAATAACAAAATGTGGTATATTCATGCAATGGAATGTTACCAAATATTTAAAAGGAAAGCCTGCCAGCAATGGGGGCAGTGGGGGTGGGGCAGAGAGGCAGGTGGATCTTTGAGTTCGAGGCCAGTCTGGTCTACAGAGTTCCAGAACAGCCAAGGCTACACAGAGAAACCCTGTCTTGAACACCCCCACATACAAAAGACATAAAGGAAAGCCTGATACATGCTACAGCAGGGATGGCCTTGAAAATACTCTATTAATTAAAAAGTGCCAGGCACAAAAGAATGTTTTGCATCATTATCTTCATATGAGATCCATGAAATGAGCAAATTCAGAGAGACAGAAATATAACTAGAGAGTTACCAAGAGGCGAGAGGGGGGGAAAATAGGAGACATTTTTTAAGTTCATGTGTATGGTGTTTTGCCTACATGCATGCCGGTGTACCACACACATGCCCGGTACTCCAGGAGACTATGAAGCCATTGGATCCCCTGGAACTGTAGGTACAGGTGGCTGTACACCAGGTTGGCTTCAAACTCAAGACGTCTTGTTTTAGTCTCTCAAGTACTGAGACTATAGGCACGTGCCACGAATGAACTACTCCCAAAATTCTGGAGGAGTGTGTTGTGCAGGGAAACAGGGAATGAGGTGAACCCTGCCTGCATAGGCTTATAATTTACCTAAGGACCCAACTACTCACATGAAGCTAGTAGGAAATTCTACGAGACTGTATCTGGTTCAGAGTTCATCTGTGTTACACAAAAACAATGTTCAAAAAAGCTACAGAAGGGGCTGGAGAGATGGCTCAGCAGTTAAGAGCATTGCCTGCTCTTTCAAAGGTCCTGAGTTCAATTCCCAGCAACCACATGGTGGCTCACAACCATCTATAATGAGGTCTGGTGCCCTCTTCTGGCCTTCAGGCATACACACAGACAGAATATTGTATACATAATAAATAAATAAATAAATAAATATTTTTTTAAAAAGCTACAGAAAACTATCAGGGTCAAGAGATACCAAACATGGCTTCAGGAGACAGACAGGAGCAGAGCGGTCAAAGATGGGCAGATTAGGAACACTAGAGACTGTTAGGAACACAACTACCAAAAAATCTGAGACAACAGGGCAAGGGAAGTGCAGAGGAATGAGGGCAAAGGAGGTCTGAAGGAGTGTGCCCTCTTCCGCAAGACCTGAGCAGCAGTCTGAATGTCTACTAGACCCAGACACCACGTTAGCATGTGCAGGCCCTCCCCATATGTCTAATTCAACTTCAGGATGGCAATGTACCTCATGCTCCTCACTGGAAAAATGACTCTGCAACTCACCAGTGTACCCAAATTCCTCCACGAACACACATGATTCCACATTTCTTCAGCTTCTACTACCTATCAGTCTGCTCACTCAAAGGGAGCCAGATTCCTGGTTAAATCATTCAGTGGCTTTTCCCACATATCCCACAACAGATTCTTCCATACTACAAGGACCTTGTTAGGGCTGGAGAGATGGCATCCTTAGCAAAGCACTTGCTGACAACCTTGGGGGTCTGAACTCTGATTCCCAGCACCTACATGAACATAGGCTTGAGGGCACAGGACTATAATCTCAGCTCTGAGCTCAGGGCCTCATGAATACACAGAAACTTTCACCCTGGAAAAAACTATCAACAGCCGCTGAAGCTTAGGATAATTTCAGGCTGAGGCAGGCAGATCTCTGTGAGTTCAAGGCTAGTCTGGTCTACAGAGTGAGTTCCAGGACAGCCAGGGGTACGTGGAGAAACCTTGTCTCAAAAAACAAAAGAAAAACAAAGAAACAAACCTGGAATAAAGAAGAAGCTCTCTCTCTTTGCCTGTTGGCCCTCACTAGAGAGTTCAGTTAAGACTGACACAAGAACCTACAACTTCAGGACTCCAGTGCATACTGAAGAAGATGAGACATCCAGCCTCAGGGACTGAACAACTGCTGGATTTTGAACCTTCCATTCATAGACAGCCAATGTTGGATTAGTTGGACCACAACCTGCAAGTCATTCTAATAACTCCCCTTTCCATATATACAGGGAAATTCATTCTGTAAATTCTGTCCCTCTAAAGAACCCTGACTACACACAGGGAAGTCCTGCCTCCTTCTTCAATCTCCTCCAGACCACCCTGTCCAAAAAGACTGACTCAGAATATAAATCAGGTCAGGCAGGTGGCTCATACCTATAGCCAACACTTAAGTGGGGCAGAGGAGGGTCAGGATTCCTGACCACCCTGGGCTACAACAATGAGAATTTATCTCAAAAAGAGGGAGCGGTGGTCGGGTGGTAGTGACGTATGCCTTTAATCCCAGCACTTGGGATGCAGAGATAGGTGGATCTCTGTGAGTTCGAGACCAGCCTGGTCTACAGCTTGAGTTCCAGGCTCCAAAGCTACAGAGAAACCCTGCCAAAAGAAAAGAAAAAAAAAAAAACACAGAGTGGGGAGACTATACATCAGGTCCTATTACTCCTCTCCAAAACTTCACAAACCACATGAGGGGCCAGCAAAGCCCTGCTCTTCCCAGGCATTCTCCTGGCATTCTTGTGCAGCCTCCTTCGCTCTCTCTCAGCTCTTCCGGCCAGGCCTGTGCTAAGCAATCCCAGCCTCAGGGCAGTGGCAGGCTGGTACCCTTGAGCTGACACCCTCTGCCTGCAACAATTTGGCCGACAGCTTGCTCCCTACCTCCCTCCTTGCTTTATTCAAAAGTGACCTCAGCCGCTGGTCGAGCAATACCACCCTACACTGGAGTTACCTCTGTCTATAGAACAAAGGTTCTAAGAGGGGAGGAGTTTCATTCTGCTCTCTATTGATCAAAATACTACCTAGCACATGTGTGCTCAATAAACATTTGTAGAAGAAAAGGGAAACACCAAGAAAAAAGTTTACTGCTGAATACTTTCAACACTCCTAAAAGTGGATTGTTCTTAGGCAAGTCACTAAAATTTGAAAAGAATATGTGGGACATAAAAAAAAATACCAGAGTCTATTTTTTTCTCTTTATGACTAAACCATTTCCACCCTAAATGATCCTGGCAAAATGTTACCATCTGCTTACCCCTAGAAAATTCATCAACAATACCACCAACTACCACCAACACCATGATCACCACCATCATCTTCATCACCACAACCACTACCACCATTGCAACCACCACATCAGATGATTCTTAGCTTCCAACTCTTGCTTAGCCCCACACCATGTGTTAGACCTCAGGTTTTTCTGTCTCATCTACATAAACATAAACCCTAGAAAAACACAGTCTGTGGAGGATGAAGGACAGTTTAGAAGTAAAATCCATAGTCTTTCAGATAAAGAATCCTCCAAGTCTAAGGAAACTGATCTTCAAACAAGGCAAGCAAACCAACACAAAAAGCATGCAGCAAAGAAGTAACTATTTGATTGAGTCATTAGTTCGGATAAAAATCTACCTATTTTAATTGCAAAAAACACTTTTGTTGTAAGAAGATATTTGGAACATCACGAAGTTTAAGAAGGGATGATGGTTCCTGTCAGTCATCCTGAATGTGAGACAGAGGCAGGAAGATGGCCAAGCTAGAATTTCAGGTCATGCCGGTCTACACATCTGACTCAAAAAAAAAAAAAAAAAAAAAAAAAAACAGAAAAAAAAACTTAATTTTTTTTCTATCTTTCCTAAATCTCAATTCCCTATAAACAGCAATTTTGGTTTAAAATCCTTTCATACTTCTACATATATAATAAGTAATTGTTTGTTTTTGAAAAATGGAGTCAAACCCTATAGAATAAGCCTCTAAATGTCTTTTTTCTTCCATTTACTGTAACATGGGTGGCCTTCATTGGTGGCTCTTTGAAGTATGTGGAGAAGGCTCTTGCCACCAAACCTGATGACTTATTTCATCTCCAACACCTACTTAAGGGAGGAAAGAGACGTGAGTATGTAAAGTTGTCTTCTGACTTCCACATGCGCACATGACACATGCAAGCCCAAACAGGATCATACGAAGACGATTAAACAGAAGCATGCCTGCAGAAAACATCCTTGTGTGCCTTGAATGGACTTCCTACAATGACAGGCCCATGCATTTTATTTTATTTTATTTTATTTCAGACAGGGTCTCACTAAGTAACTCTGGCTGACCTAGAACTCCCTGTATAGACTAAGTAGCCTCAAACCCACAGGGATTTGCCAGCTTCTGTCTGCCTCTTAAAAGTGTCTACAACCACACTGATCAAGGTCTGCAATTTTGTTTGTTTGTTTGTTGTTTTTTAATTTTGGGAGACAGTGTTTCTCTGTGTAGTCCTGGCCATCAGGGCACTCAGTCTGCACACCAGGCTGGCCTTGAACTCACGGAAATTCACCTGCACTTGCCTCCGCTTCCTGAGTACTGGGATTAAAGGCATGCCCGGCTAGGTCTGTACTTTTTAATTTCATGTCTCTAAATTTTTAGAAAATTAGTGATGGCAAAAAGACCTTTAGTTTATGTGGTTTATCTCAAATACTGTCCATATTAGAAAATAAAGTTGAAAATTTTAAATATATCCATTTATTCATGCAAAACTAAGCATTTTTATTATTTATTTTTATAGCTAAATATCTGCTTCTTCCCAAACAAGTAAACTTGGTTGATAAGCATAGCTCTTCCCTAAGCTTCTCAAAGGCTGCCTGCCTTACAGAATCTGAAGTCTCCACAATCTTCTCTAAAGGAACATTGAAAACTACTTCCTCACCTTGCAGTCTGAAGGCATCTCTCACCCCTGTGCAACCATGTATCACATACGAATCTGCTGATCCCTTAGAAAATGTTGGTTCCCTGACTATGCCTGTAAATATCACACTGGTATGGGCAACATAGTGGCAATACAAATTCTCTAAAATCAGTTTGAAAAGGAAAAATAAATTTTAATACAAATAATCACAGTCCACCAGTTGCAGTTCCAAGTAAAAATGACAGATCAGAAAACAAAAGAGAAAAAGAAAAATGAAAAGGTGGCTGTTCAGGTGACCACGCAAATAGTTGCTCCAGTGTTGTTATCGGGAACACTGTCTCACATCAGTATACAGCAATGAGGTTTATACATATTCCCACTAGGTCTCAGAGCATCAAAAGAATACGCACACAGGCCGGCAAGATGGGCTGAAGACTCTTGGCACTCAAGCCTGACAGCCTGAGTTGATTCCTGGAACCCATGGAAAGGTAGAAGGAGACAACAGAGTCCCCAAAGTTGTCCTCTGACAAAGACAACCCAGACACACACTTCTAAACTCACAATGATAATAAATAAACTTTGTTTGTTTGTGAGTTTTGTTTGGTTTTCAAGACAGGGTTTCTGTATAACTGCCCTGGCTGTCCGGGAACTTGATTTATAGACCAGGCTGGCCTCAAACTCAGAGATCATCCTGCCTCTGCCTCCCAAGGACTGAGTTTAAAGGCATGCTCCATCAACACCAGGATAATAAAATTTATTTATATATACACACACACAAAAGGAGAAGGCAGGTCAGAAGCACCTATAATTTCAACACTTGAGGAGCGGAGAAGAGACCAAGGTCTTTCTCTGCTATGTACTGAGTTAGGGACCCACCTAAGCTACATAAGACCCATCTCCCCTCCAAACCCCTGAGAGGTATCAGAGACACCTAGGCCAGGATTCCTGGATGTGAGCTTCCTGGGTCGTTTCCAGTTTAGTCAACACTTTCTGAAAGTCTCTACCAACTTTCTGAAGCTATATCAAAATCAGCAGATTATAATGTTCTCAGTGGTGAATTTGAAGTATCTTAGCAAATTGTCACACTTGCCTACTTCACATCAGTGCTCAAAAGAACTACTGATTCAA
The DNA here is from genome assembly GCF_982192425.1 of Myodes glareolus. Taxonomy (NCBI): domain Eukaryota; kingdom Metazoa; phylum Chordata; class Mammalia; order Rodentia; family Cricetidae; genus Myodes; species Myodes glareolus. Next base: position 13,869,485 of record NC_142046.1, read on the forward strand.
GGTGGAATAGAACCAAGTTGCCCACACTTGCTTGAGTTGAGGTATTTCATACAAGAAAAGAAAATGTCAGGCTAGACAGGTGGCTCAGCAGTCAAGAGAACGTACTGCTCTTGCAGCTTCAGGGAGGAGCTGAAGTCTCTGGCCTCCCGCAGGCACCTGCATTTATGTGCACATACCCATAGACATACACGTAATTAAAAATAATTAAAAGAAAAAAAGGAGCTAAAGAAATGGCTTAGTGATTAAGAGCACTGGTTACTCTTCAAAAGGATCAGGGTTTGATTCCTAGCAGCCCACATGTGACTCACAACCACCTGTAACTCCAGTTCCAGGGTTTCTGATGCCTTCTTCTGGCACTATAGGCCCTGCATACAAGTGGTGCACAGACATACATGCAGACAAAACACATACACAAAAAATTTTTTAAAAATTATTCCAGGAAATGGTGGCACTTGCCTTTAATTCCAGCACTTGGGAGGCAGAGGTAGGCAGATCTCTAGAAATTCAAGGTCAGTTTGGTCTACAGAGAGAGTTCTAGGATAGACGAGACTACCAAAGAAACCCTGTCTCAAAAAAACAAAACAAACAAATAGAATAAATAAAAGGAAATAGATAAAAGAAAAAATTAATAGCAACAACAACAACAACAACAAAGAGGTACTAGAGGGACAGTTATGCAGGTAAGGGCACTTGTTGCTCTTAGAGGATCCAGGTTCAATTGCCAGCATCTACACAATGGCTCATGACTATCTGTAACTCAGTTCCAAGGATCCAACATTCTTTTCTGACCTCTGAAGGTATCAAAATATTCATACACATAAAACAAACTAGACCTTAAGAAAAAACTTCAATTTTCAAATATAAGTTCACCCCAAAGCAGCCACTGTTTACAGTAGTCACCTACTGATAAGTATTTACGACGACTGAATCTCAAAGTCACGACTGAATCTCAAAGTCACGACTGAATCTCAAAGTCTATGAGAGCCTTGCATAGGCTATATTCGCTTATACAGTATGATGGTTCAATAAGTTCAGTTTGAGAAGTATCACTGCCACAGTACACCCAGGACCCTAGCTGGCCTTGGCAATGCATTAGTCTAAGCTGACCTTAACTGTTCGCCATCAACACAACAGGTGCGGTCAGCATTATGAACCAATTAAATAAAAGGTTAATAAAAATGTCAATGGCAGCTAAGCATCAGGAGAGAGGAAGGTGAAGAAAGCTCCATCACTGAGAACAGGGCTATTCCCCAGAGAAAGTAACAGAGCACTCCTCAGGTTAGGGGGCACACTGCTTCCACACTCAACTTCCCCCACCTTGCTCAAAGTGAGAACTTTCAAGCTAGTATCAATCAGGTTCCGGTCGAACTTTTCAGTCCACAACAGTGTGGATATGAGACAAGTGCAGTAAAACAATCCATGCTCTCCGGGTGGTGGTGGAGCACACCTTTAGCACCAGCACTCAGAGGCAGAGGCAGGAGGATCTCTGTGAATTCAAGGCCACCCTAGTCTATACAGTGAGTTCCAAGACAGCCTGCATTGTTACATTGAGAAACCCCCCTCTTGAAAAACCAAACAATAACCACCCCCGCCCCCAAAAATCCATGCCCGATAGTAGAGTGCCAACTTTTAGTGAGAGCAGATAGATGGGAAGAACTATGGATGCTTCAAGGCCACCTAAGTCCAGTCCTCTACCCCACAGAATGCAGGCCCCCAAACAGAAAAGGGACTTGTCCCATGTCAACAACAAACCAGAAGTGGACTCTGGCTAGAAACAGACGGAATAAAGTCATAATTTTCTTAGGCAAAGAACTGCTCCACCACTAACTAATAACTACAGTAGCAAAAACGCTAAGCAGATCTAGCAGGAGCTGACAGTATTGTTTCAGAAAGTCCTTTGACGCTACAGGAAAAGCCATGATCAGAAACCTGGAAAGCACTCACCATGTTCCACGAACACGTTGCAGTGTGGGCCCCCATGCCGTGATGACTCTCGCTTCCCTGACCCCTTGATAAAATGCAGGGCGGGCAAACTAGGCCTTCTTTGGTCCCCAAGAACTTTTCCAGGCTGCTGCCCCATAAAGCAATGAATGATAGGCACCCTTTTCCAGAAGAGGGTTCAAGATCTTCCAGAATGATCCGTGGGGATTAGCAGAAAACAGTATGTACCCAGAACTTCACACCACTGCCTCCCACGGCAGTAAATGGGGTCAATCACAGAAAGACGACTTCCATGAGAACGGGAAACTGGGTCTGAGGTTCACACGTGTAAACAGGAGTCTGGAATTCTATTCCAAGTTGATTAATTTGAAGTCATGTAATCGCAACGCTACCCAAAAGTTTCTTGATTCTAAGTGTATTTTGAGGGCTGAGGAAGAGTTTCTTTGCAAGAAGAGAATTTTAGATAGAAACATCCACAGGGAAGTCTGAAAAGGATCAACAGTACTAAAAGTCATTTCAACTCCCCAGCGGGCTGGAAACAGAACATCTTTGACGGCTCTCTGCACCTTCTCCTGTGGAAGTCACCAATCCCCTATCTGTCTCTCCAACCAATTTCCTGCCCTCTCTTCCCTACCCTGCTCTCCCGGAAAGATACCGGTCACACAGATCTCAACCAGAGCTTGCTCTCCACTCCGCCGAGAAGGAATGCATGGCCAGCAACCTTTAAGTCCGCTTTTTAAAAGGCCTGTGAAACCAATCCAGACTTTTCCTTTGCATTAAAGTTTTGGGCTGCACCGAGACCAATGGGGCTGTAGGTGACATTGGAAGAAGTCAGGACATCGGAGGCCGGCGGAAGCAATCTGGGAGGACCGCGGAGATCTCTTGACAGCAGGGAGATGATTTGAATGAGGGGTTCCGTGGCCAAACTTGGGGTTGGGATCGAGCGAAGGACGGCCTCGGGGTGAGAAAGAGACTTCCCCAGGCGGGGCGCGGGCGGCTTACTCGGGGCGACGCTCCTCCACGTCTCAGGAAACTGAGTGTCCCAGGTAGGCTGAAACTGAGACCACCCTGGATGGTCCAGAGCTAGAGCAGAGCTGTAAAGGACGAGGGACTCCCGCAGTCCCGAACCGGGAGGCGGTCACAGGGGAGGAGGCCCGGCGCCTCAGCTGCCCCGAGCCAGGGGTCTCTCCGTGACACCCCTCCCCCGGCTTCACACTCTGCCGCCGCTGAGCAGTCACATCCCCGGCGCTACCAAGGGACCCGGCTACTCCAGCCAGTAGGGGTGTGTGCCGTGGAAGGGCTCCCTTCTTAGCCGTAGGACCCTGCAACCGGCTCCAGGTCAAGCGCCTCTCAGGGATAGACACCAACCCCTGAGGCCGCCATGATGGATTACGGGCTGCTCCACAACGAGGCCAGGCCCCGCCCCCGGCCCCTCCCCCGGCGACGCCGTAACACCCTGCGCGAGGTCTGATGGTTGGCCGTCGCGGCTCTCCTACTCGCCGCCGCACCTTCAGGCTGCCGCCGCACTGCCCGCGACCGACCGGCTCCGCACGACCTTTTAAAGGTAGGTTTTCTGAGCTCAAGGTGAGCAATGAGGAAGCGCCCGCCTCCTCTGCTTTATTACTGGTCTTCCGGTAACTGGCGTTTGTTTCCCCCCCTCTCCCGCCATCCAATTGGCCAGTGAGGGTGAAAGAGCCAGCTAATAGTGTTCGATGCTGCCGCGAGGTATGTTGGGAGTTGTGGTCCTGGCGCCCATGGGCTGCTCGCTGAGGCTCCAGCCTCCAGCTCCTATAGCTAGAGAGCTGGTCCCGCCCCCTGGGAACTGGTGGACTCTGGTCAGCCAACTTCTTCACTGCTCGAGTAGCAAGACAGCGGGCGAGTCAGAGCCAGGGGAAAACTACGGATTGGAGTTTCCCAGAACCGGAGTTGGATTACTTCTTTGAGCCTCGTTAGGGGAGAAACTTTGGCTCGCTTTAAAAACCAAGATGACCGACCATTGCGTTACGTCCTCAGGACTTCGGAAAGGCATAAATATGGGAACCTGGGAAAAAGTATTGAAAAAGCAAGTCTTAACGATCCTTTGGGATAGGAAGAAGTTGAAGAAGCAATGTTTGTTCGGAGTATCCCAGGCGCGATCGTGCATGTTTGCACTAGTATGAATCCTTACCATGACATTTCACAGTGAGACATGCATTCTCATAAAATTAGAAGTTAGGCGAAAACTGCCCAGGTTATCAGATCTCAAAAGTCTGTGAAACTACCCCACACCTGTGAAAGTTCATCCTCTGCCGCCTTCCCCACCCCCCGCCCCCAGTCTTCTTCTTTCTCTAAATTTTTATTTTTTCGAGACATGGTTTTTCTATATTGCCCTGGCTGTCCTGGAACTTGCTCTGCAGACCAGGCTGGCCTCGAACTCACAAAGATCCACCTGCCTCTGCTTTCCTTGTGCTGGGATTAAAGGCGTGCCCCACCACCTCTCCGGCACCTGGGCCCATTTCTTAAGGACACACCACAGCACTTAGTCTGCACTTTTACATAAAATGTTGTTTCCACTTTAAGTGAAGTATCACTTAAACGTTGCTACTCCTTGCTCAAAAGCATGGCTTTTCTACCACAGCATTCAATACCAAGAAATTGTCAAGCTAATGTCAAGCAAGCTTTTCAGACGTTACTGCAGGAATGTGTGCCCAACTAAGTACTTTAGAAATCTTCTGCCAGGTTAAGAAGTGGCACTTGTTTTTTGAAAATGGCATTTCAAGAAGCACACACATTTAACCTCAGCACTCAACAGGCAGATCTCTGCGAGTTCAAGGCCAGCATAAGCAACATAGTAAGACCCTGAATTTAAAAAATAAAAAAAAAAGGAAAAAAAGTGGCATGTCACTTAAAATACAGAATGTCAAGCAAAAGAACTTGTGCCCAGATTTAGAAGTGGATTTGTAAACCTAGTGAGTGAGCTTTTGTTCACTCACAGGACAGTCTTATTGTCATCTTGCTTTTGAGTTTGGCTGTTAGACTTTCTCCTAACTTGTACTGCCAGTCTGCAGACTGGATGCCTTTGTTTCTATTATTTACCTGTTCTCATCCTGATCACTGTTTTTTCTTTTTTGAAGATTCTTTTTAATTTCTTATGCTTTAGCCCTTTTCTTTCCCCGCCCACATTTTTCACTCTCTAGTTGAACTTTAAACTGAACAACCAAATCCTAACTTAAGAGATTTTTATGTACATGTATGTATGGGTGCATGCATGAGTTTATGTGCACCATATATGTTGCCTATTGCCAACAGAGGCCAAAAGGCATCAGAACCCCTGGAGCTGGAGTGGCAGACATGGCTATGAGCTGGAAACCAAACCCAGATCTTCTGCAAAAGTAGTAAGTGCTCTTAACGACTGAGCCATCTCTTCAGCTCCTCGAACTGCAACTCTTCAATAAGTATTTCTTGAACCAGCATTCAGTGGTTTGATTTTGACAGGATTTTCAACCCAGGCTGCCCTCCAACTCCCTTATACTTCTGATCTTTCCACAACCACTTTCCAAGTGTCAGGGTTATGCTCTATTAAAACCGATTCAAGCAGTGCTAGGGATGGAAACCAGGGCCTTAAGAATGTTAGGTGAGCACCCTACCAAGGCGGTTACATTCCCAGTTCTAGCAACTAACACATTTACTAAGCACCTATTCCTGGTTCTGGCATACAGCACTAAGAGAAGGTGCCTTCTTGCTCCGCATACAGAAAGAGGAACAGGGTAGGCAGTGGTGGCGCACGCCTTTAATCCCAGAACTCAGGAGGCAGAGGTAGGTGGATCGCTAAATTTGAAGCCAGCCTGGTCTACAAGAGCTAGTTCCAGGACAGCCTCCAAAGCTTAGAGAAACCCTGTCGAGAGAGAGAGAGAGAGAGAGAGAGAGAGAGAGAGAGAGAGAGAGAGAGGAACAGAACAGGCAGTCAGTAAGTAAGATGGTGATCCAAACAAAACTCAGTCTTGGGGCTGGAGAGATGACTCAGTGGTTAAATGCACTGACTGCTGTTCCAGAGGACCCTGGTTTAATTCCCAGCACCCACATGGCAACTCACAACCATATGTAACTCTAGTTCCAGGGTATCTCATTCCCTTTCTGGTCTTGGAAGGTACCTGGCACATCATGTGGTACACAGCCATACACGCAGGCAAAATACCCATACACATTTAAAAATAAAACTTCAATGCTGCAAACTACACTCCTAGATCCATAGCCCTTCGCAGTTGGCTCAACCTGTGCTCATACATGGCTTTGATGCCGTGCTGAAGCTCAAATCTGTTTTCCTTTTAGTTGCCCGTTCTTCATCCAATTCCCTAATTAGTTTCCTCATCTCAAACCAAAGGGCATTGCTTTTAATTGTTTCTGTTGCTCTAAGATGGCACTTGACCTCGGCCTCGCAGCTCAGCTCTGCCTCACTGTCCTCGCTTAGGGCCATTGCCTGTGTTTATATGTAGCTTTATCCCAGACCCTCAGTTTGTACTCGCATTTTTCTCTCAGATGAGCTCTAAGCCTCGTCTGTGATTTTCTTCCTAGAGATGCACTACTTTTTTTTGATAATTTGTTACTGTTAAAGAATTATTTTTGACTAGACTCAGAAGCTCCCAGCAAGACAGCCTACATCTCCTGACAATTTGTTGCTGGGGTTTTTCGTTGGTTTTTTTCATTCTGTTGGGCAGAAGTTTAGCATTTTCTGCAGCCTCCTTGTTTCATTAATGTACTGTTTCTTCAGAGCAATATATCAACACTTATGTTGCAGAACAGTGGTGGAACAAGATGCTGAGTCTGGGGTGCTTTCGTCCTGGGCTTTCCTTCAAGGGCTTTCTGATAACAGTGGACATCTTCTTTTAAGATACTAAAAAGCAGGCTGGAGAGATGGCTCAGTGGTTAAGAGCACTGACTGCTCTTCCAGAGGTCCTGAGTTCAATTCCCAGCAACCACATGGTGACTCATAGCCATCTATAATAAGACCTGGCGCCCCCTTCTGGCATGTGGGCACACATGGAAGGAATGCTGTACACATAATAAATATAAATAAATCTCTAAAAAAAAAAAGAGACTAAAAAGCTTTCAGATTCTGCTAGCACTTTTGGGTTCCAGCAGCCGAGACACAGCCAGTCAGTCCATGAATATCCTTCTCTCCTTTCTTCTTACAGTAATCAAATTGAGAGCACTCAGGTTGCCATCCATGAACAGACAAGCACTTCCTTCCTCCCTCCAAGAGTCCTCCTTGGTCTGTAACAGGAACGCCCCTTACCCTACAGCAGGCACACTCTGCCAGGGGTCAGCATGCCTTGCTTCGTGGGAAAACCTTGTTTGTTGTTCCCATCACTGATTCTGACCACGTGACCCTCCGCTCTTCACCCAGAGCATCAGCAGCTACTTCTGTGGCCATGCACTTCTAGGAAGCACGAAGCTTGTGCTCACCATCCACGTTCATGAGTTCCTGACAGCCACTGGCAGGGAAGGAGGTACTCGGCTTCATCTTGATACAGCTGACTACCTAGGAGGCACCATGGAAAAACAAGCAAGATGCACTACTTTTTAACTCTAGTAAACCTTTAGGGGGTCAAACTACAGAATGCAGAGCCCATTAAGTAGCTGAAGGGATAGCCAATGTTGATATATCCTGCATTTCTCAAAGATTTTCATTAAAAGTGGTTCAACTCAATCAAATTTTGTTCTTACTTTCATAAAGCAAAGCTGGGTAACAAAACTTCAGCTTTTTCTTATCCCACTGAACCGTTACACTTACTGAGGGCGCCCTCTGGTGGACATAGTGGTGGAAAGCACATACCCAGCAGAAGATGCTTTTGGACCTCTCTACTGAGTGAGCTGCCCAGAAGCAGACGCTGAAAAAGCATGGCCAGCAGCTTGGGAGAAAACAGAGGACGACAGCTGAGCTTGAGTGGGACTTAGGCCCCCATTCCCATTCCTTAAGAGGTGAGCAACCGCCAAGCAGTGGTGGTGCTAGCCTTTAATCCCAGCCCTTGGAAGCAGGCAGATTTCTGTGAATTTGAGGCCAGCCTGGCCTACACAACTAGTGCCAGGACAGCCAGGGCAATACAGAAAAAACCCTGTCTCAAAAAATAAACAAATGTTAAAAAAAAAAAAAAGGGAACCACCTGGGAAATCTGGGACAGGTGAGCCCACCTGAAGTGGCAGTACAGATACAGGAAATAACTGGTACCATAGGGTAAAATTGTCACCTATGACCATCTCAGAAAGAGTTGTCTACTGACTGAGGCCATGTGATGGTTAATCTTGATTGTAAACTTGATAGGATTAGAATCATGGAAACAGAACTCTGGACATTCTATCAGTAGGCTTCTAGATTGGGTTGAGGTGGAAGAATCACCCTAACTGTGGGCCGCAGCATTTTACTGCCTTGAGTTTGGGCTGGATGTAAGGGAGATGGTGAGTCCAGCACCAGCACTCATCTGCCCTGTGGACACGATGTGACTAGCCACCTCAAGCTTCTGCCACCGGGTCAGACTGTATTCTGGGCAGATGGGCAGCACTAACTAGACTCCATAGGTTATTTAAAACTAAAAAAGGAGGGGGAGGGCAAGGCAGGTGCATCTCTGTGAGTTTGAGACCAGCTTGGTCACCACAGTGAGTTCTAGGACAGCCAGGGCTACACAGAAATAGCAGAGGGGGAGGGGGGGAGTTGGGAGGAGGGCCTCTGGAAGGGTCCAGGAGTTGGGGACTGGAAGGATATGACCAAAACACACTACATATAGTTATGAAATGCCCAAAGAATTTACCGTTGTTTTGGTTTGGTTTTTCGAGATGGGGTCTCAATATAGCCTTGGCTGTGTAGGCTAGGCTGGCTTTGAAGAGATCAGCCTGCTTCTGCCTCAAGAGTGCTAGGATGAAAAGTGTTCACCACCATACCCAGCATCCAAAGAAGCCATTGCTCAGAGCTGTCCTTGCCCAGTAGTATAGTATAGACTAGGCCCTAGGTTCCAACCCTAACGCTGGCAAAAATAAACAAATGTTTTGGGCCAGTTTAATGGCTCAAAAAAGGGTGCTTGCTGCCAAGCCTGATGACCTGTTTGATCCCTGGAACCTACATGGTAGGAGAGAATTAACTCTTACAAGTGGTCCTGACTTCCACAAGCATGCATTCTCACACACACACAAAAATAAGTTAATATACAAAAAATAAGTATGGGGGAATGTTAATTGAAAAAATGTAAATCGGGACCATTTTTGTTTTGTGCAGTGAGATGGTCTCACTGTGCAGCCCAGGTTGGCCTCAACTCCTGCCTCTGCCTTCATATGGAATCACAGGCCTGCCTGCACTACCATGCTGGACCAGGGTACCCATTTTTAAGCAAGTCATAAGAAAAACAAAGCATAGGAACTGGAGCTGTATATTGAGAACTTATATCTTGTTTCTTTTAACTTTAAATTATTCAAAAGATAATACATCACCACATCAATTACACAAGGAAATGGCTTGGCTTTTCACAACTCCATTTTTGTTTTTTGTTAGAGCATAAAAAAACACTGTGGGCCCAGAACACTCTTTCTCTCAGTTATTGGCAATGGCTCAAATTCTTACAAACCACCCTCAGGCAGGACAGGCACTACAGAGAAAACTGCCAATATCTCAGGGAATATCGCAGGCACTTGGAAAGGCCTCCAGGCCAGTTCCTGTTGGTGGACATATTGAAGGAGCCGAGATGCTAGAAAAACAGGAACAGCTCACATACAAGGGGTAGGAAGCCCAGGTAGAGGATACAGATCCCTTGAACCTGTCACCAGAGGACACAGTGGGAATCAGATTCTAACAAAGGCTGCCAGCTCATTTTGTTCTGACTGACTGCTGGCCTAACTCTACCTCCTCTTCTCCAACCACACTTGTGCATTAGAGATAGAGTGGACGTCAAACAGACCACTCTCGCTGGTTTTCTTTTGTCTGGGGTAGGAGTAGGGCTGGGACATGTTAGGAAAGTGCTCCAGCCGAGCTATATCCCCAGCCCACCATGTTTTCCACTGAAACAGTTTCATGGAGTGCGTGTGGTGTGACTGGAAGACATGGATTCTCCGGTTTACTCCAAGATACATCATCAGGCGGGGACACTTTGCTCTGAAAGGGACCTGAGCATCCAAAGCCACCGTTCACTTCCACCCTGGCTTTGTCTCAGAACAGGAAAGAAGAGGCCCGGCCCTGCTGTGCCACTGCAGGTGAGTAATGTCTCTGTCAGATCCTCCCTGGGCCACATGTGGGGCAAGAGTCATCACATATAGACTCTTCCCTCCAGGGGCTGCGCCAGAGAGGCGCACAGTTTCATCCTTCAGCACCTGGCCTTATCCCTCCTGTTCCAAAAGCCTTTGGCGTGTCTCTAGCATGATCTCCTCCATTACTTCTGGCTTTAAGATATCTTTGATCTGAAGAAAAACAGAAAAAAGTTTATGTTCATTCAGAAATGACCATAAGCAGAACACCAAGTCAACTAAACAAGGTAAGGGAGCCTGGCTACCATACACTGATGCAGCCTGCACTCCATCAGAGATGAGCAAAGCCAGCAAAGTGCCCTTTCAGGCACTCATCAGAAGATGGCTGAAGGGCTGGAGAGTGACCTCAGTGGTTAAGAGCACTTGCTGTTCTTTCAGAAAATTCTGGGTCAGTTCCCAGCACCCACATGGCAGTTGACAGTAACTTGAGTTCCAGGGGATCTGATGCTCTCTTCTGGCCTCCGCAGGCACTAGGCATGCACGTGGTGCACAGACATACACACATGCAGGCAAAACACCCATACATATATATATAAAAAATTTTTTTATTTAAGTCAAGAAAAAAATCTGTTGACTTGAGAAAGCATCAAGAATATGGCTGAATCTTGGAACAGGCAAGATGAAGTATGGAAAGCTATTGTAAAAAAATCCTGCCTACAATCCCATCCTACACCAAATCCATAGCAATACTGGAAATATCTCAGGGACCATAGCAGGAACTCTTATTAAGGTTGTACCTGGCTAGTTCCTGCTACAGGGTAAAGGAAGGAAAGTTGAATGCTGAAGAAACAGAGGAGCAGCTCACACACAGGGAGGGAGTCTGGTTGGAGTACCTGATGTGCAAGGGAGGCCTCATAGCAGTACAGGATGCTGGTGTCATACAGCATCATTCTCTGAGTTACCAGCAAGACTACGCAGTTCCGAAGCCGGGAGATCACCTCTCGATCGCTAAGGGCTACGGGCTACACAGGGACACAAAGGGGAAGGGAAAAGAAATACAAATAGGATCCAAATAAGCAAACAGTCCCGGAAGCCAGAGAAGAGAGAAATCACATTTGTTTCCACCATGGAATGCCATGCCACCCTGTTGGGATAATTCTTTTGTACACTGGCTGGCAGGCAAGCCCCAGGGATCTGCCTGCTTATTAGCCCCACTCCCACCCCGCAGCACTGGAATTACATGTGTACCAACACTTCTGACATTTTTTCATAGCTTCTGGCATTTGAACTCAGGTTCTCATGCTTACAAGGTAAGTACTTTACCATCTACCACCTGAGCCATCCCCCCGGCCCTCTGTTGCTTCTTCAGTGGCTATCTGGTATTACCCTGTAACTTTGCCACTGTCACCAACAAAGCGCAAGGCAGCCAGAGTCATCTCTTCAGGGAAGAGAAGACAATCAGGTGCCCACAAATAATAATAAATACTCTCTACATCAGACTCATTCAAAGCACAGAAATGTCCGCAGTCCAGATAGTGAGCGAACCACAAGCAGCATTCAGGCATCAGCAGCTCACACAGATACAGTGGCCTCCACCACCACTTCAGTGCTGCAGCATCCTTTGAATATACTTGCAGTGCTCTACAATGATAAAAATCACCTAACACTGCAGTTCTCAGAATGCTGTGGAATAATCCTCTTGTATACTATAAACGTTTGTCACTCAAATTGGTTTACTAAAATGCTGATTGGCCAGTAGCCAGGCAGGAAGTATAGGTGGAGCAACCAAATTAAAGATGATGGAAAGAGAAGAGCGGAGTCAGGAGATGCCAGGCAGATGCCGAGAGCAAGATAGGCATGCTGTACTAAGAAAAGGTACCACCACGCTGGGCGGTGGTGGTGCACGCCTTTAATCCCAGCACTTGGGAGGCAGAGGCAGGCGGATCTCTGTGAGTTCAAGGCCAGCCTGGGCTACAAGAGCTAGTTCCAGGGCAGGCTCTAAAATTACAAAGAAACCCTGTCTTGAAAGCCCAAACCAAACCAAAAAAAAAAAAAAAAGAAGAAGAAGAAGAAAAGAAGAAGAAGAAGAAGAAAAGGTACTGCCACATGGCAGAGTGTAAATAAGGAATATGGGTTTAACTTAAAATGTAAAAGCTAGTTAATAATAAGCTTGAGCTACTAGTTGAGCATTTATAAGTAATTTAAGTAAGTGGTAATTTGGGAAGCGACACTGGGTATTTAAGACCGCTGCTCCAAAACAGGAAACTTCCATCAACATCAGAACACATCCTAGATGTTATGAGCACAAGACTATTGACACAAAGGCACAGCAGGGCTCGGCAGATAGACCCCTCAAAATCCCATAAAAGCTGGACAGAGCACAAAAGTCCGAAACCCTATCACACCAATTAGAAACCTTCAGAAGCTCATAGACCAGTTAGCAGAGACTGTCTCAAACAAGGAAAAGGCAAGCATCAACAGGAGCTTGCCCTGACCTCTGCATGTTATCATGGCACATAATCCCCCCCTTCTCTCTCTCTCTCTCTCTCTCTCTCTCACACACACACACACACACACACACACCAGATTCTACCTGCCACAAATACTCACCTCCAGGTTTGCAATGAAGCCTCCAGCATCCTCATCTTTGTGCTCGGGTGTAGGGTAGATCCAGATGAAACCATTGTTACCCAGAATCACTGAAGCACCACATGGCAAGTCATGGAAGTGAGTCTTCTGTCGTTTCACCAGGGAAGGAGAGACCTGGACTAAAACTCCCTGACCTAGCTAGAAGGAGAGACCAAAGACAGACATGGTGGCACATGCCTTTAATCCTAGCACTTGGGAGGCAGAGGCAGGTGGATCTCTGTGAGTGTGAAGCCATCCTGGTCTACAGAGCAAGTTCCAGGACAGCCAGGGCTACACAGAGAAACCCTGTCTTAGGGCAAAACAAACAAAACAGCAGCATCAAAAGGAAATGGATCCGGGGGCTGGAGAGATGGCTCAGAGGTTAAGAGCACTGCCTACTCTTCCAAAGGTCCTGAGTTCAATTCCCGGCAACCACATGGTGGCTCACAACCATCTGTAATGAGGTCTGGTGCCCTCTTCTGGCCTTCAGGCATACATGTAGACAGAATATTGTATACATAATAAATAAATAAATATTTAAAAAAAAAAAAAAAGGAAATGGATCCGAAGCCAGGTAGTGAAGCATAGCATCTGAGAGGCTGAGGTAAGAGGCTCACTAATACCAGGCTACCTGAGCTTCCTCATTAAGACTGTGTGGGGGAATGGAAAGTAGGTTAGAGAATATACATCCCAACACACCCCATCATTGTCCTTCCTGTCACCCAGTGCACATGGAGCAGGCACTTTGCAGAACCCATTTCTGGCCCCTGGCTATACATTCCAGAGAAGGTGGCAGTCAGGTTGGTGAGATAATGGTAAAGGCGCCTGCTGCCAAGCATGACAAGCTGAGTTCAATCCCCAGAACCCACACAGTAGGAGATAACCAACTCCTACAAGATGTCCTCTGATCCTCTGACCTCCACACATGTACCATGGCATGCACTTTTATTATTATTATTATTTTGTTGTTGTTTTGGTTTTTCAAGACAGTTTCTCTGTTGCTCTAGAGCTTGTCCTGGAACTCACTCTGTAGACCAGACTGTCCTGGAACTCATAGAGGTCTGCCTGGCTCTGCTAGGATTAAAGGCGTGTGCCGCCACCACCACCGGGTGGCATGCACATTTTAATTAAAAGAAAATGGCTATCAATACTGTGTCATTTCCCTTTGCCGTCTAACCCCAGAGCAGGTGTGCAGAGCCAATGAGGAGCCTCCCACTGGCCACATTCCATGACCCTAGTTTGGATCTTAACCTCAAATTCCCATGCCACCCATGAGATGTGGTTCACTGGGTTGGCAAACCCAAGCCTGGTTTTGACTGGTCAGCTCTAGGTCCACATACCATGAAGTGTTTATAGTATCAGGCTGTGGAGGTCAGCACACACAATACCTCCTCCTATTTCAAGTACATGTTCAAGAACATGGGGACAGCTGCCTGAATTTCAGTAAAGGGCACAGCTCTTTTGTTCCTCTCAGAAAATGAAAAGCCAAGAAGTAACTACACCCTAATGTGCCCTAGGAAGCATGTTGTCTTTAAAATAAATAACCTCAATAATGGAACCTCACAGAAGCAGGCAAATTTCATTTAGAGGCTCAGATGGGAAATCCATCTTCACGAACAGTAATACCCACCATGTTGACATAGTTCTGCAGACATGCAGCCAGCCTTTCAATACCAGGTTGAGCATCTCCCAGAGGGAGCAGAGCCTCACATCCCCAATCCGAGGGGGCGGGAGATCTACCAGAACAGGCTCGTCAGGAGAAAAAGGACTCAGGACATCAATCACCCTTTGCCCTGCCACGGGTAGCAGAAACTCCCTCTCCCACCAGGCTCTGTCAGCACAGCCAGCAGCCAGCAGTTCTAACCAACTGGGTTCTGTGCTGTTCTTTTTGTTGTTTTAAGATGGGGGTTGTACAGAGAGGTTATCTCACTTGGAGTCTAGTCTGGTTTCCAATTTGTAATTCTACTTCAGCTTCCTGGGGGCTGGGATTACAGGCCCACGACACCAGACCTAACCACCAGGTCTTTAGGTCAGCCATGCCAGGGAGCTATGGGGATTCAGAAATGGACTTGAAAGCCTCCCAAGCCTGACTTACCTTTCCATATTTCAGGCTCCTTGTGTGGAGGGAAACAGCTCCATCGGAGAACACTGCCTGGACCTCCGCCTGCCCAGGTGATGAAGGAACAACAGTAGCCTTGGCAACCAACCCACTCTTGTGTCACTGCCTGCATCCAGCTTGCCCTTCCATCACCATCTTACATGACCCCAGGGGACATCACTATGACCTCACCTCTCCCCTTGGTTGGCAAGAATATCTTGATACAATCTTCTCTATTCTCTGGGCTAAATGTTCATATTGTTTAGAAAACTTGAGGGCTGGGGAGATGGCTTAGTGGGTAAAGATACTTGGCATCCAGCCTGGCAATCTGAGTTCCACCCCTAGACCCACATGGAAGAAAAAGAGAATCAACTCCTGCAAGTTGTCCTCTGACCCCCACATGCACAGAATAGCAGTGATGTAATTGCACACATAAATAAACAAATAAATGTAATAAAATATTTTTTTAAGACAAAAAAGAGAGGCAGGCAGATCTCTGTGAGTTTGAGGCCAGCCTGGTCTACAAGAGCTAGTTCCAGGACAGGCTCCAAAGCTACAGAGAAACCCTGTCTCGAAAAAGAAAAAACAAAACAAAAAAAAGATAAAAAAGGAAATTTGGGGCTAAGTCAGCAATGATGGGCTATGCCTAAAATCTCAGTATTCAGGAAGCAGAGACAGCAATGCCATATTTGAGGCTAGCCTGGGGTATACAGTGAGTTCCAAGCCAGCCTGGGCTATCCTTCTTAAAAACAAAGGAAAGACAAGTCTGTCTAGCTTGCACCCAGGGTGTTTTCTGAGCTAAGGAGAAAGAGCAAAGCTGCCACCAGGCCCCGGACACCTGACCCAGAACTCAGACCCCCTTGGTCATGCTTGCAGCCCTGTAGGGCAGGATACACTGATGAGGTCTCCTTCCTGTAAGAAGCCTCTCATGGCCAGTTCATCCTCCGCAGATCTTCTCCTCTGAAACACACAGGAAAACGAGCACATGACACAAGCCTCACTCTCAGAAAGAGCTCTTTCCACTGCTGCCTTTTGCTTGAGGTCTGTGACGTCCACCATGGTATCCTAAGGTGAAGGACCCTGACAAGAGCTCTTGGGCCGCCGGAGAACAAGGAAGATGATGCTAGCTCTCCCAGGAGGGACCCTCCTGAGCTAACCTAGACTCTTTCCAGCTCACTGAGCCTGGTCCCCACTCACCCACCACACTTCCATCAGGCCGTGTCTGCTCATGTCTCCTCCCGTCACCTCAGCATCCCCAACCTCATAGGACCCTCCTGTGAAACAACGACTCTCCGTGTTTCTTCATTCTCACATGGCTCAGGTATCTCCCACCCTCCACTCATCTAGAATCTCTCCAAGGAACTCGGTTGTGGCTCCTTTATTCTGGACTCCCCATAGGACCCAGTTCAGGAAGCCTCTCTGAAATATGATAAAACTGAACCATGACATGGACAAAAAGCTGTCACTGTCGGGAATAACCACGTGTCATTCAGGTTATTGAAAACTAAGCACAAATGGGTCTTAGTGGCACACGCCTTTAATCTCAGCACTAGAAAGGCTGAGGCAGGCAGATCTCTGTGAGTTCCAGGCCAGCCTGGGCTACATAGTTTCAAGACAGTCAGGACTACACAGAAAAACTTTGCCTCAACCCTAACCTTCTGTCCCCGCAAAAAAATAAAAGAAAGGAAGCTGAGGCCATTCCTTCATGAAGATCTCACTGTGCAAAGCCGATGCACCAAGCTCTCTCTGTCTTGGGAGTCCACTCCACACGTGTTTCTGGTTTACCACACTAGTTGCTGCCTATGTTGGGAGGCCAGGAGAAAAGCCTATGTCCCCCTTCAGTAGCCGACTCTGTGACCAAAAGCAGCAGTGTAAGCAGAGTTCTGTGGCGGAGCAGAGCCCTCCAGCTCACAGGACAGTGCCAGGGCAGCAAGCACTCACCAGCTCCCCTCCAGGCAGGTTCATGGACGAGAGGAGCAAGACGGAGTCCAGCCTGGAATTTGTTTCCACCTTCCACCTCTTCTGTTGAACCTATAAAGAAAATGTAGGGCAGCATCTCAGGGGCAGTTTTCACACCGCATTTCACAGAATGGCAGTCCCATCCCTGAACCACCAATCCTTCACTTTGTAAACCAGTGACTTTACCTCTGTGATTCTCCCCACTACAATGTCTCCTACTTCTCCATTGTATCTGCAAGAGAAAGCAAAGGTTACCCAGCAGCCAGCACGCTGACCAGACCAAGCACTGTTTGAGACTGAGTCAGGGCTTCGTTAAGCATATTTAGCAAACAGGTGTAACCAGTGTTTAGACCTGGGGCCTTCTGAATCTATCTGTGTATGCTTCATTAGCTATCCTTAAAGAAATTGCTCTTTGCAAACTGTTCCTTAAGATTGCAGTCCTAACTTTGATTATGTGACAAATTAAAAACATGGAGTACTTACCTGTGAATAGGGCATTGGAGGAGAAAGGAGACTGAAACAGGTCACCACCCATGGGGGCTCGAACTGCCATCTCCCTGCTGCCTGCTTGGAGCCAGCACTTTGCTGGTCCCTCACCCTGATCCCAAGGGGAAGTGTTCTTTGCGAAAGCCCAGGCATTAGACTAGGTCTCTTTCCACTCACAGCTCCCTCATTGACAGTGAGCTCACTGAGTTTTAATGGTGAAAGGCTGGGACACATCCACACTCTCAGCTCTTAGGGGGTGGGGTCACAGAGCTATCCAATATCAGTAGCCAAATAACTGGCTCATGAGCATTTCTTCTAATTTTTTTGTTTTGTTTTGTTTTTCAAGACAGGGTTTATCTGTGTAGCATTGGAACCTGTCCTGGAACTCACGCTGTAGACCAGGCTGGCCTCAAACTCAGAGATATGCCTGCTTCTGCCTCCTTGAGTGCTGGGAGTAAAAGCATCATGGACACTTCTAAAAGTAACAAATCCAAAGTGAAGACTGCCAGCAGCTGCTTCCCCTTGTCCACAGCAAACTGCTCTCTCCATTCACCCCCCAGGTCAGTAAGTGCTTGCCACCCCACCTCCCCAACCTCCCAAGCTTAGGTCAAAACCTTGGAACATCAACCTTGATTCCTGTCACACTCTGGGATAAGCGCAGCACAAATCCTGCTGATACACCTTAAAATGTATGAAGGAAGCAAAGACATCCAGACTAGAAAAAAGGACCCAAAACATCCCTATCCTTTAACTATCCTTAAACACATCAGTTACTGCAAGTGAGCAACGTTTCTACAGAGAGAAAACCCCTAAGAATAAAGTCCAACACCCTTTCATGTAAAGACACTCAGTACACAAAAACAAAGTACACAGAGGAAGTAGCCGCTGCTCCCGAGTGCTGTGCTGCTACCCCTGTGCGAGCTGCCATAACTTCATTATTTTGTTGGGTAAGTACAGTTCCCTAGTCTAGCTCCCTGTCCCCACAACAGTTATAGCAAGCTGATTAAGACAAAGGCCAGATCACAGCTTTCTTCTGTCTAGTCCCTTCCAAGGGCTTCCCAGGTCACACAACATGAAGCCCAAACGCTCACCATCACTGCCAAGCAGGGTGACCACCTGCCTAGCTCAGGCCCTGGTCTCCTCTTTGACCACTCAGTTCCAGCCACACTGGCTTCCCTTCTGGACTAACTTTTATGGGCTGCTCTTAGGTACTTGGCCCTGTCTGTTAAGTACTTTACATGCAACATGTCACTGAATTCTAATGAAAATCCTGAGGTGGCTATTTTCTCCACTCTGCAGAGGGTCGAGTGACATGAGGAAACCTCTGAAGCGCTTGCTACCTCTCACAGTGTTCTAGTTTGCTCCCTGTTGTTGTGATCAACACTACAGCCAAAAGCAATCTGGGAAGGAGAGGGTTTACCTGGCTTACAGGTAACACTCCATCATCAGGGAATGCCAAAGCCAGAACCTGGAGGGCAGAACGGAAGCAGAGCCCATGGAGGACGCTGCTCTCTGGCTTGCTTCCCAGGCTCAGCCAGCATATCTATATCCTTCCCCCACTCCCATCTCTTAGACAGGTCTCTCAGAATAGCCCTAGCTGTCCTGCAACTCACAGAGAGTTGCCTGCCTCTGCCTCCCCCAAGTGCTGGGATTAAAAACGCATGATACCGAGCCCTCAACCAGCATTTTTACACACCCCAGGCCCACCTGCCCAGGGATAGACTGGACCCTCCCAGCAAACATGCCTACAGGCTAATCTGATGGTGTCAATTCTTCAGTTTAGGTTCCTGCTTACCAGGTAGCTCTAGATTTGTGTCAAGTTGGCAGCTGAAGCTAACTGTGACAAACAGCTGAGCTCAACATAGCAGGCCTTTAACAGGACACACTGGATTGTGGGGGAGACGAAGAGACCTTGAACGGCACAGACGCTCCAAGAAAGAGCTCCACACCTGTCCTCACCTGGTTTTCAGGGCTTTCACACAGATCAGCTTGTTCACTCTCTCCACCGAGCCGGCCACAGACGCAATGAGCTTCTCCTCCCCCATGTATGTCCCATGGCCCCTGTTGAAGGACAAGAGCACAAAGAAAGGATGCCATGTTACACTGGAGGTGACCTCTTCCATCTAGAAGAACGTGCTTCTTGAACCTAACAGGCTCCTCCTACCCTGAGCCCAATGCATGCTCCTCAGAGAGCCACACGAACCATCTCTTTCATCCTAAAGAGGTCAGCTCAGATGCCACTTTCCAACAACCTACCTCCAGTATCCCAGGCAACGCAGGAGCCCTCCCACTGCTGCCTCAGCCACCCTATGCTCAGCTGCTCCTCCGACCCTGCTCGTCCGCAGCCACTGCAGTTACAGCTTTCTGATGGCCGTGCCTGCTTAAGTCTCCTTGCTAGATGGGAAACTCCGCCAGGGCACAGGTTTGCACTCGTGTACCCCACAGGGTATGCTGAAAGCATGAAGGAATGAATCCTAAAGGTTCTACCATCCGATAACCTTAAGCTTAGAGGCAATGCTATAAACGCTTTAACCTCATTTGTACCAAAAACCGGAAAGAACCTGGTGTGGTAGCCACATCTTTGAGCCCAGAACTTGGGAGCCAGAAGCAGGGGGATCTTAGCTTCAGGCCTGAGTGGTCTACGTAGTGGTCCAGGACAGCCAGTGTCTCAGAGTGGCAGAGACACAGAGACAGAACAACGCAAGAGGGAGAGCCTGGCTACAGAACACAGAATCACCTTAGGTGGTAACACGACGGTGGACTTTGCTTTTCTGCCCTACTCTTCGGTCACATAACCCTCACTACCTTATCGATTACTGTTGCCACCGCTGTCTTCAGGGCGAAGATACCGACCTTAGCAAGGTACTATGGCTAATGATAACAATAACGACGGCAGCTGTCCGGCTCCACAGCCTGCCCAAACTGCCACAAGATGCCTGCCTTTACGAGTTAAGTTTGTACACTTGGGTGCATCTAGCACGGTATATTGGCTTAACTCCCCCACACACACACACACAAATCACTGCTTCAAAACCGGACTTCTCGCTGAGGTGACCAAGCTAGCAATGCCCACTGTCCCTTCAGAGTGCTGTAAGGAAGGTCCTCCTTCCAGACCTCCCCATTTCTCCCTCCCAACGAAGGCTCAAAAACTTGTTTCAGGCTGAGGACCCGAAAGTTTCAGGTGCCATAGGTCAAAGGAGGGACTCGGGTTGAGACAGGGCCATCCAAGATTAAGGGAGTCAGAAGCACAAGGCTCGGAAGGGAGGAGGCTAATGTGGATGCTAGGATGTGTCGCAGATACTTCGGTAACTTAGATACAAGAGGACAGGAAGCCTGGGTTCCGGGGCAATAGGCCACGTGCAGAGAGCTATGCAGCCGTCTCCTGAGGTCTTGGGCCCCCCAAATCCTCACATACCGCATGAATCCTGTGTCCGTGGTGATCGTATCTCCCGGTACCACCAAATGTTTCTTAGAGTCGCGGCCCAGGCTCTCACTGAGAGGTTTGCGAGCCTTTGGAAGCCTCATCTCCATCGCCATCTTGGCGCCAATGACTTACGCAGGCGTAGCTCTACTATCGACGCAACAACTCCCGCCCACCTTCAGAGCAGCAACCAATAGGAATGCATGGTGTGGCGGCCATGTTGACTATTGGCAACTATTAAGTTAACCTAAGGGAGAGAGGAGGGCGCCGAGATGCCATATTTACTATTGGCAAGGAAGCGTCTGTGGAATAATTAATTCTCATGTTGTCATGGAGTATGATGTTGATTTGGTTTGGTGTTGGAATGCTGTGTTTGTTTTTATTTTGGAGAAACATGCCGTGTGTGTGGCATGGCTGGCCTCAAACTTTGTATAGTCGCAGATAATCCTGATGAACTGATCTTCCTGCCTCCTCCTCCCAAAAGCTGTGATTATGCAAATTTGAGTAGGTTGTGTCTTTGTTGGTGGTGGTGGTTGTTTTCGATTGTGATTGGTTTGTTGCTTTATGTGTATAAGAGTTTTGCCTTTATGTATGTCTTTGTACTACTTGAGTACTTGGGCCTCTAGTGCCCACAGAGGCCGAAAAAAGTGTGTCAGATCCCCAAAACTGTAGTTACAGATGTTTGCTGAACGACATGTGGATGCTGGGAATCAACACTAGGGTCCTCTGAAATGCAAGCAGTACTCTTAACCACTGAACCATCTCTCCAGCCCTAGGTTTAGTTTGTTGTTGTTGTTTTTGTTGTTGTTGTTGTTATTGTGGTTGTTTGCAGGGTCTCACGTAGCTCAGGATGATCTCAAACTGGCTGTGTAACCCAGGATGTCCTTATCCTCCTCCACCACCTCCCAAGTGCTGGGATTACAGGTGTGAACCATCATGCCAAACTGTAGTATTATGAGTTTTTGCTCAAACTATATCCCATACTCATCATTCTATTTATTGTTGGCCAAGTCTAGAGATTGAGAAATGGGTCTTGACTTTTTCCATATAACTCTAAACCACTATAATCTAGTATTTTATAGGCTAAAGATCAGAACTGGAGGCAGGATTTACAGAAACCATCATGTGTGCAGAAGGTAGAGCTCCTTGAATACTATTCCTGTGGACCTTGTATTCTACATCAGAGCTGCCCCGTAGGTGCTGGTTTGGGTCCTTGCCTATTGTCCCCGTGGCTCTCACTGTGCCTTAGTAAGGACTCTTCTGAATGAGTGAGAGTGTTTCTTTTGAGAAATAGCTGTTGTAAAAGCCAGCCACATGTGGCAAGACAAGTGCATTTGGTAGGGAGGCCATGTATGCACACAACACAGAGATCTTTGTTTATATTTACACAGACTGAGCGCTCTTGGATGCTGTTCAGTAGTGGTGGGAAGATTGGATTGATGTCTCCTGAGGCTTATCTGAGCCTCCTGTTTAAAAGAGACATTTCCTTGGGCCCTTTTCCCCACCATTCACTAACCCCCTTTCCCTTAGCTCTGCCAGGTTTGAAGCTCACTGAATTTGTCTGTCTTCTGTTTGTTTGTTTTGAGACAAAGTCTCTCTTTGTAGTCCTACCTAGCCTAAACTTGCTAGAAAAACTAAGCTGGCCTTGAACTCACAGAGAGTTGCCTGCCTCTGCCTCTGCTGGGATTAAAAACGTGCACCTCTATGCCCTGCCATTGAATTTCAACTTCACAGAATCAGCAACATAGTTCTCCACTCAAATGGGTACCCTAAGGAAAATTAAAACTGGTCCTCTCTCCCTTGAAGATCCACCTGGCCTATTGTCTATAAATCTCCACAGGGTCAGCATTCCTTACCCGAACCAATGCTCACAGCTACATTTATCAAGAAAGCCAACCCTGCCAGGAAGTCAATGACACAGTCACTCAGCAGCCAGTTACACTTTCTCCCCTCCTGGAGGGAGCCAACTAGAGTCCAGCTGTTGAGTCAGCTGTGGCCATAAGAGGGCGATGATATCCTTTAAGACATCCCAACCCACGCTGCAAGGCCTCAGGAAGCATCCCCAGACCAAAACACTGGTTCAACTGATCCTTCAGGGAAAGACATGGACTTACCTCTGCTCCTCTCATAGCACTCACAGGCACAGAGACTGTGGCAATGATATGACATAATGGATACCTAATTATAGAGACGGAAATTGAGGCCCAGGAAGGATTAGAATTCACACATCAAAGGCAGCAAGCCTCATACAATTCTATCTGCTACCTATTTGTCCCCAGAGCCCTCGCCATTAACTAAACATCTTCCAGGTGCTCTCTGATCCTCTGCTGAGTGCTCACTGCCCTGTGCTGAGTGCTCACTGCCCCAGCTGAGTGCTCACTTCCCTAGATGAGTGCTCACTGGCCCAGCTGAGTGTTCACTGCCCTAATTGAGTGTTCACTGCCCTAGCTGAGTGCTCACTGGTCCTAGCTGAGTGCTCACTTCCCTAGCTGAGTGCTCACTGCCCTAGCTGAGTGCTCACTGGCCTAACTGAGTGTTCACTTCCCTAGCTGAGTGCTCACTGCCCTAGCTGAGTGCTCACTGCCCTAGAGGAGTGCTCACTGGCCCTAGCTGAGTGCTCACTGCCCTGTGCTGAGTGTTCACTGCCCTAGATGAGTGCTCATTGGCCCTTGCTGAGTGCTCACTGGCTTTAGCTGAGTGCTCACTGCCCTAGCTGAGTGCTCACTGGCCCTACCTGAGTGCTCACTGGCCCTACCTGAGTGCTCACTGGCCCTAACTGAGTGCTCCTCCACAAGCATGCTGCTTACTCTTCAGTCAGCTCATCTAGGAAGAGGTCATGTTATTTCCAATGATTGCCTGGGGATACTGAGTCCCCAAAACAAAGCTAGAACTGGGGCTAGAGTTCAAGACATTAAATTTCCAGCCAGCTGCTCTCTCTGTTTCTACCCTTTCAACAGCCAGGGGTTCAGTGGGCCCCTGAAAACAACCGCACATCTGGCATTGTGGGTTTATCAAGCATCTGGACTAAGTAAGCTTTATTTGTTTTTGTTTTTATTTTATTTTGCATTTGTCTGACAACTTACGTTTATGTGTGTTTGAATACACCCAGGACGACCTGCAAGAGTGGGTCCTCACCCTCGGCCACTCAGTCCTGGGATCATGTTGTTGTCAGGCCTCACAGCCAGCGCCCCTCCATCTCACCAGCAAAAGTGCAGTCCAGAGTTTGTGATTTCAGTGGCAGATCAGGTCTGCTATATTTAGTGTGTTTGTGTTTAGATGTTGTATGTGCACATATGTATGCAGGTACATCTGCACAGAGGTCACAGG
The DNA here is from genome assembly GCF_982192425.1 of Myodes glareolus. Classification (NCBI taxonomy): domain Eukaryota; kingdom Metazoa; phylum Chordata; class Mammalia; order Rodentia; family Cricetidae; genus Myodes; species Myodes glareolus. The sequence goes on from NC_142046.1 coordinate 13,893,547, forward strand.
TCAGCATCTGGTGTTGTCCTCTGTTGTTCGCCACCTGATTTTGTTTTTTAAGACAGCAGTAAGAAGATAGACCCAGCTCCACACTCTCACCTCAGCAGCCTGAGGACTGCCTTAATCTTTTAGGACGCTTGACTTAGGCCAGGCAAGGGTTTGTAGCTTTGACACAGAAAATAATTTCAGAACTACTCAGTGTGGAACAGAATTGAAGATTTGATTTGATTTGATTTGATTTGATTGTTTGGTTTTTCAAGACAGGTTTTCTCTATAGCTTTGGAGCCTGTCCTGGAACTAGCTCTGTAGACCAGGCTGGCCTTGAACTCACAGAGATCCACCTGTCTCTGCCTCTGCCTCCCAAGTGCTGGGATTAAAGCTGTGCAAGCGCCACCACCGCCCGGCTTTGGGTTTGCTTTTGTTTTCTGTTTATTTTTTGAGACAGAGTTTTTCTGTGTAGCTCTGGATGTCCTGGAACTCGCTCTGTAGACCAGGCTGGCCTCGAACTCACAGTCATCCTCCTGCTTAACACTTCGGGTAGCCTCCCTTGACACCAACAATAAAATCCAGCTCTGTCAGCTCAGCCCCTTCTGTCTCATCCTCCATCTCCTCTGTATTCTCAGACCCTCTGGCCTTCCTTGGTTTCATGAATGCCACCACCCATTGTTAGCTCAGGATCATTTGTTATGGGCTTGTTCTGCATGGACCCTCCTCTCGCACAGCATGCTTCTCACCCATGTGCATATCCTCCTGGAGACGGAGATGGTGCTCCCATCCTCCTCACCTGGATAAACCCCCCACTCCTCTTTTAACACTGATCCTGTTTTATTTCCTGACACTGAATTTTTCTTGTTTGCTTGTTGCAATCTTCCCTAATCAGAAACAGACTTCTTCTGAGAATGGTCCAAAACCCAGAACTTTTTTAAAAATATTTTTATGGTTTATTTAGCTTTATTTTGTGTGCATTGGTGTGAAGGTGTCAGATCCCCTGCAACTGGATCTTCAGACAGTTGTGAGCTGCCATGTGGGTGCTGGGAATTGAACCTGTGTCCTCTGGAAGAGCAGTCAGTGCATTTAACCACTGAGTCATCTCTCCAGCCCTGAACTTTTTTTTTTTTTATTGGTTCAGTTTGGTAGTTGTTTGTCTGTTTGCATGAAGACAGGGTCTCAGTATTTATAACCTTGGATTTCTGATTCTCCAACATCCACTTCCCAACTGAGATTACAGGATGCCCAGCACACTCCCTTTGCTTAGTGCTGGGGGTGTTAGATAAGCACTCTCCCCACTGGCACACATGTGTCCCAGCTGCAGGCCAGGTGTTCAATCGACTGGCACATATGCATCCCAACTGCAGGCCAGGTGCTCTATCCACCATACACGTGTCCCAGCTTCAGACCAGGTGCTCTATCCACTGGCACACATGTGTCCTAGCTGCAAATCAGGTGCTCTCCTACTAGAATAGGTGTGTCCTAGCTGCAGGCCAGGTGCTCTAGCTATTGGCACACATGCATCCCAATTGCAGGCTAAGTACTCTATCCACTGTACACATGTATCCCAGCTGCAGGCCAGGTGCTCTATCCACTGGCACACATGTGTCCTAGCTGCAGGTCAGGTGCTCTCCTACTGGAAGAGGTGTGTCCCAGCTGCAGGCCAGGTGCTCTATCCACTGGCACACATCTGTCCCAGTTGCAGGTCAGGTGCTCTATCCACTGGCACACATGCATCCCAGTTGCAGGCCAGGTGCTCTATTCACTGGCACACATGCATCCGAGCTGCAGGCCAGATGCTCTATCCACTGGCACACATGCATCCCAGCTGCAGGCCAGGTGCTCTCCTACTGATACACGTGTCCTAGCTGCAGGTCAGGTGCTCTATCTACTGGCACACGCATGTGCATGTACACCTGAACATACAAGTTCACATGCATGAGTACCTATACACATGCAAACTAAGGAAAAGAAAGCCTGGTGTAGTGAGGCACATCTTTCAGGCAGATCTCTGTGCGTTTCAGGACAGCCAGAGCCACATAGTGTGACCCTGTCTCAGAAAAACAAACAAAATACAGGAAGCCCCTTGGTCACACTAATTCCTCTGTCTGCTGGCTGCTGACCCCAATGCTTCTCCAGGTAGTCTCCTATTACTTTTTTTTTCTTTTTTCTATTTTTTTCTCCTATTTCTATAGACCTGTGAGCAATACCTGTTTTTTTCTTCTTACGGTCATTTTCATGGCTGCCAACACTTTCATGTCTTATAACACTTGATTAAAGCAAATGCTGGGAACCCTTGGAACAATCTTCAATACGTACTTGCTTTGTTTTGTTTTTGAGACAAAAATATTTTTTTAATTATTTTTTTAAATTTTTATTTATTTGTCATGAATGCAGTATTCTGCTTGCATATCTGCCTGCAGGCCAGAAGAGGGCACCAGATCTCATTATGGTTGGTTGTGAGCCACCATATGTTGCTGGGAATTGAACTCAGGACTTCTGGAGGAGCAGCCAGTGCTTTTAACTGCAGTGTCATTTCTCCAGCCCAGGACAAAAATATTACTTCCTCATTTCTTGCATTTGAATGACATCCTTCAATGACACTCTTGGCCTGAGAATCTTTGTCACAGCCCTTAACCCCTACACAACCACAACTAATCATTTCCCGTGGCTTCCCCTCTTGATCAGTTTTACAGAGGCCTACCCACCCCCTGTTTCTTGTTGTCATCAGCCTTAACTAGGCTGATTTGGTACTTAGCACAGAGTTCCCCCACTAACCTGACATACAGAGGCTTATCACGATTGGATGCAAGTGCACAAAGATGGGCTTGGCGCTTGTCTAAGGCTTTGGCGGCTTGTTTCGTGTATACTACCCACTATGCATCGTGCGTAAGGACAGACTTCAGAACCCCCTGCTAAGGAGTATTGACACTCATTATACCTCCAGCGCCAGGGCCTTCCTTGGCCATGGCAGTGGCTGGATTATGGGGGAGCCCAAATCTTTTTGGGGGAGGGAGGTGTTGAGACAGGGTTCCTCTGTGTAGCTTTGGCTGTCCTTGAACTCACTCTGTCGACCAGGCTGGCCTTGAACTCAGAGATCCACCTGCCTCTACTTCCTGAGAGCTGGGATTAAAGTCATCAAGTGTACTATGCCTGGCTGAAGCTAATTCTTTATTTTTAATTTATTTAGCATAATTTTTTATTGACTCTTTGGGAATTTCACATTATGCATCCCAATTCTGCTCACCTCCCAGTCCCTCTATATCTTCACCATACAGCACTCCCCAAGGGAAAATTTTAAAAAAACAAGCAAAACCAAAAACAAAACAAAATAATAACAACAAAAAACCCACTTAGCTCTTCATCTTTCACCTCTTCATTTGTCCTGGTGGCATTGTAAGCCTCGGTGTGTCACACAATCTACCCTTTTGTCCAATCAGTTTTACAAATGTTCCTTGCAATGAGCCATTGGTCTGGTTCAAGGTCTCTGGTTTCTGGTACACCATCATCACCGGATCCTCACCAAATCTCCACTCAGATATTCTGAGGCCTCCTGGAGTCATGGAATCCTGAAGATTTCACAGGACCGGTCGCTACACAAGCTCCAGCATCTCCTAGATGGGGTAGTTGTCAGGATGGGCCAACCTTAGGCCCAGCTGTCGGTCTGAGTGGCAGTTGAGCTGGTCAGTTCAGGCCACGAGGGGGCGGGGGAGATCAGCAGGCTAGGAGAGGAGGAGCCAGCTCCCCTACACCGGAGGCATCAGGGTCAAGGCTCTTTGCCTTTAGTAAGGGGTGGGGGGTGGGGGGCAGCTCTCCCATGAGGGTCTTGGCCAACTCTCTTGCTGCAGTGTCTAGCAAGGGGCAGAACCAGCTGTCCCAGGGCCAGCAAAGGGGCAGGGCCAGCTCAGCATAGCCCTCTGATTCCATCACACATGGTTCCCATGGGCCCCTGAGGTGACATGGGTCACAAACATCAGCACAGACCCCAGTTGCAATAGGGCCATAGGCACAGACATGGCCCTCAACAGCGTTTGGACTCAGACAACATCCTGGCTCCAGGCAGAAGTACAGGCTACTCAGGTCGGGATGGCTCTAGTGATCCCGGACAGTAGCAACCTGGGTCTAGATGTTAGATGGCTCCAGGTGGCACTGCATGCCACCCAAATGACATGGCCCAAACAATAGCCTAGCCCTTAGACACCAACATGGCCCCGGGTGGCGGCTCAGACCCTAGGAATCCTCATGGTCTAATGGCAACAAGAGCCACAGTCATCGACGACCCAGATCCTGGTTGCAGTAGGACCACAGATTCAGACATGGCCTCCAGTTGCAGCCCTGGCTGCAGACGTCACCGTGGCACTGGATGTGCCATTTAGATCTATATGCCCCGGATGTGACATGGCCACTGGTCACTGTAATCCAAGATGACTGATCAGACCCCAGGCAATTGCACGGAGGCCAAATCTTGAAAGCAGTCGAATCTCCACTTCTGTGCAACTCAGGTCTCAGCAGGGGGAAAGCAATAGATATCTGCTGAATAGATAGATAAACATATCCAATAGACAGCCACCAGGTGCTAGGGGACCCCAGACCCAAGTCCCTTGATATCCCAGTAATCAGGGTACTGAGATGCTCAGAGACAGTAAAAGGAACAGAGAGGGAGGCCCAGAGAGCCCCACTGGATGGCGGTGGCATTTGAGTGAGTATTGAAGTGAGGGAACCATGGACATGGAATGTAGGGATGAGTGGATGGACGGGTTCCAGGAAAAAATGGCCAACATCTGGAGAAGTGTGAAGAGAGACATCAAGAGCTGGAGCCTGGAAACTATTGGACTGATTCTTTATTTATTTTTTTTAAATATTTATTTATTTATTATGTATACAATACTCTGTGTGTATGTCTGCAGACCAGAAGAGGGCACCAGACCTCATTACAGATGGTTGTGAGCCACCATGTGGTTGCCGGGAATTGAACTCAGGGCCTTTGGAAGAGCAGGCAATGCTCTTAACCACTGAGCCATCTATCCAGCCCTTTTTTTTTAAAAAATATTTTTATGGTTTATTTAACTTTATTTTATGTGCATCGGTGTGAAAGTGTCAGATCCCCTGCAACTGGATCTTCAGACAGTTGTGTGCTGCCATGTGGGTGCTGGGAATTGAACCCGGGTCCTCTGGAAGAGCAGTCAGTGCTCTTAACCACTGAGCCATCTCTCCAGCCCCCTATTGGGCTGATTCTTATCTACACACTGACTTTGCTTTGTGGTCCTCTGAAATGACAAATAGGCTGGATTCCTTTTCCAAGCAGAGGTGTGCAGAAACTTCTACCCAAGGATGTGCATCAAAGTACTATTTCCCCAAAAACATTTGAAATAGTTCCCGTGTTGTGTGTGTGTGTACGATTGTGTATGTAGCATGGCACATGTACATACACGTACATGTGTAGAGATCAGAAGATGACACCAGGGAGTCTGTTCTCTCCAGCCATCCTAACTCCTGGGGATTGAACTCAAATTGTCAGCTTGTATGTAAACCCATTGCTGCTGAGCCATCTCATCCACCCAGCCCCCATCTTAGCTTTCCTCGGTGTTTTTAAGCAGGACCATGAACATCACAGTTCCAGAGTTCTTCAGTCCCTGTCCTTGTATGTGCTGGGCCTGGGCCTGCCTCTCTAGAGGAATATGTCAGAAATGCCTCTGGGTTAGCAAAAGCCCAGCCAGGACAGGCCATGCAGCGTCCCCTACCCTCCTGGAATTCTTGCTTCTGAAGCTCTGAAGGAACATGGAAGAAGCCAGACTCCCTTGAGATGGCCATGACGTAAGGAAGTAGTCAGGCATGGCAACTTGCCAACTATTGTCGGGAACTTTCTCCACCCAGGCACAGACTCGTGTCCCAGCAGGCCAGCTCTGAGGTTCACTCAGGGTAGCTGCTTCTCTAGTTCAGGAGATCTGAGAATAGAGTCCAAGAAAGGGTTTAGGGAGAGAGTAACCGTGCTTTCTGGAGAACGTGCTAGGGTACAACCCCACTCACCTGCCAAAGACATCCTTGTATCTGCTGAGTACCTACTATGTGCCAGACACACACCCATGTACTGTGTTTGTTTATAGTTGTTACCTAGTATGCTCCTTAGAGCTAAGTATCACCCCCAGTTCCATGTGAGGAGCCCGAGGCACAGAGTTGTCCGTTCACTGCCTCAAATCACACAGCTGGTAAATGGCTGAGTGGGGTTTCAGACTCAGACCATTGCCCTCCGTCTAGAATCCTCAGCTACAAGGTTCCTGAGCAAGAAAAAATAGAGTATGGGTCAGCTTGGGAGTGACTAAAGTTATCCCGTGTGTGTCCCTGAGGCTTGGTCCTGTTGCTATGAAAATGAAAGGAGGGGAACGCTTACCTAACACCAAAGCTGGTTCCTGCAGAGAGAATGGGCAGTGCTTGGTGGCATGTGACAGTCTCCTCAGCGGAGGCAGGGAGATTGCTTTGAGCTCAAAGCCAGCCTGGGCTACATAGTGAGTTCAACACTAGCATGAGATATAGAGAAGACCCTGTCTCAAAAACCAGAAAAAGAAATAAAGCAATAAAAAATATTCTACAACACCCCCCCCAAAAAAAAGCATTCTGGAAGCATGTGGTGGTTTGAATGAGAATTGTCCCTCCCATAGGCTTAGATTTGAGTGCCTGGTCCCCAGCTGATAAACTGTTTGGGAAGGATTAGGAGGTGTGGCCTTGTTGGCAGAGGTGTGTCACTAAAAGTGAGCTTTGAAGGTTTTTAAAGCCTGTCCTGGAACGAGCTCTTGTAGACTAGGCTGGCCTCAAACCCATAAAGATCTGCCTGCCTCTGCCTCTCGAGTGCTGGAATTAAAGGCGTGTGCCATCACTGCCCGGCACAAGCTTTGAGGTTTTTAAAGCCCACACCAGGCCCAGTGTCTCGCTCTGCCTGCTGCCTGAGGGTCAGGATGTAAAGCTCTCAACTCCAGGCACCATGCCTGTCTACTTCCCTGCACGACAATCACGGACTAACCTCTACAACTGTCAACAAGCCCCCAGTTAAATTCTTTCTTTTAGCAAGGCATGGTGGCACACACCTTTAATCCCAGCACTCAGAAGGCAGAGGCAGGCAGATCTCTGTGAGTTCAAGACGAGTCTGGTCTACAGAGTGAGTTCCAGGACAGCCAGGGCTACACAGAAAAACCATGTCTTGAAAAACCAAAATAAATAAATAAGTAATAATAATAAATAAACAAAACCAACTATAAGGGAAGAAATGAAAAATGTTTTCACTCACAGGCAACATAGCAGAAGCTAGAAATTGCCCTAGGGAATACACAAGGTACTGAAAAGATTACATGGGTTTCATAGTTTTAAGATACATGGTAGGGCTGGGTGTCATTTAGCAGCTGAGTGCTTGGTCAATCACATGCAGGTCCTGAGTTCCAACGATGTCAGCCTCTGTCTACAACCTTCTCTGCTCCCCAACAGACGCATCCCAAGAGGCCAGTTGCAAGGAACACCCCAGGTTCTGGTTCTCCATTCAAGAGAGCTGAAGTTAGGGGAGTATAGGACAGGTTTGGAGGGAGAAAGGTCAATAATGCTCTCTGGAGCCTAGAGGGGGATGGGTAGGTCATGGGCACAAAACCCACAAAAACCAGAGGTCAAAATCAATACAAAGTCAAAGTACATTGTGTCCTTGTGGGGTGTGAACTAAGCCCTTTGGTCTGAATTCACAAGCTGACCGTTATTCTGTGGCCTGACCGTCAGGATCATGACCTTTGAGGTCAGACACCTGAGCTGAAACCCTGCCTTGCTGCTCCTTGGCTGAATGACACAGGCACATGTTTGACACAGACATCACCTAAAAGGGCACTTGGAAAGGGGGAGGGGACTCAGCTCATCAGTGTGTGGGGAACACTCTCAGAATGTACAGGTTCGAGTGCCTAACCATGGGACTAGTTCACAGAAATTGCCTCAAATTTGCATGCCTTTGTGGGAGGTTGTGCTCTTGGAGAAAGGGGCTGGAGGTTTCTGCTAGGGGTGTAAGGAGTGAAGCCTTTCCGTGCAGACCTCCACCTGGTGTGCAAACTCCTCGGGATCACAGTCCACATTTGTTTATCTTTGCATCCCAGCGGCACGGGCCGTTTTCACACCTCTGCAAAAGCAGTCTAGCTTGTGCCCAGGCCTGAGGCGCCTGTGGCTGCAACTGCAGTACATTGCCACCAGGTGGGTTCTGGAGCCCAACAGCGTTACCTACAGAGAGCGAAATAGCTTTTTGTTTAAAGATTTCTTGGAGGTCTGGCTCCAGCACCTTCCCGCTCCGTGGCCTTTATTAAGGTATGTTAGTACTGTCAACATGACGTGATTCAGAATCACCTAGAAGAAGGGCAGCTGAGCATGCCTGTGGGGGATCACTATGAGCATTAACGGAGGCAGAAGGACCAGCCTCCTGTGGATGGAGCTGTTCTCTGACCCAGATCCTGGACGGAGGAAAAGGACCAAGCGACAACGCCTTCATTCTTTGCTCCCTTCTAGCTGTGGATGCGATGTGACCAGCTGCTTGAGGCTCCTGCTGTTTTAACTTCCCCGAGAAGTTTATACCTTCTACCGAGATAAATGGTCTTCCTTAAGTTGTTTTTGTTACTACTGTCCCAGTATAGGACACTGAGCCTGGAAATGGGTGTGGTGAATTGCTTGGTGATCCTTGTACCCCCTCCTCGCCCCCGCCTCTTGAAACCTCTCCAAGTTGGTCGTGAGAACAAAAACTCCTAAGTATAGGTGGGTAAATTATACCTCAGGGAACCTGTACTGTAGCCAGCTAAACCACAGAATTCTCTCCTGCTCCTTCAGGGTTCCACACGATTGGCACCGTGGCTTCTCTTAGGGACGGGGTTCTCCTTACAGAGGGCACAGCAGTGGGTTTTAGCCGTAGAAGAACAGCCCCTACAACCATTTCCAGCCTTCTCCCACTTTCCGCGTTTCCAAAAGTCTCAGAGACGTGCACCCATTCAGGGGCCAAATGATACATGTTCCAAGTAATTTTTATTTTAGAATACAAGAGAAGTACAAATGTATTTACAGTTGTACATATACAATCAAATAATATATATCACAGTTTCGTAAATATCATCTTAGATAAACATTTACAAAGTTAAAGTGACCATTTTCTGGGAGTAGAACACACTTTTTTGAAAACTCTATACATTTTATACTTTTGTTAATATTATTATAGTTTTGTGTTTTGTTTTTAATTTTACAAACGCCCCGGTGTGCGGAGGGAGGGTGTTGGGGTGGGTGGAGGGGGTCGGGAGGAGATGATTCTGGTAAAAGACAAGGTTTGAGATGACACCAGAGGGCGCCCACGGTCGGAGCAGGCAAAGGCGTGGGCAGGGGCGCATGGCAGTGTGGGCATATGGGGACGAACCCCGGGCCACCCGAGCGCCTCAGAGGGCTTTCTAGACAGAGAAGCCAACCTCGGCTTCAGACGGCTCTGTACGGTCGATCATTCTCTTGTTTGGATGCTTAATAGGGTGGAGTTGAGGGTGCCTCTCCATTCCTAAACTCAAAGACAGTAGAGTTTAAGAGGAGTCTACCTGGTCTAACTTCCGCGTTCTACAGATGGGGAAACTGAGGCTCCAAAAGGGACAGGGTCTTGCCCAGGGGCTATGGTGAATGTTCCTTGTGTCTTCACTCTCAATTTGCCCAGCACACTTCAGAGCGTATTCGCATCTTGTCCTTCCCTGGGAGCCTGGTGCTGGGGAAAGTAGCCTGATGGAAAGCAGGGACCAGGACGACAGGTCTCTCCGGGCCTGTGCTAATCTAGCCTTTCAGCCCAAATCGCTGCCAAGTGTCACCGAAGTTCTCTCCACTCGTGACACATCAAGACACCATTCCAAGGGGGCAGAGATGGGCACGGCCCACCCCGGACCAAGGAGGTGGCTTTCCCTTCCACTCCCAAGTACTAAGCTCTCTTTGGAGATCGTCTGTCCCTCTCCTGTCATCCACGAGAGAGATGTTCGCGTGGGGGCGCGGCCCTGCAGGAGGGAGACTCCGGGATGGGACCGAACGTGTGGACCTGCTCCCAAGAAGAGGCCACAGGGCAGCCACACCAGCCGGGTGGCCTGGCCAGAGGACGTCGCCCCTCGGCATCTTCCTCTGCGAGATGTATCAGAAGTGGATTCCGGGTTGCAGGCGCCTCGGTGGCGCCCGACGCGGGAGTCAGGTCCACCACAGCGGCGGCGGGGAGGCGCGTGCGCGTGGGGCGCGTGCGCGGCGCTCACAGCACCATGGCCGGCAGGTGGTGCGCCGCGGCTGCTGCTGCGGCGGCGGCGGCGAGCGCGGGCGCGTGCGCGTGGGGCGCGGGTAGTGCGGGCGAGTGTGCCTGCAGCGCGGCGCTGGGCGGCCGGTGGCGCGCGCTCTTCTGGTGCGCGCGCAGGCCGGCCAGCTGCGAGTAGGCGCTCTGGCACACCTGGCACTTATAGGGGCGCTCGCCCGTGTGCAGGCGCACGTGGTTGCGCAGCGTGGACGACTGGCTGAAGCGGCGGTTGCAGAAGCGGCACACGAAGGGCTTGTCCAGCGTGTGGATGCGCATGTGCGAGCGCAAGTTGCTGCGGGAGTTGAAACCTCGGTGACAGATGACGCAGCGCATGCGGCCCGCGGTGCCGGTCGCTGAGTCCGCCGGGTGGAAGTCCTCTGGCAGCAGGGAGCGGAACGCGGGACCCACGGCGCAGGCGGGAGGGAAAGAGAGCAGCCCGATTAGCACCCACGCCGGCTGCTCCTGGTCCCCGTGGACTCACTCCCTTGAAGATAGTGGGTCACACAGCCCCGTGGGCGCCGCGGGCCGTGACTGTGGTATAATAGCAGTTACATTGCACCAGGACCCAACCTGGGAGGACTTGGTGACAGGGCCCAAGGAAACCTTAACTTTCTCATCTGAAAAATGGGAGGCAGTCCGGGGAGGCAGAGGCAAGTGTATTTCTGAGTTCCAGACTAGCCAGGACTATGTGCAGAGACCCTGTCTTACAAAGCAAAAGGTGGGGTGGTGTCAGGTAGGGGTGGAGCCTGGTGACCAGAATTGGATTCTGTGGACCCACGTGGTGAAGGAGAGAACTGACTCCCACTAGTGGCCTCTAGCCTCCACCTGCGCACAGTGGCAGGCATACCTAGATGCACACAAGATATGTAAAGTTTTTTGTTTGTTTGTTTAAAGGTCTCATAGGACCATTAGGGACTAGTAGGATTTTGCAAGTTTATTAGAAACTCGCAAACTAAAGTCAACGGAAAATTTTTCTCTGTTTAGCTTGAATGTGAGAAATGCCTGGGTCCTAATAGGCTACATATAAAGGATAACAACTATGGTGACTCTAAAAAAGTTCTCTCATCTATTCGCTTCACAAACATTCACGGAGGACTCAGTGTACCTAGGAACTACTGTTTGCCCATTTTCTCATTCCAAGTGGAGGCAAAGGGCGCTCAGGGAAATCAGGGCTCTGCAGACACTAACCCATGATCCTCAGGCTGCTCCTTCTTCTCCTTCTTTTTTTTTTTTTGCCATATTTTTAGACAGGGTTTCCCTATGTAGCCCTGGCCATCCTAGAACTTGCTCTGTAGACCAGGACTGGCCTTGAACTCAGAGAGCTGCCTGCCTCTGCCTTCAGACTGCTAGAAGTAAAGGTGTGCCCTAGCATGCCTGGCTTGCTTCTCTTAAAAACAAAGAAATGAATGAATTAATAATAGGGCATAATGACACACTCCTTTGATCTCAACATTGGAAGTGGAGGAAGAAGAATCAAGTTCAAGGTCACCCTTAGCTACAGAATGAGTTGGGAGGTCAACCTGGGATACGTGACACATACTACCTTAAAAAAAAAATCAACCATTTACTCACTGAATAAACCAAGTTCAGAGGTTCATGTGCCCTGCGGAAAATGTCTAGAAAGTTTATAACCTTAAAAACATGATCAAATCAATTAACTTTAACTTCTTCACCTGTCATTTAACAACTCAGCGAGGCAACGGAGTGATGTTCATGTTAGGCCTAGGAATCACATGGATTAAAGTTCAAAATATCAAAAAAAAAATGTCCTGAGAGTTTTGTAGAGCCCTGAAAGGTTTCATTCATACTGGAGGAATCCAGGTATCTCGGTACCAAAAAGGACATGGTCTTGAGCCAGTGGCTTCTACTGTGATGAGCCAAATCTCAAGACACACAGGCTCATTCTGCCTGCCATACCTCTTGGGAACACAACACTTGATGCCAGGCCCTACAGTAGGACCTGAACAGAGCTAAGAGGGGACACAGAGATGCCTTCACCCCACGCCTTCTCTTTCCAGATGAGGAAGCTGAGGCACAAAGCCAGTCTCAACACCATACAGCTGACTTGAAACTGGACATCCCATCACCTTTCTGGAGTTTGCTCATCTCTGCCTGCAAACAACCGATCTGGTCCAGAAAGCAAGACTGCCTTGTCTGTGCTCAGCCTGTGCTGGCTGCTCTGGAAGAACTGGCCTTATTTGACCAGTAGATCTCGTGTGTATAAATAATGCCACTGGAGATTGAAGTAGGGTCCTCAGAGACCAGAAGACTCCCTGTCCCCTAGCGCTCCCCTCCTTAATCATTGTCACCATGACCCCACGGGGGAATACCTACCATGCTTGTTTTTCTTCTGCTCCTCTTCCAGTCCTGGCACACCAGGGATGCCTAGGAAGGTGTTGTGGGAATTTCCGTACCACACCAGCAGCTCCTGGTCCGGAGGGATCATCTGCAGGGAGAGAAGCAAAGGGAGGTCAAGGAGGTGGCAGTTGCCAGCAGGAGACAGGGGTCTCTGCACACCCAGCCCTGAGAAATCAAAGCTGGGGCCATCCCACTGAGCTATCCCAGACAAGCTGTATAGCTGTCCCAGGATGTTGTCCCCTCTGTCTCCCTCTCTTTGCCCAGGTCATTTTATTATTGCTGTCCTAGCTTCACACAAAAGGATCCAAATCGATAACTGTAATGACAAATAAAAAAGAAAGGTGAAGAGGGCACCATTCAGTGGGGTCACTGAGCAAACGTGCCACGTGCAACAGAGTTAGTGCAAGAGGATTACTGGGAGAGGGAAAGGCCATGTCAGAGTGGGGACATGAGAGAGGCAGGCAGGCAGGCAGACAGACAGACAGACAGAGAAGAAGCAAGAGAAAGAAGACAGGCAAGAGAGGAGCAAGAGGCAAGAGAGCGAGCCGTGCCTGGTGGGCACTTTTAAGGGGTGCACATGTTGCACAGCTGACAATCGAAAAGCACCTGGCAACGGGTGATGACGTAACTGTTTGGCAGCAGGGGCAGGCTGCTGCCATGGTGCAAACTCACTATACTGCAAGAATACAAAAGAAAAAGAGCCCAGGGGTGGAAAAATAGCTCGGTTGCTAGAAGGCTTGCTTAACACACACAAAGGCCTGGACTAGATCCCCAGCTCTGTGTGAAACAGTCCTGGTAGTCACTGCCATCCCAGTACTCGGGGTGGAGGCAGGACCACCAGAAGTTCAAGGTCCTCCCTAGTCATGTAGACAGCTTGAGACCAACCTGTAACACACATGGAGCTGTCTCCAAAGGAAGAGGAGTAAGCTGACAAGCAGAAAACCTAAAAAAAAAAAAAAAACTTTTTTTCTTTTTTTTAATTCAGGGGAATTAGAGTCAGCCAGTCCTCAGGGCCATCAGACTGAGCCAGATGCCAGATGTTTCTAAGGAGTGTGGACTATGGGGTACCCTGTGGCTTCACCCTGCCTGATAATATTCCGAAAGCAGCTCTTATCCCAAGTGCCTGAGGCAGCATGGAGTCACACGTGGTTCTCTTCCCAGCACAGGGCTCGCTGCAGGACTCCATGTGTGTGACAGGTGCTAAAAAAGAAACCTTGGGATTGACAAACACCTACGCCTCTGGAAACACCGCACAGCCTTAAACAAAATGCTTCTCTGTGTCCTCGGCCCGTCGTCAAGAAACCCAGAGCAGTCGGGCGGTAGGAGTGCATGGATTTCAGACCAACATGTCGGAGGCAGAGTTCAAAGTCAGCCTGTCTACAGAGTGAGTTCCAGGACAGCCAGGGAAACACAGAGAAAAAGAAAAGAAAAGAGGAAAAAGAAAGAAACCCAGAGCTCTTGACCAGCCAGACTTTGCTGCTCTCAAGAGAACGATGACGGCTACTAACCAAGAGAGCATGAGGTGACAATCCAAGGGAGCTGGAAAGCCTGCTCTCTGGACCTCAGCCAAGAAGGACAAACAGAGAGACAGCCTGTCTCTCTCCAGAGGCTGATGTGGCCCTCCATAACGCTGACCGTAGATACTGGAGGTCACTGTGTGAGGTGTCCAGGGAAACTCAGGCAGCACCTAACAACTTTGCCTTGGTCCTCACGGGCTTCTCTTTCAGCGGAAGCATAGGAGACCGTATGAGGATTGGGGAGATAGCTCAGTTAGGAAATATTTGCCTTGTAAGCCCATGTGGGCCTCTCTGAAAAAGTTAGGTTTGGTGGTATACACTTGTAATCCCAGTGCAGGGATGTGGAGACAGATCCCTAGAGTTTACTGGCCAGTCAGTCTAGACTAATTACCAGGCCCTAAGCCAGCGAGAGATCTTGTCTCAAGAAACAAGGTTTCTGGGCAACAGTGCCTGAGGTTGATGTCTCCACACACAAGCATACACACACACACACACCATACAACACAAGCATACACCATACACATATATACAATACCTCATACACACATGCACACACAACACAAGCATATACACACAACAAAACACAAGCATACACACATACAACACAAACACACACAGAGGAACACAGCCTATCCATAAGCAACACAACACTTGCATACACACACAACACAAACAAACATACACAAAAACACAAACATATACACACACAATACAAGCATACATACACAAAATAAGTATATACACATGTACACACAAAGAAAAACCACATGGCATTCCACCCTTGAGTATCTGGAGCCACCCCAGAGTAGTGGTCAAGGAGAATTTCTCCCCTTCCAAGTGAGCCTGAGAGCATCAGGTCCACCTTCCATGGAGAGAACCCACAAGAGTCCCCCGACCATCCACCAGTCTCCAAAAGGAGAGCGAACTGTGACAGGAGGGGAGGCCAGGAAGCCACAGGTGTCTTGGCTGCTGTTTCCCTACAGAGACTCAGCCTAGTGTCACCATGTCACCACGTCCCTTCACACCAACCCATAGCCTCTGGCCTCACAGCAGCCCAGGAGCGTGCGTGTGGCCAGTTCCACTGGGGAAGGGATTAAATATGGAAAACAAGTAGGAGTCTTACTAAACACAAGCGAGACGACACAGGGTCTCAAAGATAGCAGGCAGCTTGGAACCTGACACTAGAGCGTAAGTCCTTCAGCCTCTCCTCACCCTCATGGTCACCATCCAAGGCCGAAGGCCAGAGCTGGAGGCCTCTTCTTGAAGAGGAGGAGGGAAGAAAGGTCTGTGGAGCCCTCAAAGATGTGGATGATGGAATTCGAGTATTTAAATATTGATTGAGGGTTTTTGTTTGCTTTTAAAGATATGGATTAGGAAAGAGACTATACTGTTCAAGACGGATCTCAAGTCCCCAGGTCCCTGTGTGACTTGCATATCCCTCGAAGGCAGGCCTCTAGGTCACCTGCACACACCCTGTAGGAGATGAGCTACAGAGGGCCCTGCTCAGTCCTGAAGTCGGGGCTTATGGGGCCACTCAGGCTCTGGACCTGCCAAGTACGCAACTGCGACACTTGGCCTCAGTTCTCTCTACGGTAGAGCAGAGTCGTCTCTATCTTACAGGACCACAAACACAAAGCCTGCTGTACTATAAAGCTGTGGAATTGCTGCTCACTCACTATTTTCCTAGCTTGCCAAATCCCTAGAGGAACTAGCAGCGATCTGGGCACTTTGAGCCACTGTAGTAAAGCCCAGGGCCATTGGCAGGGTGAAAGTTCACCTGGGACAAAGCACAGGCATGGGCTGGGGGCATGCCTCAGTAGGTGGAGTGCTTACTTGGGGCTTATGAAGCTCTGGGTTTGGAGCTCAGCTCCACTCAAGCCTGTAAACCCAGCGCTGAGGGGGTAGAGGCAGGAGATCAGAAGTTCAAGAGATTCTCTTTGTCTAAATAGTGAATGGCTGGTCTCAAGACCAGCCTGGGCTACATGAGACCGTGTGCCTCAAAAATAAATAAGTAGGTCCTAGAATAGCGACTCGGCAGTTAAAAGCACTGGCTGCTCTTCCAGAGGACTTGTGCTACCGCACAACCATCAGTGACTCCGGTTCCAGGGGATCTAAGACCCTCTCCTGGCCTCCAAGGACTACAGGCACACATGTGTGCATATACATACATGCATGCCAAATATGCACACAAGTATAATAAAACAAATACTTTTAAATTTAATGAATAAATAATAAACTTATTTTTATTCAACTTTAAAAAAATAAAACTTCATGGGAATACGGGTCTAACTGTGCCCCAGTGATACCACTCTCCATGGTGGTGAGTCTCTCTCTCTTCTGACCCCATGCCAGCTGTTGCCTCTGCCCCTCTGGGATCGTTTCCCCCAAAAAGAGTCATTTTGAGTCTTTAAAAAAAATACAGATTTAGGCTTTAAGAGAGAAATATAAAGAAATGGTGTGACTTCTGGTTTTACAAGATCTACTTTAAAAATGAGATGTATTAGCCAGGCATGGTGATACACAACTTTAATCCCAGGACTCGGGAGGCAGAGGCAGGTAGATCTCTGTGAGTTCGAGGCCAGCCTGCTCTACAGAGTGAGTTCCAGGACAGCCAAGGCCACACAGTGAAACCCTGTCTTGAAAAAAGAAAGCGAGCATGTCTCATTTCTATACACACACAACAGCGGCAACAATCATAACACTTTTCAGGAAAGAAAACCTGCTAAAGAGAATGCACTGGAGCTGGGGATGAAACACCCCCAGACAGATGAAGGCTATGGGCAGCCCCCAAGTCCCCCTTAACACAGGAAAGGACTAAGTGTTGCTTTGCCCTTCAGAACCTGGAACCCCTGCCTCTGGTCTCCACTTACTAAATACTAAAATTGATTTTTTTCAACCTGAAAAGTGAAGCCTGTGGACATGTGTTGGGGGGGGGGGTCTGAATGTGTGTCTGATGTGTTGGAGGACAGGATACCCCAGAACTTACACCCTCTGCTCTGAGACCCCGAAAGTCTGTGCACAGACCGCATCAGTGCATTGAACAGCCACAGTCCCCGCAGGCCTCTCAGGCACTGCTCCTACTGAGTGCAGCGGGTCCAGACTGGAAGGGCTGGGAACCCAAATCAGCTGGTCACTCATGTTTCTGGTTTGGGATCAGTCCCCAAAGGAACTGATCCCCAGAGGTAAAACTCACTCTGTCAGGCCCATTACCTGATTCCTGCTGTCAAGCCTCATGACCTCGTGGCTAGTTCTTAACATTTGCTCCTTAACGCTAGTCCTGCCCCATTTCAACGACAGAAGGGCAATGACAGGCTTTCAGGTTTGCCTTCTTAATACAAATTCATGACACCCCATTGAGCACGCTCCCGGGAGGCTCTGACACTGCCCTTTCCCGGAGTGACACAGAAGCATCTCGGTGTCATCTGGATGATCATCGGTTTCCATTGTGCGCAGATGTCCTGACACAACAATTAATAGAGCCCCAACAAGAATATGCTGGCCGGGGAGGCCACACAGCACGGCCAGCCACACTCTAGCTCTGCAGCAGATGGGCTGGCGTCCAATCAGAGTCTCCTCAAACCTGGACCTCCGTTTCTTCGTCCTTAAAATGGGGACAGGAGCTGTAATGAGGCTCAGCAATAGAAGACCTATTTGGTATGTATAAGGCCCTGGGTTCCGCTCATGGAACCATGAGAAAAAGCAAATGCGCACTGGGTTCAGTCCCCGGTACAAAAGCAAAAAGTTGCTAAGTCCCTTTGGAAATACTGTCAGTGTAGTGTCAGTGTAGTGTCAGTGTAGTGCGTGAAATGCTCCCGGAAGTATCATTAATGGTGCTGATCACTAATGACGGTAATCATCAGAGCCACTACCGAGCAAGGTCAAAAGGAAAATGGTGCTTTTCCTCCGAGTTGAGAAAAGAGATGAGGACCTAAGAAAAATAAAAGGTGCAGCTGCCCCGAAACTAGAAGAAACGAGAAGGCCCACATTTCAGGGCAACCATTTGCCAATACAACACAATGAAGCAGAAGCAGGAAAGACTGAAGATTTTCTTCCCATTGTAAAACACCCAGATAGGGGTGTTTAGTTAGTGTGATAACAAACTCCTCGCCTTCCCTTGCAATGGTCTCTGGAGCAAATCTCTCACTTCCTTGGTGAGTCGGTTTTGTTTTCCTGGAAGAGGGGGGTCCCTATGGACACCCATCACCCAGAGAAAGACGTATTATTAATATTTAGTATACCCTTGTTTTCTGCTGGGTGCTTCCTAGAAGTGTGGTTTGAGGCACCTGAGGCAGGATTGAGTTAGTGTCCATGCAGAAGAAAAACCAGAAGGCTGAATGCCCGCTCCCCAAGTTACCCCAACCTGGAATGCAGAATTTGTAGCAGAACTCGAGTGTTGGCCTTAGTTTCCAAACCCAGTCACCGCTGTTTCCATTTAGTGATCCATAACTTTATCTTTGTGGAATGTTCCAGAGCAGCAACTGAGTATTCTTCCTACTGAAGAGAGGCATTCCCCCCCGCCCTGTTTTGGCAAGCAATGGGTTACTGTTATGAAATATAAATCGTGCTTGTGAGTGGCAGGAAGACCAAGCAAACAGATCATGGCAAAGGTCCCTCTCTTTGGCTAACAGCTCCCTCTTCACACACACACAGAACAAACAGCTGATTATTCAAGACTTCCCAGGAGTCGCCTGGGTGAGCAGAAATATGTCTGGTCATACCCGGAAATACAAGTAGAATTCTGACATTGTTATAAAATGATTTGAGAGAATTGTTGCTATAAAAAGGTGTATCCAGCTTCATTTATGAAAAGTAATTTTGAACCAGATATCGTGGTGAATGCCTTTGATCCCAGCACTCTGGAGGCTAAGCTGGGTGGATCTCTGTGAGTTTGAGACCAACCTGTCTTCATGGTGAGTTCCAGGACAGCTAGGGCTACATAGTAAGATCCTGCTTCTGCCTCTCAAGTGCTGAGATTAAAAGCATATGCCACTACCACCTGGCAAAAAAAAATTAAATAAAAGTAATTCGAAAATGTTTTGTGTTTCCTTGTGCCTCACTTACAGCCCCTTCTTAGCTGAGTTCTCTCTAAACACCGTGATACATGTGAAAGCATATGTATGACAGATACATCATATGTGTGATAATGTGTGTGCCATAAAGATGTGTGTGTATGGTCCATTCTTTCATAAACTTGAATTTCTGATAAACATAGATGAACTTTTTCTCCTAATCATACAAATTGCAATCCCTCTCTAGAAATATTCCCTACCCTCTTGTTCCCTGAATCATATTCCTGGATAAATATCATTCACATGCCCTGCTCTGACTTCGATTCCCACCAGTCTAATGTGTCTAATATGATGGGATGCAGGCCATCTGTTTGCTCCAGCTTTGAGCCCAAGCGCCAACAAGATATAGGTATTCTTGGCAGGCCTCCTGTGTCTGTGTCCATGTGCATGTGCATGTGCGCGCGCGCGTGTGTGTGTGTGTGTGTGTGTGTATCTGTGCAT
Organism: Myodes glareolus; assembly: GCF_982192425.1. Classification (NCBI taxonomy): domain Eukaryota; kingdom Metazoa; phylum Chordata; class Mammalia; order Rodentia; family Cricetidae; genus Myodes; species Myodes glareolus. The sequence goes on from NC_142046.1 coordinate 13,913,211, forward strand.
GTATGAGTGTGTGTGTGCATGTGTGTCTGTGTATATATGTGTGTGTACAGGTGTGTGTCTCTGAATGTGCACATATATGTGCATGTATATGTCGGTATGAAGGCATGTGTAAGAGAGCCAGAAGGGTGAGAACGCAAGAGGATGTACTTTGCTATGAGAACATTCAACTGCACCAAAAGCCAATTCTAGAAGGTAGCAATCCAGCTGAATGGCCACAGGAGTCCTGCTGGTCCTGCCTGAGCTACCTCTGGTACTAAGCTGACACTCCTCAGCCCTCCTAGCATTTCCGATCTCCAGAGGCAGACTTGCCTGTCTTTCCGTACTCTCTGCTTCCTGGTTGGTCTTCCTTGGGCTAATATTCCGCTGTGGCCCAGGCCCTGGCCATACAAAACCTAGGTAAAGGTTACTCTGCCACCTCCCCTGTCAAAATCCCAAAGGTCTGATCATTCTGGAACAATAAGACTCAAGTCCAAGAAGCTAGCAGGCCTGGACAGGCTAGTGGGCACGATGTGTGGGAGTCTTCTAAAGTGAATAAAAGTGGAGCCAGGGCCAAGGCCTTGGAAGAAAAGGGGGGCAGTTATGGAGGTAGGAGATGCCTGGCAGAGACAGAAAAGCTAAAGGCATCTAGGGAGCTGGTGAAGGAGGAGCAGTGGTAGTCAAGGCGGAGGGGGGGGGCACAGCAGCAGGATTCTTTGAACAGGGTCTCTTGGCGTGCAGTTTGGCTGTGTCTTGCCCTGGCCTGGATGTGGGAAGTTGTCTAAATGCTGTGAGGGGTAGCAGGGCTGTCCCACTGCATTTTCCTAGAGTTTGCACTTCTGCTATCTTGTTTTGGAAGTCCTTGGTAGTGAGGAGGGTCAAGGGCTTGGCTGCTCTTCTAGGTTAGAGAGCAACTTCAATGAGTCTGAACTTGAGACGTCTTTCCTCAGTAACACACGTGTGTGTGTGTGTGTTGGGGGGGGGATGTTTCAGCGCTCTAGGCCACCAAGCAACGGCAGGTTTCTGTGTTCATAAACTCAAGATTCTCCTTGTGTGAGGGTAGGCACATGGGAGACCTGACACAGCGAGCTATTGCTGGGCCACACACCACTGGCCCCGTGTCCACAGAATGAGAGATGGCACACAGCTGAACCTCCATGGACATACGTCCTTTATCAGACCCAAGTGCAGCCCCAGTCTGCTTGTACTTGGTATTCTGCTGTACTATTCTACCTTCTGAACCCCTGCACATTCTCCTCTGCGTCCAAGATATTCACCACATATTCAAGCTCTGTCTTCTCCCAGCTATATCACAAGCTTCCCATACAGGGCATACTCCTGGCAACCACAGCACACAAGCCTCAGTTCTGAGCCCAGGCAGAGCCTGTTGGGCCAGCACCAAAGTCCTTCTGTCTTCTTTGGCCACAGAAGACAGCTGCTTTTGCACACTCCTTGCCCTGTGACATGTCTCCCTCTGTCCCTCTGTAACAGTCCATGTGCGTACCTCGATGGCCTTGTAGAAGATGCTGGTGCCAATCTGGACCACCTCCAGGTTCTGCTCCTGCTCATTCCGGGCACACTTGATGTAGGTCATCCAGCTCCGGTGATCTTCCTGGCTAGCATCGATGAAGTAGCGTACTGTGCCATCCTCGTTGAATACCTGGGCACAAGTGGAGCAATGATGGGGTGAGACAGGACTGTGCTGCATGCGTGACCCAGGCCAGACCCATCTGTAGACATTCTCCTTCCTCCCAACAGCTCCAGGAAGCACCTAAAGCTTTTGTTAGCTATTCCGTCCAATCCAGGAAAGTGAGGTTAGGGGACACCGTGACTTGTCTGGGGCAAGGGGCAAATAATGAGTCAGTCTTCAGGGACCCACATGCTTACTATGACCAGGCTCTTCCACCCCCAGAAGAAAAATGTCCCCAAAAGATCCCTAAGCAGGTGACATGCTCTTCTGCTACCTGTCCAGGTTTGCTGCAGAACCTCGGGGAGGGAGCAAGAGCTTAAGAGGCAAATCAAGCTCACTAGGGGCTCTTGGCCTGATCCAAGCCCTTATGTGAAGCTAACAGCTAAGGGTCCTCAGAGCTCAAAACACATGCTAGGTTCCTGATGGGGCAAAGGCTGGAAGACACCCACTAGGCCCAGGGAATGGAGAAGGCAAGGTCTCGGGTCATCTCTCTGCTCTCTCCCTCCAGTTCCTCTGAACAGTTGCATGTATCACACTGATCTCCTGCCAGGTGGGGCTGCTAGGGTGGCAGCAGGGGACACAATGAGATTGAGTAGTAGGTGTGCCATCTGGCTACTGTGGGGGTGCAGATCTGGGGGGTGGTGAGCGATGGAGGAGGGCTTCTACTGGGCCGACTTTGTCCTAAGGGGGGAGGGTGTCCCTGGCATCTGACACTGTCGGAGGTAGGGTAGAGTCAGAAGACCAGAGATGGAAGCCTTTCAGATACTCATTTCCTCCTGCAAAATGAGAATAATAACCCATAGGGCTGAGGAAATGAGCTCACAGTCCCCTGGCTGGGGAACAAGACTGCTGACTCAATGGTCAGCCATGGTTATTTTGGATGCCACCAGACCTGGGATTGGGAAAGCTATCCTCAAGAAACACCCAGCTTCCACTGTCCTCTACTCCAGCCACACTTCATCATAGACCGGAGCCAGAGACCCACCCTTGCTGCCTCTAAGGCCAGGGAAAGAACGTGAGTAACTTGGAGAAGCCCAGAGAGTCCTTCTTCCCAGCCTCTGCACCAGAACTTCCCTGAATCTCACTCAGCGCCCTGAATCTCAGCACTTGTCACAGGTGAAATGTGGCTAACAGCCTTGCTTGGGAAGCTTGGAAGCAAGAAGAGTCAGATATTTTTCCAAATCAGGCAAAAGAGAAAGAACCGTTGGCAGAGAAGCTACAGGACAGGAGAGTGGTACCCTAGAGAGTGTTCAAAGGGACAGCATCCACAACTCCAGAACTGAAGCTCTGGCACGGGCCAGATAGGGCTCTTTTCTGACACCAGTGGACACAACCCTCGAGGGAGCCAACCCACTTGTCCACCCGAATCCTTCTCCAAAGCTCCGGCCTACCTCCCACATCAGATTGTTGTTCTTGCAGATATCCACATGCTCTGGGGCAATGACGCGGCCAGTGAAGGGCCCCATCTCCGTGCCCGCCTTGATCCACGTCTTGGAGAAGATGCCAAGGCCCTCGCCTGGGATGGAACTCTGAGCGATGATCACTTCCACCGGCAGCACCAGGCTGGATAGCTTCTGCACCTCTGCGGGGTGGAAGGGAGCGGTGTTACAGGAACCCGGTCATATTTGCGCAGAGAAGGCCCTACCCTTCTCATCCAGGACGCTGTGCTCCCCCTGCTCAGCGCACAAGCAGCCCCAACAGGGGCGAATATCTCCAGAGGCGCTCTATAGGTCTGTGTGCAGAGGTTCAGCCTTATTTTGCAACCCAGGACCCCCTGTGCTTTCTAAAAGTAAGCGCTGCATCGTGATTTATTTATTGCTCTTTTGGGCGGAGAGTTACTCGGGATCGAACCCCAAGCCTTGCGTGTGTAGCGCTCTGCTGCCGAACTGTCTCAGCAGTCCTTGGGGGCTCATTTCTGTAAGTCTTTACACAAATTCTGCAAACATCCCCAGCCTTCACTGCCTTCCATCGCCGAAAAGCCTAAGAACCAGTGCGAACGCATTGTGTTTACAGACAGGGAAACTGAGGTCCGGTCTGGCAAAGAGGTAACGTCCAACCCGGGGACTCTTCACTCTGCCTTGTTCCTGGATGTTCAATTGCTGACTCTGGGCTCACTGCCTGTCTCCCGGTCGCGGTCAGCACTGAGGACAGATCCCCAGCTCGGAAGGTAGCACCCGCGCAGAAAAAAACACTTGCTTCTGCAAACTGAGCTCCCAGTTCCCCTGACATCACCCGCTGCCACGCCGGTGTCCCATTCTGCTCCAGGTTCTAGAGTGCCAGCGAGGCCGGCACCCGGATCAGGCGAGTTCTGAAGTCGCCTTAATGGGCGAGGAAGAACCAGTGGTCCCTAGCCCCCAGAGAATCCCTGGAGGGGCCTCTGCGGCAGGGGTGGGAGCGGCGAGGCGCACAGGGGCGGCCTCCATGTCTTACAAGGTTCCCCTCTAAGCTACCTGGGAAAATACCCGGCGAGCCGGCCGGCTGAAAGGGGGGGTTAAACGGTGTCCATTGCGAAGCGGCCGGCAATTTGTCACGCTGTTAAAGTGATCGCATTCATTCGGCTCCATTCGAAAGAAATTGCTAATTCTAAATTCATTAGCCCTGGAAGAAAGCTGTAGCAGTAAATTGTATCTCAATGCGGAGGGGACTTGTTTAAAAGGGGCCGAGGAATTCTCCTTACAAAAAGGGAGGATTAGATGGTTGACATAGCGTGAATGGAAGTGGAATTAGTCTTCACGGTAAATTAAGAGAGGAACAGCAATCTTAAAGGGGAAGAGAGGACGACGCTCAGAGACGCCAGCGCTGGGGAAAGATATTGTTTGTGGGGTGACGAATGAGGAATAAGAACTTGAGACATCTTAAAGAAAAGGAACTTTCCTCGCTCTTTCTCTTCCTCGCTCTCTTCGGCTTTTTCTCTTCTGGCCTGCCCACCCTCCGCCCCTTCCCCGGCCCCGGCTGTCTTTTAAAGTTTTTGGTTTAAGTGGGAACTTTCGCGGGTCAAGCCCAAGTTAACCAAATGAATTTAAAATCCGTTCTTTTTGAGTCAACTGCTATTACACGCCCAGTAAGGCTTTTAATGCCAGGAAACCGAGAGCCTCCAGGCTGGAGGCTGGGGTGGGGAGAGAAGACTCCGAAGAGCCTATCTGACCGAGGTCGGTCGTCTAGGTCGCTGGGATTTGATCCTAGAGCACCCTGCATTCCTAGCTGCCTCAGCTCTGCTTCGGTTGTGGCTGTTGCGGCCAGGGTTTGGCCCACGGAAAAACTAAGGTGCGCTGATCAGGGAGAGCAGCCAGATTGGGGGTAGGAGCCCCTAACCCAGTGTTCCCTATCTGGCCACTGCGCCGGTAGCCTGAGAATTGCGAATAGCCAGGAAGAGGGAAGGAGAAGAACACCGACGGCGAGACTCACCTCCTGAGAAGGACTGCGCCAGGACTTCAGCGGTGAAGGCGGTCTTTGGGCTGGCGTGGTGGCTCTTGTCTTCCAGCAGCTGTTCGCCTAGCACATTGCGCCATCGGCCATATAAGAAACTGTGCAGAATGTCGGAGGTGATGACCTCTGCCAACGCCAGTCCCGGAGCCTTCAGCCCTGTTTTGAGCACCAGGGCCTCAGCTGGGAGCACAGAGCCCATCATGGGCGGCCAGGAGCTCACCGTCGCTGCGAAAGACGGCTGGGTGGACTTCAGAGAGGTGGGCAACGAAGAGTGAGCACAGGAGTGAGAGGAGAGAAGTACGGCACAACACGAGGGAGGAGGAGGGAGAGGAGCAGGGGGAGGATGCTCTAGGAAGTGAGTGGCAAGGGGGATGGCTGGGAGGAAAGTGAACCAAGCGGGAGGTACACAAAATCTGCAAAGAAGGTAGAGGGCTGGAAATCCGCGGGTGGAGACGGGGGCGGGTACCAGGAGGGGTGCAGAATGGGTGGGAGGTGAGTGACTGCCGAGAAACACCGACCAAGGACTCTCGGTTGCCCACTCGCCTCCTGCACCTCCAGTCAGGACCGTCCTCCCCTTGGCAAAATCTCAGCTCCTTTATAGGAGCCGCAGTGACCCTCCTAATTGGTTATTAATGACCCCCTGACGTCGAAGGACAGACTTGTACCCGGCCAGGCTCGAAGGAGCCTTCACCGACAGCGCGAGGGGCGGGGGCAGCGCGGACCGCTCAGAATAGTCCCCCTCTGCTCCTCCCTCCCCTCTGGTCCTTCCTACTCCCCTCCTCCTCCTCTCCCCGTGGGAAGCTCCAGTCAGGGAGGGAGGATCAGCCCGGGGCCGGGAGAGGAGGGGTTGAAGTAGGGGCTGCGACACAGCGAGGCTCTCCCATACTCCAGGGACTAGACTGAGTAAGAGGGGACTCATAACTGCGAGCCCAGAGTGCCCCCGCGCCCACCTGTCCCAGACAAGATCCTTGGTCACTATGGTCTCCAGCCAGGCTTTCACCTTCCTAGCACTGCGGGCCACTCCCTGGACTGCGGGCAGCGTGTTATTCTCCTTGACCAAGCCCAGTATTCGGTCGGGTTCCCATCTCTCCCTCGCCCCCACCCCTGGGCCCTACTCTCTTAGAGACTTCACTCCCTAGGCTGCGACAGCAATTCGTAGTCAGTGGCTCCTGCTCGGGTGATGCATATCTCTTGCGCTGGCAGAGCTACCCACGCCGGCTTCGCTTCAAACGGGGCTCCTCAAGAGCTCTGCTGGTGGAGCACAGCCGGTGCAGAGGGCTGGTGAGGCAGAACCGCCGACGTCGCCGTCGGGGCTGGATCCCACCTAGGATGGCTCCCAGCACTAGGAGTACTAGGTTGGGATGGAGGATAGGAAAGGCTGACCCACTTCAACGCTTGCCATCAGATACTCGCATTTGTGAGATACTCTGGATGAATGTAAAATGGGAATTGCAGGGACCCAAAACCAATGGCTCGGAAATTGTAGGAAGCCCCGGGGCAAATCCATCTGCTGAACTCCGCTTTTGAATCCAGCTACTGGGATCTGGGATCCTAGGAAACTGTCAGGCGGTCCTCTTTCCTTTTAGTCTCCGAATGAATGATCGTTCTTTTTTTCCTGGCTCCCTTCTCTTCCTTCCTCCTCCTCCCACTACCCACCTCGCCCCACCAGCGGGTTCTATAGAGTCTTTCCAAAGCACCTGGGAGCCAGTTCCACATCTCTTCCAAGGTTGCTAAGTCGGGAAGACCGCGGCTTCCTGCGTGGATTGAAGCCTCCTGTACAGTCTCAAGATTCCCCCTTCCAGCTCCAGAAACAACCACATTGGAGGGGCACTGGGGACACCTCCCCCAATAGCACAAGTCCTCAGTAACACCCCCCCCTCCGCCGCTGCAATTTTAGATGGCGCTATGAAAAGTTCCGCAGCCTACAGGCTAGGGTGAGTTCTTGTGTCAGGTCTCCACTGGATAGCTAAGACTCTTCAGGCCTTGGTCTTGGGCGTGGGTCGCGCTGCCAGCGCAGGACTAGGACTTGAACCTCGGGCAGGATTCTAATGACCCCAGGAAAAGAACTCTTTCTACCACCAGCTTGCCAGCCAGCGCTAAGCCTGCCTGGCTCCTGGCAAACATGGGATCCCAGGTCTCCATAACCCCTAGTTGGAGCCAGTGGTCTCTGGCGTCCTCAGCCCGGCAGGCGGGAGACTAGAGCGCCAAGGCGGCGATAGAATATCTTCAGATGCTGAATCCCTGGAGCCCAGAGAGTGGGTGTACCGGGCAGGGAGAAGGACCAACGGGCAGGGCGCCAGCAGAGGGCAGCGCTGCAGAGGAGCAAGTGCTGCCGGTGGGCTGGGGTTTCTTGCAGATGCCGCCGGTGAGTTAAAACGGTTCGCGGAGGGTTCCAGCCTGACAGGGAGAATGGAATCCAATGTCTCGGTAGCAAGGGAACCTGACCGGCTCCTGGATCTTGGCTTCTGTGAAGCCTAAGTGGAGAGGAGACTGAGCTGGGCAGAAGAATGCCAGGTCTGGGTGCTCAGCTTCCAACTCCGGAGACTACCTCAGCGCTCGAGGGAAACTAAAGGGAACTGAGGACGGCAGACCATCCTGGGGACAGCCCTTCTCTTCTCTGGGCCTCTAGGCTCCTGTCGGCAGTGTTTGAGTTGGACTTTCCTTCCAACTTGTCACCCTTCGATTCCGGTGACTTTCCCCTGAGCTGCAGAGGATTTTTAACAATTCCCTTGCCACACTCTACGTGAAAAAGCTCCCAGGACCCAGAGTCCTCCATGCCTGAGGCGAATTCGCGTTCCAGTCCCAAGATCGAAGTCAAAAGACAAAAGGACCGAAGGTTCCCCATTACTTTCCTCAGGAACCCCCAGAACCTGGGGAGAATATTGATGGAGGAAGGACAGGAACCAAAGCAACCTCCTAGCTGGGGCATCTGCGGACCTGGGACATAGTCGCTGCAGTTTTGAGCTTCTGGCTAAGTGATAGTCCCATCTGGCCCCATGCCTCTCCCCATATCAGAACCTGCAGGGAAGACAGCCCACCCGGATCGGAGAGCAAAGCCCTGAGCTTGCATCAGCTCGCGTGGAGACTTCGAGGGGGAAAGGCTGCGAGTTCACAGTGAATGAATCTCTGGGACCCAGGCGCTGAGTGTGATTGCCTGAAGACCCCTCCCCTGGACTCGGCAGGGTCGGAGCTCTAAGGCGCAGCCCCCGCCCCCTCGATCGCGCCCGCCGACTGCCGCTCGGCGATCTCTTTAATATTCATGGGCGTTAATAGAGAGGCCCCCAGTATATCGGCCCATTGTGGGCGGCTCGTAGGGCTTGAATAGACCCTGGCCCTCTTTCTTCGCAGAGGCTTCCCGAGGGGCCGGGCCAGGAGTGAATGGCCCTGCTTCCCGCTCCTCATCCACCCCCCACCCCCTTTTCAGGGACAACATCTTTATCCCCGCTGCTGCTGCCGCCGCCGCCGCCCGAGCCCCATTCACTCGGCCCAGGCTTCGGGCAGAACGAATCAATCGGCCGCGGCTCTACGGAGGTCATCCCTGTCGCCCGTGCCCCACCCCCAAGACCACGGGAGTCGGGACAAGAGAGGCAGCAGCCGGCAAACAGACCCAAGAGCGAAGGGACCCCCAAGTGGGGAGTGGGAAAACGGGGCAGAATCGGGTGGGAACCATCAGAATTGGTGGCTGATCCAAGGTGCACCAAGAGGGTCTCAGGACCCAGCAGCCGGCAGGACCAGACTAATTCCACTTGTTGCCTCTGGCAGAGAGCCCGGGAGACCAAGGCAGTGGTGCGAGCCGGGATATGAGTCCCGCGTCCCCTCCAGTAACCCGCACGCATCCCTTTGGGTTCAGCATTTGCAACCGCGAGATCAGAAGCGCGGGGAACAGTCCACCGCTCTGGTTCATCCCGAAGGGCACGTCGGTTCCTCTTGGTGAGACTGGGTTTTGCTCCTGAACACCAAGATTGGGCCAGCTCTTTGCATCGGGACCAAGGCAGGGTAGGGCGATAACAGTTTCTACGCCAGCGCCTGGCGTCCCGGTCCTTGTGCCCAGGGCGCAAGGCGGTCAGGCGGGGCCGATTCGATGGGTCCCCGCCCCTCCCGTCCCAGAGGCCCTAGGAGAAAAGAAGCCCATTGTCCGCAGAGAAATACATTTTGCTCCCCCCCCCCCCCCAAGAGAAAGCTCCTGTTTTGAACTTTAGAAGAAAGTCTTCTTCCCTTTCCCCTCGCAGGGAGAGATTTGTCGTCGCCTCCAACCCCCCCACCCCCGGGGGGCCTCGGAGCACCGCCTCCTCCCAAAACATCTGCCGGGGGAAAATCCACCCTGGAGGGCAGATCGCGCTGGCTTTAAGCCCTGAGAACTCATTAAAAAGATATTAGCGGCGGGGGCAAGTCCCGCACAGGTATCGATCGACTGGAATGAGCCCGGGGCGGGGGGGGGGGGCAGAAAGCGAAGAATGCGGCGGATCTGTGTCCGGAAGCCCCACCTGGGCCCAGCCTTGAGCATTCTGGCCCTGCGACTGGAGCCTGGCCCCTGGCTCTACGCTGAGAAGCCTTCTGCTACTTCTGGGTTGCCTTCGGCGGCCGTCCGGCTCTCCAGGCCGCCCCAGCCTTGCCAGCTCCAGCCAGTTCCCTGCTGTAGCTTGTGGCTCGAGGCACTCGCCCACTCTTCATCCCAGCCTCCAGGTCGCTGTCTTTCACTGCGCGCTCACCTTTCTCAAACCCTCTAGATCCCCTCAACCCCCTGGTTTCTCTCTTGCTCTCGAAGTCTCAGTTTGTCTCCTCTACGTCTCCACCGTGGCCCAGAAAATGCTCTCTTTATAGGGGCCCAGGTGGATCCCCACCCCCGGTTCCCGTAGCTCCAGGGCGGCCCCGCGGGCACGGACAAAGGCGCGACGGGCTGCCCAAGCCGGTTGCGAACCCTTGCAGCAGGACTGTCTTCAACAGTCATGACTGGAGCAGGCTGGGTCTGACCCACTGAGTGTCGGCTTTGGCCCGGCAGAACAAAGATGGTGGTTCCTCTTTCAGGCCCATCTCTGTCCTAACTAATTAGCCTCTGAGGCCAGTCAATGAGAGACAGAGCGCTCACGTCGGAACTGGCACCTGGGCAGACAGGTGACTGGCATAAGTCTCCATGAGTGGCCAAAGCTAGATGGCTCTCTTCCCAGAGCGTCCCGACCCCCATACCCATACCCCATCACCCACGCTCCAGCCCTCTTAGGCCGCCCTCCTGACTGGGAAACCGTGAGAAGCAACGACAAATTGACACAAGCTTCCGGAGGCAGAGGACGCAGAGGTGGAAAGAAAGAGAAGCTGAGACGGAGAAGGGCAGAGGTGGAAGGATACAGACAAAGTGAACAGCTGAGAGATGGGGACACCAGACTAGATAATGTGAGCAAAGGTGGGGACCGCCCCAAAGCAGGACTAAGACCCCAGAAGTTGACATATTGCTGAGAAGGAATAGAGACTTCAGAAACAGAAATGGGGGTACGAGCAAAAGGATCCTACGGGGAGGAAAGGCTGAAGAGAGAAGACTGGATGCCCTGGGATCAAGGTGGCTGCTACCTTTCTGGCAGCAAGGACCCCTTCCCAAACCACTTATACCCCTCCCCCCTAGAGACCCTTTTCCATACCCCCCCCCAAATTATCTCAACCTTCCTGGTTTTTCTTCAATACCTTTCCTGGAGGGCTTCTGGTTTCTCGGACAGCTTCCTCGCAGTTGCCCACCCTCAGAGCAGAAGGTTGGGGAGGAGGGTCTGCTCCTATGCCTGTGCCATCTGCCTCACCTGCTCCCTGGGAATCCTGGAAGCCAAAGGTTAGTTCTTCACTGTGTCAGGTCCTGGGCAGCCTAGAGCTTCCAGGGTAGAACCAGTCCCTGTTCGTTCGTTCAGAATAGCTTACAGGAAAGTGCATCCTGGTGAACTGGCAAGCGATGACAGCCCTCCCTAGGCTACTCTGGTAGCCTTCAGAGTCCCCAGGGTCTGACACACACTAGGTGCTGTGTCCGTGGATGGCAGATGGCTCTGGCTGAGGGCTCTCATGCATGTGGCTTCTGGCTTCCTCAGCAGAGTGGCGACAATAAATGTCCCTTTTATGAAGCCTGCGGTGCTGGGGACCAAGCATAGGTTCCAGTTACACTGTGGTCATTAAAGATACCCAGGCTGCTTCTCCTAATACTGTTCTCCTCTCCAGAGCTCCTTTGGGAACTATCAGGAAATGCCCAGGGCATTTCAGGTGTGCCCCCAAGTCCAGCTCTTGCAGATTCTATTTTAAAAGAAACAAGGCATCCACTTTCCCTCTCTGGGCCTCAGCGTCTTCATCTGCAAAATGGCAATAATGAAAAAATCTCTATCTGAAAATTGGAAAGTGATAAATAAAGAGTGGTCGGAATGAAGAACAACCACAGCAATAATGTGACTGTTATTTGGGAGGTACTTGGTGCTTGCTAAAAACTTGGTTTTTCAAGACAGGGTTTCTCTGTAGCTTTGGAGCCTGTCCTGGAGCTAGCTCTTATAGACCAGGCTGGCCTCGAACTCACAGAGATCCACACCAGCCTCTGCCTCCCGAGTGCTGGGATTAAAGACGTGCACCACCACCACCTGGCGGTGCTTGCTGTCTTAAGCACTTGACAAGATTTATCTCAATTGATCCTCTCCCCCAGCATGCCAAAGTAACCAATGGCTGTGCCAAGGCACAGAAGACAATGTATTTCTGAAATACTCCATATATGGAAAATTTCAGTAACTGTGTTATGCCAAAACAGCAGAAACAAATGCTGGCAGGAGGGCTCAACTAGTAAGGGGGCTTGCAGCCAAGCCTGGCAACCTGAGTTTGACCCCTGGGACCCAAGTGGTCTATGGAGAAAACTGACTTTCTTAGGTTGTCCTCTAATACACAAACCCACAGAATAAACATTTGATTTTATTTAAAATATTTCTATTATTTTAAAGTGTGTGTGCCTGCTGAGGTCAGAGGCATCAGATCCCCTGCAGCTAAAGCTACAGGCAGCGATGAGGTGCCTGGCATAGTGGCATCTTTTACTCACAGAACTCAGGAGGCAGAGGCAGGCAGAACTCTATGAGTTTGAGGTCAGCCTGGTCTACAGATCGAGTGCCAGAACAGCACAAAAGCTATACATAGAGACCCTGTCTTCGTTTAAGCTTTTGTTTATGTGAAGAGACGCCATGACCACAGCAACTCTTACAGAGCAAACATTTTACTGAGGTGGCTCCCTTACAGTTCAGAGCTGCAGTCCATTCTCATGGCGCGGAGCATGGCGGCCATGCCGACAGCCGTGGTGCTGGGGCTGAGAGTACTAAGAGGCAACAGGAAGCAGACTGACAGTCACACTCAGGGAAACTTGGGAAAAAGACCTCAAAATCCGCCCCTACAGTGACACATGTCCAACAGAAGGTGTGGCCTAGATTAAAGGTGTGTCCTCCAACCACACTCCCTCCAGCAAGACCACACCTCCTAATAGTGCCACTCCCTATGAGTGTATGAGATTGTGGGGGCCAATTACATTCAAACTACCACCGACCCCATCTCAAACAAACAAAAAGATTTATTTTTTTCATTAGTTTTAATTATGCATGCTTGTGTACGTGCCTGTGAGGGTATATGCGTACGAGTGCCAAGGCCAGTGGAGGCCACGGCAGCAGATTCCTTGAGAACAGGAGTTCCAGGTGGCTGTAATCAGAACGGAATGTGGGTCCTTCGCGTCTAAAGTAAAAGTGCTAAGCCAATGGCCTGAGCTTGATCTTTAGATCTCAAGGGCAAGGCGACAACAGACTTTGGAAAATTGTGTTCTAATTTGCACACACCTTGTGGCTTGTTCATACTCTTACACACACATCATACATACTCACGCACAACATACATGCACAATACATATACATCATACACATATCATGCACTTACATTGCACACATATATTATACACACACATCCTATACACATCAAGGCCTACAGATGCTGACTTACATGTATATCATATACACACAATATACATACATCATACACACACCAGGGCCCACAGATATCCATCTGCCCATCTAAACATACATCATACATATATAAATATACGTATATTGTACACGCACACATCATACACATACCAAGGCCCACAGATACCTCTCTACTTTCACACTCTGTGACATAAGACAATTAACCCCTTGTTTGCAGTAGCCACTGAGGTTAAGTTGCTTGAGGGCCAGAACAGTCCCTAGGTAAGACCTTTAAGAGAACTGTGACTCAATTTCCTATTCTTTGAAGCAGAAACAGTCATTACATGGCTACTTTTGTGTGTTGGGATGAGCATATTTGAGACAAGCCGTGTCAAGTATATGTACTTATGCTTCCTAAGGGGAGTGCCTGTCTGCCGAGTATTAGCTGTATCAGCATTGTGTGGTCCTTTCCCATTCCAACCACTTCTTTTTTCATTTTCATGTGTGTATGTGTGTTCGCATGTGTGTGGGTGCACATGCACGCGTGTACACATGCAGGCGGAGGAGAACGGTTGATGTTTGGAATCAGCCTAGACCACTCTTCTGCCTTCAATGAGGCAAGATCTGTTGGTCAAAGCCACAGCTTGCCAACGTAATATGGCCAGGCCAGTCTCTGTACCCAGTTCACTGGGGAATCCCCCTGTCTGTCTCTGCCTTCCCAGTCTGGAACGATAGAAAGCCACACCCACTTCATATCTGTGTGGGTTCTAGGGATCTAAACTTTGGTGCTCACACTTGGGGCAGGGCAAGTGCTTTGCTAACCGTCTCCTCACCTCTAGCCTGCTTCCAGGACTGTATGCAGAGCCCAGGTTAACTCAGTCAGGATGCTGCCATGTCTCTGATGGAAGTCTCGCCATCACCCCACTTATTGAAGAGGAAACTGCAGATTGGCAAGAAAAATGAATTCTCTCTCAACCTAAGCCCCCTCCTCATGTTGCCCATTTGACACCCCCCCCCGGCTCTCTATGGTCTAGGGAATACCATCCTACCCCTTCCCAAGTCTAATGCTTTTAACTATTGAATCTTCAGAAAACAAGTGTCAAACTGGCCTAGATAGTTGATTGATGGTGATTGATTGACCTTCAACACCGAGGATCAAATTCAGGGCCTTGTATGTACTCACACAGGGTCTCCCAATGCCTCTCATCCACAGTTGCAATTGAACTCCCAATGTTGAGAAAGACACAGGTTAATTCCAGAACCTTCTGGCTATTTCAGACTCTCCGTGCCTCATTAATTTGTTTTAATAACACAAGGTCAGTGCATAGCTACCAATGAGGCTGCTTGGGGAACATGGAGCCAGGACAAGGCATTCCCATCAGCTTGGCATCTTCTGAGAATCAATCTTGGTCACTCTTTTACCTTACTCCAGGATCCAGGGACAGTTGGTCAAGTCTAGGGCTGACCAATAGGGCCAATTTCACTAGCCAGCTTGCTCTGAATACCGTCAGGGAATATGGATAGAGTCTGCAGTACCTACTGAAAACTGCTGAATCTGTCCTGTCCAAGCTCCAGAGGGTAAAGAGGACCCCTTGGGCTAGTTCTGAGAATCCACATGGGATGTCTTTTACTTTCTTTTTAAGAACGTGTGTGTGTGTGTGTATGTGTGTGTGTGTGTGTGTGTGTATGTGTGTACCTGTGGTTTGTTTTGTTTTGTTTTGTTTTGAGACAGGGTTTCTTTGTGTAACAACTTTGGCTGTCCTGGAATTTGGCTGTCCTTCCTTCCTTCCTTCCTTCCTTTCTTCTTTCCTTTCTTTTTTTTTTTTTTTTTTTTTGTTGGTGAGTGTTGTTGTTGTTGTTGTTGGTTTTTGAGGCAGAGTTTCTTTGTGTTGCCCTGGCTGTCCTGGAACTAGCTATGTAGACCAGGTTGGCCTTGAACTCACAGAGATTTGTCTGCCTCACCTCCTGAGTGCTAGGATTAAAGGCGCCACAACCACACGGTCTTATTTGCTTTGTGTTTTTTTAAAAAATATTTTTTTTTTGGTTTATTTAACTTTATCTTATGTGCATTGGTGTGAAGGTGTCAGATCCCCTGCAACTGGATCTTCCGACAGTTGTGAGCTGCCATGTGGGTGCTGGCAATTGAACCTGGGTCCTCTGGAAGAGCAGTCAGTGCTCTTAACCACTGAGTCATCTCTCCAGCCCCTTGCTTTGTTTTTTAAAGTTTGTTTGCTTGTTTGTTTAATGTGTCCGTGTGCCACATGCATGCCTGATACCCATAGAGGCCAGAAGAAGAAATCAGATTTCCTGGAACTGGAGTTACAGACTGTTGTGGGCTGCTAAGAGGATGCTGTGACCTGAACCGGGGTCCTCTGTGAGAGCAGCAAATGCTCCTAACTCCTGAGCCGCCTCTTGAGCTTTTATTGGTTTTTTGAGACAGGTCATTATACAGCCCTGAGCAGCCCGTAACTATGTAGACCTAGCTGGCTTTGAATTTGAAGTGATCCTCTTGTCTCTGCCTTCCAAGTGATGGGATTCCAGGCATGTGCCACAATGCCCGGTGGACCAAATGGGCTATTGAAAGGTTGCTGGAACTGGGGCTGATTAGAGAAAACCGCTGCCAGGGGGTCTGTCTTTGAAACTCTGTTTGCCTCGTTCCTGCCTCTGTCTCCCGAGGGCTTCAGTTAAGAGCCAGTGACACTGCACCCCGAGGAAGAACATATCTTTTGTGTTTGCCTGAGTCTCAGCTCTAGAACAGGTTGTCCTCATACTCACAGAGACTCACTCGCTTCTGCCTCTGGAGTGCCGGATTGAAGGTGCGTCACCATAACCCGCTCTCAAGGGCACATGTCCCTCCCTCTGACTGTGTGGTTCTTCTCCCTGGCTCCTATTACGTGAACAGTCTCTCCCACCTTGCTATTTCGCTTCTGTCATACCTCGGACCTGAAAGCAACGGCACCAATAACCCCTGAAAATGGGACTCCAGATCAAACTTCCTTCTCAAGGTTTGTTTGTGTCAAAGGTTTTGTCCCAGTGAAAAACTGATCTCTGCCTGGTGGTGATGGCCATGCCTTTAATCCCAGCACTTGAGAGGCAGAGAAAAGCAGATCTCTGTGAGTGAGCTCAAGGCCAGCCTGGTCTACGGAGTGAGTTCCAGGACAGGCTCCAAAGCTAGAGAGAGAGAGAGAGAGAGAGAGCGAGAGCGCAGAAGATGGGGGCATGGTGGCCTGCTTCCTTTAGACAAAGTCTTGTGGAAATCAGACACTGGGGGTCCATTCTTTGCTCCAGACACAAAAAGAGCTGGGTGCCCCATGGCTCCCATTCTCAGAGCAAGCAAGAAGAATGGAAAAACAACCATTTTCTTTTTTTTCCAGACTGACCACACTAAATCTGTGGGATAAATACCAGCCTGGGGCATTCAGGGACAGGGAATCCAGTCAACTCCAGCTACTATCTAGAGCCATTTTTTCCTTCTCTTTTTTGAGACAGGGTCTCATTATATAGCTCTGACTGTCCTGAAACTTGCTTTGTAGACCAGGCTGGCCTCAGACTTGCAGAGATCCACTTGCTTCTGCTTCCCAAGTGTGGGGATTAAAGGCGTGCACCTCTATACCTGGCCTAGAACCACTTTCTTTTAAAAACAAACCATTTTTATTACTTTATCTATTTGTATGAGTGTTTTGCTTGTATGCATGAACATGCACCACATGCATGCTTGATGCCTGCTAAAGTCAGAAGAGGGAGCCAGGCAGTGGTGGCGCACGCCTTTAATCCCAGCACTTGGGAGGCAGAAGAAGGCAGATCTCTGTGAGTTCAAGGCCAGGCTGGTCTACAAGAGCTAGTTCCAGGACAGGCACCAATAACTACAGAGAAACCCTGTCTCGAAAATCCAAATCAATCAATCAATCGATAGATAGATAGACAAATAAATAATAAAGTCAGAAGAGGGTGTTGGATGCCCTGGAACTGGAGTTATAGGCTTTTGTGAGTCTTAGGTGGTAGGGAATCAAACCCAGGTCCTCTGCAAGAGCAACAAGTGCTCTTAACCACTGAGCCATCTCTCCAGCCCCTCGAAGCTGCTTTTTGGGAGTAGGTGAACTGTTAATCCAGGGGCCAGTTGGTGGTGATTCTGGCAATGAGGCCCAGGCCTTGTATCTGTTTGACAAGTTCTCTACCACCAAGCCGTCTCTCTAGCCTACTTTCTTATTATGTATTTATTTTGTTTTTGAGACAAGGTCTTGCTACATTCCCCAGGCTGGACTTGAACTGATGTATATATCCCAGACAAACCTTAATTTTCAATCCTCCTGCCTCAGTCTCTGGAGTAGCTGGGAACCCATGGCTGTGCCCCCAGGCCAGGCTTCAACAGTGATTTTGATGGACAGCTGTAGGCTGAGGGTGGAGCCTACCAGGTTCTATCTGAGGAAGGTCAGAAGGGCTGACGGAGAGGTGGTCCTTGGGAAATACATGCAGAGAAAGGAGCAGAAGGCAGAGGGAGTTTATTATCTGCCCCCAAACTGTCCAGGTCTTCCTGGATCTTTCACCTGAAGATGGCAGAAGGCTCCTATCTCTCCATGTCCCCAGCACACTAGCCAGACTGCAGTGCCATCCGAGAGCAGCTGAAACGGCGTTGGACGGACTCTGAGGAGGATGAGTGGACATCCAGGAATGCAAGAAAGACAAACCCACGGGTAGGAGATACTGGGCTAGACTTCAGCACCCTCAGGCACAGCTCTCAACCGGACAAACACTAGGTCACCCAGAAAAGGCTTAATGACTTCAGCTCTGAGCACCTGATACACCAGGTCTGGTCCTCAACAGAACTGCAAGGTGTGCCAAAAAGGAGGGGGAATAAAACCCAGAACAATGCAGTGTGAGGAGACCAAGCTACACCGGGACTCTGACTCAGATATGGTAGATGCTGGAGACACCAGACAGGGAATTTAGTCACGATGGACACAGCAAGGATCTACTAGAGGACGTGGAGTGGGGTCCGTGGTGGAAGCGGGAATGTCCAGTTCACAGACAGGAGCTGCAGGAGGGTTAGGAGGTTTCTGCCGCATCACAGGCAGAGTGGCTTTGGTGAGCAGCAGACCCTGCACCGGGGTAGCGGAAGCTGGGGTGTCAAGTTCTGTCAATAGAAATAATCGCAGGAGGGGTAAAGGGGAAATGAGAGGAGACAGCAGGGGACCCGGGGGGCAAAGGGCTGAGCTCTGCAGGCACAGTAGAGCAGTGTAGGGACATCAGAGGGGGTAGAAGATGGATGGAGCTGAAGAGGTGCTCAGTGCCAGGCCCAGTGGCACATGCCTGTAATCCCAGCAGGGCGATCAGGAAATCAGAACCAAACTGACTTACACAGGGTGTTAGGAGCCAGCCTGGGCTGCGTGAGCCATAAAGAGAAAATGGGCAGGGCGGTGATAGTGCCACTCCCCCCTCTCAGGAGGCAGAGGCAGGTGGATTTCCGTGAGTTCGAGGCTAGCCTGGTCTATAAAGTGAGTTCCAGGACAGCTAGGGCTATACAGAGAAACCCTATCTTGAAAAGTCAACAAACAAACAAACAAACAAACAAACAAACAAACAAACAAACAAACGAATGAACGAATAGATAAAAATAAAATAAAAAAGAAAGAAAGAAATTGGGGCTGAGGTAGGGAGACCTGGAGACGCAGCTTAGTTGGTGAAACGGTTCTCTAGCAGGCACGGACCCGAGTTCCATTCCAGCACCACAATGGACCATCTGTCATGGAGCACGTCCCGGCACTAGGGAAGTAGAGACAGGAGAATCAAAAGTTCAAGGCTACACGGTGAGTTTGAGAATAGCCCTGGCTACATGGAAGGGGGGAGGGAGGGAGGAAGGAAGGAAGGAAGGAAGGAAGGGAGGAAGGAAGGAAAGAAGGAAGGGCAAGAGCCCAAATAATGCTGAAATGATACAGATTTATTTAATGACAGACAGCAAAGCATAAATCTTGGAAACTCAGAGGAACAGCAACAAAATTCAAAGAATGATTGCATGCCTTCAATCCCAGCACTCTGGAGGCAGGGACAGGTCGATCACTCTGTATTCGAGGCCAGCCTAGTCTACATAGTCTACATAGCGAGTTCCAGGGCAGCCAGGGCTTCATAGAGAGAACCTGTCTCAAAAAAGTCAAAGAGACCGGGAGGTGGTGGTGCATGGCTTTAATCTTAGCACTTAAGAGGCAGAGGCAGGTGGATCTCTGTGAGTTCAAGGCCAGCCTGGTTTACAGAGCAAGTTCCAGGATTGGCTCCAAAGGCTGCACAGAGAAACCCTGTCTCAAAAAAACCAAAACAAACAAACAAACAAAACCCAAAGGGGAGGAAGATAGACAGAGGCTAAGCAGGTGATCCGGAAGAGGTGTCCTCAGCATACATGCTACTTCTGAGTACCGTTCAGTGTGGTTATGAGCCTGAGAGAAGAGGCAAGCAGTGCAATCCCTGACAATACTGTGTGGGATGCTTACCTTGTTGCCTTGGCAACCCTAACCCAGCTGATCCCAAACACTCACCTGTGTGGGAGGAACCTGCATCAAAGCTGAACTTCTAATTAAGCACTACCAGGTTTAACTAGGCCCCCCAGGCAGGGGGATAATGGGAGGATGGTTTGGGCCAGAGCAGTGCCTGGGAGACAGGGGCAGCTCAGCCAGACTGGCTGTGGCTTTCACCACACAGTGACCCATGGCTGCAGCAAGAAGCTGGTCTCCTCCCCGAGACCTCGCCTGTCATTTCACTGGCCGTGGGATTCAGTTTCGCTAACTCAGGTGAATGAATCAGTCGTGAAATATTAGCAAATCCAAATTTTTATCTCGTAAAAAAAGGATAGACGATACGACACGTGATGAGCGCTGGAGGTTCACTTAGGAATGCAAGGCTGGTTTAACACTGGAAAAGCAACGTCATTGACAGTCACACATTCCAGGGAAAAGCAGACCGTGACCATGTCACGGGATGACCTCTCTGGATGGAGGTCAAAAAGCATTTGAAAAATTCGACAAAGATTTGTGATAAAACTCTTGGCAGACTAAAAACGTCAGGGAGCTTCTTATCCGATGAAAGGTATGTACAAGCAACCTACAGCAGGCATAATTAATGGTGAATTATTGAGAGCAGTCCTCTGAGATCACGAACAAGCCCAGGCTGCCCACTCTTCCCACTTTTAATCGACCACGTACTGGAGGGCTTGGCTGGTGTACTCAGTGTGAAGAGAGAGATGCCAGAAGGGATGGAGGAACACCGGGACTGCAAGTGTAGAGTGGTGGGCTTCTGTCTGATCACTATCAACTGCGAAAAGAAGCGTTGCTGCTGCAAGTGGAGAAAGACAAAGGCTTACGGGGCGGTTTATTACCACGTCTATTTAACAAAACAGTAGTAGTGAGGGCTCTGCTAGCAGCTGGCCTTTATGTGGGCTCTAGGGTTCAAAACTCACTTCTGGAGCTGGCAGATAGTCACACACTCTGGCTTTTACAATCATTATGCCTGTCAATGCCAACTTTCTTAAATTAAAAATTGGATGTGGGGGAGACAGCAGGGATTAGAGAAGTGGGGTGCTCAGCTCTAAATGGGACTTCTGCATCCTACCATCTCCCCAAAAGACTCAGGGATCTGGGTGGAAGAATGAGCGTAAGGATTGTAAAAGTCAGAGCAAATGAATGTCTGTAGAAAAACAGTATTTCCTGGGCATGACAGGGCAGTTACACACATGAACTCAGTGGCTGGCACAAATCAAGCCAACTGAGATTCCAGCATGGATGGGGAAGGGGCTCATGAAGTGGCACCCTATCTGAGGAGCCATCGGCTCTTGAAGGCTGCAGTGCCATGGTATGTGTGTGGGGGGGGAGGCAAGAGCACATGAATTTGGAGGGGAACGGTAGTGGGAGGGTGGGGGGGGATGGTTTCAATAGGAAAGGCTCTCATAGGTTCAGAGATTGGAATGCCCCTTGGCGGGGATTAGTAGGTGTGGTCTTGTTAGAGCTGGTGTGGCCTTGTTGAAGAAAATAGGGTTTTAAATGTTCAGGTCAGGCCTGGAGAGATGGCTCAGCGGTTAAGAGCATTGCCTGCTCTTTCAAAGGTCCTGAGTTCAATTCCCAGCAACCACATGGTGGCTCACAACCATCTCTAATGAGGTCTGGTGCCCTCTTCTGGCCTGCAGGCATACATGTAGACAGAATATTGTATACACAATAAAAAAATAAATATTAAAAAAAATAAATGTTCAGGTAAGGCCCAGTGTTAGTCTCTCTCCCTGCTGCCTGCCAATCAAGATGTAGAATTCCAGTACGGTGTCTGGTACCTGCATGCCACCATGCTTCCCTCCATGATGAAAATGGACTGAACCTCTGAACTGTAAGCCAGCCCCAATTGAATGTTTTCCTTTGTAAGAGCTGCCTGGTAGCCAGAGTGGTGGTGGCGCATGCCTTTAATCCCAGCACTTGGGAGGCAGAGGCAGATGGATCTCTGTGAGTTCAGGCCAGACTGGTCTACAGAGTGAGTTCCAGGACAGCTAGGGTTGTCATACAGAGAAACCCTGTCTTGAAAAACAAACAAACGAACAAACAAACAAACAAACAAAAAAGCCACCTGGGTATTTGTAACCCAAGGGTCAGGGCAGACAGAGATAGGAGGACTCCTGGGTCTGACACATAGTAGGTGGAGAGCAACTGAGGAAGACACATACAATGTGTGTGCCTTTGCACACACACATGCAAATCACTACTACGCCAAACACCTATGCATCTACAGATCCCTCATGGAGCCGAATGAGCTCTGGATCACGAGTGTGACCCAGATCCGAGGAAGGGAACCGCAGTGAACAGGTTTGACCTTCTCCAATCACAGGGCACATCTCCACTGAAGTGGGGACAGAACTCAGGCCCTCTTCATGATCGAAAAGGAGGCAGGCTAGGGAGGAACCTTTATAAAATATGTATCTAAAACCTGAATGTGGTGGTACATGCCAGTGGTCCTAACATTTGGGAGGTGGAGGCAAGACCTAGAGTTCAAGGTCATCCTCGACTGTAGAATGGGATTGAGGCCAGTCTGAGCTACCTGAGACACTGTCTCAAAAACAAACCGAAATCACAAATCAAACAGCTACAAAAGTCAAACAAAAAAACCCCGAACCCAAACCAAAAAACCAAAACCAGTCCCACAAAAAACCATTTAGACAAATGACCCAGCTGTCCTGAGCACACAGCCACATCCCTTCCAGTTGTCACCCACTTTATTATGGGGGTGGATGTGGCTGTTTGCAGAGTTCCCTCTTGTCCTGGCTGGTCTCTCCCAGGGGCTGGTTGCTGGGATGGGGTCTTGCTGCTGGGTTGGGGTCTGGCTGCTGGGTTGGGGTCTGGCTGCTGGGACAGGGAGGGGCTGGTTGCTGGGGTGGGAGGCTGCTGCTGGGACTGGGCTGGGGATAGCTGGGTGCTGTGTTCAGATTTCCTCCTTCTGTTCTAACAGGAAGCCCACCATGGTGGTCAGAAGTCATTACTCATTCCTTACTGACAGCTGCCACTTCCCATGGTTTACATCACTCCATGAGCTGGGTGGGGAGCGGTGGTTATTGCCACCTGCTGTGAGAGGGGCCAAGGTGGAAGGAGGGGGAACAGGGTGGTCACACTGAGGCCCTTGCTGTGGCCTTGACACAGCACTTGACACCCGACGAAGTGACTTAGGGAAGGAAAGACTTATTGTGGCTCAGTCTGATGGACAGTCCATCACGGTGGGGAGGATGTGGACGCCGGAGCATGAGGCAGCTGGTCACACTACGTCTGTAGTTCGTGCTGATAAGCAGCTCACTGTCTCCTTTTCTTTCAGCCTGGGCCCACAGTCCATAACACGGTGCTGCCCACATTCAGAATGGGTCATCCCACTGCAAGTAAACCTCTCTGGAAACGCCCTCTCCCACACTTGCCCAGAGGTGTGTTTCCAAACTCAGTCATGATGACAATGAAGATAACCCTCACAAGGAGTGAGGCAGGGTTCTGAGCCAAGTAAGTCCACTTGTTCACACCCTGCATCCTGCTGCTTCAGGTGGACTGACCTGTTAGGCCCCTCCAGAACCACCTTGGGCTTCCCTCTTTTCTGACTGCACCAAATGGACAGGGCAATGCTCTGATGGCTGAGCCCTGATTCTGCCCCTTGCATACCACGACAAGATCTCCCCTCAAGGGTGTGAGTGCAGCCCTTCCCTCAAAGGGAATCATGCACTGGAGTCTCCTACTGGTAAATATGGAACTCTTGCTCTGAGCATGGGGTCACACTTTCTGCTGAATGAGATAGGATTACTGGTTTTGCATAAAAACCCTGTATCTAGGTTAGAGCACCTGGGAAGTGCAAGAGTTTGGCAAACAGGTCCCCTGGAAGAGATGACAGGAGGCCGCACGCTCCACTGTGGAGAAGAGCATGTCCTCTCCTTGCAGAGGAGCATTCATTCCTCTCAGGCTGCTGATGGTGGTCACACCACCACTTGGGTTTTAGTAGGGTTAAACCATGTGCACGCTACAGCAGTGGGATACAGCTTGGCTTCTAAGGAGCCAGTGTAGGGCAGTCAGTGCACAGCATGCTTCAAGCATATTTCTACACTTTAACGCATGTGTATCTATTTCTATAGTTATGTGTGCCTATCAGGTTGTTTCCGTATATGTGCTTATAGATGAGTCTATGTTAGAGGTGCATGTGTGTATTGGTTTTGATCCACAGCACTAACTCAGGCCTGTGCACAGCCTGGTGTCCACACCTACTGTCTAACAGCCCACCTCAGCTTCCTGTGCTCAGGGTTATCCTGCTTGGGGTTCAACAGCAAAATCACCAGCAAAAAGAACACACACACACATAAAGAATGTGGCCAAGTTGGGCTCACACACTTGTTCAACTACCACACAAGTCAGGCATGGTGGCATATACCTTTAGTCCCAGCACATGCGAGGCAGAGGCAGGTAGAGGCCAGTTCCAGGACAACCAGAGTTACATAAGCAGTCTCAATACCAGCTCCCTCCCAAATAGGAATTTAAGAAGGCCACATAATACTGTTTGGCTGAATTCAGCGAGGATGGTGCAGAACAGTACCACTGAATTTGGTCCACAAATGACTGCAAAGGTATTGGTTTGGGGTTTCAAATGCATCTTAGTGATGTACATGGCAAGGGATTGATGTGCCTTTGGACCTGCCCATGGCTGCTGCTCAGCTCCTACTCTTAAGACATCCTCTCCTCCTCAGCTACCTCACTGGGCAACTGTCCAGAGACTACCAGCTCTATGAGGTGCAGTCTTGGCCCTACTGCAGAAGACCTGGCTGACAGCAGACGACACAGCACCTGCTCCTCTACCTTGCAGGCCTGGGCCCAGTGTAGAGAGGGTGAGCACCCCCTTTGAGAAGTTAGAGAAAGGTTCAAGATAAAAAAGCCCAAGATAACCACTGCTTGAAGCCATCTGGGATGTCTTTGCTTCCTCTTGCAGGCACCCTGGACAGGCAGGCCTCTGCGGAATTGTCAGGCCACTTTCGGGCCATTAATCTGGGCCCTTCAGGAGCAGTTACATTAGCCCATCCTAAACCCCAGCTGGGCCCCGGAGGGCCAGGGAAACGGCAGTGCTGGAGCCAGCTGGAGCTGGGGCTCCAGGGTGTGCAGTACCCCTTGGTCTGGGCACTGTAGTATACCATCTGTGCTCCTGTGGGGCTGTAGGATACATGCATGGCCCCCACATGAGAGGGCCCACTAATGGATAAGACTGCCTCCTATTCGAGAGGCCAGGGGCAGGGAAGGAGGTGCATCCCATGGAGGATGGAGAACTCCTTACTCCAGTACCAATTTGGGTGGGGCTAGGTCAGTTCAGCAGGGGTCCAGCTGAATCAAGTCTGTGGGCAGAGCCCGTGTGGGTGTGGGGTGAGTTCTCTGAAGACAGAACAGGCTCTGTCCTCCGTGATGACCATGCAGCTTTCTTAATGGAACACAACCGCTGAACTTGGTACATTTCAAGCACTTTAGCCTTCCAGGACAGCAGACTGCTGATGGAACCCATCTTCAGAGGGCGGGCGCCATGTTAATGAGAGGCCAAATTTCATATGCTTGCAAACTTTCCCCCCTGCGGCCTGCTGCTCCGCACACCCCACCCCCCAACAGAAGACTGCATCAGAGGGAAAGAGAGATTTCCATAATTTATAGTACGGCATTTCACTGGGGACAAACGCTAATCTGTACTTACCGATACATTTAAGAAAATGCATCCTCCCGCAAGCCTGCGCCATTTACGACTCTTGGCACAAACCGCAATGCTCAGTCTTCAATTAAGGGACACCTTAGGGTTCATTATCACACAATTGCTCCCTGTGAACCATGCCAAATGCTGTTTTGGCACTGAGCTTGGAAGATGAATTAGAAGGAAGTCTTCCCTGTAATGCCCTCTCCAACTCCCATTACCGTCATCAGCGCTGATGCCCTCTTGGCCGGCCCTCCCCCTCCCCGAGTGGCTTTCACTATTCAATTTCTCAACGTCAAACTCGATTCTCTAGAGGTGTAGTTAAAGATGCCACATCTCCTTTTTGTCTTCCGGCTCTCAACAGGCCTCAGTGTGGCCCAGATGGGACACTCTCCCCACCCCCTTTTGGGCTAAAGGATCCACAGATGTGGCTTTCACTCCTGTGTGGTGTGCACGCGTGTGCGCATGCACCCCCCACATACACACCAAGAGGGTTCTGAGCAAGGACTAATGGGCCTATTTATACTGAGTCAATCCCACAGCACAGAGGTACAAGGTGAAGGTTGAAGCATGCAGATTCTCTGGCAAGAAACTGAATT
This sequence comes from Myodes glareolus, assembly GCF_982192425.1. Classification (NCBI taxonomy): domain Eukaryota; kingdom Metazoa; phylum Chordata; class Mammalia; order Rodentia; family Cricetidae; genus Myodes; species Myodes glareolus. Next base: position 13,939,049 of record NC_142046.1, read on the forward strand.
TCAAGCCAGTTGCCTCCAAAAGGTGACAGAAAACAGCCAGCAAAGCGGCCTTTGCTGCATCAGGTCCTGTGGTCAGGTCCTGCAGGGCACTGGTGTGCGTGGGGGTTTAGTCCCCTTAGATTTTCTTGAACAAATGGCTACATCTGCTGCTGTCCCAGGTCCTAATAAACCAGAGTCCCACCTGAGCCTGAGAGTAACCACCACCCAGCAGAGCACAGCTGAGTGGGTCACACAAACACACGTGCACACGAGCAGGGTCTGTGTATATTTAGGTGAGTGCATGACCAGGGTCTCAGGCTTAAGATCGGGTACAGACCCACTGGCGTTTCTTGACACTACACCTTCCCAGGCCCAGGCAGGACTGTTCACTCAGTCTGCTCTGACAGGGAAGACTTGTCCTCACTGTGGTCCTTAAGTCAAAAGGCCTCATGTAAAGTTACACCTAAAACCAGAAGCCACCAGGGGCTGTACACTATCAGGTCAGGCTGATGCAGGGCAAGGTGACCTCAGCTAGGAAGTGCAAGAGCCAGGGGCCAGCAAACAAAACAGACTGAGAACACTTTGCCCACAAGATATCTTGTGGAAATTTTATTATATAGAGTGTAAAATGAATTGTCAGTCAAATAAAATGAACATCTTAAAAAATAAACATGCATAATATTTCCAACTGCCTTTTTTTAATAGTTAGACATTTCAAGCATTGTAAGGAAAACGAGAGAACCGGAAACTGTAACTTGAGCACATTGCAAACGGAATGTTTCTCGGGGTCAATTCAAAATGCAAGAAAAAAATAGCTTCAATTCAGTTTTTTTTCTTTAAAAATACATGTTATCTGTACAAGATACACTACAGTAAACATTGGAAATCATATTATCCCTTTTATTAAATCAAAATTATTTAACTCATACTGTGGTTAATACTAGATTTATTTATTTATCTAGTTAATTTGACAAATATTAAGAAAATATTTAAAAGAAAAAAGCAAAAAACACCTTGGAATTAAAAAATAGTTACTACATTTTTATATGGTTTAATGTCCACAGTGTTTGTTAAAAGTTATATTGAATTTCTTTTTAATATTAAAAATAACAGTATTTATATTTCTGAGAATAGAGAAAGGCTTTTTGTTTTTAAAACCAGCTTGGAGGTCTTAGACACACAACTGCACCGGGTAATAGAGATGGGCAGCTTACACGAAGCTGGACTGTGTCTTTGCATTATCCTCAGAACGCTAGAAATGACACAATCCACATACGCTCCTCCCGCAACAAGGACCCGTCTCAGTTCAGAATTCACATCATTAATTACAATACATAATAGTTCAGTTTAAAAAAAAACGCAATAAAACTGGACAGCCAAGATACAAGAAATTGGAGGTGAAACACTTAATGAATTTACACTTACGAATATTTAAATACTGCTTAAGATTTTTTTAAAGAATTTGTTACATTACCACCTAAGACTTCCAAGCCATTTTTCTGTTGCAACAGAAAACAGAAACAAACAAACAAAAAAACCTGTAAATAAAAAGACACAACAACAAAACAAACCCATTATCTGATGAAACGTCAGGACTCAGGAGATCCGGGCACCTGAGCTTGCAGGTTTTGCTCCAGAACCCCAGAGCTCACACATTGGAGTAACAAAGAAATCATGACACAGAAATTACCAGCAATGTTTAGTAACTAATTTTCCCGATTTTTAGAAAATCTCTGTTAATCTAAATATAGTGTTTCACAGAACAAACAAGGGTTCTTCATTGAAAGGTCTGCAAATCTAAAAATCTCTGTAACAAACAGGTTTCTCTCACACTGATTTCGGGGAAGAGCCGCTGCAGACGCCCATCTACTGCTCCTGTGGGGGGAGGGAGAGGGTCAGCCCCACGCCCAGCACCCAGCCACCTAATGCTGGAGTCTGAGCACCCCAGGGTCTAGAATCAGGACATTGGGGAGGGCTTCTTCTGAGTTACCAGCCCCATCACCAACTTCCTACAAGGTCTGACTGGCACAGGTCCCCAGAAAGGAGCCTTGAGGGAGCACTAGGTGGCGGAGGACTGGAGAGTCCTCCAAGCTTGTGCACATGAAAAAATCAAGTTGGTCCTATACCCACTTGGCCCCCTGGAAGGGGGGGTGGACCTATTACCACTGCTGTGCAAACAGAGGCCCTGGAGTTCACTGCAGACCCAGGGAAAGTCTGGCACTTGTTTAGTTGGGCTAGAGAAGGGGCAGCACTTGAGTAAGCTCAAGGCTGGGACAGAGGGAGACAGAGGAGATCCCCACAGGCCTGTGTGCTCACCCTAGGACTAGGCAAGCACAAAGGCTGGGTGGCATCATGGTGCTGGGGACTGGCTACAGACCTGGCTGTGGGCCTGAGCCTGCCCTAAAGTCTGTCCGTAGAAGGCGGCCTGCTGCCTGTAGTACTCCGCCCAGGCCATCGTGTAGTCTGGTGGGGAGCTGGCCTGAGGGGCAGCACTGGTGGTATGACCTGGATGACAAAGAAGAGACAGAGTTACAGAAAGGGGAGGAAATGGGAGGTCCTTCTCAGGCTGGGAGGCATCTGTTTCCCCTGACTGCTGCTGCCATTTGGTGCTGCAGAAGTGCTTGCCATATATGAAGTGTTTTGGCCTTCTGCTGCTAGGCTCTGCCATAGCTCCCCTAGAAGCTACACGTCTACAGGACTCCCACACACCAACTGCCTGCCCAGCAACTCTGGGTGCCACAGTGGGGAGAGACAGTGCAGGGTGGTTCTCAGATGGGGTGGGGTGGGGTTGGTGTTAAACAGGCCCTGGGTAATCGGAATTGCGGGTTAATAAGTTGCAGAGGCACCCGAACTCCTCCAGGCCCCCAGTGAGGAGACCACCTGACACCAGTCTGTCAAGTCACCAGAGGAGCTAGTGGCCCAGAGAGGACTGCCCTCAAGGCCGAGCAGCTTCTGACAGCCTTACCCGGACCTTCCCACTGGTGAGAGACTGTTCTAGGTGCAAGATGCTGTCATGGAGCCCTTTGGCAGACCCAGAACTGGTTTAGAGTAGAATAAGCCCAGACTCTTTGCTACTGACAATTACTCAGGAGACATTTTGGTGCTGGCATCCCTCAAGAGAATGGACTTTCACAGGAAAGACAAGCCACCAGCATCCAGTTAAGTGGCAGCTCCCTTCCCTGTGTCCTCTTGCTTGCCCTGACATGCCACACACCCGCAAACTGTGAGGACAATGCAACCAGCAGCCCCTGGCCATATCTCGCTTCCTCTGACAGGGTGTGGGGGAGAGACAAGGTGGGTGTGCAGGACTCACTCTTTTTGTAATAGTCCTCCCAGGCCTTGCTGTAGTCGGGCTGGCTGCTCTGTGGCTGGCTCTGCTGGCCTGTGCAGAGAAGGGAACAGTCAGGCTGTGCTCATGGACTCCCATCCTGACTTACTTGGGCCCCAGCTGTGAAGGCACGGTAATCACTGAACAAGGCTGCAACCAAGGTCATTAGGAGGCAGGGCTGGAAGTCACAGTCTTCTTAGACTTTTCTGGACCTCGTTCCTAATGGATAGTGTCCAAATGGTGCTGAAACCTCATCAAGCCCCTCATGTACCACCACCATCCCTCTGGACAAGAAAGGTGAGGGGGGCGGGAATCCCCTGTGACATGAAGGCACAGGTCTGGGGTTTGAAGCCAGAAACACACGGCGCATGTGCTAGTGGCAGAAATAACAGCAACCAGCTGGGATCTTGTCTAACCTTTCTGCATGGAAACAACACAGAGCCCTAGGCACCACCACCTCCACTGTTGGCAGGGGAGGCAGGAATGAGGAGACGCCCAGTGTCAAGGCAAGGCAGCATTAGGCCTTCGGGCAGGTAAGCAGAGGGACAAGGGAGCGAGGCCAGGAACAGCACCTTTGGTGATGAAGGGAAGTCTAAGGAACGTGAGGAATGTGCCGCTCACACAGCTCAGCAGTGTCTGTTACTTTTTGCCAAGCCAATTAACTGAAGAGCAGTGGCGGGGGGGGGGGGGGGGGGGGGAACACGACAGTTGCTGAGCTGCAGGGGAACAGCTTCTGTCTTCTTTCCTGAAACATAAGGGTGTGCACAGGACTGCTTCCAACCTGTTTCCACAGGCCGAGTTCAGCCAGACAGGTGGAAGCTGCTAGCCTTTCTGTCTTCCTCCTGTTCGTCACCTACACCAAGGCCAATCAACTGGGCTTCATGTTCTGCTGAACCCTCACCCTAGTGTTCCTTTTGGGGGCACAGGGAAAAGCAGCTTTCCTCTCAGGGCTTCCTCTGGGAACAACTGGGCAAATGGGACCACAATTCTGCCATCCTCTTGGCTCGAGGGAATGCACAGAGCAGAACGATATCTGACAGGCCAGCACTGCGAGAACCAGCTCCACGAGGCGAGCAGATAGCAGAGTGCTGGAGAAGGTGACAACTAGGAACCCAGTGCTACCAGCTCAGCAGGGGAAGTCTGGCCAGTGTGACAGACGGGGGACGCCATCAGGGGCCCTTGCTGACAGGGAAGCACCTGTCACAGTTTGACACTTGTGCCACCATGTTTGGGAAAGTCAGAGCAGAGCTGGATGTGGAGATGGAGGGGGCTGAAGACTGCACAGCCCCTCTCTTTTCAGTAGTGTCCTGGCCAGGTAGCCTTAGCAGAGACAATTCTGTTAGTCTCCCCAGAAGTCCAAGGGACAGAAAGGCCCTTCTCTAAGTCACTGATGAGAAATGAGGTCACCATGATACAAAAAGACTGCATGAGAGGGGTGCTCAGCAGGGGAGGGGGCTGTAGAGAGCAGAGCCCAGGGAAGTTCCAGTTGCAGCTCAGCCCTCAGAAGGAAAAGGAGACTCTTATCACACCTAACCACACCCAGTCATTTCCAGCCCCACCCCATGCTCTGAGGGGGTCCCCTGAGCCAGGGAAAGTAGTCTCAGCTTCCTGGGCATTCCCACATGCTGGGCCTCCTGGGCCCCATCTCTGGGGAGGAGCTAAACCAAGATGAAGCAGAACACCTCCTGCCCTCAGTTCCCTCAATCTGTGAGCCTCAAGCAGGCCGCCTGGCGCACACCCTCACCCTCCAGTCACTTACTTGGGACTTGTGTGGGCTGCTGCCAAGCCTGGTAAGTGCTGCCCCAGCCCTGGGTCAGAAAAGCTGGAGGGCCACTGTGGATGACAGAAGAGTCCTTGGCGACAGCACGGGTCACATGCCCTCCCCCTGCTTTCCAATCATCCTTCTCTTTGTTTGATGCCCTCCCCCTCCTACTGGCAGAGGGACAGGTAATCAATCACCTACCTCACAGGGGTGCTGTGGGGGTTCCCGTTAACTTTGGCTGCCATGTTGGGGAAGCCCCTGGGAGGAAAGGCGCTGTAGGGAAGGAGGACAACAGTTGATGTGCAGGAAGGGCCGCCCTTTCAAACCCCTCCCCTCCGTCCACACACCCCAAGCTCTGAGGCTCTACCCTGACTGCTCAGTTACCCACTGAAAGGAGAGGAAAACAGTGCTGCCGTCCCTGCCCAGGACTTAGACAAACACTTCTGAGAAGCAGGACAGGGGAGGTTGGACAGGTAATAAACCTTCCACCAAGACGGAGGCAGAAGACTCACTTTTGATGTGGCGCAGCTGGTGGCTGGCTGAAGGGGCTCTGTCCAAAGGCTGCAGGGGCTCCGAGGCCGGCACCCTGTGTGGGCACAGAGGAGCTCTCACCCCTGTCACCGTGTTTCCGTACCCTCCGCCCAGGCCCGCCCAAGGGAAGCCCACTATGGGAGGCAAGTCAAGTGAAGGAGACAGTTCTGCGCTCATACTAGCTTCCTTCCCCCAGCAGACAGTGTCTGCAGTGGTGGCTCTGCCCCTCAAGTGACCAAGACCACCACACAGCCAGTCGCCACCACGATTACCCTGGCATGTCACCCTGTGGGAGGACCAACCTGCTTGACTCTCCCGTCAATTTAGGCTGGCCCAGGGCTCTTTCTGCCATTCTACGTCCCCATTGAGGTGAGCAGTGGCCCATCTGTCCTCCATCAACACTCCCTTTCTTTATCTGCTTTGAGGTGCCTGAAACTAAAGCCAGAGTCAATGAAATCTGCCTGCAGGGCTGGTGGCCAGGGTGACGCCTGAGGGACCTGGGGGCAGTGCTGGGGGAAGGCTGCTGTCCGGCTGCTCATCTATGCCTGCGGGGACATGCTCGGAGGTGTGACTGCTGGAGCTGTGGCCAGTCATGCCACATGCTTCTTTCACTGCATCTGGGCCTGGCATTCCCTGAGCCTTGGACTTTCCCTATGGCAGAGGAGGAGAGGCTGCCCCCATGTGATGCGAGGATGGAAAGGCGCAGGAAGCACAAGGCTCTGGGGGAAAACAGGTACCTTGGACATCCAAAAGCAAATCCAGCTAGTATAAGCCAGGTGGGGAAAGGCCCGTGTACGTACGCCAACTTTCTCATCTATGAGATGCCTGGCCACCTCGATCTGTTGAGGAGCACCCCTGATGGTAAATATCCGCAGGTTGGGGTCGGTGTTAGGAGGGGGGTTCCGCTGAAGCTCCACGTGCGCACCTGACTGCTGGTTGATGCTTTTGATGTTCTCGCCCCCTGCAGGCAGGAGATACAGTTGATTGGACCAGAGGTGGCCCTGAGTCTATGTGGCCTATGTTTAGGGGAGGCTGGAAGGTACATGTTATCTATCTCTTGCCCACAGACAGCCACTTTCTTCTGCTTCCTGCACACAAGGGCCCTGACAAAATCTAGGGCTTCTTGTTTGCAACACTAGCTATCTGGAGTGAAGATGACCATTTGGAACTGGACTGAGGCCTGCGGGCATAGGACGGTCTGGGCCCAAGGCCCTTGGATCTGCTGGTCACTGAACTCATTCCTGCCTTGAAGTCCACCCAGAGGAGGCTGATCCTTTTCACTGTGAGATCTGAGACCTGATGGCCCTACCATGAACAATGGAGCCTTCAGCCTGGGTAGGGGCTGCCCTCCCTCTACAGGTCAAATAGGCGGCTACAGGCCCCAACAATGCCTGGAGCCCACTCTGGCCTTTAATATCACACGCTGTTCCCTCTCAGGTTCCTCTGCCTTGGTGGTGGGGGGGGGAAGGTCCAGACAGAAGCAGTACACAGAGAGAGGAGGCGGGGCACAGCCTGGATGGAGCAGGGTAATGGAAATATAGTTGTTCTCTCTGAAAATCAGCAAGACTCAGTCTTTTAATGAGATGTGCATAACAAAAACTCCACCAGCCGGTGAACAATGACCCAATTCTTCTGAAATTTCACAGAACTTACAGATCTACTCCACCAACTTTGTGGGAGTCGAGTATAGACAGAATACACGGAAAACCTGGAGAGTAAGTCTTATAAAATTGAAGAAGATAAAATGTTGAAGGTCTGGTGTAAGAAGAGCAGGGAGGCCATGTGCCAGTGCTGGGTGCCCCTACCCATTTTCAATCAGACTCAGCGTGAAATGACATGTGGAACACACTGCAGCATATCCCAAAGGCTGCTGCACACACGCTAACCTTTCCTCAGCACATGCAGGTTCCTCTACACACACCACCAAGGTGAGGCAGATGGAGAACAGCGGGGACAAGTTTGTCTTATTCCATGTGGAAGGGTCACGAAACAAAAATAGTGAGCCTTCCTGAAGCAGAGCAGTCAGGCTCACTGAGCACAGGATGATAGGTGAGTGTTTGCTACATGCCCAGTGCAGCTCCAGGACCCTTTTCTCAGAGGCCACAGCCTTCATCATCTCTGCCCCATGAAGAGTGAGCAGCTTGCTCCCAATCAAGTTTTGTAGATTCAATGAGGAACAAAGAAGAAACAGAGACCTTGACCACAGGCACCTGCATCAGTCCAATCTCAGGTGGCCCCCGGCCAGCAGGCAAGAACAAGTGTGCCTGAGACTGAGGACTGGCAGGCCGCAGGCAGCAGAGCTCCCAGCAGCCCACCTTAGCTGGGCCAGCAGCCCAAGATGCTCTTCCGGGACCTCAGGAGCATGCTAATTGGATACGGAGGCACTGCAAAACTGCATGGGGCCAGAAGGAGTTAATTTAAGTTCATCTTCCTTCAAAATGAGGTCACTAGTTTGGCACATGGTGGCTGTCTTGGACTCATTCAGCAGCCTGCTCCATTCTTCCACCTGATGGGGGGCAGAAGTGACCCACCAGCGCCCGGCTGGATGTGAAATCGTAAAGCAATTAATCAAAGCTGCTAAAAGGCCTGGCTGACAAGAGCAGGGCTGGCCAGACTATCTGTCAATGTTGCTGTGTTTATCATGGAAATCCAGCAGGGGCCCGGGAGGCTGTCCAAGGGCAGAAGCTGGGAGAGCTCTCTCTCTTTTAGCCACATGCTTTTCCCAAGAAAAGGAAACTGCTCACATGAGAGATCCTCGCCACGGTCACCCTAGTTTATGGGTCCCAGACTGTGAGTGAACACAGGAGCAGGGTGTCAGCCACCACGTCACTCTGTTGTCACTGTCCTCTAGGAACTACTTGGGTGGCTCTGTGGAGGACGGAAAACGATACCACATACATGCACACAGATGGGGTGCTTCTGCCAGGGTTTGCTCAGACACTCAAATGAGAGTTATCACTCACAAGATGGTTTCAAAAGGCCCAGACACACATAACTGATCCCTTATCTGTAAGTATCGGTGAATTGAATCTCTTAGTATTGCCAACAGGTTCGATGGGCTGTGGGAATGTCTACCATTCTAAGTAGCTAGCAGGATCAATGACACACTTGGCAGCATGTACCAGAAAACAAAAACAAACTGCTCCATTAGTCACTATGCTTCAATTCCAGCATCTAGAGCAGAGTTCCTTGTTGGTCACGACCCCCACAGGGGTGACAGTAAATATTCTCCATACCAGATATTCACACTATGACTCATAACAGGAGCTATGGCATAGCAATGAAATAATTTTATGGTTGAGGTCACCATAACATGAGGAAATTAAAGGGTCACAGTGCTAGGAAGACTGAGAAGCACTGACCTAGAGGCTGGGACAGAGGGTCACAATATAGAAGCAGCCTGGCCTCAAACCAAAACCCTTGTTCACCATTCCTACCACCCAATAATCTGAAAGACGTGGCTAGAGGAGAGTAATACCTTGAACAAGCACAAACACTTCCCCGAGGAGCGGTAACTACAGGGCTCCGTGGTGGTAATACCCACTTTAGCTCCAAAGGTCACACGGATGGGGCTAAGATCTACGTGCTAAGATCTACAAGCCCAAGACACATTCATTCCCTATAACAAGAAATCTTAGGGACTCTATAGAGAAGTCATTTTCTCCCTATGTTGTCAAATGAACAGTGAAGGAAAACAAAAGCCAATGTCAAACAGAAGCCCTGTTGGTAGCAAAGTTCAGCTCAGCAATCCCAGGAATGCCAGCCAAGTCTCAGTGGCCCATGGCCTATGCTGCCTGCTCCCTCCTAGCTGTCAGGAAGAAGGGTACTGTGCAGGCAGGAATGAGGTGTTCCACCCAATGTTACAAATTGCCCCCAAATGTCTAGGAGAAACTAGCAAGTCAATTTCTACTCTCCTCACAGGGTATCGGCATTACTGAAAGGCTCCTATGCTGTCCACGAAGACCAAGTGGGCAAATCCAGTGAGGGAAAGTTTAACGTTCATGTCAGAAAGCACTCTGCAGAAGGCACGAGTGATGACCTCACATGGCTAAGTTCGTTCTAGTCTACAGACAAGAGCCTGAGGCCCACACCTCCCAGTCTCGAACAGCAGAACATATCTAGATGGTAGGTTTAATTTCCTGCTTGCCCATACCCAAACAGGTGTGTTGCCTCTATCATAACAAGCCAAGTCAGGGACCCCAGAGGATGCCATAAATATAGGCCTCAGAGTTGGCTTCCCCTCCCTTGAGCAACTGTAGGGGACAGAAACCCCAACAGTTGCCTCTTACCTTTGCCTATTACAAGGCCACACTTATCAGCTGGCACTGTGTATGTAATTTCCTGGACACTGCCAGGAGTGCCCACACTCCAGTCCCCACGGCCACGACCTCTTCCTCTAGCTACTGCCAGGCCTCCAAGGCCATCTCTTTCCTGGTAAGGAAGAAAGGTAACAGTGAGAATATCTGCCACTGCATTAGCAGTGCTTTCTGGTGAGACGGTTAATGACAGAATACACCAACACCACACACTGGACCCTCGACATTGTAGACTTGGAAGCTCGAATTCAGAACAGAATTAATCAACATTTTGTTATAAAAAGATACCTGTGGACGCACACAACATCCAAATACCTGCTTAAAACCAGAAGCCAGAAACTCTGGGCAGAAGCCTGGGACTGTCTACTTTTCATTACAAGGCCCTCAAGATTAGGCTTTACTTGAAGTTGAGGCTAACTCACGCTGGGTCTGTCAGCAGATAATGGATATAGCATTTGAGAGTGGCAGGAGGGGCAGTGTGTGACTCTACTTCTCCACAAGGACCAGCAGAAAGGACAAAAGGACTCAAGGAAAAAGTTCTCAGTATGGTGAGGTGGTCCTGAGCTTGACCCCGAGACACCTGGTGAAGGGGAGACCCAGACCCTGCCAGTTGTCTTTCGACTTCCACACATAGGTTATGGCATGTGAACATGCACATATAATGAGTGAGCACAAATATAATTTTTTAAAAAAGATGGTCTTATTACCAAGAATGTGTAGAAAAATCCTCAAGAGAATGATTTCTTAGGAAGGATGGTGGCAGATGTCCAAAACCCCAGAGAATTAGGGGGAGAGGGCTGAGGCAGGAGGAGTATGTGTTGGAAAGCCAGCCTGTCTTTAAGACTGAGGGACAGAAAGCTGGGCAGTGGTGGCGCACACCTTTACTCTCAGCTCTCGGGAGGCAGAGGCAGGTAGATCTCTGAGTTTGAGGCCAGCTTGGTCTACAGAGCAAGTCCCAGGACAGGCTCCAAAGCAACAAAGAAACCCTGTCTTGAAAAATCAAAAAGATTGAGGGACAGAGGCGTGTCCAGGAATCGTTAGAGTGACACCAATAATGGGAGGACTCCTTCCACTGCACTCAAAGGCAGCCAGCCTCACTCTTGGGTGCGGAGTGAACCTGCAGTCAAAGTAAGCAGGCTGGCATAGTGAAGAAGTGCCTGCTGACTATGGAGAACCAATTGCACATTCACCTAGAAGCTGGGAGCCTAACAAGTAAACAGTTCTCTGACGGTTTCCGGTGAGACTCTGGCACGGGCAGCCAGCTTTTCCAAGGTGGATACAAGAACAAGGTGGCTCTGTAGCTTTCAAAATTATACAGAAAAGGTGTGAACTAAGTTCAACCCCAACACACCACCTGGGCTCTGATTAAAACCCAAGCAACACACAGGTGAATCAGGGACTGAACAGGAGATACACATTTACAACTGAGAAGCAGCCCTTCACGCTAAGACTGCTGGCGAGAGCCACACCTGGCACATGTCCTGGTGAAAACCCTTGGTCTGGTGCTGCCAATATAGGCAGAATCCCTGCAGGTACCTCAGAACTTGTCAGAGGTCACGAGCTAACAAAGAAGTAGATAGGATGATTCCCAACAGGCTGCTCAGACCTCTGACTCTAGTTACAGGTAGTGTTCACTCCTGCAGGCCTGGAGGGTGTGCTAACACTATTGACATGTGTAAATATTACAAGCCCTCAGATTAATAGTCACTAACACACACACACACAAACTCACCTACATTCTAAAGACAAGCTTGGAACCAAGTATAAGAGCAGGACTAGGGGAACACACCTCCAATCCCAATACTTGAGAGGCTGACACAGAAGGATCACCATAAAACTGAGGCCCGTCTGCACTACAGGGTCAGGGCCTGCATCAAAATGCCCACCAAAACATCAACAGCAAAACCCAGGTGTATGAAGCCATGGGCCATCAGGGACAGAATAGGTTCTGCTGTGACACCATCATCTGTATCTACAAAGCTCACACTTCAGAACCACAGAGCTGGGGACGGAGAAATGCTCACGGTAAAGAGCACTTGCAGAGGACCCAGGTTCAGTTCTCAGCACCCATGTCAGATGGCTTACCCGTAATTCCAGTTCCAGAAGATCTGATATCCTCTTCCAGCCTCTATGGGTACTATACACATGTGGTATGCACACACGCAAGCAAACACTCATACACATGAAGTAAATATGATTACCCAAACAAAAGGTTAAATTAAAAAATAAAAATAAAAAACCTCAAAAGCTTTACATAAGTTTGCAATTCTGTATAATTATAGCTAGGGTGTATATGACCTATGGGCCACGGACAGGACATAGCTGCTTGTATAAAGAAAACCTAGGTTAAGTGAAACGATTTGCCCTAACAACCAAATCTAACAACTAAATTTGATACTTAGGACATACATGATGGAGTCTCCAGAGAATTGACTGTCACATGCATGCTATGCCATGTATGCACGTGCACTCGCGCGCGCGCACACACACACACACACACAAATAAATGTGTAGTGAAAAACCTAGATTCTGGGCAATCAAGGCAGAGGGTAACAAACAAGTAAGGAAAAGCACATAGGCAGGAAGAGACAGATGTGGAAAATGTCTCTGAGCTCCAATTAGGGGCCTGAGTGGTCAGAGCACCATGGTGAACTACGTGTTTCTGGGTCGGCTCTGAGACCCCAGAGTGCTGCACCCACCTGCGCTGTTAGGATGAGCTCACTGATGATGTGCGCGGCGTGCTGACACCGGTCTGGAGGGCCCATGACCTGTGCTGCTCTTTCTGGACTAATCCCGTCGTCTGTGGAATCAGATCAGAGAGGGGAAGGAAAAGCCTGAGATCAAACAACAAATAAAGTCTTGGCTCACAGTCTAAACCCTCAGAGCAGTGTGATGACAACTGTGGACGAGCGTGCCATTTTATGTGTGTCAGAATAACACTTAATCACTGTGCAAGTACAGACGACCCAGCACTTGGGAGGTTAAGGCAGGACAATAACGAGCTCAAAGTCAGCCTAAGCAACACAGTAAGATCTTCGTCCCTTCCACGAAAGGTGTTTATCCTTCACTGTGGTATTAAATTATGCCTGACTGTATAAGATCAAAATAGTGTATTTTGTAAAGAAATCGTCACTTAGCAATATTATGAACTGGAAAAGCCATGCTGAAGTCTTCATATATTTGATGTGTGTGGAGGTGGGGTGGCTAGAAACCACAGGCCAGAAAGAAGATCAAACCAGTACACAACTAAAAAGACACAACGACTAGGGAGGAACAGAGATTGTAAAAAAAAAAAAAAAAAAAAAAAGAAACAAAAACAAACACATGGCTAACACAGCCCACTGGTAGATCTAACACCAAACAAACCTGGTTTGAACTGGATCCTCACGCCAGCATCATTCTGGATCTTTTTGATCATTTCTCCATTTCTTCCTATGACAATCCCAACAGCAAACCTAGGCACAGACACCTAGACAGACAGACAAACCCATCAGAGTGTTTTCACATGTGACTCTGTAAAGATTTAATTTTTAAAAGTTTATTCTTATCTATGCACATTTATGTTTTTTGCTTGTTTGTTTTCGAGACAGTGTTTCTGTTGTTTGGAGCCTGTCCTGGATCTAGCTCTTGTAGACCAGACTAGCCTCAAACTCATAGAGATCCACCTGCCTCTGCCTCTCAAGTGCTGGGATTAAAGGCATGCATCACCACCACCCGGCATGCTGATTCTTTGCCTGAATGTTTATCTGTGTGAAGGTGCCAGATCTTGGAGTCAGAGACAGCTATTAGCTGTCATGTAGGTGCTGAAAATTTTACTGGGTCCTCTGGAAGAGCAGTTAGCCCATCTCTCCTGCCCAGTTAAAAAAGTGTGTGTGTGTGTGTGTGTGTGTGTGTGTGTGTGTGTGCGTGCGTGCACGCGCGCGCATGCACGCGCACATGAGTACAGGTGCCTACAGAGGCAGTGTAGAGCTAGAGTTACAGGTGGCTTTGAGCTGCTGTGTGGGTGTTGGGATCTGAATTCATGTCCTCTGCAAAGAACAGCCAGAGCTTTTAACTGCTGAGCCACCTCTGCAGCACCTGGCCTTTCTTTTTAAAGCAAAAAATTTTAAAATAATAAAGCATTTTTTCCTTTTAGAACAGTTTCTGTGAGATTATATTATTCACAACTATATGGGAAAAATACACAATCTGACCACAAAAGTTATAAAATAAAGCTCCTTCAGAGAAAAGACTTAAATAACATTTTATCTCCCAAATTCTATGGAAATGCATACAAATATATCACATTGGCTATACCTGCGGCCTTTTACAGTCTTTTGTTCTTCATCTGTAAAACTGTAGTAAAATCATAGGCTGCAGCATTTGCCACTTGGTCACTCAGAAGTGTGGCGCCCAATGGCCTCAGATACAGTTATGAAGCTGTGGAGTGACCAGCAGCATCACCTAGACCCGGTGCCTATGGGTCACCACAGAAACTCGGTACCACTAACAACGCCATTTGCTTCTATTGTGCTTTCTGCCTGACTCCACCTTGTCCAGCGTGGCCACTGTGAATCTGGCTCACCGCACAGGCATCATGTTTGCGCGTAGTAGCATAAACGCAAATTGTAGATCAGATTTTGACACTATTTCATCTCATCAATAAAACAAGATTCCAAGTTTTTGTTTATTTGTTTTGGTTTCTTGAGACAGGGTTTCTCTGTGTCGCAGCCCTAGCTATCCTGGAACTAGTTCTTGCAGACAAGGCTGGCCTCGAACTCACAGTCTTCCAAGTGCTGGGATTAAAGGCGTGTGCCACCACTGCCTCGCAAGATTCCAAGTTTGATATAATCATGATCTATCACTGTGAAAACTTGGATTTTGGCCCCTATCTGGACACCAAGTTAACCTTTAAAGCAAAATTGTGAAAAGCAGAGGAGGGACCTGCTCTGTAAGGCGGTTGGTTTTTCATGCTTGTTTCCCTTCATATCCTTGAGCAGTGTGTATGTATACTCTTAAGTTTTCAAGATGAAAAAAACCAACATAACCAGTTTGAGGCTAAGGAGCTGAGAAAAGTGTGACCAGAGATTTTAGCAGCACTCTTTTTTGAGACAGGACCATATCATTATGTAGCCCTGGCTGGTCTGGGCTTGTTATGTAAACCAGGCTGGCTTTAAACTCAACCTTGTTTGCCCACTGACCTGTGGGTCCAGCTCACCTCTATACTACCTCCTCCTGCTCGGGAGGTGAAATCGCCACGCACACCCCGGAAGTCAGCCTGGTCCTTCTCTCGGATGATCTCTAGGACCATTTCTCTTGCTTGCTGCACAAACAAAAACAAAAAGCACCCATGGGGAAAAATCCTGGAAAAGGACAGCACCAGGTGGAAAGCCAGGATCAGGATCAATGAGATCCAAGACTGTGAAGGTATTCAGTGCTGCCAAGGATGAGAGTCTTAGGGCACGTTGTCCATCCACTCTAAGGTTCAAACTGTAGGAGATGCCCACTTACTTGCAGGTGGGTAGAAAGCTTTCCAGTTGCCCCAAATGTTTTTAGCAGAGGCTCCCTTGAGTCAGAGAACAGGCAGCACAGGCCACAGAGACAGCTTCTGCCCTCAGAACTCTTAGACCTGTTAGTGCTAGGTTTGGAACCTAGGACCACGCACAATCCTAGGCATGTAGTATATGACTGAGCCACACCCCAGGCCAGCTGAACTGCAGCAGTTACCAAACTCTGTTTAAGATGGCCTCACAGACCTGAAAGCATGAGGCAGATCTCACTGTCCTGTTTTTCACAAGAAATGAACTTAGTGTTTGCTTACCCTGCCTAGAACTTCAGGTTCAATGCCTTGGACTGTAGCCAAACAAAAGGAAAAGAAGTGAAGACCTTAAAATCACAATTATTTCCCTGCAAACTTATGAATAAAAGCCAATAAAATACGGGCATTTTCCTGAAGACACTTTCCAAGAAGCTGGGGGTGTACGTGTTTGTGGAGTGGTTCTACCACATACGAAGGTCCAGGCTCAACCCCAGCACTGAGTAAACTGTGACACAGTGGCTGGAGCCCGCAGCTCACACCTGGAAACTTGACTCGTGCAAAGACAAGAAGCAATCTGATTTGCACCTATGTTTGTGTTGGCAGGAGGCGGCCAGAGGACCATCTCAGGCATTGCTTCTCTAGAGCTGTACACCTTGATTTTTAAGATAGGGCCTTTCACTGGCCCCAAGGTCTCCAAGGAGGCTATGCTGGCTGACTAGAGAGTTCCCAGGATCTACTGCTCTCTACTTCCCTAAACTAAGATTACCCAGTAATCCTATTTTAAAGAAGGTCGGAAGCTCTGGGGAAGAGAGAGGCACTGAAGCAGTTGGCCTGAAGGGAGGGAAGAGCTATAGTACTGACTTCCCTCTACCTAGCTCTCACCAGTACCACCCTTGTGCAGTGAGAACAGCTGAAGGGAGAGGGAAGAGGGGAGTGAAACTGAGGGACTGGCCAACCTCATTGGGTCAAAGTCCACATACCCTGCTCCCCTATCCCAGACAGAGTTTCTTTGCGTAGCCCTGGCTGCTCTGGAGGCTCAGAGATCTGCTTGCCTCTGCCTCTTGAGTGCTTTAATGGCACGCACCACCCAGTACCAATGCTCTTAAAGAAGCATGACAGGTTAGATGCAGTAAGAAGACAGGCTGCAGATGACAGAACACTAGAATTTCACTGACAATACACACCCATTGACACTTAACATTTCTGTACCAGCAAGATGAAGTGTGCAGTCACAGGCTGAACTCTGCTTTCTCAGCACAGGAAGCTGTGTTGAGGGTAAACATGCCTGACACTTGTTTTCATCTGCACCTCCAGCTGGTCTGAATTTAAGCTGACCACAGCACAGCAACACTAACAGTATACTTAATATGGGCTGTCTAGTATCATCTGCAATGTAAAAAACTAGTATGTGGACTGTCCCAGTCAGGGGCCTGTTCTTATGTGGTCACACATCTAGCCAGTGGCTTTGGCACTGGGCATAGCTGGAGATTACATCTCCATCACATTTCCCCAAAGAGGTACCACTAGCAGTCAACAACTACTTGGATGGTGGTGGAGTTGAATGACCCTTTCACAAGGGTCAACCTAAGACACCAGAAAAGTTATTTACATTATGATTCATAACAGCAGCAAAATTACAGTTGTAAAGTAACAATGAGAATTTTATGGTTGGGGGTCACCACAACATGAGGAACTGTATTAAAGGATCACAGCATCAGGAAGGTTGAAAAGCACTGGGCCAGACAAATCTAACTCACAAGTTCCTTCCTACCTGAACTTTAAATGGATCTCCAGTGATGCGGAGAGGCTTGTCTGCCCCTGTGGGCAGTGGGCCATCCTGGATCATGACCATTTTCACACCTGTCCGCTCCTGTTCGGAAACATGCAACCACACAGCCGTCAACGTCATGAGAGAAAGCAGAATTGGGTCAGTTTATCCTGTCTATGTCTCATCTCCCAAAGGTTGACAAATATCACACAAGACAAAATGTCAATGTGCCCATCCTCTTTACTCATGTCTGGAGCATCTGAACTCTGGGGAGCTGTTCCCATTGAG
Organism: Myodes glareolus; assembly: GCF_982192425.1. NCBI lineage: Eukaryota > Metazoa > Chordata > Mammalia > Rodentia > Cricetidae > Myodes > Myodes glareolus. The sequence continues at coordinate 13,956,539 of NC_142046.1, forward strand.
TGCTACACATTAAGCTATGTGTTCTGCTTATCATTTGCTGATGACAACCTGTGCCCACCATGCAATCAAGTGCTGCTGCCTCCTAGGCATAGGTGAAATGGGTTCTCAAACCACTCAAGGCTAATTGGCTGAAATATGGGTTCTGTGATAACAAATCCTAAGCTTTTACAATTTACCCTATGTTGTAGGAGGTCTTCTACAAATCTGAGGCTTGGGGTATGACAAACAGGCCATCACTGCCAGCTGTCACATCCCAGAGTTCTGAAGTCTGCTTAAAACTCAGTATAACATGCATTCAAGTGAGTATTAAAACATTCTTGGCTCAGTGTGGCTGCCTTAGCTGGAGATGTTCAATTTCAAACATTCTCGACTGCTGAGAGCTGTCTCTTCGTGGCGACTCACGGGAGTCAAGGAATAGGTAATATCTCCCAGCTCTGACTACACTAATGCGGTCACTCTCCTTTCTATAGACAAGAACCCTGGGCACCTGAAAGTAAACGAGCACTTTGAGGCTTTTATTGTTGTTTTTAGGTCCCTCCATGTAGCCCTGAGAAGTTGGAACTCCCAGAGATCTACCTCCTCCGGTGTCCTGCAGTGCTGCTGGGATGCTGGAGAAAGGCGTCTGCCACGGTTGGACTTCCATAGTTGTTTGCTCCATGTTTTGAAATAGGGTTTTACTATATATAGCCCGAGACAGTTTCTGACATACATTCTTCCCACTCTAGCCTCCAGGCCTGTGTCACCACAGTTATAAACACCCCCCACCCCCGCCAAGTCAGGGTCTCATGGAGTCAAGGAAGTCGCCAGACTCATTATGTAACCTAAGCCGGTCTTGAACTCCTGATCTTCCTGCCCTAGGCCCCTCAGGTGCTGAAATTCCAGGTATGTGCCCCTAGTCCATCTGAACGAGCATATTTGAGAGCACAGAATCAATGTTAACAAGGAGCATATTTTAGAAGCCCCAACTCCATGCTCTCCTATGGTGTCTCTCCTGCCCTATGTTAGGAGAGTTTTGGAAGGGAGCCATGGCTCTACTATGTACAAGGTCAGTTCAGTCAGCTCAGCACCACATGGTGCTCACACACCTGCAATTGCTTGATAGTTTCTCCTCCTTTGCCGATGACCAGACCCACTTTAGATGCAGGGATGAGAAGCTCTTGGATTGTGCTGTTGCCATCTATGTCATTGTGAAAGCCGGGTCCATTCCGACAGCGGTCCACAATCTGCCCCAGGAGCCGTTTGGCTTGTCTTTGGGAAGGAGAAAAATCACAAGAGACCCAGCATTAAATGGATGTTTAAGGTCTTCTGGGAAGGGAAATGGTGCCGGGGAAAATGCGAAGGAGTCAAGGCAGCCCTCCATCCAGCTCCAGCTCCTGCCTCACAACCTGGGAGGTCTGAACCATTCGCCATGCTACAGAACTGTAATTCAAAAGCAACACACACCACACCACATCACTACAGTTTCCAGGTGGAGTCTCAAAGAGCAGGCCACTGACAGACCCCATCCCCTACATGTATGCCCTCTGCTCCTGCTTGCGTCACAATGTCATGCTTCCTACTTTGAATATCAGCAGCTTTGGTGGCAGCAATCTCCTCTTTATTTCTTTGCCCATCTCTCTTGTTCCCTAATCCAGCATAATCCTCACAGAAAACCACTCAGCACGCTTGTTAACGAGGGTGGGGGAAGAGAAGGAGCGATGAGAAAGACGGAAGAAAGCAAGGGTTAGTAACCACGCTTGTGCTCCTCAATTCCAATGTCTCCCTGTGGTCAGCAACACTGCTTTAGAACTTCCAGTTACACCCACAACTTCGCCAGTGGTTTCAGGACACAAGGGGCAGTGTCCTGCTGCAGCTGTATTCCAGGGAACACCTGACTGGTCCATCCCAGTAGGAACTTTGTGCTTCACCCCACTATCTGTCTTCATTTCTGCAATGTGACAACAGTACAACCCAGTCTACCCATGTCGTATGCTGGGCCAATTTCCTTTTCTGCACCAGAATCTTCCCTGGCAGTTATTTGCAGAATTTATTCTCTAAATCACGCACCATCTATTTTTTTGGTTCCTCTGACAGATTCAGCAACCAGACAGGCTGGCTGTGTTGGAGAAAGAGATTCTTCCTGAAGCATAATTCTCAAGCCTCAACTCCTCTGGTAGATACAAAGTAGGACCGCTTAGAAGAGTAGGAAGGATATGCAGTCTTTTTGCAGTCTTGAGCCTTTGTGTGAAGAATCGTCTTGTGGGCCCTCAGCTGCAGCAGCTTTTTAGTATTTTGCTAGTGTACTAGATTAACCTGTGCTGGAAAAAAAATGCTGCGACTCCAGCAAAACCATCCAGCTTGCCCTATAATGCACACCTGCCAGTGATATTTATTCTGGTTCACTGCTTGCAATGTTACAGCAGAACAAGAGAATTTAAACCCATCTAGGCTCCCTGAGAAATGGAAACAATAAAACCCTACCTATTGAGCCAGACATAATCTCAGCTCCCCCATCCCCTAGTGAAACACTACTGTACAGACTGAAAGAGGAATGAGAACCACTCCAGCCCGCACAGTCCTCCTCCCCAGGAAGTGCTTGGGTTTATGAGCCTGTGTTTGGTACAGGGCCCTGAGCAAGCATGTACCAGGACAGGAAATCAAGGCAAATTATCAGGGCTCTTGCCAAGGGGCCTTCAAAGCCAAGGCACCTGCTGGTTGATTCACAAGGCTCTGTGAGTGGAGAAAAGGCCACAAAGAGTGGATTCACTTGGTTCACAAATATCAGAAGGGTAAGCGGACCAATCAGTCCAGGAAAAAGGTCTGGTGCCCAGTTCTCTGTTGCTTACAGTCCCTTGACCCAGGTCTGTTCCGGTATGGGAGGTGTTAACAAGGAGATGGTTGGCCACAGTGAGTGTCCACTGCCGAGTCCCTGGTTCATGGCGGAGCCACAACAGCTGAGAGGCTCTAAGTTTGTGTCTGAGGTAAGAGAAGAGCTCTCCTGGCGTGGCAACCTCCCAGGCCTTTCCCCTACTGGAGGTGTGCTGTGTGGCGGATTCAGCACAGACCGACAGTCTGCAGCAACAGTTTGCCCTTCCATTTCTCCTCACTTGGGGAAGGAGGAAGAAGAGTAAAAGGAAAAAGTAAATAAAACAAACTTACTCAATACTTTCTGGGGTTCCGGTAAGTACACAGGGCCTCTCTGGAATCCCAGAACTCTCTATAAGAAGAATCAAGAAGATGAGATGTGTTGGTGGGCATCAGGCAGCCGTGTGCCTTTGCCTCTGTGTGTAGACTGTCTCTCTGGGGCTGGTTCCTACACCACCCCCACAGAAGCACAGTCTCCCAAAAAGACCAGTTTACTTTGCTGGGGGACAGAACTTTAGTTCTCAACATAGAGACTGAGTCCCATGGGGGAGCCAGAAGGACACAGCAGAGCTCTGAGAGTTGGTCCTAAGTGCCAAGCTCCACTCACTCTGGCCTGCCCAGAGGCTGGCTCCGCAGCACCTCAGTCACTTCATGCTTTCCTCGCTCTGTCTGCAGAGCAGTCTCATGGCCACAGGTCTGTAGACTGCTCTGAGTACTCGTAAGGACTTCATAAGCACATCAGGTTATACCAGTTATTGTATCCATATCCCAAGAGATTGGCAGTAGAAATAAAGCACGGGTCCTGGACCATTTGACACGAGAGGAAAACCTTTGCTTCCAATACCCACATGAGGTTTTAGACTAACCCTAAGAACTCGCTGAGAGAACTGGGGATGCAGCGTTTCCTAGCCTAGTGAGGCTCTGTTTTCAGTCCCCAGCACTGTCACTGTAAAAACGAGCAAACAAAATTCTCAAGACAAATAGCTGACAGCAATTACAGCCTTCAGACATGGCAGTGAGTAGCCATAACTCACTGGCTACTGTCATAAACAACAAACATCTTCTACTAGAATGTCCCCAGACTCTTCCTCTCAAATGGAAAGAAGACATACTCAGATGACATAATAAAACTACAGATAAAAACTGTTCTTCAACATCACATGATCAACACTGACCATGTTGAGAGAGGTCCTGAAAGGTGTCTGACATACACTCAATCAGTTAGGATCCCTACTGTCCTCTCTCCACAAAATGGAAGGGTAGTTGTACAGGGAAGCTGGGTGCAGGCCCCACTCACTATGCCTGGCATCACATTCTGGTGCAGAAAACATAGGTGCTAGCCCAGCCGGCAGGTGTCAGAAGAGGCCATGATGGCCAGAGTTGACTGCTGTCCTAGAAGGCAGGCATGAACCTCATCTCCAGGCTGGCTTCTGTTCTGGTGCTCCAGTGCATAAGTACAAAACAGACAGCAACCACACATACTTACCCTAGCTTCTACCAAAAAAGTAAAGACACTGAATCTGGAAAATCTGTAACATTGATTTCTACTGAACAAATCTATGAGAAAAAGCAGTCCTTACCTGAGGCAATCTGAATTTTGCAACCAGATTCTGCTTGAATTCGTGAAATCTGCTCACCTCCCCTGCCAATAACTGCAACAAAACGAGCAGGGTCAGAATGTAACCCCCTTTCCACACTTAATCATGCATGGATAGCTTAATTAACCCAGCAAACATTTATGTTCTGCTCATAGTTCACTACAAGCTGACCTATGGAGCCCATCTCAACTCCTGGGCATCAAAGTAACAGAAGCTACATGTGACACCAGCAGGTAACCGTACTTTAGCTGAGGTGAGCATAGCTAGGGGTGGCCAGGCACAAATGCTCTGACTCTATTGCCCCCAATGCCTGCCACACTCCCAACAGCATTCTTCCACAGGTGACATGTTCCTAAGAGACTGTAACAGACCAAGAGTAAGAGAAAAGACAATGCAGATACTTACTAAATCCAACCATTTTATCGGGTACTTTGAATTCTTCTGTTATTACTGCCCTAAAAACAAACAACGTTTTTAAAGAATAAGTCAGAATTCAAAATTCGGCAACCACCTTAGATCCCCAAGAGTAAAAGCTTACAACAAATCATGCTGATTTTGCCCTTTCAGGCACATGGAGAGTATCATTTCCAAGTCCCTTTGGTCAAGCATGCCTTGAGAACACCCAAGTCTTCCCCCTCTGGTTAGAGGAGAAGCATCCAGATTCTTAAACCAACTCTTTCCCTAGCTGTTCTACATACAGCTGTAATCTCATGGCAGGGTCTACCAGATGGGCTATCAACCCCAGGACAGTTAAAGATCTGCTAGGATTTAGAAAGAGGTTCAGACACCTATTAGGGTGTGCTCTTTAGATAAAAACAGGGCCAACTTTTTGGATCTCCTGATCTTTTTGTTTCCTGGCCTCTTTCCAATATACCTACGTCTTCTAAGGTAGTATGTGCCCAAGAAAACCAGCATCCCGCAGAGCCTAATCAGTGCTGGCTAGGCCAGTATTATCGCTTCCCTCATGCTGTGAGAGACTCTTGTTAAATATGATCCTGTCCATCAGGTGCCTTCAAAAAAAAAACAAAAAAGACTCCACTGGCTCTTTCAAATAAACTTTGAAATGTAGCATGCAGTGTATTGTGGACAATATCCAATTGCCCAGCACCCTGGAAAGCAATTAAATCTAAACATTTACCTTAGGGGATGCTAAATACAAGTAGTTTTTAAAAAGCATACATTTTTAAGTATCTCCCACACAGCTAGATTTTTAGTTATCAGAGAAAGGATCAGATACAGTGCACGTTTTTAGGGGAGTGCAGCACTTAGAAGAAATCCAACAGCATAAACAGCACTGCTACCACAAGGCTGGGACAGAAGCCACCCTCAGCCTGTGTACAAACGGGTCTTTCCCCATCCCTCTCCCCGTCTTGGGCAACACAGGCATGCTTCACCCAATCCTAATGGGTCCAATTCCTTGCATCCAAAAGCCCTCAAGACCTAATGACCCCCAAAAGAGGCTAGGCCTGTCAGGATGTGCGCCAGTGCAGCTGTCAGGGCCAGGGCATCTTGTACATAGCTGAGCACTCTGCCTGTTTATGGAGCAAAAGCTGTCCACAGGAACCGACTAGAGTGCCACCTACACGAGCACATTGGGTGATGTCAGGACTGGGTCAGTCCTGTATGGGGTACTTGCCTAGCATGCTTGCTGGCAGTCTTACACACATCCCCAGCCCTGAGAACAAAACCAATCCCAACAAGATCCCTTAAACAACATACACAGTGGAGAATACCACAGAGCTGGGCAATTCCTCAGTCCTCGCAAATAACTCTGGCAATCAGTCTCGATCTCTAACTCCCCTCTAATCGCCCTCTATGTACTTCTGGCTGGCCTGGAACTTCCTATATAGACCAGACTTGTCTTGGAATCAAAGACACCCATCTATGCCCCACGAGTGCAGGCATAGTCATATGACACCACACCCAGCTCAAAGGTTCTCTTCTGAAGGCAAGGCTGAAACTGGTCTAAGGCACTAAGAATAGGCATTCTGGAAAAGTAACATGCTAATTACAGTTTAACAGGAAATGCTTATCAGCATTTTATACTAACAACCTCACATAAGTTATTTTAACTCATTAATAAACAAAACAATGCAAACAAAAAATGAGTCTAAACCTTCCATTTAACTGACTCTTGGTAATGTTTAGAATCCCCAGCACTCATGTAGAACACGGAGGACAGAACTGTGTCACTGGCAGTGCAGATTAAGGACATAACTGACAGTTACAGTCTGCAGAGCAGAAGCAGCAGTTTCCTGGGCACGTTCCCCTTTCCTGTAGGTGATGCTACAACCAGATACTCTTATCGCACAGATGGGCCCTTTTATAGCCAAGGTCTTTTAATCTAAATCCTCAACTTACTGGAAGGTTATGGGGGAAGAGAGGGAGAGAAGAAACTAGGCACTAAAGCCAAGATTTTCCAACAAGCCCAATCTCAGGCACATCCTGCTTCTGAAGACCCACACGCTCTGTTCACAGAGAACTGCATTCTTCTTCTGTGAAGAGGCTGAGATCCTGAGGCACTGGCAGATTCACAGAACCAGCAGGACAATGCACTCCCTCCTTTCAAATTTAATCTACAGTGGAAGAGAGCAACTCCACCATTGTGAAAGTCTCTTGAGGCCCAACAGGGGCTGGCTTAGTGCCTCAGTCAGTCTGCTTCTCTGTTTTGGAGAGGGCTGGCAGAAACCATGGGTCTTAAGGAAATCTAGCCCCTGGCTTCCCACACTCCCAACCTCTGACTTGCTAACACTCCAGTGCAGATGGTGGATCAATAAACAATTAGAAATGATCAATAAATAATAAAACATAACCCACTGCTTACCTTTGATGTACCAAGGCCCCTAACTGGTTACCTACTGTGGCAAAGAGAAAGAGAAAAGAAAAATCAAAGCATTAGTACGGATAAACTAACTTCATCCTTACCCGCATTCTTACTGTTCAGGGGGTGGGAGGGAGGCAGAAAGAAAGCAAACAGTAATTTAGGCTCAGTGGCTGAAATGAATGCGTTATGTGATATGAAACAGGAGGGGACGTCTTGTTCAACAGTCTCTAACCCAGTGTCCAGCTGAACGAAGGATAAGAAATTGATCTGCGTGTCCACATGCTGAGAGGCCTAGGAAGGAAGCCTGTCTGTCTAAATCCTGCCCGCTCCCTACTGCTTGGCATCCAAACCCAACATAGATACACCAGGTCTTCCTGCTCTTTTAAAAGCAAATGAGAAGATTTATCTCCTTGGAAGCACTGCTGAGGACTGCCCCATGGCAGCTGCAGTCACTAAGAACATGCACATATGTTCCTGTTCTGACATCTCCCACCCCACCTAGAACAGCACCAGAACGGACCAGGTTCCTCCCTCCTGCAGCTTCTCTAGTCAATTTCACAGAGCTGAGTGCCAACAGGCTCTCACTGTTAGAACTGACTCTGCAAACCACATTCCCAGAGTGGCTCTGCCAAGCTCCCCGGTCTAGTTTCTGTCTCTCAGCTATTGATGCGCCCCTCCTTCACCAGCCATCAGCAGAAATGGTTCTGTGCTGTTTCTCTTCTGGAAAATGCAGTTCAAGAAATACAGCCAGCAGACAAAGGGAGACTATAAACCCAAGAACTGAATGGACCTTTCGAGATGCTAAAAGAGCATTCAAAAATATGTCTCTGGGGAAAGCGGGAAGCATCAATCACACCAACGTCTGGAAAAGTGAGAAGGCTTAAGAAGGCCGACTGCTGTTTCCTGTCCAGTTTCCCCTGCCATCCTCTGGACAGTTAGAGGCCCATAAAGGGACAAACAAAAGCAAACCAGATCATGACATCCTAAAAGGAGAGAAAGCAGAGAAACAATATAGCAAAAGTAAACTACTGAGTTCATTGAAGCTATTGATCCAGAAAAAAAATACCATATTCCATCTGGATCAATAGCAAGATGACAGTCTGCAACCAAAGCACAGACACTGCACACTGTAAGTCGCTTATCTCAGGGGAAGAGAGTTGTTTTTAATTGACTCCTAAACTTTCTTTATCCTTACCCAGTGCTCGATTTCCATTCACATGAAAACTGGACACTCTCCAGCTTAGGAGAGGAACCCCCATCATCGGCTTTGCCCAAAAACTGTCCCCCACCAAAATACCAAAGAGAAGGGCGAGGGTAGAGGCTTGTGGGGCTGCACAGCCGCTCTAGCCCCTGTAACTCCAGTACTCAAGAGGCTGTGCCAGCCTTAGTTACACACAGATTTCAAGGACAGCTTCCTCGATTTCCATCAGAATTCCTCTACTAGAGGATGAAGAGTCCACTGAACACAGGAAGAGCTAAACACCCACAAGTGAATGCCGTCCCCAGTGAGAGCTGCATGAAGACTGCGGGTCTCCAGCTCAGAGAAGCCACAGGAACACAGCAAAGGGCAACTTGGCCACAAAGAACCCTGTGAGACTCACCGGAACACTCCAGAGCTTCTGTTCAAACACCATTCAGTGACAGCCTGTGCTCACGGCAACAGAAATTCCTTTTTGTTGGCAAAGGTACACGTCACTAGCCATGCACACAGCATCATTCTGTTTCCCTGACACTCGGAGGAGCTCCCAAACACTGGAACCAAACCTGCACACACCATCACTCCCAAATACACAGCCTTCAAGGGTCACAGCAAAGGACAAGACCAGATTTCATCAAGTCATTATTTGGCCTCAGGCAGACTGAGAAGCCCAAATTCTCTTCCCTCTCCATGCAAGGACAACGTGTGGTTCCATGCATCTATCTTATTGGGTGCCTAAAAATGGAACCAACAGTAAGAAAGGACACTGGGTACTGCACATGCAATTAACATGCTCCTCTTGGGTCTCCTCAGGAGAGGGTCACACTAAGGAGGCGTCTTACTTCCCAAGTCCCCTCAGCTCAGTTCCAGCACACCTACACACAGGGTGGTCCTCACTGACCCCCACACCAAACACTGGAAACTGCCTGGGATGCTGAGAGAGAATAAACTTCTCAGCTATGAGATAGCTGACAATAAGAAATTATTTCTGAAGAGTAACATTGCCAATTTCAGCAATAACCTTAAAAGGTACCTTGTTTTTGTCCCTTGCAAAGAAATGCTAGGAAAGTATCACCGGCCAACTAACCAACTTTATAACAAGCAGCAACTTGAATAATCATCTGTTCTTGCCCCCAGACACCAGGTACTTGGGTAGATACCAATGTGCAGCTCCAGAGAGAAAAATGGCAGAATTTTTATGCTCAGCAAAAACAAAACCAATTTCCTCTTCAGATTTTTGTTTTTAGTGTGCTGTATTTGTGTCCAAGAGCACCTTCCCGTGTAGCACAGACTTCATGGAGGTTCAGGTCACTGGTGCACACTCCAGGTTAACAGGCCTTTGAGCTCCCAGGGAATGCTGGGATTGCAGACACTGCACACTGAGCCCAGCTTTATAGGGATGCTGGGGACAAGACCTCAGGCTGTCATGCTCTCACACAAGTGCTTTACCCACTGAGCCACCTCCCCAGCCCTCCTCTTGGTTTCTCAACATTCCTTTCCATGCTCTGGCCCTCCCGCCCCTTTGTTTCTTCTAACCATAATTGGCCCTTTCCTCGTCTCAGTTAAGGACAGTGATACCCAGGTGGCTGAGGGGGACACAAAGGCTTCCTGTGTCCTATATAGCAACTCCTGTTCCAAACCACAGAGCACTTCTCTGCTGAGCCCAGCTGAAAGGTCTTGGGCAAGTAATCTATTACTGATTTTGCCAACTATTTTTTTGTTTGCTTGTTTGTCTTGTTTTTCTGAGACGGGGTTTATCCATATATCCCTCTGCTGTTCTGGAACTCACTCTGTAGATTTTGAATTCACAGAGATCCATCTGCCTCTGCCTCCTGAGTGCTGAGACAAAAGTTATGAACCACCATGCCTAGCCTCCAATCACTTACTTTTGAGAACTGAGGGTCTAGGCTAGGCTGGTGTATTTGGTGACACCCTCAACAAAGAAAGAACAGGCAGCTATTTAACAGTTCCTCACTGTTAAACCTGCCTTCTTTCCTGAGTCCTAACTCAGCACGTGTAGGTTCTGCCCAGCCACCAATCCCTTTTGTGGATACTGACCAAATCCCAAGCATGACTCTCCTGATCCTCGGCTTTCTCATTCTCTGAAGACACCACACCCTCTCACACCCCTCCCCCGTGCAACTGCCTGCTAACTAAAATACAAAGTAAGAATGAGGTAGGCACATGCCTGTTAGTTCATCACTTTGGAGGTAAAGAAAGAACCAGGAGTTTGAAGCTATCATCAAAAACTGCAAATTCAAGTTTGTTTCAGTATCACTCTTGTTTGTCCATGAGTAGAAAAGACCACCAGCATCAGCTACATGAGGCACTACCCCTGCTGCACCTGCTTTCCCCACTACCATGGAGATGCTGTCATTAGCAGCCTTCCAGGGCAGAGCACAGGACACCTGCACACTCACTGCAACTGCCTGGATCTACGTGGGCTCTGCATGCAGTTCTACCATTTATCCTGGCACTTTCATATCATTGTTTAGAAGGTGCTGAGGATGGAACCCAGACTCTCCTGAATACAAGACTAGTATATAACCATTGAATGGCACCTCATCCTGTAATATTATGTTATTCCTCACCTACAACTATTAAACACATTCAGGTGCTTAAGAGTCCAGTGTACACTAACTCAACTGGAGGGTCAAAGATGATAAGAACCTGTACCCCTCCGCCAGTAAACCCTTAAAGCCAAGCCTGACCCACGAGGCAACCGAGTAATAGTGAGTGAACAACAGTGGTCTGAGCTATTGGCACAGCACTAAGCCTTCCTCCCATGATTAATATGGGGTCCCAGCTTTCTTTTCTTTTTCTTTTTATATTTATTTATTATGTATACAATATTCTGTCTGTATGTATGCCTGCAGGCCAGAAGAGGGCATCAGACCTCATTACAGATAGTTGTGAGCCACTATGTGGTTGCGGGGACTTGAACTCAGGACCTTTGGAAGAACAGTCAATGCTCTTAACCGCTGAGCCATCTCTCCAGCCCAGGGGGCCCAGCTTTCTTAAAAACCAACTTATCACACAGAGAAGGTTTACATTTCATCTCTTATTTCAGTTATGTGTTATTATAATGTGTATAATGACTAGTTCTGATGGAAACAGGACTTAACTCACTCATGAGTGATAGTTTTTGTTTTTGTTTTTCAAGACAGGGTTTCTCTATAGCTTTGGAGCCTGTCCTGGAACTTGCTCTTATAGACCAGGCTGGCCCTGAACTCACAGAGATCCTCCTGCCTCTGCTTCCTGAGTGCTGGGATTAAAGTCGTGCGCCACCACCACCTGGCAAGTGATAGTTTTAAAAGTAAGAGCATTTCCTTTCTTTTTTGTGGCAGTGCTGGAGATTGTACTTAGGGCCTCAGCCTAGCTCTATCACTGAGCTATAATCTCAACCCTTAAAAACGTCGTTACAGTCCTCATGGACAGTCTCATGACAGGACTGTCACTGACTGCAACCAATTCAGCTCCTCAACACTAGGGCTAAGCCTAGATGAAGACTGTTTCTAGAAGAAGTCACATCAACCTTGCAATCTAACACCAAGTAGGACAGCACCAACCGAGGCTGGGGGACTAGATGAAGGCAGAGCAGAGAAGCAGCCGTTGAGCAGGCTGCTGCAGAAGGAGAGGCTGACAGCCAGGCAAGGGGGGATCTGGGCTTAGGAGAGAACCCTAACAGTTCTGGGAGCTGCCCACCTCAGCATGTGTAAATGTCTGACAGGAAAGCACTGCAACTGAGAGCAGGGATTTCCAAACTGATGGACTGTCAACGGTGTATCCCAAAGACGGAGAACATGTGGGTAACAGCCTTCAGAGTGAAGGATTTGAGGGTTTGGGACCACCACGGTTTATCAAGATGACTTACCTATCATAAAGCCTGATGACCTGAATTTGATCCATGAGCCCACATGTAAATGTAAATAGAGTCCTCTGACCTCTGTGCACACAAGTATACCACACATATGGTAAAAGTGTGATGAGTGGTGCTGGAGAGATGGCTCAGAGGTTAAGTACATCGACCGCTGCTCTTCCAGAGGACTGAGTTCTATTCCCAGCACCCACAAGGTGGCTCCCAACCATCTATACTGGGATCTGATGCCCTATTTTGACACAAAGGTGTACATGCAGATAGAGCACTCATATACATTAAATAAATAAATCTTTAAAAAAGAAAGTGATAAGTGTGTGACTGACTGAGCTACATGATGAACCCAATTCCTACTTCTGCCTCAAAAAGACTAAGAGGCCAGGGAAGAACACTGAGGCAGGCCTGGTGAGCTGAGCTGCTATTCTGCAGGACTAAGCGGGCTTAAGAGGCTGGCCATCTCAAGGGATGGAGGTGGCTCAGAGGTTAAGAGCACTGACTGCTCTTAAAAAGACCTGAGTTCAATCCCAGCACCCACTCACAACTGTCTGTAACTCAGTTCTAGGGGATCTAACACTGCCACACACTCACAAATATGCAACTAAAACACCAATGTATATAAAATTTTAAGTCACTAAAAAACAAAGAAGTCATCTGAGGGAGTGCTCACTACTGCCATTCCCTAGAATGTGCTGACCTGTTCCTTTCCATACAGAATACTTCTGACTGTATAGTCCTGTATATGCTTAATTCTCTCTCCTTCTACACAGGACACAGCTCCCCAGATCTGACCTAATGACCTTATTCATAGTCACTGGGAAGTGAGAAGATGAGGGTGAGGCCAAGACTAGGTCCAATTTTCAGGGTTCTTGCTCAGCTCATCAGAAAACCCAAATTCCAAACTCAGAGAGCAATGGAGAAAAATAAACAATGTTCCTAAGCCATTTAACAAAGAGGATTATTTGATCAAACTGTAATGCATAGCGCAGACCACCCGAGGGTAATATCTTGTTCCTCAAGGTTGTGAGGAGGCAGGTGTGCAGAGGTACGGGAGACCTAGCAGGATGCAGTTGCACTCTCCCTGATACTTCCGAACTAAGAAAGCAACCATGAAGAGGAAGGGCAAGGGAGCGAGCTATACTGGTTAGCTGTCTGTCCTCAAGGACCTACTCGCCAACAGCAGACACAGAAACTGTATATTTCAGAAGAAGGTAAGAAGGCAGACATGGTAGTGCATGTCTATAGTCCCTGAGAAGTAGAGACAGTGGGGTTAGGAAGAACTTCATCCACCTCCAATCGCTATATAACCCAAGATGAAGTCCTTCTTAACCTTACACATGGCAATTTGAAGGCCAGCCTATGCTACCCTCTAACAAACAAACGCCAAGTGGGCATGGTAGCACTTGCCTTTTGATCTCAGCACCCAGGAGGCAAAGACAGGTGGATCTCTCAGAGTTCTGGGCTAGTCTGTTTTTCAATGTGAGTTCCAGGATAGCCAGGGATACAAAGTGAGACTATCTCAAAAACCAGATCGAACAAATAAAAGAAGTGAAAATATATGCATTATAGTAAGAACTTGGGATTTTATGTGAGTCTGGTCTTTCCTTGAGATTCTGTTTCCAGCACCCATATCTGCTTGTTATGCTGTACTTTTTAATTGATAAATTCAGAATGTCTACTGATTTCTTTCAAACAGGAGAAAAATATCCTAAAAGTGCCAGAGGGTTTTACTAGCAAATACTCAACTTTTCACACTTCGATTCCACAGGCTGAATTGCTAGACAGGACTGGGCAAACTGTAAAGTGATTGATCACAGTTTCTGGGAACACTGGGCTAGAGATATCATCCATTAAGAAGATCTGTGCTCAGAGTCAGACAACTCCATTTTATTTTTGTATTGACGTCCCACAGGAGCAAACAAAGAACAAAGCCCTGGAAAAGGAAGGGTTTCTCCGAGTCACTCTCCTCACTTGGGCAAAACTGCCCTTAACACACTCAGCCACACCAGATCTAAGAAATCACTCTACAAAAACAAAGAGAACATAGTGCACACTTAGCAGCAGCAATTTAAAAGATTACCTGCATTCTGACAACCGAGATGAACGTCTGTGTGAGATCACAAACAGCTTGTCTTTTTTGTTTGTTTTATGAGACAGGGTTTCTCTGTGTAGCCCTGGCTGTCCTGGATCTCAATCTGTAGACCAGGCTGGCCTTGAACTCCCAGAGAGCCTCCATCCTCTGCCTCCCCAAGTACTGGGATTAAAGGCGTGGGCCATCACTGCCCATCTTTTGTTTTTGTTTCTTTTAATGTATTTTGTACGCATGCATGCAGAGATGCATTGTTGGAGTTCAGAGGACAAATTATGACAATCAATTCTCTCCTTCCATGGACTGAACTCAGGTCATCAGGTGCTGAGCTACCTATCTCCATAGCCCATGAATTGTTTTTTTTTGTTTTGTTTTGTTTTTAAATTGACAAGAAATTTCACTCTCAAAAGAGTCTGGAGTCAGAAGAGTCAGCCTCAAAAGACAGGCTGGCGTCAAACTCACAGAGATCCACCTGCTTCTGCCTCCCAAGTGCTGAGATTAAAGGTATGCACCACCACTGCTCGGTGAAATCCTGTCTTAAAACAAACGAACGAACACTCAAGTCAGGCATAGCAGCTTATGCATTTAATACCAACACTCAATATGCAGAGGCAAGTATATCTTTGAATTTAAGGCCAGCCTGGTCTGCATAGTGAGTTCCAGGCCAGCCAGAGTGATGTACAAACAAAAAACACACACTCTTTTGATAAGATTACAGAACACAATATTCTAAACTTTGGTGGGCTTTTCCTTCTTAACAACACATCACAGAAGTATCTATACACAATTGGCTATGTACGCAGATCAACAGAAAGGCAAGCAGAACAGACAGTCCCATCAGCTATATGCAAACCCACGAGTAATTCTGTGCACTTCACCACCCTCACAGTGTGCTCCACAGAAGAAAGGGCAAAGCAAGTGTGAACTCTGTGACCAACAGAAGGTTGGAGCACTGGTGACAGACACTCTGAGTTGGAATATAAACCAACAAATGAATGAAAATGGATGTTTCTAAAAAGAGTCCGCCACACATGAAGGTATCTGGGGACGATCGGGGAAGATGATGGCTCAGAGACGGGTGCGGAAGATGGACGGGAATATGGTTAAAGTATGTAAAATGCATATCTAAAAATATCACCATGGAACTTAGTAAGTACATGCTGATTAAAAAAAAAAAACAACAACAACCACACGCCAGAAACAAATGGGAATGGTAAAAGCTGGCAGAGACTGTAAAGGTCAATAGTATGCCCTTTCTTAGAGGTCAACTCAACTACAGCTTCCCCAGGACTTGCACCAAATCTTAGTATTTCACAAAAGTAGTAACTTCAATTCCTATGCAAGTAACAGAGGAACTGAGAACTAAATCAAACACAATTCTCAAATGGGTCAAATTACTTCCAAGTGGACGCTGAGGCCAAGTCTTTACTGTGGAGCCCAGCTGAAAAGATTCCTGTATTATCAAGGCAAATAGGAACTCAAATGCCAGCCAATTGCAAAGAAAAATCACCCTAACTACTTGCTCTTCACTGTTCCTCTAAGAATGTGATGCTGGAGAACTGCTCGGAAACAGCTGACACACACTCAAAATAACTGGCAGGTTCACTGCCATCAAAAAGGTGAGCCGTTTACAGCAACTTACCTCCATCATCCAGGGGCCGCTTCTGTACTCCATATCCGTACACCGAGGGGTCCACCAGGGGTGTGGAATTATTCAAGTGAGGAATTGAATCAATTTTAGCAGCAATCTACAGAGAGAAATCAAATGTAAATACTTGGTAGCAAGTCCTAGTTGTATTCTGGGAGGGAAGATGGTGTCTTCTTTCAGGGGATGCGACCCCATTTCTCCCACCTGGAACATTTTCTCTGGTAGGCCAAACATTTTACCTGTTGAATTTTCTTTGGTTTTGTCACTTTAGAAATTAACTCCCCATACATTGTCTTTTAAAAATTTAATTCAGGGGAGAGGAGGTGTATGTGGAGGACAACCTATGGCAGTTGGTTTTCTTGTTCTGCCTCTTGAAGTTCACAGTTCAAACTCACATTGCCTTCACCTGCTAAGCCATCTCATCACCCCCTAAGAAAACCAGAATTTTTAGCCACCTTAATATATATGTATGCCACATCTTTCAGAGTTCTTTTGTATTAGACAAAATCCTACTCCATACCCTCAAACTAAGGGCAGTCCTCTGCCTCAGTCACCTGGCATGCTATTGTAAGCATGAATGTCACACCTGGCACTGGGCCATCTTAATTTTAAAAGCAGCCTCAAACATTCTTAGCACATAGTAAAAATGACCCAAAGTGGATTAGCAAGATAGCTCAGAAGGTAAAGAGCTTGCCACCCAAGCCTGACAATGTAAATGTGACCCCAGAAGCCACATGACAATGGAAAGGGAAAACATTTCATAAGCTGTCCTGACTTCCACATGAACACACATACACAAAATTATTTTTATTTTATGTTTATGGGTGTTTTGCCTACACATGTATCTGTGTACCATGAGTGCCTGGTGCCCTCAGATGCCATAAGAGGGTGTCAGATCCCCTGGAACTGAAGTTACAGATGGTTGTGAAGAGCAATGTGGGTACTGGGAATGAACCTGGATCACCTGGAAGAGCAGCCAATGCTCTTAACAGTCAAGCCATCTCTCTACATAACTTTTAAAAATGACCCTAAGGGTCGGAGAAAGAACTCAGTCAAGAGCTTCCTGTGCCTGCACAAAGTCTGGTTGCCCACTTTTGGGTATATATCCAAAGGATGCTCAACCATGCCACAAGGACATGTGCTCAACTAAGTTCATAGCAGCATTATTTATGATAGCCAGAACCTGGAAACAACCTAAGTGCCCCTTGACCAAAGAATTGTTAAGGAAAATGTGGTACATTTACATAATGGAGTACTACACAGCAGAAAAAAACGACGCCTTGAAATTTGCAGGCAAATGTGGATGGAGCTAAAAAACATCATTTTGAATGAGGTAACCCAGACCCAGAAAGACAATTATCATATGTACTCACTCATAAGTGGTTTTTAAACATAAAGCAAAGAACACCAGCCTACAAATCTCAGAGAACTTAGACAACAATGAGGACCCTAAGAGAGACGTACATAGATCTAATCTACATGGGAAGTAGAAAAAGACAAGATCTCCTGAGTAAATTGGGAGCATGGGGACCATGGGAGAGGGTTGAAGGGGAGGGGAGCAGAGAAAAATGTAGAGCTCAATAAAAATGAAAAAGAAAGAAAGAAAGAAAAAAAGAAAGAAAGAAAGTCTGGTTGCCATTCATGGTAGGTGGCTTACAATGATCTGTAACTCTAACTACTCCAGGAAATCTGACCCGCTTCTGGCTTTGGTGAACACACAAGAGGCACCTATCACACAGATATATAATAAAAACAAATCTTTTAAAACATTAATTTAAAAATGACTCCTAGTCATGTGGCAATGGTGCACACCTTTAATCCCAGCACTTGAGAGGCAGAGGCAGGTAGCTCTCTGTGAATTCAAGGCCAGCCTGATCTATATAGTGAGATCCAGGACAGCCAGGGTTACACAGAGAAACCCTCAGAACCAAAATAAATAAATAAAACAAACAGACAAATAACCCCCAAAGAGGTAAAGGGGTCCAAAGAGTACGCACCCTGAATACAGACAGGATCCAACCATAAGCCTGGACCTTAGGCAGGTTATTGCCCTTTGGAAGATGCCTCTGGTTTCCACATTTTTGTCTGCCTGGGCCTCCAAGTGCTGGGATTGCAGGTGTTTACCACCACACCTGGCCATTGCTTTTTTGAGTCAGGGTCTCATGTAATCTAGGCTGGCCTGGAACTCACAATACAGCCCAGGCTAAACTCACATTTGACCATCCTCCTACCTCCCGAGGGCTGGGACTGCAGGCGTGTACTATGATGCCCACCTTCCTTCCTTATCTGTTGGTCTTATTTGAGTAGGTATGGAATTATTAAAGGAAATGTTATCACTGGGGTGGGGTTTGGGTTTTCTTTTTTGTTGTTGTTTTTCGAGACAGAATTTCTCTGTGTAGCCTTGGTTGTCCTGGAACTCACTTTGTAGACCAGTCTGGCCTTGAACTCACAGTTTTGTCTGCCCCTGCCTCCCAAGTGCTGGGATTAAAGGTGTGGGCCACCACTGACAAACTGGCTTTGAGTTTTTAAAAGCCCACGCTATGCCCAATGTCTCTCTCTCTCTGCCTATGGATCAAGATATAGCTCTCAAGCATTTCTCCAGCATCATGCTGCCATGTTCCTCACCATGATGATAATGGAGTAAACTGCTGAAATTATAAGCAAGCCACCAATTAAATGCTTCCCTTTATGAGTTGCTTTGGTCAGGGTGTCTCTTCACAGGAACAAAAAAGCAACTAAGACAATATTATGTATATAGTATATAAGAGTATGGGATAACAGTTAAATAGACTAGAGTCAAGCATGGCAATCGTGTCTGTAATCCCAGCACTAGGAAGGAGTTCCAGGCTAGCCTGAGTTACACTGTCAATGTAAGACAATGTCTCAAAACAAACAAGCAAGCAAGCAAACAAAAGCAGGTTGGAAAGATGGCACATCAGTTAAGAGCTCTTACAGAGGACCTGAGTTTGGTTCCCAGTACCTATGATGGGTGGCTTACAATTACCTGGGGATCTGACACCTGTATGCATGTACACAAACCCACACACAGATACAAATGTATACACATAATAAAAATAAATTGTTTTACAACAAAAATGCAAGAATGAACAACAACAAAAAACCCACCATAGGTCAAAGTAGGAATATTGCAAATTTAAGGCCAACCTGGACTATATAAGGTAGACATTAACTCAGTTGAGCCCAGAGCTTTGCAAATGCAGGGCAAGTGCTCTACCACTGAGCTACACCCCCAGCTCTAACGAGAACTTGCCTCAAAAACACCCCCAAACAAATTTACAAAACAAGACCCACTGTTGCTATAGGATATCATTCGGTATGCTGTGAATACGTCCTGCTGTCACTGGTTGATAATAAAGCTACCTGGCCAACAGCGAGACAGAATAAGGTAGGCTACACAATCAAACTGAAGATGGAGATGAAGAAGGGAAGAAGCAAAGAATCTGGACAGATGCTGTGATCTGCCCAAGAAGCAAAATGTGAAAGACCTGGTAAGCCATAAAATAATAGAAATGGGTTAATTTAAAATGTAAGAGCTAGCTAGTAATAAGCCTAAACCATCGGCCAAGCATTTATAATTAATATAAGCTTTTGAGTGGTAATTTGGGAAGCGACTGCCATGTATAATTGGGCGAATGGGACAGAAAGTTCTGCTATTGATTACATATGGCACCCAAATACTCAGTGGGAATTTCCTCATATAAACCCCGAAAAAGCTTTAAAAAAAAACAAAAACCTAAACAAACAAAAAACAAAACAACAACAACAAAAAAGGATACTAAACACACAAAAGAACAGAGGCAAGCACAGCTTCTTGGTAGCAACATTTCTTGGGAAGGTTCTTTTTGCTAGTGGTAAGCAGAGGCACAGCTCCTTTACGACGAGGCTGCCTGGTTTGTACTGGTGGCCTGGCCCCAACAGCTTGCCAGAGTTGAGGCAGTAAGCACGACTCTCGCTGGTATCTCTGCCATGAAACAGTCTCTTAGGAAGTCTAGTGGGGCGGGGCCAGTCACCAAAGCAGGCTTTGGTCCTAGCCACACCCCCTTAGCAATTTAAAGACTCACATGGTCAGAAGAGGATTACAAATGCAGGGTAAAGACAGATTTAGAAGGAGAAAACCTCTAAATGGGTTAATGTGCATAGGCTTGAGAAAGAGAAGAGAGAAATATATAACCTAAGAATAAAAATATAGATTTAAAATAATAAAGTACTTAGAGAGGGGAATAAAGTAATATAAAGAAAATGAATTATATAAGGATGGAAAATACAGAGTCTAGGTTATGTATGTTGTTGTATTTTCTTTAGATTTTTTTTTTTGGCCGTTAAAGGACTAATTGCTGAGAGACATTTGATTATAAAAGGTACTGAATTAAATCAATCTATATATTTTAAAAATATCTTAATTCCAAAATTTAAACAAAAAGGTATGTCACTTTGGAGAAGAGGTTGTGTTTTTGTATCCACAGGAAATAAGAGGCTATAGATTCATTCTGGGTTAAGGAAAATAAGGTTTGATTGAGGAAAATCCTTTGAAATCTTAACTATTGACATGGGAAAATAAACCTAAAGTAACAAGACACATAATGTATATTTTACCTGCTCAGACATAAAGCAACAAAGTATCTTTGACTGGCTTACATACAATGCAGTTGATATTTATACAGCTATATATTTTCAGAACAAGGGGATGAGACACCAATAAAGACAGACGGACTGGATTATCCGATGTCTCAGAATGCCTGTTACAGTTCCCTCTGAGCTCTACATCCAAAACAGCTTCAAGGCTGCTGGCTGAGATGGACCAGCTGAACAAAATACCCCAGTCAGGATTTGACTATAATACTAAATTTTCACAGGGTCCCCTTTAGATTACCAGTACCACCCCAATCAGCAGGAAGTAGTTTAGAAAACTATGCCCAAATTCCCAAAATATTGTTTATGAATGTTGGCCCTCATTTAAGGGGGTTGGCTATAAATTGTTAAAGGTTAGTCAATCTTTTTTCTAAAGAAGAAAAGGGGATATATATATATATATATATATATATATATATAATGATTTGATTGAAAAAAGGATAGATTATTGAATTTTCTTTAAAAAACCTGTTAACCTCAAAATATTTTACATTGGTATGGATTTTAGTTTACTGATCCAAATTAAAAGTCTATTTTGTTATGTTGTATGTATATTTCTACTCTTGTTTAATGTATTATGTTTATGCATCTCATTTAAAAAGTAATGTATAGGGCTGAAGAGATGGCCCAGTGGCTAAGAGCATTAACTGTTCTTTCAGAGGACCTGGGTTCAATTCCCAGCACACACATGACAACTTACAACTGTCCATAATTCCAGTTCCAGGGGACCCAACACCCATGGCAAAACACCAACACACATAAAAATAGAAAAATTTAAAAAGTAATGTATAATTTAAAAAATACAGATTAATAGTCATCTATAATAGGCAAACTTACAGGCATATTAAGTTTTCTAGGTATACAAAGATATATTTCAATTAGGTAATTGCCAACCACTTCAAAGACCTACAGAATATGGCATTTAAGATGTTTTAAGAACTTATATTTTTCTCAACAGCGAGACATGTCTGCTTATAGCAGCACCAATTACTTCAAAGAGGACGATGGGCATCAAAGAAGCTCCTTACGGAGTTTGCTTTCAATGTGGCAAGGCTAGCCATTTGGGCAAGAAATTGCTTTTGTCTGGACTACTTGACAGTATGCTGTATAAACTGACAAGCAGGACCCACAAGAAAGTGACCATTAAACTTTGCCAAAACAAGATGGGGTGCTCCTTCAGGTTTCTGCTTCATAGAAGAAACTACCAGACATTCTTCCAAACACAGAGGAAAGCGACTGATGAACTTTGCCAATATAGGCGGCACAGTTCTTCAAACTTTCTGCTTTGCTAAAAAGCCTGCGAGATAGTCTAGGCCTGTAGGCTAAAGATGGATGCCCCAACTTTACAGAAGAACTTTGGGTGACTATCCAGGTAGTCATATCTTTGTCATTTCTAAAATTTTGGAAGGTTCTTGTAAGGCACTCTCTGTTTATTCAGGTATTATATCCTTCTGGGATCTTTGATGTAATTGAAGACTAGATGGTTATTGTTTTCCTTAGTTATGATAAAAGATAAATCAGATATGAAACTTTAGATTCACCAAGATAAGATAATCAAGTATTCTCTCTGATTTTGTCAAATACAAATAGACTAGCTATTGCAACTATAATTCTTACTTGTAAAGTGTTTTGTCATATGTAATTTTACTATGTTAAAGTTAAAACATTCCTTTTTGATTAGACAGAAAGGGGGAAATGTAGGACGTCCTTCTGTACACTGTGAATATGTGTTGCTGTCACTGGTTGATAAAAAAGCTGTTTGGCCAATGGCAAGACAGAATAAGGTCAGGCTGTATAAATAATCAAACTGAAGATGGAGATGAAGGGCAGTCAGCACAGACGCTGTGAGTCACCCAAGAAGCGAGATATAAAAGAACCGGTAAGCCACAAGTCACATGGAGAAGCATAAAATAATAGAAATGAGTTAATTTAAATGTAAGAGCTAGCTAGTAATAAATCTGAGCCATGGGCCAAGCTTATATAATTAATATATGCCTCTGAGTAGTAATTTGGGAAGCCACTGCTGGATATAATCAGGTGGACAGGACAGAAATCTCTGCCACTGGCTACACACTGTAGTTCTGAAGCAGTCTAAATTTGAATCCTCGTGATACAAATATTTGTTACAATATATCATTTATATGAAACTGTACATTTTATTGTTACAGTATAAAGAAACAATGTTTTTCTTTATCATACAAATGTGACCTTATAGGTCCTGGGTGACACAAATCTTTAATCCCAGTACTTGGGAGGCAGAGGCAGGAAAGGCAGATTCTCTACAAATCTGAGGCCAGGCTGGTTTACAGAGCAAGTTCCAGAACAGCTAGTTACACAGAGAAACCCTGCCGTCTTGAAAAACCAGAAAGAAAACAAAACCAAAAACCAATGCAACCCTGCTCCAAGAAATGGTTTCGGTATATAATAAAACAAGAAACAGTCTGAATATTTTTTATTTATTCCTTCTCTAGGGCAGTAATTCTCAATTTTCCTAATGCTATGGCCCTTTAACATAGTTCCTCATATTATGGTGACCCCATCCATAAAATTATTTTCATTGTTACTTCGTAACTGTAATTGTGCTATTATTGTGAATCAGAATGTAAGTATCTGTGCTTTCAGATGGTCATAGGTGACCCATGGAAAACGGTTGTTCAACCCCAATGGGGTTGCAACCCACAGGTTGAGAACCACTGCTCTAGGGGTTGGCGTTATTTTTACACACTTACAGAAAAGCTGAGTGATCTGTCTAATGCCACCCACCTCAGAAGTAGCAGAAAACCACATTTAAACTTCCCCAACTATTCAGCAAGGTTCCTAGCTACTAGGCAACCTCCAGTACAGTATTCAAGGTATGTATGCCATCCTAGCTGACTATCTATGCAGCAGCTGCTCAGAAATCTGCTCTAGGGAAGTGAGGTACAGGCAGCCCTCTATTCATACTGTGCAGGCTGAAGTCACAGGAGACAGGATACTCCACAAAACGCAGTCCTCTAGTCCTTACCTCCGGCCTGACCTAAAGGGGACTCTGCTGGTGAAATTCTATTGCATTAAGTGATTTTTCTCTTTTGGAGGGACAAGGACTATATTTTAAACAGTGATGAACAAGTAAAAAAGCAGCATCTTAAGATGTTTAGCCTGCACTGTCAAATTAGCAGAAATATGGAGAAAAGGGGCATGGGACCAGGAATCCTGGTTTTGCGCCTCAAGATGGTTCAGTAGGTAAGGTGCTCAGCTTCGCAAGCATGAGGACCAGCTTTAAATCCCCAGCCGTTATGTAAAAAGTTGGGTATAGTCACGAATACCTGCAACTCTAATGTTGTAGGGAGAAGAGACAAAAGGATTGCTGGGGTTTACTAGCTAAAGGTTCAATGAGAGACAGGATTTGCAGTGACAGAGCAGAACGCCCAACAGCCCTCTCCCATCTAGCTTCTGCAAGAACACACAATCTCAGAGTCCATCCAGTATGCATGACTGTGAGTAAGGTGGCAAGATTCTTTTTCTTGGGATGTTCTGGGAGATGCAGGATCCATGCTTTCAAGAACACACACACACTGTTCTTAGTTCTCTCATATGCACAGCAAAGTCTTCCCTTTTATTATTTCAAGGCCACGCTCAATGGGTACAGTGCTTGCCACAGAAGCCTGAGTTGAGTTTGGATCCCCCCATATCCACATAAAAAAGCCAGACAAGCATGGTGGCCCGCCTGCAATCTCGTCCACTTAGGTGGCAGAGGCAAGAGAGTCCCTAGGACAGCTGCCTACACTAGCTCAGTGAGCTTGGTTTCAGTGAGAGACTTTCTCAGTAAATTAAATGGGAAGCAACTGAGGAAGAGGAAGACACAGATGTCAACCTCTGGCCTCAAAGCATACTTGCAGAGTGCATTCACACATGCAACAAGAATATGAATGCTGCTGGGTGGTAGTGGCGCACACCTTTAATCTCAGCACCTGGGAAGCAAAGGCAGGTGGACCTCTGAGTTCAAGGTCAGCCTGGTCTATAGAGTGAGTTCCAGGACAGTTAGAACTCTACAGAGAAACCCTGTCTGAAGAAATAAAATTAGAATATGCATACATGTATGCATGCATACAACACACATGAGCAAAAGAAGAAAAAGAAAATATTTTAAACTGGAATCACACAAGGTAGCTCATGACTATAATGCTAGCACTGAAGCAGAAGGACTGCCACAAGTTCCAGGTCAGCCTGGAATGCAGCATGAGACATTGTCTCAAAACAAACAAAAATATTTTAAATCTAATGTGGTTGTCATGAACCTATAATCTCAGCACCTGGGATACTGAGGCAGGAGGACTTCAAATTAGAGGCCAGCTTGAGTTACTGTTCTGTTCAATGCAAAAGGATTATCCCACCTGGGCTCCTTGACTGTTTACACTTCATTATGGAGGGCTGGAGAGCCATGAGACTCTCCTTAGTATCCATCCACTTTTCAACACCTCCCTCTGTATGTAACACTGCCGGAACTGCAGGAAGTCTTGGGGAAAGGCTAGACTATACAAATTTGGGGGGGGGGTTCACTACTGCTGGATAGTTGCTTTCCAGGTGTGACCTGCTTAGGGAAAGAACCCTCACTTATGCTCTGGAAGTCCTATAAATTCATTGGTTCCATGGTGAAATTATGTAGTTTGTTGTTGGGACCTTAGGAAAAGGGGCAGACATTGCTTCCCTGGAAAGAATTCCAGGAGGCTGGAGAGATGGCTCAGAGGATGAGAACACTGGCTGCTCTTCTGGAGGTCCTGAGTTCAATTCCCAGCAACCACATGGTGGCTCACAACCATCTGTAATGAGATCTGTCACCCTCTTCTGGCGTGCAGGCATATATGGAGGCAGAATGTTGTATACATAATAAATAAAATAAATCTTAAAAAAAAAGAATTCCAGCAACACACAGTGAGACCCTAAACCCCAATATAAAACAAAATAAAAATAGTAAGCAATGTACTGAGACTTCACAAACACTGCAGAAGTCATGAAGGAGTCATAGTAAATTACTGTCACTAGGACACTGGCACTTGCTATTCACAGTACACTCAAGATTGAGATGACAGGCTCAACACCATGAAGGTTCATCTTGCAAACTCAAACAGGAAGCTAGAGTCCACCAATTCACCCTTACAGACAGGCAGAACAGCTAAATGCTAAGCAATATGTGTTTCCCATGATCTGTGTGGTCTTCAACAGTCTTAGTAACCATGCCTGGGGAAATACGAGCCTGGACTGGCATATTCTGCTCCCTCTACCAGCAGGAGACTGTGGCCAGGACCACAGACCCAGTGCCAGGATCTAGAGTCACAAACGACAGGGTCTCCATGCCCAAGTACATCACAGAGAAACGTGACACATCATATTCAGATTCCCTACACAGGGACGATGTCTGCAGTACTTCATTCCTTTGTAAGCTCTTCAGGGACCTGCTAAAGAACTTACTGTGAGGGGGTTACCTGGGGATAACAATGTAACAAATACAAAGTACTAAGAACCAGAAATGGCCACTTGAACCTTTTGTGGAAGTGTTAACAGCAACAAAGAAAAGTCAGAGCCTACAGCACACAATCCTAAATCAACACTGGGCTAGGGGTGTGGCTTGGAAGCAGAGCCTGTACATAGCATTTACCAAGCCTAGATGGAGTTCAAGCCAGACCTAAAAGAAACAATGTTTTTTATGCCTAGAAACCCTTATTCAGGAACATTTCCCATCTCTTCAGTATCAACTAATTTTTTTAAAGATTTATTTATTTATTATGTACACAGTGTTCTGTCTGCATGTACACCAGCAGGGCAAAAGAGGGCACCAGATCTCATTATGGATGGTTGTGAGCCACCATGTGGTTGTTGGGAATTTACCTCAGGTCCTCTGGAAGTACAGTCAATGCTCTTAACCTCTGAGCCATCTCTCCAGCCCAGTATCAACTATTTTTAAGAAAATTAATGCCATCAAGAATTTCCACTTCACAGATGAAAACCTGATGCTTAAATAAGAGTTAAATAAGCCAAGCATGGTAGCACATGCTTGTTCTGTGAAAGTTGAGACACTGGCTGGCCAGTGAGATATCACCCAAGAGGAAACAAAAAGACCTTGTCAAAGTCTCCTAGCTGCTTAGTGGGATGGTCCACTTCCACAGCAAGATCAGAGTCTTATCATATCACTACCATCCACTGACCAGCAAATGAGTTGCCATGTAAGAACTCTCGCCTGGCCCCTAAACATTAAGTAAAAGGAATTCTGACATGAGATGTCAGTTCCCAGCTCTTCCTAACCATTCACTGCATCCACAAGGGCAGACTAAAACTCTCCTACATCTGCAGCACTTCAGAAACTCACAGCAGCACAAGCTTAGTGAGGTGGTTAAACTGCCTTCTAGGGGTGCTCTGGAAGAACAGGCCTGTCCCAGCCACTGTGGTCCCCTGGAGCATCTGTTAACTGGGTGCTCTATAAAATATTTCTGCAGAGTTCTGCTGTTAGGAGTCTCAAAAGGGTCCATGTTCTGCCAGAGTTAAAGGAGACTTTCACTGTGCTGGGCACGTGTTTAATAAACACCTGTGGAAGGCAAAGCAGGAATGGAGAAGTCCACTTGAGAGGATTACGTTGAGACACTGGGCTGACAGGTGGAGCTGAGGATGGCATGCCCCTTGGCGCTCTTCCTCTGCATCTGCTCCAGGTCAGAGAGCTGCAGTCACCTCACTGAGGGGAAAAATGATTCAAGGAACTAGACAGAAAAATCAAATCCTGCTTAAAATTCAAGAGCCAGCCCCAAGAGCCACACCATATAACATATTCACTACTTGTGTGCATGTGCCTGTGTGTGCGTGTGTGTATACCTGTGTGAGGCCAGAGACTGGCACTGGATGTCTCCCTCAGTCATCCGCCCCATTTTTTTAAGACAGGGTCTCTCACTGAACCTGGAATTCATCAATTCAGCTAGGCTGGCTCTTTTAGAGCAGAGTCTCATGCAGCCCAGGCCAGTTAACAATCACTAAATGTTGCCCTCAAATTCTTGATTCTTTGTCTACCTCACAAGTGATGGAGCTAAGATGTGTACAAGACCAATGAGTTTCTCCTGCCTCTACTGCCCCAGGTAGATTAGGGATTAGTAACAAACCATGCACCTAGGGATCTGAACTCAGGTCCTCATGAATCTGTAGCAAGGTATGTTACCATCTGGGCTATCTTCCAAGACCCCAATACTTTGAGAAAAAACTGCTCTATCTCCTTTGGTTTATTTTCAAACATGAGATGAGAATTCTAGCGCCTGCCCTGTATCTAACACCACAGGAAAATGAAAGTAGCCATAAGCGTGTGTGATTCATCTTCCTACTGGCCCAGTCCCGGAAAGAGGCCTTGGACATGGCAACTCCTCAGCTCTTCATTATAATGGCAAGTGACTTGCTACTGCCTACTCTCCCAGTACCACTGCAGTTTGTGCCTGCAGAACAGACTGGCTGTTCTTCCCAGTATCTTGTAAAACTCCAAATGCATCTAACTGTGGTAGTATGCACACCTTAGCTCCATCATTTGTGAGGTGGGCCAAGGATCAAGAGTTTGAGGAGGGCGGTGGTGGCGCACGCCTTTAATCCCAGCACTTGGGAGGCAGAGGCAGGTGGATCTCTGTGAGTTCGAGGCCAGCCTGGTCTACAAGAGCTAGTTCTAGGACAGGTCCAAAGCTACAGAGAAACCCTGTTTCAAAAAAAGTAGTCTTTCTCCAAAAAGGCTATACTATATGAAGAGTCTGAGGGCTACATTTAGTGACTGTGAACTGGCCTGGGCCACATGAGACTCTATTTAAAAAGAGCAAAATTATTCTTTTCAATTGAGATGATCCACAGGTGAAACAGAATAAGAAGGCAGTGGGGTATGGTATACACCTTTAATCCTAGCACTTGGGAGGTAGAGGCAGGCGGAGCTCTGATTACAAGGCGAGCCTGGTCTACACAGATTTCACGACAGTCAGAGCTACATACAGAGACCCTGTCTCAAAAAAAAAAAGACAGGGCAGAAGAGTGCGAACAAACACATTATAATATGGTAGAAAATCAAGAGACCACAATAAACATGGCCATTTTTCTAGCTGCAGCTGGATGGAGTTGAGTGTTCATGGATGTGAAAGGGCTGCTGAGATTTACCTAGAGCAACATTTTCTAGAGTTTGATCCACAGAATTGATTTGTTTCCAAAAAGTAACATAACCCTCTCTACCCTGGTTGGTAGGAATTACTGCAGATGCAGAGGAGGTCCTGCAGCAAGGAGGTGCCATGTAATAAATGTACCTGTCCTACAAGTTCTTTTCCATCAAAGTCCCAGTAACAGTGTGTAGCTCAAACATGACAGTCAAGGTCTGGCAGCTACTTATAAGATACCTGGGTTTCTTAATGGGTTCCCAGTTTGGAAAAGGATGGGAGAAAAACTGTCAGTCAGGAACCTCGACAGGCAGTATAACACAGCAGCAAGGCGGCAAGACTGCTGTGCCAGACACTGAAAGCAGTCAGCTTTCCTGGACAAGCCAGATGCCTAGATCTGTATGTAAAACCGCACTAGCTTCTAAGTGTTACAGCATGGGTGAGACAAGACACAGCTGCGGGTTTCTAGGGATCTTCTCCAGCCCACGAGGCACTAGCTGGAGAGCTGTGGTCATGGTATTTACTACATAGCTGGGACTTCAAAAAACAGCAAAATTTGGTAACATAAGTGGGCTGTGAAACCTAAAGATAATGACAAATTTCAAACACTCCTTGTTATTTGTGTAAATTCCACTGGAAGTGAGAAAAATCTATAAAGTGTACCATGGAACGCAGTTAACTTACTATCTTCTTTTCAATACCAAGTAAGTTTCCAACTTCTACAAGCACAATGGTTCTCAACCTTCCTCATGAGTTTGCGACACAACCCTCAATCATAAAATTATTTTGTTGCTACTTAACTGTAACCTTGCTACTATTATGAACTGTAGTGTAGATACTACCTGATAAGGAACTCTCAAAGGGGTCAAGATTCATAGATTAGAACTGCTGCACTAACACAGGGCAGCCACCAGCTGAAACTCTTATTGGCTCAGCAAAGGTTCAGCACTGCCCCACCAGAGCAAAGTCTCAGGAGCAGGTCAGGGATTCCCCCAAGCATTTGGGAAAGATGAAAGGAGTATACAGACACAAGGCACTGATTTCAACAAAACACAATTTCATTCTGTTCAGCACTCAGCAGCTCAAGTGAGTAATGAACCAGACCCACATATTAAACGGGCAAAGGCATGAGCTGTCAAGGTGCATCCAATAGCCAGGGAATGGAGCTTTTGCTAATAGCAGACACATTCTGTTCTTTTAAATGAAATCTGCTGCTTCTGCCAATATTGTTTTACTGAAGCGCCACATTAGCCCAGGGAAAAGTACATTTAGCCCAAGCAGTTCACTCTCAGTCTCAAAAGTAGGAAATGCAGCACCACAAGGAAGCTGAACTTCTGAGGTCACACACTAATCAATTATTTCCTCCACAAAGATGCCAGTAATGATTGGATTTCCAGGTCTACAAACTTCCTAAAAGGTTATCTTCTATTGACCTAAAATTACATTTATTTGTGTGGTTGCACATGTGCCATGGTGCCCATGTGAAGGTCATAGGTTTTATGGAAGTTACTTCTCTCTTTGTGCCACATGGGTCCTGAAATTGAACTCAAGTCCTCAGGTTTGGTGGCATTAAGCTATTAAGCTATTCTGTTAGCCTTCTCAATTTTATAATGGTTTGGTCACTTTTACTTGGGTACAAGGCATGGTGCCCATCTTCCTGAAGACTATTTATACTGCACTTTGAATACATACACTAACTATGGAGCTGGGTAATGCATAGGCCCTTGATGGTGTTTAAGTCCATAATTCCAGCTCTTTAGGAAACTAAGCATGAGGCTATTCTGAACACCACAGTAAAATCCTGCCTCAACAAAATCACCTCTACAACAAACAGGAACTTAAAAAAGTCCTAAAACACACTGACTTTGGCAAATGAACCTATCTTTAGGAAAGCTAGTGGGAGGCTGTTGGTAGTTCACACACCGTGATGGCATACGACCCTGTGAACAGGCTACCATCTTCACTGGATGACTGATGCTAATAGACCTTCTGAAAACTTTTTCTTTTTAGACAGATTCTCATGTAGTCCAGGCTGGACTCAAACTTGCTGTACTCCCTATATAGCTGATGACAACCTTGAGCTTCCTAATCATCCTGCCTCCATCTGTCAAGTGCTGGAATAACAATGTGTGCCACCATGCTTTGTTTATATAGCACTGGGGACTGAACCCAATATATATATAACACGCCCACTAGGCAACCATTCTACCAACTAAGCTATATCTTCAGTCAGGAAGCATTTTTGAATCATCCCCAGAAAAACTTTTAAAAGCAAAGCAGACCCATATCCACTGGTCCCTCTTGTAACCAATGCCAGGGCACAGGGCAGACTGTGACTCTGGAAGATGGGCTTTGGCTCCAAGTCCACACCCTTAGCATCTCTAAACTAGCTGAAGAAACGTTTGAATTTGCTAAGCAGTCAATGACTTGAAAAACTAGTCATGACACTCTACGAATATCTAGCTGTCTTAGACTTTACCAGTAGTTCAAATTAGATCCTTTCCCACTGCCCTTCAGAACACACAATAATCCACTGGACGCCCACTCTGAAAATATTTGTAAATTTCCTATGTATCTTTAGAGAATCCCTTTGAATTCAAGCACACTACCAGCAACATCAACTGATGTTATGAGCATGGAGACACCCATATAAAGATACTTCAAGACACCAGGAAAGAAGCTCAGTGGCTTAAATGACAAAGCTATGCAACAGGCTTAACAGACTGAATTCCAGAAGGGTCACTTCGTATTACTAGAGCTTGCTATGTTAACTGAACACAAGACAACTCATTACTCTGAAAAACTAAAGGCCTTCCTGTTACTGGTATTTATGAGATCAGTCAAAAAGGGAGAAAGTTCTATGCTTATTAAAAATGAAGAAATATGGGTTGGAGAGATGGCTCAACAGTTAAGAGAACTGACTGCTCTCCCAGAGGACCTGGGTTCAAATTCCAGCACCCACATGGCAGCTCACAACTATCTGTAACTCCAGTTACAGGGAGCCCAACATCCATGACAAAACACCAATGAACATAAAATAAAAATAAATAAGCTAAACAAAACAAAGAAAAAATGAAGAAATATAGCTTAGGAGGCACACCTGTGATCCCACCTATGTGGGATGAGGCAAAAGCCTGAGTACAAAGCAAACCTGGGCATCTTAATGAGACCTCAACACTTTTTCATTGTATGTTGAAAGGCTTGCTTATCATGTACAAGGTCCCTGGTTCAATTCCCAGTACAAACAGGACAAAACAAAATCTTATTCCCACTTCCTGGGCTGAGGGAGGCATCTCATCTTGGCAGCCCTCTCTGCATGTAATGGAGACACAGAACCCTGACCATTCAGATACTCAAACAGAATCTCCCTTGCTAAGCTTTACCATATACATACAATGCAGATTTTTTTAAAAGATAATTTTACTTTATGTGTGTAGTTTTGCCTGCATGCATGCATGTCTGTTCACAACCTATGTGCAGTACCAGAAAGGGCGTCCGATCCCCTGGAACTGGAGCTTCGTAGCTTTGTTAGCCACTGTGTGGGTGCTGGGAATACAATCCAGGTCCTCTCCAAGAGTAGAGTTCCACAATACTGATTTCTAATGTTCCAGTTTTATCCAATGTAATCTACTAAAATAACCCCCAAATTACCACCAACCCCTATATTTTGGGGTGTGCGGGGAGACAGGGTCTCATATAGCTCTGGCAGTCCTAAAGTAGCTCTGTATACCAAGTTGGCCTCAAACTCACAGAGATCCACCTGCCTCTGCCTCTGAGTGCTGGCATTAAAGGCGTGCACTACTATGCCAGGCTCTCTTTTTAAAAACCCCTTTCAAATCTTCAAAGGTTGCATGGCCTTCCAGCTGTTGTCACTCAGAGGCAGCTCACGCGACTGCTGCTCCAGACATTGGTGTGCTTCAGAAGTAACAACAGTGCTGATCGTTTTCCCTCATCCGCGCTCCACACTAAGGCAGCATTTACCAGAAGGCACCCCTTTGAGCAAGTTAAGGGATGCAGAGTCTTAGCAATGCTTAAAAATTCATTTTATCATTCTGGAGGCAGAGACAGGCAGATCTGAGTCCGAGGCCAGCCTGTCTACAGAGCAAGTTCAAGGACAGCCAGTGCTAAACAGAGAAACCGTCTCCAAAATAAATAAATTAAATAAATAAATAAATAAATTTTATGTTCAACTATAGGGCCACAGCAAAAGCAAAAGACCTGAACTTTCTAAAGCAGTGACTGCAATTGTTAGGGGTCACAGAAAACCAACACTCTGGCATAGACGGAAATCCAGTGCAAAATAGGGTTCAGGACTCTGTCTGGCAGAAGAAAACACTAGAAAGTGCCAGTGAGCAGAGTGGTGGCCGGAGAACTGGGTGGAATGTTTATCCATTATAACTGGTGAGTAACTCTAAAGAAGACAGATGGATGCTCGCTATTGTACCGGATGGCCTAGAGAAAATTTTGGGTGAGCCCAACATTTGGGAAGTGTTAGGCTCCAAGATAATGTCTACTGAACCATTACTACTAAATGCAAACTCTATGGGAGACTGGTGGAGTTCCCTCGCAGGACTACTAGGAGGTGATAAAAAGGCCCCATTTTTACGTGCACAGGTGAGGACTTCCTAAGAACGAGCCCTGTGGCATTCTGCTAGGAATCAACCCGTCATTAGTTACAGTCCAGCTTTCAAAGAACCAGAGAGCTTACAAAGTCAGAGAAGATAAACATCACTGAACAGAGGGAAGTTTGAGCGTCAGGGTAACTTGTCACTAAGTTTCAGGCAAGATACAAGGACAATTCTGTTCTAGGCACTATGCCAGGAGCTAGAGAGGTCCCACACTCATTCTCCAGGGAAACTCAAGTCCTCTAAATGACCAGTTTCACTGACAAAACGCCCGATATTGCCAGATGGTAAAGTTTCACGGTCGGAGCGAGTCAATCCCACACTTTTCCCAGCAGAGGAGGGCTATCGGCAGAAGGAACTCTTGGGGACCACCCACTTAACACCTCCTCTCTCCTTTCTGCAAAAAAAAAAAAATATAACCCTCTTAAGCATAAAATTTTCTCGAATTTCCTCCAATCCGCTTGAAATGTAGCAGCAAGTGAAAGATGAAGTTTTCCACGGCTGCAGGAGCCACGTCTAGGGCGTGAGATGAATGCTCAGGGTCTAAAGCCGAGTGCCCACCAGGAGCTGCTGGGATTTGAACCCCGGCTGGCAGACCTGTGGATGCAACCGGGCGAGCAAGCGCCAGAAGCTCTCGACTAAGGTTTTCTCCGGACCTGGGGCGCCTGAGGGAACCGCCCGGGCCTCCCGCGTCCCAGGCGCCCACCCTAGGCGTCGGCGAGGCGGTCTCCCGCCCCCAGCCCGGGCCTCCCTCGCCCGTACCTGCCGGACCCGGTGCAGGGCATCCACGAAGCCCTCAGCCTTCATGCCCACCGGAGCGCTCTGCCCCTGCACCAGCTCCGCCATGGCCGACCCCACCGCCGCCGCCGTCGCTCCGCTTCCCCGGTCCGGCCTCCCGCTCCGCTCCGGGACCCGTAGCCGGAAAGGGAAAGTCGCCCCACTTCCGGCGGAAGGGAAGCGAAGGGAAGGCACTGCCCGCTCAGTGAGAGATAGATTGGGGAAAAGTCGCGTCTGTGAGGCGGGGTCTCAAGGCACGTGACCGCTGTCCGGCCGGAAGTGGGGGCGTGGTCGTTGCGCGAGGGGGCCTGCCCAGCGCACGAGGCGGCTGTCCGTCAAGAAGGCCGGGTCGCGACCCCGCCCTCCAAAGGGGTCCTGGGCACCCGGCTTTGGGTGACTGTGTGACGGCTGCTGGGACGCAGTTGCGTCCTCCAAGTTCCTGCTGTCAGGTTTTGGCACCTGATGGAAGAGAGACTTGGCTCTTCCAACACCTCACCCAACTGTCGAGGTGCACTGGCAGCACCCCCCCTTCGCGCCCAGTAGCCGTGGTGTGCTGCGTTGACTAGGACCTTTACGTGGCACTAGAAAGCTCAGTAGTCCAGAATGGCAGTGTTCTGCCTTTGCCCCAGGACTGGCCATCAGTTTGCCAGGAATGGGTTTGATGACACTACTCAATGAGGCCACCTTGGCTGTAATGCCAGCTCGGTGTCCTCTTTCACATTCTTTCTCTAGGGGAACAGGAAATACCTACCATAGGACCATCATTGCCTCCGGGCCTGCTGAGGCAAGAGGCCTTCACGGAATGTCTGAAGGCTTGGGGGAAAAAAGTAACAGTGATTTCTCAGGGCAAGGAGTCTTACTTTGGAATACTGTTCTTCTGCCTTCAATCCTGTTGGAAAAAAAAAAATCAACTCACTTGCCAACACATTTGGGAGGCGGATTAGCACCGGAGGATCAGGAGTTCAGGGTCATCTTGAGTTAGATGAGTTACTTAGTGAGGTTTAGGCCACCCTGGGCTAGATACTTGAGACTCTGTTTCCCTCCCTCCCTTCTTTCCTTCATTTCTGTGTTTGCATGTATGGATGTGTTGCCACATGCATGTGGAGTCAGGGGACAAGTTGTTGAGTTAGATGTCTCCTTCTACCATGTGGGCCCAGGAATCAAACTCAAGCCATTAGGCTTGGCTGCAAGCCCTCATACTCACTGAACCATCTCACCACCCTGGAGACTCTTGTGTTGACCTGTATTCCTAGAGTTTGGCACATAGGAGGTGCTTTAGGAAACTCATTTTGAATTGAATAATGTTGAAGATGAATAATTCCTAAATTATGACAAAATAAAAGAATAACCAAATTGCAAAATTGAAATTGAGCACTTTTAGACAGATCGTTTCAAAACGTGGAGGGAAGCACGCATGAGCAGTGTGGGCATTGCAGAGTCCTCACCACCTGGAAGCAGGAGCCAGCACTCAGGATGGTTGAGGCTTTTCACCGTTTCTGTTGTGAAAATTAACCACAGAGTTTCAGTCTCACAGGCAGGCATGGTCCTGCTTGACGTCCTATCAGTGAGGCTCATGTTTACTGCTTATACCTTTGAGAAAAGAATGTCCACTCTTCCACACTCCTGCTGGCTCTCTGTGTAAGCAGAAATTGGGGTAAAGAGACTAACTGCCAGAAGGATTGCATTGCAAAGGTCACAGAACACTTAACTAGGATGACCAGGTTCTGGTTCACCCTCTGGTTCACTCTGGTTGAGTAACTCTCTAGTCTGGTCAATTATCTCCGGGGGACAGAAGGGGAAAACGACTCTAACCTGGTCAGGCCATTGTGGAATGTTCTACTATCCTGAACTTCACTATCTAACACTTACTATAAAACCCCCGTTGCACTTGCTTGGCTCTTATTATTTGTTCAATGAGCACATGAAAAGAATTTTGTCCAAAGAGGACATTAACTGCAGAAGCTGAGAGGCTGTTGTGGTAGAATCCTAGCACTTTAGAGGCAGAGGCAGGAGGATGAGTTCAGGTCACTCTCCGCTATACAATGAGGTCCAGCTTGTGCTAGATCCTGTCTCAAAAGAACAAACAGAACCCATACACACTGTGGTTGTAGATGAATTTGTCTCTAAGACTGTCATTAACTATTCCTTTGGCTGGAGAGTCAACTCAGCCAGGAAAGTAAATGTTTGCTGCACAAATATGCGGTCCCAAGCAGGCCTCTAGAAACTACATGGTTCTGGACATGGAGCTAGAGAGATGGCTCATCCATTAAGAGCTCTTGCTCTTGCTAAGGACCCAAGTTTGATTCCCATCACCTACATTGGGTGGCTCTTAACTTCCTGAAAGTCCAGCTCCAAATGATATGACACTCTCTTCTGTCCTACATGAGCACCACACAAATGTGACACATACACATACGTACAAATAAAAAATTGTTTTTTTAAAGTAAAAAGCTGGGTGTGACAGTGCACGCCTGTAATTCGAGCGCTGGGAGGAAGGAGGGCTAGAATGTGGAGTCTGAATGAGGAATGCCCCCATAGGCTCACATCTTTGAATATTTGGTTCCCAGTTGGTGGACTGTTCAGGAAGGATTAGGGGTATGGTTTTGTTGGAAGAAGTGCATCACTGGGGTGAGCTCTGAGGTTTCAAAAGCTCATTACTGGCCCATTCTGCCTGCAGATCTGGATGTAGAACTCTAAGCTACTGTTCCAGCATCATGCCTGCCTGCATGCTACCATGCTCTGCACCATGGTGATAATGGGCTAACTTTCTGAAACTATAAGCAAGCCCCCAATTAAATATTTTCTTTTATAAGAGTTGCTTTGGTCATGAAGTCTCTTCACAGCAACAGAACAGTGACCAAGACCTGGAGACAAGAGGATCTTCCTAGACAAAGTGGGGAGCAGCAGTTCCAGTGAGATTTCCTATCTCAAAAAGATTAAAGGCGTGGTGGTGCACGCCTTTAATCCCAGCACTCAGGAAGGAGAGACAGATCTCCACGAGTTCAAGGCCAGCCTGGTCTACAGAGTGAGTTCCAGGACAGCCACGGCAGTTACACAGAGAAACCCTGTCTTGAGAAAAAAAAAAGGTGTACAGCAAATGAAGACATCCAATATTAGCCTCTGGGTTTCACATGTGTTTCATGCATCAGACAAACAGCACGTACATCCATATTTTAAGTAAATGAGCTATTTTTCTCTGTCTTACTGATGACACTAAAGTAATTCGTCCTTCTAGGTGTGATGGTGCACACCTCTAATCCCTGCACTCTGAAGGCAGAGGCAGGCAGATATCTGAAAGTTCAGGCCAGCCTGCTCTACACAGTGTGTTCTAGGCTAGCCAGTGCTAGAGTGAGATCCTGCAAGACGGCTCAGTGGGTAGAGACTCTTGCTGCAGGTTTGATGACCTGCATCTGATTTTCAGTATCCACACAGTAGAATGAGAACTGACCCCTGAAAGCTGCCCTCTGACCTCTACCCATGCATGCACTGTGATATGTGTGTGTTCCCCTCACCCACAAATAATAATAATGTGTAAATAAATCCAGCCCAGAAGCTCATACACTCACTATGTTTAATTCCTGGAACCCACATGGTGGAACTGAAAAAGTGAGCACCAACACCCATGCATGTGAAATGTGAGCACACACACATACACACACACACACACACACACACACCACACACTCATGAGAGGGGGGGGGGGAGAGAGAGAGAGAGAGAGAGAGAGAGAGAGAGAGGAGAGGAGAGAGAGAGCATTGGGGAGATGGCTCAGAGTGCTGTTGTGTAAGCGTTAGGACCAGAGTTCAAAACCCTAATGCCCACATAAATGCCAGCTAGGCATGGCAGCTCACTTGTGATCCCATGGGAAACAGAATATCTGGATAGCTAAACTTGTTATTAATGTACTGCCTTGGCTTTGCTTGACAGAGGCAAATTGCTCTTCAGATTGGATAGTTTCTCCCAAGTGTGACATACATCCTACTAGCTTTGGGCAAGAGTTCTCACTGCAGGCCAAAGAGATGTTTGGGCGGGACTGGGGGGTGGTAAACAGGCCTGCTGGGCGGGGCTGGGGTGGTAAACAAGCATGCTGAGCAAGCTTGAAGACCTGAGGCCAGTCCCAGAAAGCCATGGTAGTAAGGGAGAACTGACTCCCAAAAGTTGCCCTGAGACCTCCTCATCCACACAATGGCCTGTGCTTTTCCCTGCTCTTACATACATACGACACACAGTTTAAAAATAGGGCTTCTAACGCTTTATCTTTGTGACATTTGGTATTATACTCTTTTTTAAAACTTCTTTTTAATGTTTTTTTATATTATTTTATTCTGTATGTATGAATGTTTTGCTCACATGTTTGTGTGTGCACCATGTGCATGCCTGGGGAGGTCAGAGGCAAGTATTAGATTCTCTGGAATTGAAGTTGAGGATGATTGTGAACCACCATGTAGTTGCTGAGAACTGAACCCAGATCCTCTGCAAAAGTAGTGAGGGTTCCTAATAGATGAGCCAACTCTCCAGCCCCTTCCCAGCTCTGTCTTTAAGAGACGAGCCTCTCATGTTGGAGACAGTTTCTAGTGGATACTCATGTCTCTGATCTCAACTGTGTCCCCAACCAAGGCTCCCGGCAGGTATGTAGGGTGCTTTTGGGAAGCTCCAGGACGGTGACCAGGGTTCACATTGGTCAGGTCATCTGACCGTGCTGCAGAATGTGGAACACGTGATTAAGGCCCTGTGTATTGCCAGGTTCAAATTCCATGGTCACCAGAAAACAGAGGGGATTCACCTAATTTAATGCAGATGGTCTTGAGAACATGGTGCCTGGGAAGCAGCTCATCCCTGATGGCCATGGAGGCAAATCTACCTCTGGCTGAGGTCTCCTCCACAATAGCAAGCCCGGCAGTCCTGTACTGAGTCTGTACTTTACCTATTATAATGATTCACTAATAACTTTCATCTCCAGCCTGCTAAAAGGAAAACAGACAGAGTCTCCTGTAGCCAAGGCTAGCCTTAAACTCTCTGTGTAGCCATGGTTAACTATGAACATCTGGCCCTCCTGCCTTTGCCTCCCCAGGGTTAAGATCACAGGTGGTAGTCACAGTTCTGGGCATCTAATCTGGGCATTGTGTGTGCTAGACATGAACTTAACTGGCTGAGCTATGTCCCCAGCTCCGATACTTGTTATTATCAGAATTTAATGTTTTTAATTTAATGAAAATATGCTTAAAATTGAGTTTTATGTTATGTATAGTAATGCTTATATAATTATATGCAATTATAAATTGCTTTTTAAATATTTTTTTTCAGTCACAGTTTAGGGACATTAAGAACATTCATGGTGCTGGGTGGTGGTGACACACGCCTTTAATCTCAGCACTCAGGAAGCAGAGGCAGGTGGATCTCTGTGAGTTCCAGGCCAGCCTGGTCTATAAGAGCTAGTTCCAGGACATCCAGGGCTACATGAAGAAATCCTGTCTTAAAACTCCCCACCCCCAAAAAGAACATTAAAGGTGTTGTCAGCCACCACCTCTACCTACCTCTAGAATTCTGCATCTCAGAAAACAGACACTGTACCTAGCAATGACTAGCTGCCTACTCTTCACCCAGAGTCACCACTCTCCTGCTTACCTTATGAATTGAATTTCACCCCTTGACAAAGTCAAGGTCACAGTTGCTAGAACCCAGCTTACTTCATGTAGCATATTGCTTTCAAGGCTTGCTCATATAACAACAGTGTGTGGTATAGGCTGGAATTCCATTCCTTTTTATTATTTCTGTGTGTATGTACTTGTGTGTGAAGGTTAGAGGAAAACTTAAGGGATTT
The DNA here is from genome assembly GCF_982192425.1 of Myodes glareolus. Taxonomy (NCBI): domain Eukaryota; kingdom Metazoa; phylum Chordata; class Mammalia; order Rodentia; family Cricetidae; genus Myodes; species Myodes glareolus. Next base: position 13,996,622 of record NC_142046.1, read on the forward strand.
CTCTCCTTCTACCACATGGATCCAAGATCATTAGCCTTGGGGACAAGTGCCTGTGTTACCTACCGAGCCATCTTTCTGGCGTGTGTGTGTGTGTGTATGTGTGTGTGTTGTGTGTGTGTGGTGTTGTGGATTGAAACCAGTACCTTGCACATGCCAGGCGACAACTCAACTAACCAGTGAGCTACATCCCTCGTCCTTGTTTTGTTTTGTTGTTTGTTTTTGAGACAGAGTCTTGTTATGTAACCCTGCCTGACCTAAAACTTAAAACTCTGCCTGCTTCTGCCTCTCAATTGCTAGGGTTAAAGGTGACTCCTGAGACTGTAGAGATGGCTCAGTGGTTAAAGCATTTGTTGCTCTTGCAGAGGATCCAGGTTAGATTCCCAGGACCAATTTGAAAAACTGTAGTTCTGAGGTGTTTTGCGCCCTCTTCTGACCTCCAAAGGCATCAAGCACACACATGGTACACATACATAGATGCAGGCAAAGCAATCCATATACAAAATAATGTCTTTTAAAAAAAAATTTAAGGTAAAAGGAGACTGCCATCAAGCTAGTCCTTGGTTTTTCAAGACCTGGTATGACTATGTAGCTCAGACTGACCTGAACTCACTATCTCCATGACCCCACTGAGTGCTGGAATTACAGATACATGCAGATATGACCAGCAAATTTATTTATTTCCTTTTGTAAATATGTGTATGTGTGTGGTGCTTGTGTGTGTACACATTTGTAGGTGTGTGGGAGCAGATGCATGCCTGGGCATATGGAGATTCTAAGCAGACTTCAAGTGTCATTTTATGGTTTTGAGAGCGGGTTTTTTTGGGACAGGGTTTCTTTGTGTAGCTCTGGCTGTCCTGGAACTCGCTCTGTAGACCAGGCTGGCCTCGAACTCACAGAGATCTGCCTGCCTCTCCGGTGCTGGCATTAAAGGCATGCACCAGCAGTAGCAACAGCAGCACCCCTTCTCCATTTTCTTAACTGAGGCAGAGTCACTCACTGAACCCAGAACTCGGCGATTCCTGCTAGTCTAGCTACTGGTTTCCCCAAGAACCCCCCCTGTGTGCCTTCTGAATACAGAGACAAGTGGGCCGCCAAGCCTGCCAGGTCTTTACCTGGATACTGGGCATAAAGGCTTTTCCAAACTTAGGTCTCAGACTTTCCTAACAAGACCCTGTCTCAAGAAATGCCCCTAAGCACTAGTTCTTTCTTTTCACCCCCAGCAGGGCTCCTGGTGCATGTACATTCTTTTCTGACTCCACACTGACTTACTGACCCATTCCCTAAATGGGACCCCACAGAGGCTACACTTAGCTGGGAACTGAAAAGTTCCCGCACACCATTAAGTCTCTCTGCAGATGCAACAATCCAAATCAGATCAAATCAAACTGAATTTGAAAAAGTCCAGGTTTAATAGATACAATGCCCCCAGATGATATGCCAGTCCCCCAGAGAGGAGATGGGAAAGGAAGACCAGAAAACTACACATCTGTTTTCTGGGGGGCAATTTAAGTACCCTGTGGGAGTGATCTTGAGCATCTCTGGAGGGGGTGTCATCATTTGGTATGCTTTACATGCAGCAGGGTTTGGAGAGAAATGGGGAAGTGGAGCTTAGGGTAGAGTTTCCACCAGAACATTCCAGACTCTGGGTATATGGATGCCAGGGGCTGGGGTGGAGCTTCTACCTGAACACTCCAGACTCTGGGTATATGGATGCTGGGGGCTGGGGATGGAGCTTCCATCTGAACACTCCAGACTCTGGGTATATGGATGCCAGGGGCTGGGGTGGAGCTTCCACCAGAACAGAAACTACATCACTACTTTGCTCAGCAAACATCAGAGAGGCTTCTTGCAATAGATGGAAACTAACACAGAGACCAAGGACTGGAAAATGTGCACTCAGCACTAAATAGAGAGTCTTCGTCAAACCGCTCCCCCCAAGACTTGGGGACCTATGTGGGAGAGGACAGAAAGACAAGAGCTGAAGGTGGAGGATGACTGCAAGGAAACAGAGTCATCTAGACACAGCAGGACCGATGCACACGTGACTCACAGAGACTGTTGGAACATGCACAAGGCTTAAACCAGGCAGAAGCCCAGAACTGGGAGAGGGAAGCGGACACAAAGTCCCACATTTAATGAAGAAGTTCTGCAATTAATAACTGCCAGGAAAGTGAAAATCAGTTTTCTCCCAGAGTGTCAGTGGGTGTATCAGCCACACCCCAGGGCAGGCTCCACACCTAGGAGTAACTGGCCAACACAAAACAGGCTCAGTGTGTGTGTGTGTGTGTGTGTGTGTGTGTGTGTGTGTGTGGCCCTGGTTGTCCTGGAACTCACTCTGTAGACCAGGCTGACTTCGAACTCACAGAGATCTATCTGCCTCTGCCTCCCGAGTGCTGGGATTAAAGGCATGAGTCACCACCACCCTGTAGATTCAATGTTTTTTTTGTTTGTTTTGTTTTATGATTTTGGTTGTCATTGTTATGGTTTGGGTTTTTTTTTTGTCTTGTTTTTATTCCTCTTTTTCTTTTGTAGTTGGACTTTCTTGTTGGACTTTCTCGGGACTGCCTGTCCCCAAATGACGATACTGAGACTTTTTTTTTAAACATCTTTGTGTAAACAAATATCCCACAACATGATTTGTTTTGTTTTGTTTGAGAGAGAAAAATGTGATGCTCAGTGGGTAGCAGGAGGGCACCCAGCACACACATTAGAGCCAGGCATGATGATGAAAGGGCATGCCTGCCACCCCAGTGCTGAGGAGGTGGAGACGGGAGAATGCCAAATGCAGCAAATAGCCTTACATCAAAAGACAAGGTGGGCCAGGCAGTGGTGGCACACACCTTTAATCCCAGCACTCAGCAGGTGGAGAGGCAGGTGGGTCTCTGTGAGTTCGGGGCCCACCTGGTCTACAGAGAGAGTTCCAGGACACCCAGGGCAACACAGTGAAACTCTGTCTCAAAACAAACAACACCCCCCCCCCAGAAAAACCACCAAAGGAAAGAAAACAGAAGAAGACAGAGGGGTGGGGAGCAAGGCCTTAATTCAGCCAGGAGCGGCTCTGGTCCTTTCCTCCTCCTTCCTGCGGTCGCAGAGTTAGGATTTTCTTTGGAAGCTTTGCGCTTTTCCTGTTTCATGGCACCCTTGTTCTGGTAAAGCATTCATTGTTCTCCTTGATAGCAGGGCCGGGAGCAAGCCAAGCACAACAGTCAGCTAGAGGACAGAAAACGGTGTTCCCAGGAGGCCCTGACCAGGCAGGCCCAGAACCCCTGTGACCGGCCTTGCTCACTACAGACAGACTCACAGTATTGCACACACAGTGGGCCGGGGAGATGACTCAGTGAGGAAAAGCACTTACCATGTGAAGCTGATGCCCCAGCTTCAATCCCTAACACCCACAGTGGAAGGAGAGAACCAACTGCCAGATACTGTCCTCTGACCTCCGCACACACTGTGACACGAGTGTGCCTGTGTTCACACTCGTGTGTGCCACTACACCAGGCCTTCTTGGGCTTTGAGCCGTGTGTCACTTCATATCTCTGCTGGCCTGGAACTCACCGTGTAGCTCAACCTTTGGCCCCAGGCCCGCCCCCCAAGTGTGAACACTGTAGATGTGTGCCACGGTACCCCCCAAGTGTGAACACTGTAGATGTGTGCCACAGTACCCTCCAAATGTGAACACTGTAGATGTGTATCACAGTACCCCCTAAGTGTGAACATTGTAGATGTGTGCCACGGTACCCCCCAAGTGTGAACATTGTAGATGTGTGCCACGGTACCCCCCAAGTGTGAACACTGTAGATGTGTGCCACGGTACCCCCCAAGTGTGAACACTGTAGATGTGTGCCACAGTACCCTCCAAATGTGAACACTGTAGATGTGTATCACAGTACCCCCTAAGTGTGAACATTGTAGATGTGTGCCACGGTACCCCCCAAGTGTGAACATTGTAGATGTGTGCCACGGTACCCCCCAAGTGTGAACACTGTAGATGTGTGCCACAGTACCCCCAAGTGTGAACACTGTAGATGTGTGCCACGGTACCCCCCAAGTGTGAACACTGTAGATGTGTGCCACGGTACCCCCCAAGTGTGAACATTGTAGATGTGTGCCACGGTACCCCCCAAGTGTGAACACTGTAGATGTGTGTCACAGTACCCCCCAAGTGTGAACACTGTAGATGGTGTCACGGTACCCCCCAAGTGTGAACACTGTAGATGTGTGTCACAGTACCCCCCAAGTGTGAACACTGTAGATGTGTGTCACGGTACCCCCCCAAGTGTGAACACTGTAGATGTGTGCCACAGTACCCCCAAGTGTGAACACTGTAGATGTGTGTCACAGTACCCCCCTAGTGTGAACACTGTAGATGTGTGTCACAGTACCCCCCAAGTGTGAACACTGTAGATGTGTGTCACAGTAACCCCCAAGTATGAACACTGTAGATGTGTGTCACAGTAACCCCCAAGTATGAACATTGTAGATGTGTGTCACAGTAACCCCCAAGTATGAACACTGTAGATGTGTGTCACAGTAACCCCCAAGTATGAACAATGTAGATGTGTGTCACAGTACCCCCCAAGTATGAACAATGTAGATGTGTGTCACAGTACCCCCCAAGTATGAACAATGTAGATGTGTGTCACAGTACCCTCAAAGTATGAACACTGTAGATAATGTGCCACGGTACCCCTGACTGCCATTTATTCATCTTCTGCACAAATCAGTGGCTTAGGTGCCCCAAGGAGTAGATCCCTGAGGTCTAGGTTTATGCTGACCTGGTGGCTCCTAAAATATAGCCTGGCTGCAGGATATAATCATAGGTGACCTTTGTCATGCCTGGGTTGTTGTAACACGAGCCTTTCTGGTTTTTCTTGTTCATCACTTTTTACAAAGGACTCAGGGCTCAAGGCCTGGGCTCAGAAGGTTTCCTGAGCCATCTTCCAAAGTCTAAAGGAAAAATAGGTGACCTGTTAGCGAGGCTCCTCCCCAAGCCAGGCTGGATAGGTGGAAAAGAAGCACAGCTTCCTCTTTCAGACCCAGAGGCTTGTGGGTGTTCAGACCCAGGGACTACGGCTTGTTTGCAAAGGCAGTAAATAAGGACTAGGAGAGAAAGGACGAACCTCCAGATGTCAAGAGTCCCAGCAGACCAACAAGAAGTTAGTTAGCTGCAAGTACTCAATCTCTTAAAAACAAAAAGATTTGCTTTTACTTTATGTGCATGAGGGTCTGCATGCATGTATGTGGACCATGTGCATGCCTGGTGTTCAGGCAGGTCAGAAGAGGACATGTGTGGGTGCTGGGAACTGGGGGCTGCAGGTCTCTGCAAGGGCAGCAGGTGCTCTTAGCCAATGAGCTATCTCTCCAGCCCCCCCCCACAACCCCACCTTTTCTTTTCTAGTCCAGGTCTCATGTAGCCTAGCTTTGCCTTGAACTCCGGATGTAGCCAAGGATGACCTCAAGCTCCTCAGCCTCCTGCCTCAATTTATCAAGTGTTCCCATTACAGGTGTATAATGTGTGCTAGGCACAAGGGATGTTTTGTCTTGGCATGTATTTGCCAATCACTTGGTCCAGAGGACTGCCCCACTCCTTCTTTTGACTCTGACAGGTATCAAACAAAATATTTTTTCTAAAGCCAGAAATAGTGGCTGGCACACGCCTTTAATCTCAGCACTTGGAAGGCAGAGGCAGGTGGATCTCTCAGTTTGAGGCCAGCCTGGTCTGTAGAACAAGTTCCAGGACAGTCAGGGATACACAGAAAAACCCTGTTGGCTTTTGTTTTGTTGAGAAAGGAACTTGCTATAAGCCCTGGCTTGTCTACCTGCTGCATAGACCAGGCTGGTCCGGAGCTTGTGTTGACCCTCACGCCTTTGCCTCCTGAGGTCTGGGGTTAAAATGAGTAGGAAACCCCACAACCAGTTCAGCAAAATGAGAGCAGGAGAGCTGGCAAGATGATTCAGTGGGAAAAGGCACTTGCCCCCAAGCCTGACAGCCTGAGCTTGCCCTGGAGCTCACACCATGGAAGGAAGAACAGAACCCAGCAAGTTGTCTTCAAATCTCCCTATACAAGGTGAGATACATGTGTGCCCCTACACACACACACACACACACACACACACACACACACAGAGAGAGAGAGAGAGAGAGAGAGAGAGAGAGGTAATTTTAAAAGTTGGATGTGGTGGTGTCCTGCAATCCTAGCACTTCAGTGAGATGGGAGGTGGACACAGGCGCTGTTGTGGAATATTCCTTTACACTGTGTGAAAATGTGTTACTGTGATTGGTTTACTAAAAAGCTGAATGGCCAATAGCTAGGCGGGACTTGCAGAGCAGTGAGAATGCTGGGAAAAAGAAGGTAGAGTTGCCAGCTAGACACGGAGGGAACTTGACATGTAGGAGATGAGGTGACAAGCCATGAACCACATGGCAGCAGGTAAATTAACAGAAATGGGTTAAAGTCATAAGCGCTAGTTAGAAACAAGCCTAAGGTATCAGTCGAGCTTTCATAATTAATAAAAAGTCTCCATGTCATATTTGGGAGATGGCTGGTGGGACTCGCTACCAATGCCAGCTAGCTTAGGGTGTGCAGGCTGGCAGAAACATGTGGGAGAGACTGCCTCTAAAGGTAAAAAGAACAGACTCCCAAAAGCTGTCCTCTGACCTCCACTTGTGTGCCTTGGTACAAGCACGAAATCCCCCTCCCCCAGTAATAAAACTGAAATAAAATAAAATAAAGAAAACAGGCCCAAGAGTGTACTGAAGATATCAAATTGAGAAAAGGATGTGACCCTGTTACCTGACCTCCTAAGGAGAAGGACCCTGGCCATCTAGTGCTGCGGGGACATTCTAGTTGGCTTTCCTGGTACTCTGACAGCACACTTCTGGGTCACAATCCGTCAACGAGGGATGTCAGGGCAGGAACTGAAGCAGACGTTGGGCAAGATTATAGCATGAATAATAGAAAACCAGAGAGAGAGAGATTGAGGTTCAACCTGAAGATCAGACAAGCAAAGCAGCCAAACCACTAAAGAGCTCTTCCCTCTACGAAATCTTCAGACTGAAAGAGAGTGAGTTCCTGTCCCATCCTGCTTTATCCTCTCTAGTGCTGGGATTGAAGGGGTGCACCATCACCACCTGGCCTCTGTGTCTAACTAGTGTGGCTGCTGATATTAAAGGGGTGCGCCACCACCACCACCTGGCCTCTGTGACTGACTAGTGTGGCTGTTTTGCATTCTGGTCTTCAGGCAAGCTTTATTTATTAAAATACAAATGAAATACCACTACATTTCCCCTTTTTTTGTCTAAAATAAAAAAGAAGGCTAATATAACTAATATAAGAAAAACTATATACAATAGATATGATAACTATATACAATATATAGAGGCAATAAATACATCAACAATGTCTAGTCCGTTTGCATTTGACAGATTCAGAGAAAATACTCCATATCTCTCCTCTCTTGGTGAGTCCAAAGTTTTGTATCTAATTTTCTTTCTGTCACAACTTGCATTATCATCCAAAACTATTTTTTTATATCTCTCATTTTTTTTTTTTTTGGTTTTTCAAGACAGGGTTTCTCTGTACCTTTGGAGCCTGTCCTGGAACTAGCTCTTGTAGACCAGACTGGCCTCGAACTCACAGAGGTCCGCCTGCCTCTGCCTCCCGAGTGCTGGGATTAAAGATGTGTGCCATCACTGCCCGGCTTGAACCCATGTTATTAAAACATCTTAAATATCGAAACATTTAACATTTTAAATATCGAAAGAACTATATTCTTTTGATCCCTGAAGTGTTTGAAGATGACCTGGCTATCTAAAATATATCTTTGTTTAGCCTTGAAAACATACTTAATGTGACTAGAAGTTTTATTATAATGGGTGATTAACTACTAACCCGCATTTCTTTATTATCCTAAGCAGTTGGTAATAATAATTTTCAAGGACTAGAAATTTGTTTTTTTATTGGTGTATTTAAAAAAAAAAGGTAGGGAGGGGGCTGGAGAGATGGCTCAGAGGTTAAGAGCATAGCCTGCTCTTCCAAAGGTCCTGAGTTCAATTCCCAGCAACCACATGGTGGCTCACAACCATCTGTAATGGGGTCTGGTGCCCTCTTCTGGCCTGCAGGCATACACACAGACAGAATATTGTATACATAACAAATAAATAAATAAATAATTTTTTAAAAAAGGTAGGGAAATAATTTATGATTATATGTGATTACGTTTGCTTGTCTGTGTGGGAAGGAGGCACATGCGGAGGTCAGGTGACAACCATAGAGGTCTTCCCTTCCCTGGGATCAAATTCAGGCTGTCAGGCTTGGTGGCAAGGGCCTTTACCAACCAGCACGATTATGATTATTTTAATAAAGAATAGTAAAAGTCAAATTGCAGCCAATTGTTAGTTCTTCTTTAAGATTTTTTTTAAGGTCCAACAAATTCAGTTAGGGGCTTTTGTCTGAATAAATGATCCTGCAGCCTTTCCCACAAACGCTTATTAAAAGTCTAAGTGTTGTATGAGACACTGAATAGGCCTCTCTTCCATGTCTGTGGTTTGTAATTTCCGAGCTCTCAACATCTAGCATTTTCACTTCTGGGGAAGAGAAAAGGCATTCTGGTCCATCAGCTCTCCTACTTGTTCCTGGAGGACATTCACCAGCTCCGCAATGACAAAGACATGTGTGCCATCAATGTCTTGAATGATGAACTTCTTCCCCCTGTCCTGGAACTAGCTCTTGTAGACCAGGCTGGCCTCGAACTCACCCCTCGAATCCACCTGCTTCTGCCTCCCGGATGCTGGGATTAAAGGCATGCATCACCACTGCCCCAATTTACTCTTTTTCTTGAGACTTTTTTCTGGATGATGTGTCCTTTTCCTTCAGATGTCTCACTCGTCCAGTGGTCTTCAGATTCCTTAGCTGGACACCTTTATTCTCCTGAAAAGACAGAAGCAAAACCCTTCCTCAACATTAATTTTGGGGAGATTCTCTTTTGGCAAGTTATATCTGATCAAATGAAAAACATCTGTTAGTTTTGTATGTTAGTTAAGATTAAATGGCCATGCTATTTGATGAATTATCATCTCTTCTAATTAAGAAATGTGTCTTGTTCAAATAGATCCTTATCAATTTTTTTATGGTATCCATAGATTTTCTTCTCCTGTGAAAACAAAAGCAAAACCCCTTCCCCAATGTAATACATGTCTTGGTTTCCATTCTGAGGTCAGTGCATCTTTAAAGTATATTGATTGATTTAATTCTGTAGATTTCTTTTTCTACTATCCAATATCTCTTCACAGACATTGTTCCTTTCTCATTAGCATTTAGAAAATTCAAAGTTAATAAAGCATTATGCCATCTATTTCTGGGGATACTTACCATCCCCTTCTGTTTATTTACCATATCCTTTAGAGTTCAATGTGATCTTTTTATAAAATCCAGCCCTGTAGGATTGTGTGGTATACCTATAATATGCTCTATGCTACAATAAGTAAAAAAAAAAAACTGTTCTATTTTCTTAGAAACACGCTGGAGCACTGTCTGTCTTTATTTGTATAGGTGTAACTGTGATGGCCATTACTTCTAGCAAATGTGTGATTACCAAATCAGCCTTGTCCAAACTCAAAGCAGTTGCCCATTGAAAACTTGAATAGGTATCAATGGTGTGGTGTACACATCTTAGTTTTCCAAATTCTACAAAATGGAACACATAACATCTGTCAGATTTCATTCCTTTGAGTCCCCTTTGGGTTCCTTCCTACAGGTAGTGGTATTTGATTGTGTAAAGGACAAGGAGGACATCTCCTTATAATTTCCTTGCCTTGTTGCCATGTGATAGAAAAGTCTTTTTAAAAAAATCTTTGCTATTGCTTTCTTTTCCATCTCCTTCTCTAAGAGGCAGCTTCCATCTCTCCCTTCTCTCTCTCTCCCCTCTCTCCCTCCTCTTCTCCCCTTCTTCCTTTCCCCTCCGTAACCCACTAAGTAAATATCCAACCTCACTCTGAAAAAAAACTTTGCTATTTACATGAAGTTGTTATGAAATTCTGAGGCTGTTAGCACATTTCCAATCAATAATTGATCTATCTCTGCATCACCTTGTGCTAGAGGACCTGGCAGACCTGTTTGGGATCAGATGTGTGTTATGTATATTAGACAATTTCTATTTCTGATTATTTCTTATAACTGAATAAATAATGAAGTCAATTCTGTATCATCTGTATAAATTCAGTGGTTTCAATATTCAAAACAACTCTTTCTATATATTGCAAGTCAGTAACTACATTGAGAGATTCTTTAAAATTCCTTAGCACCATGAGAATAGGATGCCATTCTGACTTTTGGACAAAATCATAAGGGCTTTGATCTACTTTACTTAAATTTTCTGTCCGTAATCTGCCTTTCCTGATTTATTTGCATCTGTATAAAATGTATGGGGTCCAGTTATTACTGTGTCCCATACAATGTGAGGAAAGATCCAGTTAGTTCTCTTTATAACTTGAATTCTTTTGCTCTTGGGATAGTCGTTGTTAATCTCTCCAAAAAATTACTGCAAACTCTTTGCCAGGGTTCATTTTCTTCCTATAATTTGTTAATTTCATCATTATTAAAAGGTACTATAATTTATGCTGCATCTATTCCTACTAATTGACAAAGTCTCAATTTTCCTTTTAGAATTAACTCAGAGACCTTTTCACATAAGTTTTTAACCTTTTACTCTGTTTATGAGGTAAAAAGACCCAGTCTAAGATAATATCTTTCCTCTGCATTAAAATTCCTGTAAGGGAATGTTTGGAGGGTAATATGACCAGAATGCAGTTAAGATTCAGTCCCACGTGATCCACATGTGCCTTCTGTAATTGCTCTTCAGTCAAAGCCAGTTCTCTGTCATCTTGAGCTGATATTTCCCTGAGACTGTTTAAATCCTTATTACCATCTAAGGTTTTGTTTAAATTAATCAGGCCATCAAGACTAATCCCAATAGTAAGCTGTAGATGGGAAATGTCTCCTAGAAATCTTTAGAAGTCATTAAGAGTCTGAAATCGATATCTCCTAATTTGCTCCCCTTGGGGTCTAATTTTTTGTATGCATTTCTTTATAACCTAAATAATTAATAGAATTTCCTCTTACATTTTTTCAGAAGCAATTTGTAATCTCCAACAAGGCAAAATTTTCTGTACTTCTTCAAACATTCCTTCTAAAGTATCTACATTTGAATCGGAAAGTAAAATGTTATCCACGCAATGGTAAACTATAGATTCAGGAAATTGTTTACATATTACTTCCAATGGCTGACTTACAAAATATTGACACAGGGTGGAGCTATTTAACATTCCCTGTTGGAAAATCTTTCATTGATATCTCTTAGGCTGAGAGTTATTATAAATAGGCACGATGGAAACAAATTTTTCTCTGTCTTTTTCTTGTAAAGGCATAGGGAAGTAACAGTCTTTGCCAGGTGGTGTTGTATACCTTTAATCCCAGCATTTAGGATGCAGAGGCAGGCGGATCTCTGTGAGTTTGAGGCCAGCCTGGTCTAGAAGAGCTAGTTCTAGGACAGGCTCCAAAGCTACAGAGAAACCCTGCCTCAAAAAACAAAAAAAAAAAAAAAAGAAAGAAACAGTCTTTTAAATCAATAACTATAAGAGGTCATCTTTTTAGGCAATAGAGAAGGCAAAGAAATTCCATCGCTAGAGAGACCATTGGATGAATCATCTTATTAACAGTTCTTAGATCTGTTTCCATTCTCCATTTTCCAGATTTCTTTTTAACATCAAATATAGGGATTCTTCAATATGCTGAGTATCTAGTTGCTCCTGTACCAGCTGTTCTAAAGCCTGCAGTTTCTCTATTGCTAAAGGCCATTGCTCAACCCATACAGGTTTGTCTATCAACCATTTTTTTTCTTTTCTTTTCTTTTTTCTTTTTAAGGGTTTCTCTGTGTAGCTTTGGAGCCTGTCCTGGCACTAGTTGTTGTATAGCAGGCTGGTCTCGAACTCACAGAGATCTGCCTGTTTCTGCCTCCCGAGTGCTGGGATTAAAGGTGTGTGCCACCACCACCTGGCGTTGTCAGTTATTTTAAAGGTAGGGCTGTTGGTGCCTTTGAAATATCAGCAACTGTTCCTGTACAACATGAATATTCCCTGATTGTTCTTCATAATATCTTGCAATTTTTTCCCAGAAAAAAATGTTAATTTGTGGTTTGTTTCTAAGATTGGGGGAATGTTAACCTGAGTATTCCATTGCTGTAACAAATCACATCCTTATAGACTCATTGCTATATTAGCCATTTTTGGTTTTAATTTTCTCTGTTCTTCTGGCCCTATACATTTGGCCCATCTTGTGTTCTGCTTTACCCAAGATAAAGCTCCAATCCTTAAAAACTGAACATTTAAATTCTGAAGAGGTCAATGTAGATGCCAAGATTCTGATGAAATTATTGTTACATCCACACCTGTGTCTACCAGACCTAGAATGACAATGTAATTTATTCGTATTTTTAATTTTGTATCCCGCGCTACCGTCTTGCCCACAAGAACGACGCGGGACACTTAGGATCCTTCTGCAGAAAAGCTTTAATGCGTCTTGAGAGAGAGCATAAGCTTACATGGCGGACACCCAGGATGAGGGGAACCCAGCCCTTATAAAGGAAACAGTCCTCGCTTCTGACGTGTCACTCTTGGATTGGTCCGCTGCCCATTATCCCAGATGATGCCTCGGAAGTAGGCAGGGACGCAGCAGTAGTAAGTTACCAAGCACATGTGCTGGGATTAAAGGCGTGTGCTACAACACCTTGAACTCACAGAGATCTGCCTGTCTCTCCCAGGCATTGGGACCAAAGGCGCGTACCACCACACCTTGAGGTCACAGAGGTCAATCTCTACCTTTGTCCCTTGAAGCAATGGAGAATGTGGTTGCGGCCCTCCACAATTTTGGTCTTTGAGCTGGGTGGTAGTGGCGCAAACCTTTAATCCCAGCACTCAGGAGGCAGAGGCAGGCAAATCTCTGTGAGTTCAAGACCAGCCAGGTCTACTACAAGAACTAGTTCCAGGACAGGCTCCAAAGATACAGATGAAACCCTGTCTCAAAAAAACAAAAAAAAAAACCAAAAAAACAAAAACAACAAACAAACAAACAAACAAACAAAACCAAAAAAAAGACAATGTTTTTTAAGACAAGATTTCTCTATGTAACAGCCCTAACTGTCCTGGAAATCGCTTTGAGGACCAGATTGGCCTGGAACTCACAGAGATCCGCCTGCTTCTGCCTCCCGAGTGCTGGTATTAAAGGTGCGTGCCACCACGGCCTGGCTGCCCCTATTATATTTGACATAAGCTTAGTTAGTACATTTTGAACATGACACTGAACACAGGACGAGGGTAGTGCCCTGGCAGCCTGTTAGCATGGGCAGCACTAGCGGTGTCAAAGGTTGGGCTCCAAACTGTGTCCACTTACTGACACAGGACAGCAGGTCTGACTGCCGTTCTCATGTGGCCTCAGTCTGGCCCCAAAAGGCTTCTGGGAGGTGCTCCCACAAAGGGCGGCAGTCTGTCTGTCCTGGATGAGCATCCTCTGCAGCTTGAGAGCTAGGAGCGAGAGTGCATATGCCCATACAGGATCTACTGGGACTGAGGTTCAGGCAAGTAACAGCCTGCTAGAGAGGAAAGGAAGCCGGGCGGTGGTGGCATACATCTTCGATACAGAGGCAGAGGCAGGAGGATCTCTGTGAGTTTGAGGCCAGCCTGGTCTACTGAGCAAGTTAAAAAGAACAGGAGGCCAAGAGAGCACACTCTTGTGAAGGTGTTTAGGAGGCTGAAACAAGATCACAAGTTCAAAGATGGCCTAGACTGCAGTGTATGCCAGGACCAGCCTAAATGACTTAGTGAGACTCCCTCTTAAAACAAAGTTTAAAAAAAGAAATTTGGGTTGGGGTTATATTTCAATGGTAGAGTATTATCTAGTGTATGTGAAGTGCAGGGTTCAATGCTCAACACTGGGAAATATGTATAAACTGACGTTTCCAGAAAAAAGGCCACCTGTGGTAAAGATTCAACAAGGCTGATTGGCTGATTAGAATGTCATGATTATGGAGAGTTGGAACATTGCCGGTCCAACGTCACATTTTGGGGGGCTCTCTATAGACCCTTAGTAACGACACATTTGCCACCCCTATGCATGACCCAACATGGCTGTGATTATGGTTGTAAACCCTTTTAGAATGTCTTAACTAAGAGCCCACTCTCTCCACCAGCCTCAACGCTTGTAAATGCACCTGAATCCAGCACCAGGGCCTGGCCCACTTTGCCATGACCCACCTACTGCTGGTGTCGTCGCTGACATCCTGGTTGCTTATATTTGACTATCTCTTATTCTCTTATGTGAGAGCTGTGTTTTTTTGAGGAGGTGGTGGTATGGGTGGATGCACAGAAGCCCTGGGAAGAGGATCATTTATGCCAGCACTTTACTGGGGAAAAAAGAAAGGCTTAGGAGACATTCGGGAATTTACATGATTAGAGAGTGGCTAAGAGTCCCTCAAGACTCCCTCAGAAAGACATATGAGATCCACTGGAGGACATAGCTCCATGGCAGAGCACTTGACCAGAATGCATAAGGTCCTGGGTTCAATTCCCAATATTGGCAAAAAATAATAATAATAAAGGAAACCACATGAGAAAAGCATCCGGGTGTCATGTGAAGGAAAACAGAGGATCCAAGATGACAGTGAACTGTTGTTACAGGATCCTCTGAGTTAGACACATTCAGAACACGTCCAGAAATTCCCATGAAGAGGTGGGTCCCGTTCCCTTCAGTCTGGATGGCTTGTGACTGCTTCTGCCCATACAGCAGGGAGGATTTGACATTTGTCCAAAATGAGAATGTAAGGACTTCCAGGGAGCCTTCCACAGCCCTTGTCCTTGGTGGGTGGCCAGGTCAGGCCACATAAAGACGTCATAGAGGAATTTTAGTGAGCTACCCAGCTGAAATGACCCTTAGCCCCATCTCTGCTCAGTACAGGACATGCCATTCTAGAAGCCTCCATGTGACTCCTGTCCCTAGGTATTGGAGCTGTCCCTGGCCTTTGGCATATTGCCAGGTGGAGATGTAGACACCAAGGGTTAGACAAGCCTTTCCCTGTGGACTCCATCAGAATTTCTTTTCTAAAATAATTTTTATTTAATAAATGGGCAGTGGTGGCACACACATTTAACTCCAAGCTCTTGTGAGGCAGAGGTAAAAATTTGTTTTGTTTTTTCAAGATAGGGCTTCTCTGTGAAGCCCTGGCTGTCCTGGAACTCACTTGAGAGACCAGGTTGGCCTCAAACTCACTGAGATCTACCTTCCTCTGCCTCCAGAGTGCTGGAACTAAAGGTGTACACCACTACCTCCCAGCCCTGTGTCTTGCTTTTTAAAAAAATATTTTTATAGTCGGGCAGTGGTGGAGCATGCCTTTAATCCCAGCACTCGGGAGGTAGAGGCAGGCAGATCTCTGTGAGTTCAAGACTAGCCTGGTCTCAAGAGTTAGTTCCAGGACAGGCTCCAAAGCTACAGAGAAACCCTGTCTTGAAACCCCTCCCCAAATTTTTTTATTCATTTATTTTTATGTGTGTGTGTCCACATCCCTGTCTGTATGCACACCCATGTATACAATGACTATGGAATTCAAAAGAGGGCATCAGATCTCCTGGAACTGGAGTTACAGAAGGTTGTGAGCCACCATGTGGGTGCTGGGAATCAAACCTGTGTCTCTGGAAGAGCAGCCAGTGCTCTTCACCTCTGAGCCAGCTCTTCAGCCCCATACATGTGGATGAAATTGTATGCTGTTTGGTGAGTGGTGTTGTTTGAATTTAGGGATGAGGACTCAGTCTGCTAAGCTCAAGGCCATCTAACCTTCCGGCCCTAAGCACTGCTGGCTGTGAACACCCTTCACAGCGCTGCCTAAGGGAAATAAGCCTTAGCTCTACCTGATGTGCTGATGTGCAGAACACTCTTTTTGACTCTCAGCCCCTTTAGACACTCACCCACATCCATCAGCCCCAGCCATCCAGCACCACTTAAACATCTTTACCTTGATGTATTCTGTGTATGAGTATGTGTGTGTGTGTGCATGTGTGCGTGCGTGTGTGTGTATGTGTGTGTGCACGTGTGTGCATGCGTGTGTGTGTGTGTGTGTGTGTGTGTGTGTGTATTTAAGAGAGAGAGAGAGGACAACTCACAGGAGCTGGTTCTCTCCTTCTACCTTATGTGGACCCAGACTGAACTCAGGTTATCAATCTTTGTGGCAAGATCTGACTCGGGTATCTATTTCCTTCCTGACTATTCTAGGGATCTCCTGGGGGGGGGCGACCTACAGCATGTCTGTCTGTGTATCTACACACATACACACATATACAACATACACACAGTACACACCACATACATACATCCTCCCACACCACACACACACCATATATACACACACACAGACATACACACACATACACACCCTACATACACACCATACATACACTATATACACATACCACACACACACCATATAGGCATACACATACACACTCCACATACACACCATACATACACTATATACACA
The DNA here is from genome assembly GCF_982192425.1 of Myodes glareolus. NCBI lineage: Eukaryota > Metazoa > Chordata > Mammalia > Rodentia > Cricetidae > Myodes > Myodes glareolus. Next base: position 14,013,200 of record NC_142046.1, read on the forward strand.
CCACACATACATCATGTAAACACACACAGAGACATACAGACACATACACATACACACTCCCCCCAACACACACATACACATCTCACACCTACCCATACCCACATACATACCACATACCCCCCTCCCTCACACACAGAACCTTGAAGCCCCTGACCTCCACCAAGACACATACACCCTCAGTGCCCCCCACAATCTTACTATGTAGCCTAGGGTAGACAACTTGTGGTTTTCCTGTCTCAACCTCTCAATGCTGGGATTTCAGGAGTGAGTCCCAGCACCCAACTCCACACTTGACCTTTCTTGTTTCACTTGCCAACAAGTGTTCACGATCCAGCTGTTGTTAGAACACCCCTTCTTTTGTAACGAGTTATCATTTGTATTTTATGTGTAAGAGAGGGTTCTGACAGGAATGCCTGTGCACCATGTGCATGCAGGGCTCATAGAGGCCAGACGAGGGCATCAGACACCCCCAGCCCTCTGGAACTGAAGAAATAGGCAGTTGTGAGCCACCATGTAGGTGCCGGCAACCCAATTTGGGTTGAGAAGCCAATGTTCTCAATCACAGAGCCATCTCTCCATCCCCGTCCATCCCCCTTTAGGGTTGAGTAACCCGTTGTCATCTAGGAGTGGTTGTTTCTTTCCTGCAATCCCAGCAGTCAGGAGGCTGAGGCACAGGGATCATCATAGGTTCCAGGACAGCCTGGACTATACAGTGAGAGCCTATCTAAAAACCCAAAACCATATATACACATATATATAAGCAAGATGGCTTTGATTGCCAGGGATTTATCTAGCTGCTTCCACGTTTGGTTGCTGTGAACTATGCTGTGTGCACATGGATGTGTGAGCTTACAGAAGCTGACTTTGGAAGTCGTTGTTATGGAGGGGACAAGCTACAACTTCCTCCAACTGCCCACAATGGCCTTCTTCTCTCTCCCTTCCTTCTTTTCTTTTTTCTTCCCTTCTCTCCTTCCTTTCTCTTTAAAAAATATACGTGTTCGCCTGCATGTTTGTATGCACATCACATGTGTGCAGTGCCCAATGAGGCCAGAAGAGGGCATCAGAGTCCCTGGAACTGAACTTACAGATGGCTGTGTGAGTCACATGGGTGCTGGGAACTGAACCAGGTCCTCTGCTAGAGCAGCCAGCACTCTTACCCATGAATCCATCTCTCTAGCTCCTCTTTCTTGTTTTGAGACAGGTCTCCTGTAGGGTAGGCTGGTCTGGAACTCTCAGTCCTTCCCTTGCCTCAGCTTCTTGTGTGCTGAGATTGCAAACGTGAGCTACCAGACCTGGCTGTCACTGGCTTCTTGTTAGGGGAAGTAGCTTTGGAGAATCCCTGATTGGTAAAAATCTTATCACATCCTCTATAGATAAAGAAGTAAAGCTCAGAGAAGCTGAGCGGTGTACCTGAAGTCACATAGCCTGGGAATGGAGCAGTTAAGATGGGATCCCAGGACTGCTTCACAAAGCTCTGGGGTCCAGCCAGCCCAAGCCCCCTTCCCAGGTACACAGTACGCAACTGCAGCCCTCATTGTGGCTTGCTCAGTCAGGGACTGGCCTGTCAGTGACCACAGCCATCCCGGAGACTTCAGTTCCTCAGTGTTGTGTGGCCTACTGGGGGAGTCCTGGGACTACTTCATTCTCTGCGGATGAACAGCAGAGATGGGATTTGCAATGTTGGGCTTTGGCTACCAGCATTGGGTGGAGTGGGGCCACAGCGAGTGGTCACACCAAATATAACATATTATTTAGGAGTGATTGGAGGCAGACAGGCTGAAACATTGTGCAGGGAAGGGCTCGCGCAATCTGCCCAAGAGCGGCAAAATCACTTTCCCCAGCTCGGCTGCGGATTCACATTTAGGGCAATTTCCCTCACGGTAGCTCGCCTCCGAGACTAGATTTGGCTTGTGCGTTGGCTGTTTCCCAGATGAACCAATTCCGGATGCAGAGCAGAGCTCAGGGTTCTGTGGGGGACTGGCTTCCTCTGCTTCTGTGCTGGCCATTGTGATGTTTTCCCAAAAGTGGCTCTGTGGCATTGGGGACTCATGAGAAAGGTGGGCCCAGCACCCATTGTGTGAACAGGACACAGGTTTAGAGAGGTTCCATGTGTACTCAGTCACACAGCTTTTCACCCTGTCAGGGAGCACAGAGGTGTCAGGAAGGTATGGCTTCCAGGGGGTGCAGGGCTGTGTGCCACTGAGGATCTGCAGAGGTCTACAGGAAGGAGGTAGTGGAGTGATTCAGAGGGTCTCTGTGGCAAGTGTCTCATGTCCTTTTGCATTATGTCTGGAGGCCAGACTAGGTCTGCAACTACAGAAGGAAGAAGGTCCCAGGGGTCCAACAGGAGACTGACAAGAAACTCAGCTCGCAGAGTTTGGGGATTGGGATGGGAACTCTGAACAAAGGCAGACAAAGCTGTGCAGGGCTCCATCTGTGATTTTTCTTTTTTCTTTATGTATGTGTGTGTGTGCATGTGTGTGCATGTGTGCATGTGCATGCATGTATGTGGAGGTCAGAGGACAACCTTAGATATAATTCTTCAGGTCCCAGCCATCCTTTTTTGTGTGTGTGGGGGGGTGGGGGACAGCATTTCCCATTGGTCTGGAACTAAATAAGTAGGCTAGGTCAGGCTGGCCAGCAGGACTCAAGAATCCCCACTTCCATCTCCCAGTGTTGGAATTTGCCACCATGCCCAGCTTTTAAAATTTTTTGGGGTGGGCATGTTGTATCCTGGCACTCGCTCTGTAGACCAGGCTGGCCTCGAACTCAGAGATCCAACTGCCTCTGTCTCCTGAGTGCTGGGATTAAAGAAGTGCGCCACCACTGCCCCTGTAATTTGTTTTTAATGTGGGTTCTAGGGATCAAACTAAGATTTGTAAGCGTGAAAGACAAGCTTTTAACCAGCTTAGCTCTCTTTCCACTTCCCAGCCAGACACTTCTTGAGCAACCAGTAGGCGCGAGGTGTGAGGATGAATATGCTGGGATTGAGAATCACCCAGAAGGCAAGCCTCTGGGTTCACCCCTGAGAGACTACACAGATTAGGTCAACAAACCTCTGAAGACCCACCCTAGCTGCAGGCTTCGGTTTCAGACCAAGTACAATAAGAAAGGTTAACCAAACGCCTGTACTCATCTCTCTCTGTAGCAGCCACCATAGCTTCCCTACCACGGTGGACAGTGTCTGAAAACATGAACCAGAATGAACCTTGCCTTCTCTAGGTTGCTTTGGGCATGTATCTTTGTTGCAGTCATAAGAAAAAGCGGGATTGTGAAGCGGGGCTGCTGCTGTGTAAATCTGATGGTGTAGTTTGAAGGTTTTCGAAGCTGCTCGGCAGATAAAATATGAAAGACTGGGGCCCGAGCATGCTGCCAGCAGGGCTTCCTGGACCGTCCTGGTGGGAGTTTGGAAGAGAGGAACGCTGAGAGCAATGTATGCGGTGATGTGTCCGCACAGCACAGGGGATTTCAGAGCTTCAGAGGGGAGGACTATTGCAAACGATGATGGCAAAGAGCCTGGCAGCATTCTACCCACGTCCTTCGAACCGCAGTGAAGCTGAACTGAAAAGCAATGGACTAATTTGTTTAGTAGAGGAAAATTCAAGATGAGAGTGCATTTAGACCAAGGACGGCTACTGCTCACCGCATTTTGTTGGGATAAGGGAAAATCAGCAAAAAGTTGAAGAGAAAGATGTTTTGAATTTTGCAGTTTGAACCAGGCGGTGGTGGCCGTGGTGGTGGCGCACGCCTTTAATCCCAGTACTTGGGGGGCAGAGGCAGGCGGACCTCTGAGAGTGTGAGGCCAGCCTGGTCTACAGAGTGAGTTCCAGGACAGCTAAGGATACAGAAAAACCCTATCTTTAAAAAAAAACAAAAAACAAACAAACAAAATAAAAGGCGGGGGTGCGGGTGGACTGGAGAGATGGTTCAGAGGTTAAGAGCTGGCTGCTCTTCTAGGGGACCCAAGTTTGATTCCCAGCACCTGCATGGCAGCTCACAGCTGTCTGTAACTCCAGTCCAGGGGAACTGACTCCTTCACACACAGGCAAAACATCAATGTGCTTAAAAATGAATAAATATTTTTTTTAAATGTGCAGTTTGGCAGAGAATGAGTAGTTGGTGCTGAAGGAAACAGAGTTTTGTTTTTATTTTTATTTTTTTTGAGACAGGGTCTTACTCTGTGGCCCTGTCTGTCCTGGAACTCACTACGTACACCAGGCTGGCCTCAAACTCACAGAAATCCACCTGCCTCTGCTTCCTGAGTGCTGGGATTAAAGACATGCTCCACCACACCTGGTGAGGCAGTAGTTTGTTTTTAAATAGACTTTTATGTGGTCGTGTGAAAGAAAATGGCTCCCATAGGGAGCGGCACTGCTAGCAGGTGTGGTCTTGTTGGAGGAAGTGTGTCACTGTGGGGCTGGGCTTTGCGGTCTCATATGCCCAACCTACACTCAGTGTCACAGACTCCTGCTGCTTGCACATCAAGATGTAGAACTCTCAGCTAGTCTCCAGCATATCTGCCTAAATGCTGCCATGTGTCATGATGATAATGGACTAAACCTCTGAAACTCTAAGTCAGCACCAATTAAATGCTCTCCTTTATAAGAATCGCCGTGGCCAGGCAGTAGTGGTGCACACCTTTAATCCCAGCACCCAGGAGGCAGGGACAGATTGATCTCTGAGTTTGAAACCAACCTGGTCTACATAGTGAGTTCCAATACAGGTTCCAAGAGTTGCTCTTCACAGCAATAGAAACCCTAACTAAGACACTTTAATTTTTAAAATCTTATTTATTCTTATTCTATGTACATTGGTGTTTTACCTGCTTGTTTGTCTATGTGAGGGTGTTGGATCCCCTGGAGCTGGGGCTACAGACAGTTGTGAGCTGCCATGTGGATGCTGGTAACTGAACCTGGAATCTGTAATTGAATTAAGCAAAATTGCTGCGGATCCCCGGCAGGCGCAGCAGGCAGTGAGCCATGAGACCATGCCGCAGGTCCCCAAAGTGCAGGCAGGCAGTGGGCATGGGGTCCCGAGAGCAGCCAGTCCAGGGCAGGGATGGTGCACAAGACCACTGAAGGTCTCCGAAGTCGGCTGGTTCTGGGCAGGGAGCCACTCAGCGGGGCGAGAGACAGACGGATAGGCAGGACACGCAGAGTGAGGTTGACTATTTATTTGATGGGTTATGGAAGGGAAGGGGAAAAGGGGAGAAGAGGAGAGAGAGAGAGAGAGAGAGAGAGAGAGAGAGAGAGAGAGAGAGAGAGAGAAAGAGAAAGGAAAGACAACAGAAGGGGAGAAGTGGGGAGAGGAAGATGGAAAAGGAAGGGACTCAGGCTGGAAGCTGAAGATCAGCTTGTCTCTGCAGAGGGGGGAGTGGGCGTGGCTTGTCTCTTAAAGAGACAGGCCAGATCATTACAGGATCTTTGTAAGAGCAGCCAGCCAGTGCTCTTAACTACTGAGCCATCTCAGCCATCTCTCCAGGTAGAGACAGTAGAGTTTTTTTGTTGTTTGTTTTGTTTTTTAGAAACAGAGTTTCTTTGTGTAGCTCTAGATGTTCTGGAACTCACTCTGTGGACCAGTGTGGCCTCAAACTCACAGAGATCTGCCTGCCTCTGCCTCCTGAGTGCTGGATTAAAGGAATTCACCACCACCACTGGGCTGAATTTTTAAAATTTTTAAAGTAGTTTTTAAAGCAATTTGTGTGTTATTAAAGGGAAAATCTTATACAATATCTGGAGTCCTTGACGTCCTGTAGATGAAGCTCTTGAAAAGGATGTCCTCATATTCCTTGCCTCAGCAACCCATTAGGCAGCACGAACCTTGACCTCCAGATGGAACAGCACATCTACAAAAGGCACAGAGATGGGTGTGACATCGTAAGTCTGAAGAGGACTTGTCAGTGTCATCTTCTCTGGGAACACTGGCCAGAGCTATGTCTTTTTGTTTGTTTGTTTGTTTGTTTTTGTTTTTCAAGTCAGGGTTTCCTTATTTAGCCCTGGCTGTCCTGGAACTTGCTTTGTAGACCAGGCTGCTCTCAAACTCACAGAGATCTGCCTGCCTCTGCCTCACGAGTGTTGGGATTAAAGGCGTGTTCTGCTTGTCTAGCCCAGACCTCTGTCTTTAATTGCCTCCAATTTAGGAGGCAGTCACTGGCTAGGTCTTAGCTGCACCCAAATAAAACAAAGCTTTCTTCAACTTTGGCTCAAAGATTGTAGTAGTGGTCTTATTCTTCTTGCCTGGTGGAATTAACACTGTCTTTCCGTAGGCTTAAAAGTGATGTCTCTAGCTGACCCTGGACCTTCTTCTCTTAGACTTTTTCATCAGGTATCTTGTCAGAGTGAAGAAAAGCTAATGAACACACACAGTAGAGCACACCTGCTGTTCAGCCCACAGTCTGTGGGAGCAATCATCCAGGTGCGGGATTTAATCCAGTCTAGAGACTGAGGGGGCGGGGCAGGAATTTAAGCCTAGATTGGTGACACCACGTCCTCTTTGCATCCTATTGGTCAATAAAAAGCACATGACCACAATGTAGGGCTATCTGGGAAATGTAGTTCCTTGGTGTTTGGGAGTACAAGAAGAATGTTGACTAACATCCAGGGTCGTCACTGATGGGGAAAGTTAGCCTTCCAGTGTCTCAGGTGAGGAACAGGTGTGATGCAATCAAGTTGAGAGCAGGGAAATTTGGGGCTCAGGCCCGCAGTTGCTCCCTGAAGCACCAGGCCCTGTGCCTCTCAGGTAGCTGAGTGTCACGTTGGACATGGAGGAGCAGAAATAGAATAGAGAGTGAACATTTTGGGTTCGGTTCCTGAGTCTGCCTCTTTCTAGCAGTGTGACTTAGGGCAGATCAGGTGATCGCTCTGTGCCTTAGTTTCCCTTCTGTCAAATAGGGACAGTCAGTGTCTGTAACCTAGAACATTGTGAGAGTCTTGAGTTAATTCATGTAGAACAGTAGGGTAGGAGGCTAGCAGATGGCAAGGGAGTCACTCCCTAGATGATGTCATGCAGGAAGCTGAGAGGACCCCAGACTGGGCCGCTCTGAGAGTCCAATTCTCCAGTTTGCCACACTGGAACATCACATGCAGATTCCATGAAGATAGCTCATGGACTGACTTTTCTAAGCTCTTCCCTGCCCCCTCTATGGACCTTTAGAAAGAAAGATAGGACAATCCAGACAACCAAGCCACTCCCTGAGAACTAGGCTGGGCTCTGGAAGAAGAGGAACCCAGCCCTGGCTCATCTGTGACAGTCTATGTTTAGTGATGGCATTCTCCCGCAACCTCTGTCCCAGTGCGATCTCATTAGCACCTAAAACCCCATCACACAGCACTTTCCTGAGGCAGGGGCATGCCTGACTCCTCCAGCCAGCCCTGAGCAGGTGTTCTGTATGCTAGAGTGTTCCAAGAGGGTAGTTACCAGGGGCAAGACAGGGAGAAGGGAGGAGTCAGGGACAAGCCCGTGTATGCATGTGTACGTGTGTGTGTGTGTGTGTGTGTGTGTGTGTGTGTGTGTGTGTGTGTATGTATGTGTGTGTGCTGGATAGTTTTAGGTAAACTTGATACTAGTTAGAATTATCTTGGAAGAGGTACCTCCGCTGAGAAAATACCTCCTACAGGTTGGCCTGTGAGACAGCCTGTGGTACATTTTCTTGATTGATGATTGATGTAGGAGGGCCCATCTCACTGTGTGCGGTGCTATCCCTGGGCCAGTGGTCCTGTGTGCTGTAAGAAACCAGGCTGAGCAAGCCATAGCGAATAGGCCAGTAAGCAGCCTTCATCTATGGCCTCTGCATCCATCCCTGCCTTGAGTTCCTGCCCTGATGTTCCGGGATGATGAACTACAAGTTATAAGATGAAATAAACCCTTTCCTCCCCCAGTTGTTTTTGGTCACAGTGTTTTACTGCAGCAGAGACACCAAGTAAGGCAGTGTATGATGTGTGTGCAGGCGGGGTGGGTGCTCGTGCCTTGGCATGTGGAGCTCACAGGAGTCGGTTCCGTCCTTCCACCGTGCGGATCCTCAGGGTTAACCTGGAGTCATCAGGCTTGGTGGCAGACACTTTGAGCCCCTGAGCTGCTTCACCGCCCACCATCCATTTCCTGCTCAGACGAAGCAGCAGAGAGTAGGTGCTAACCTAATTTACCTTGTCTCTTACTTATTGGTGTCGGTGCTGGGGATTAAACCTAGGACCTCAGGTGTGCAGCATGCTAGGTGAGCACACTCCAGCCCTGACATCACCCCAAATCATTTTGTTTTGTTTTGTTTTGAGGCAGGGTTTCTCTGTCTAACAATCCCGGCTGTCCCGGAACCTGCTGTATAGACCATTTTGGTCTCGAACTTATAGATCTGCCTGTCTCTGCCTCCCGAGTGCTGGGATTAAAGGTGTGTGCCACCACCACCCAGCTCTAACTCATTTTTTAAAAAAAATTTTATTTTGAGACAGGTCTGATTGAATTGGCCAGGAAGTTTTTAAACTTGTGATCTTTCTGCCTCAACCTCCCTCGTAGCTGGGATAACAGGTCTGCGTCACTAGTCCCACATAGGTAATTTACGAAGAACGGTTTAGGAATGACGAAGTGGCTCGGCTGGTAAAGTGCTTGCCTAACACACGCGGATCCCCAGGCTCTATCCTGGCCCCACAGAAGACCAGATGTGGTGGTGCATGTCTGTAATCCCAACACTTCGGAGGCAGAGACAGGGTTCATAGTTCAGTTTTGGAAACTGGAAGCTAACTTTGAATTTAGGGATCAAGTTTCTGTGCTTGGATTTCAGAGAAACCCTGTCTAGAAAAACAAAAACAAACAAACAAGAAAGACAAGGTTTTGGGGAGCTAAAGATGGAAATGCTATCAGACGGGAAGGGTGACTGCAGAGTAAGGAAGGGTAGCTTGTCCCCTCTGGCCCTCTTCACACACGGACCAAGTTTCTGAGGAGCCTCAGACTCCATGTTTGGTCTAACTGTGAATTTTTCCCTGTGGGTGGTCAGTGGAGGGGGATGGTGGGGATCGGAGACTGGGGGTGGTGGTGGAGGGGAAGGCACACACTGTGGGAGAAGAGGGGAGACACATAAGGAATTAGCCCCCCCAAGCCTTCCGCAGAAGCCAGGCCGGTCCTTAAACACTCCCACCAATAGATTGACGATGTAAATTTGGTTTTGAAATAATAGCAGTAATGAGAAATAAAAAGAGGGAGCGGGGGCGAGCAGGAAGGGAAGGGAAGGGGTTCAGCCGGGTCCCTTCTCAGTAGACCGAGGAGGGACGCGCAGGGGGAAATTGAAATTAGTTGTGACAGCTGAAATCCTCCACAGAGGACATTTGACAGGGTACTTAAAAAAATAATAAGAAAAGGGAAAGTGGTTTGGGTCGCGCGGAGAAGGGGGGGGATGGGGGATTTCAAGTGACACAAGACGCATAATTCAAGCTTCTTAGCCTGCAAGCTCTTCTTACCTAAGGGGCCCGCTGCCTTTATTTTTATCCAAATGGCTCAATTACCGCAAAGCCCCACAGAGAAAATTACGGATGTTTGCCTCTATTTTTCTTCTCTTGTCTCGACAACTGTAGATATTTTGTTTTCCTTCTTTCTCTCTCGCCCTCACTCGATCTCCTTTTTTTTTTTTTGATAGGGGGGGGGTGGGGTGAAGACAGAAAGGGGTGTTCAGATGGATTGAGGGGCTTGAGGCCTTGGAATTGTTCCTCAAAACTCATATCACGCAGACCCACATGGACAGCACAAACACACACAGATACACACAGGCTTACACAGTCATACAAGAACATACAAAGGCACAAACATACACAAACACATAGACATATAGAAACACATACAAGTATACACAGACACACATGAACACCCACAGACTTTCACAGTCATATATGGACACACATACACACACAGAGACACAACAAACACATAGATACAAAGACACACATGGATATAGACAGACATACAGACACACGGACATAAAAACATGTAGACACAGACACACATAGATAAAGATACACACACACACACACACACACACACACACACACACACATATCCCCCAGGCCTTGGACCATGATTGACCTTTTTGGGGGTGTCCATTTTGACATTTGTGCGTCCAGTCTTTCAGACATGTCTCTGCGGACCCTCTCCTCTCCTGGGACGCTCCTCCCCTGGCTTTTTGCAGAGCAGATCCCAGTACTCCATGGGCCTTCATTTGCCCGGTGGGCACCCCTCCCAGTGGCTCTCCCCTGAGCTCAGCTATTTCCAAACCCTGCAATAGACGCAGGGAGGCTCAGAGGTACCCATTTTCCAACCTTTTTCTCCTGTCTCCGTTTGTCATTTTCGGAATTGGCGCTCCAGGGAGCCAGGGCTGGCGGTGGCTGTTCTCAGCGCTTGCCCATCCTGCCAGGCGTGTAGTGCACTGCACAGTCAGTGGCAAGCTCCATGAAATGTGTGTGTGTGACTCTGTGGAGTGGCCTGTGCATCAAGCCTGGGACCTGTTGGTGGGTCCCGTGGGAGAACACCTCTATTTCCTCCCCAGGACATTGGCTTCCCTCCATTGCTTTTCCTACCTGTCTCTGTCCATTTCCTGAAAGCCCTATAGAAAGGGCACTGCCATCCGTGCAGATTTTGTCTCAGTCCAGCTAGGACCTGGAGGCCACAGCAAGGCACAGACTTGGTGACGAAATGGTCACAGAAACATTGTCTCCACTATGGCTGCCAGTGAGTCTATGGGCCTTTAACACTTGCTGCTCATGCTGTGACGTCTGTCACCTCCGCTAGCCTATAGATCCCTACCCCGCCTTGCTGCGGGATCCACAGCACACCATAAGCAGAGGGCATATATCACAGGAGATCGAGCAGAAGGCCCTTGGGACCAGTCCCTCTGAGGAGACCACTACATGTACAGTCTGTGTGCACATGTGTGTTTGGGTATGGTTAGAGGCCAAAGGTCAAGGTCAAGAGTTTCCTATTGCTCTCCACTATATTTTTTGGAGACCAAGTGTCTCACCAAATCCAGAACTTAACAATTCTTGGCTCGTTAGCTAGCTACTAAGCTCCAGGGAGTCTCAGGTCTCCGCTTTCCTGTACTTCCCAGTGCAGACGTTACAGGCACAGGCTGCTGTGCCCAGCTTTTTCCACTCCAAGCATCCTACCGGCTGAGCTATCTCCCCAACTCCATAGATGTCTTCCAGTCCCCCCACCATGCCTGTGCCTTTGGGCACCTTTCTTCATGGAGCTGTAAATTAACCCCAGTGCATCTGGTAGGGTACGTGGCATCATAGTTGATCCTAGAGGCTTCAGAGCCGATAGCTGTGGGTGTTTATTCACAGCTCAGAGCTCTTTCAGTGGGTGGGCAGCTGACTGGGCCTGGGCCTCAGTGTCCTGGTCAACTACTGTGAGAACAAGGGAGACATGATGGGATGAATGCCTGTAAAGTGCTAGCCCTTGTGCTGAGCAGATCAGTGCTTCCTATCACCCTTTAACCTTACAGTCACGGGGACCCCACCTGCCCACTATCCACTCAGCGAGCACTTCTGTACTTCAGGGACATGTATTTGCATCTCAGTAGAAGACACTGGGCTCACTTCCATCCAACAGTTGGAGAACATGCACTCCAGAGGGGTTGAACACTTGCTCAAGTCATTTAGTCATGGATAGATCTAGAGCTAGAACTCTTGGATCCCAGCTCATCAGGAAAGCTTCCCTGAAAAGGTGTGTGTATGTGTGTGTTTCTGTGGCATGTGCACTGATGTGTAGTGTGTGTGCACATTCCTGTGTGTGTTTCTGTGGAACATGCACCAATGTGTAGTGTGTATGTGCAATTCATGTGTTTTCTGTGGAACATGCGTCGATGTGTAGTGTGTATGTGCACATTCATGTGTGTGTTTCTGTGGAACGTGCACTGATGTGTAGTGTGTATGTGTACATTCATGTGTGTGCTTCTGTGGTACATTCATCAATGTGTAGTGTGTTTGTGCACATTCGTGTGGAGGCCAGAGGTTGACACCAGTGTCTCCTTACTCTTCATCTTATTTTTTGAGGCAAGGTCTCTCATTGAGGCTCATATTTATTGCTTTGGCTTGGCTGGCTAGCCAGAGATATTCCAGGATCCACTTCTCTCTGTCTCCTCAGGGTTGGAATTAGACACATGTCACACTGTGTCTGTATTTTTACCTGGATTCTGGGGATCTGGAATTAAGTTTGCAAGGAAAGTATTCTCCTAACTGAGCCACTTTCCCAGACTCTACAGAGAGACTTAGCTTTTGGTTTTTATTTTGCTTTTCAAGATAGGGTTCCTCTGATCTAGCTGTTCTGGAACTCTCTCTATAGACCAGGCTGGCCTGGAACTCACAGAGATCCACCTGTCTCTGCCTCACAAGTCCTGGAATTATAGGTGTTGGGCTAGAAAGATTTTTCCAAGCTCATGTTGGGCTAGCTTCTTGCTCTTTTGCATGACCCTCCAATGGGTTCCCAGATTCCTGATCTTGGCCCCAGGGTCTTATAAAGCACACCCTCCACCTCATCTTCTAACTTTTCTCCTGCTTCTCTCGAGCCCCTTCATCCTGGTTGGGTGCCTCCCTCCAGTCACATGGAGCTGAGTGGTGGAGCCAGCAAAACACATGGGGGTCCCTGGGTTCAATCTTTAGTATCATGGCTAAAAAGGTTTAAAAAGGTGTTTGATTTTTTTTCCTTTTAAAAATAAAGATACGGCCCAGCATGGTGGCCCATGCATTTAATTCTAGCAGTTGGGAGTCAGAGGCAGGCAGATCAAAGTGAGTTTGGAGTCAGCCTGGTCTACAAGAGCTAGTTCCAGGATCGCCAGCCAGGACTACACAGACAGGCCCTGTCTAAAAAAAGAAGGAGGAGGAGGAGAAGAAAGGAGGAGGAGGCGGAGAAGAAAGGAGGAGGAGGAGGAGGGAGGAGTAGTAGGAGGGGAGGTATGGATAACATGAACAAAATTACCGAACTCCCCATGTAAGAGAATATTCCAGAACAATTCCACCAGCTACCCATTTCCAGAGAAAAGGCAGAGTTACGAAGCATGCCCCCCCCCCACACCCCGGAAGAAGCACACTCTCTGACCAGGGTTCCTGTGTGTGGTGTTTGCTCATGTTCATCCAACACCAGAGCTGGGAAAACCTGCTGCCTCCGTGTTAAATGTGTCCCCGAGGGTCCACGCCACAAGGCCGATCTCAGTTGTGCTGAGGCTGCCCCAGAGACCACCAATGGCTCCTGGCTGCTCTGAGAGATGTGGGGTAAAGACCCCAGTAGTGTCTAATAAGGATCTCTGGATGGCGGGGTGGGGTGGGGGTAGCCGAGGAGAGAGGGTAGGGTCTTTGGGCGCCACCTGAGGCAGGAGTGGGACTCCCTTTGGAACAATTAGTATGAAGCAAGAGGGAGTCCCATCTTGGCACAAAGCAGGAAGTGGGACTCTTAAGTGGAAGTCCCGGAGTCCGCCTCCCCACCTCTTCAGTACAGGTGACCTGGCAGTTTTTAGCGCCACGTCCGGGGTGGCGTGGGGAGTGACTGCTCGCAGTAGAGGGACTCACCTGTGGATACCATGGGGGGGCGGGGCAGAGGTGAAGAGAGTCTCAGTGTGGAGCCCCAGTCCTGTGGAGACCGGAGCAGTGCTGTCCACCTGAGCATCACTCTCTGCAGACCCTAGCTTCTCAACACAGCTGGGCCAGGAGCGTGGGAAGCAGGACTGATGGAGTCGGCCCCTGAGCAGTCCTCAGGCTGGCAGCGCAACCCCTCCCTTTCCCTTAGAATCCAGGCTTGGGGTTGGGGTTGGGGATGTAGTTCCGCTGGTGGAGTGATTGCTGGGCAACATTGCCATCAGTTCAGCCTGTGGGACCGCTGTGATATCCTACCGTGTAGGAAGTACACACAGAAGGACCAGCACTTTAAAGTCATCTTTGGTTGCATATTCAAGTTCAAGGTCCATCTTAGATAAATGAGACCCTGTCTCAAGAACTAAAAGGTGCAGGCCAGATGCTCAGCAGGTAAAGGTGCTTGCTGCCAAGCCTGACGACCTGATTTTGAGCTTCAGTACCCACATGATGGAAAGAAAACTGATCTCGGACTGGAGAGATGGCTCAGTGGTTAAGAGCACCGCCTGCTCATTTAAAGGTCCTGAGTTCAATTCCCAGCAAACACATGGTGGCTCACAACCATCTGTAATGAGGTCTGGTGCCCTCTTCTGGCCTGCAGGCATGAATGTAGGCAGAATACTGTATTCAAAATAAATAAATGAATCTTAAAAAAAGAAAAGAAAACTGATCTCCACACATTGTCCTCCTACCATATACACACCATGCCATGTCTGTGCACGAATATGCACATAAACAAACAAACAGAAATGCCTCTACTTCTCAATGGCAGGTGGCACTCCCAGTCATTTTCCGTCCCTAGAAAATGAAGGCAGGATGCCTCGGGCATGCGAAGAGAGGGACCTTGTGTAGGTACCAGGGGTGGCTGTTGTGGTCACGATAGCTTTGTTGATATTTGAAAAGGCTCTGTTTTAGCCACTCATAGCCCTCCAGGGGCTAGAGTCCACCTTGAACAGGACAAACCGATGTTAAGATTGTATCTGGGGCTAAGGTCACCGGCCTGGGCTGTGTTGGGTCAAGGACCAGAATTCAAGGATGCGGAAACAGGAAGCTCTGTGCAGCAACATCCAGCATGTCGCGGACAGAGCTGGAGCTGAACTGCAAGAGTCTGGAGCTTAGGTCTAGAACATGGAAGGCCTGAGGCAGGATCGGCTGAACACACTGTCCCCAGAACTCAGAGCAGGGAGCTTAGCCAAAGCTTTAGAAGAAAGGAGCCTTGCCACTCCTCTCCTGGCTCTGGGCTTCCCCAGGCTGCAGGGCGATTTCAGACATGCTTGCTTCAAAACCCTCAAATGAGATCGCAGGAACTCTGACAGACCCACCAACAAGGAGCAGCTTCAGTTTCTATCCCATGGAGGTCCTGGTGAGGCCGGCCCAGCACCTGGCCCACGGCCACCCTTGACTTTGTCCTCTTTTGAGTTGCCCTGTAGTCTACATGGAGACTGAAGCTCAAATCCAAGGGCCTGATCAAGTATACAAGGCTCACTACGTTACAGCCAGCTGGCCACCCACTGCTCTGCCCTCCCAGCAATGTCCCATGTATTCCTCCCACTCAGAGCAGCCTGGAGCGCCCCACCCCGGGTGATTCACAGCTGGGGCCCCACTCACAGGTTGCTTGATCCTTTACTGGCACTTTCTGCCTCTGCACTGAACTAATTCTTAGGCATCCCTTGATAGGTAGTCAGCGTCATCTCCAGGGAACCTTCCCTGGCCACTGCAATAACGCCACTGTCCTCTCCCAGACAGGAGAGAGGTGTTTAGGTAGCTGGATCTCTGTCTTGGCCAGAAGTAAAGATTTAATAATGTTCGTCGGGATGAAACGAGTCATCTGGGTTTGGTGGCACACACTTCCAATCCCAGCACTAGGAAGCCAGCACTGTGATGGCTGCTGCAAGTTTGAGACCAATCACTGTAGCAAGCTTGAGGCCAAGCAGAGCTACACAGTGTCTCCATACATAAATGACAAAGTAAAAGCAGGGCGAGTGTGCTTTAATTGTTAACTTGACACAACCTAGAATTACCTGGGAAGAGTCCTGATAAGGGATTTTCAATACTGGGTTATCTGGGTGGGGGGGCATGTCTGGGAGGTTAATTGACACAGGAAGACACAGCCCACTAGGGTGGCATCATTCCCTAGTCTGGTGGTCCAGGACATTATACGAGGGGAGAAAGCTAGCTGAGAGCAAGCAAGCAGGGAACATGCGTGCATTCGTTTCTCTCTGCTCTTGGCTGTGGTGTCACATGACCTCCTTCATTGGCCTGTCTTGATGTCCCCTCAGTGACAGTGATCTGGAGCTGTGAGCGGAACCAGTCCTTTTCTCCCACGTGTGTCTTTTCTGTTGGAGTATCTGTCACAGTACCAGAAATGAAACTGGAACCCCAGGGATGCAACACTGTTGCTAGAGCACCTGCCTCACAAGCTTGGAGCCCTGGGTGCAAGCTTCCACCCCAGCACCAAATCGAGCTGGAAGTGGTGGCGTATGCCTGCAGTCCCAGCACTCGGTAGAAACAGGAGGATCAGAACTTCAAGGTTATCTTTGCAAGTCTCTGGCTAGCCTGGGCTACATGAGACTCTGTCTCCCAGAAAAGGAAATTGCCAGTCAGGTGGCAGGTAGAAAGCACCCACCCTGGTCTCCTCAGAGGGGACCTCTTTATCCCAACTCTCTGTTCAGGGCTTTGGTTGCTTAGCAGGATCTCATTTTCTTCTTTGTACTGTCTCTATGGTTTTCATAATGAGCATGCGCTGCTCTGAAAATCAGAAGAAGCAATTAAGTTATTATCATTTGCAAGATTGTTTTTGAGACAAACTTTCTCTGTGTAAGTGTCTTGGCTGTCCTGGAACTCACTCTGTAGACCAGGTTGGTCTCGAACTCAGAAATTCATCTGCCTCTGCTTCCTGAGATTAAAGACATGTACTACCACTGCCTGGACCATTTGCAAGATTTAAAAATTCTTGTGTGTATGTGTGTGTGTGTTTGAGACAGGGTTTCTTTGTAGCTTTGGAGCCTGTCCTGGAACTAGCTCTTGTAGACCAGGCTGATCTCGAACTCACTGAGATCCGCCTGCCTCTGCCTCCCAAGTGCTGGGATGAAAGGCATGTGTCACCACCGCCTGACTGATTTAAAAATTCTTGGAGAGATGGTTTAGCACTTAAGAGCACTGGTTGCTCTTCTAGAGGACCTGGGTTCAATTCCCAGCACCCACATAAACTCATAACTGCTTGTAACTCCAGTTCCAGGGGACCTGACATTCTCATACAGACATGCATACAGGCAAAATATCAGTGCCATGAAATACAAATAAATATATCATTAAAAAAATAGATATGCAGAGGACAGATGAGTTTGAAGAGCATCAGAAGTGAGAGTAAAGGGGAGGCCCTTACGTGGGGGCGGAGGAAGAATGCCACTTGGATGAGCCACACAGCTTTCAGATCACACTCAGGAGGCGAAGGGGAAGATCTGGAATTTAAGGTTATCCTCAGCTACACTGAATTCGAGGCCAGTCCGGGCTACTGAAACCCTGTCTCAAAATACCAAACATGCTTTCTTTACAGGTATGAGGGAGAAGTCAGGGGAGGGTGAGCAAAGGGGAAAAGGTCTGGCTTCCCTGGTGCCGCTTCACTCCGGCACCTGGCGCCATACTCGGAGGACAACGACCTTGTCTTTCCTGTGCCTCTGAGGCTTTGAAACTGAACCTCTGTGTGTGTGTGTGTGTGTGTGTGTGTGTGTGTGTGTGTCTTTCTCTCTGTGTGTGGTGTGTGTATGAATGTGAGTATGTATGTGTCTTTCTGGGTGTGGTATGTGTATGTGTGAGTGTGTGTGTCTCTCTGTGTGTGGTATGCATGTGGTGTGTGTATGTGTGTTTGTGTGTGAGTGTGTGTATGTCTTTCTCTCTGTGTGTGGTGTGTGTATGTGTGTATGAGTGTGTGTGTCTTTCTCTGTGTACATGTGGTGTGCATATGTATGTGTGTTTGTGTATATGAATGTGTCTGTCTTTCTGTGTGTGGTGTGTGTATGTAGGTGTGTGTGTTTCTGTGTGTGGTGTGTGTATGTGTGTGAGTGTGTCTTTCTGTGTGTGATGGTATGTGTTTGTGTGTTTCTCTGTGTGTTGTTTGTGTCTTTTTGTGTGTGGTGTGTGTATGTGTCTGAGTGTGTATATGGTGTTTGTATGTTATGTGTGTCTTTCTGTGTGTGGTGTGTATATGTGTGTGTGTGAGTGAGTGTGTGTCTTTCTGTGTGTAGTGTGTATATTTTCGTGTGTGTGTTTCTTTCTCTGTGTGGTGTGTTTATGTGTGTGTCTTTCTGTATGTGGTGTGTGTATGTGTGTTTGTGTATGGAGACCAGAAGCTGATGTCAGATGTCTTTCTCAATTGTTCTCCTCTCTATATTAAAGCAGGATCTTTCTCTTAAACTTAGAGATCACCAGTTTGGCTACTCTAGTTAGCACAAGGTGCCCCTGTTTTATGTAGCCTGAGTGCTGGGGTTCTGGGTTAGGCTGTCACAGCCTGCTGGAAGCTAATGGGTGTGCTGGGGATCCGAATTCAGGCAATCATGCTTAGCAGGCTCTCTATTCACCGAGCCATCTCCCCGGCAGCCACTCGGGCTTTTCTTGCCCATGTCTAATGTCTGGAAGTGAGAAGTGGCAGGAGTGGGTTTCACCCCTGGGTAACTCAGACTCCTGAACCCACAAGTCTCATCATTTGACCACTCCTGATGGAAGGGCAGCTTGTCCTCCGAGGCAGCGGCTGGCGGCAGAGCCATCCCCGAGTGCAGTCGCAGGGGTGAGAACTTGCCTTTCTGAGGACTGCCAGCCTGACAGCTGTGAGCCACCGCCAGGGCTTCTCTAATGGAGTCCTGAGACAGTACGCAGCGGTGACAGTTGAGCCCAGAGATAGCAGGGTGCGTCGGGCTCCAGTGTGACAGAAGGGACAAGCCACCTCAAACCTGTAATCCTCTGATTTCTGTGTGGCTGTAGCGTTAACTCCTGCTTCTCCGAGCTGAGTTATGCCAGTGGGGCCCCTGTCCACTTAAGGGAGGGAACAGTCCCCCAGCTGAGCCTCTGAAGCCTGAGATTATCTGCTCCTGCTTTAAAAAGAAAACAACAAACCCTGCATTTTATTGATTATTTATTTATTTAGTATGCACATAGGTGTGTGTCACGGGTTTTCATCAGTGGTGCGTGTGTGAAGGTCAGAGGGCAACCTGTAGGGGTTGGTTTTCCTCTCCTGCTGTGTTGGTCCTGGGGCCTGAACTAAGTCATCATGCTTGCTGGCAAACGCTGAGCCACTGAACCATCTCTCCAGGCTCCTGCTTCTCACTTCTTTCCCTGGAGACCAGGAGGGATTTTCAACAACAACAACGATGGTGATGATTGACATAGGGCCTTCGTAGCCCAGGCTAGCTTTAAACTCAAGATGACCTTCAAATCTTGAAACACTTGCTGGCACTGGCACTTCTTTATATGCTAGGATCCCTGGTGTACCCTACCAGGTCGTGCCAGGAAGACTCTTGTTGGTCTTAGTCTTCTGATGGTTCCCCGGTGCCCTCGGGATAAAGCCAAGGTCATGGCTTCAGCCTGCCGGAGCCTTCTGGTGGTGTCTTTAGTAGATCCCCAGTCCTCCTGTGTGGGTTTGTCACACAGGCCTCCTCCTGCTGTTCCCTAGCCAGCCTTACCTCAGGACCTTTGCATCTGTAGATTTTATCCATCTGGCCCCAGATTCTGCCCATACCCTGGGCTGCCCAGGTTCTTATCCCTCAGACCTCAGCTTAACCCACCCTGGTCTGCAAGATGGAGTCAAGGTGACCTGCTTTAGACCCCAGCAACCCTTCTACCCTTCAGACCTCAGCTTAACCCACCCTGATCTGCAAGATGGAGTCAAGGTGACCTGCTTTAGACCCCAGAAACCCTTCTACCTTTCAGACATGCGCTTCCCAAAGCAAGGAAGACCTGTGTCCAGTGTTCAGATACCTACAGACCCCAGGTGTTCTCACGATACCCTTCAGGTAAGCATAGATGTTGACTGACATCATTTCAGAGATGAGGAAGCTAGCAGTGAGGCTGCAGTTCAAGTCCCAAGGGCAGTTTGCAGGAGAACCAGGATTTGAACCAGGTCTGTCCAAACCTCATGGTATTCACTACCAGACAGCCTCTGGGAGATGGAAGAGACCCTAGCAACCTCATGAGGCAGAGGGGGAAACTGAGGCAACTGGGCATGGGGCAGTGGCTCCCCACGGTGTTTTAAGCCTGTGCTTATCCCTGCTTCCCTCCTGTGGGCACAGCTGCTTCTCCCTGTGAAGGCTTCTTGGTGGTACAGGGGCCCACATGGGAGGCCATGCCTCAGCTGGAAAAGCACCTTCCCAGGGGTGGACTGTGGCTAGGGACAGAAGGCTCCTTCCAGAAGGCTCAGGGCTGATTCTGAGGCCTCCTCCCAACCCACTCTGCCCCCAGCCCCAAGCAGATGCTGAGCACAATTAGCCAACAAGTGGCTGTTTTGTGGAGTTACTGCTGATGTGTTTGGAGTGGCTCTCTGAGTGGGAAATGGGGGCAGGAGAGGCCAGCGGACAAAGCAGGGTGAGTGCATTAGGCCTTACTGTTCTGCTCATGGCTGACATCACTGTTCTAAGTAAGTTCTGTTAGGCCCTGGAGGAGGATAAAGACATAAGAGGAAGGGAGTGCAGGCTGCCAGACACGTGCTTGCTCACTTATGCTGGCTTGCGTACACACACACACACACACACACACACACACACACACACTCCATCCTGTCTAGAGTGGAGACATAATGGCCAGAGACACTGGAGCAAACTGTCCGACAGATGGGACCCGCCCTGCTTCAACGGGAGGCTCGAGCTTCAGATGAGGTCTTCAGGTGAAATAGAATGTCTGAATTAGCCAACTATTGTGTGCTGAGAGGGTAATGCGTCTGCCTCCTCCTAATGGCTGCCCAGTTACCAGAGAATGAAACCACTTCGATGTTGCAGACATCCAAGGACAAAAGTCACCCGGAGAAATGGCAGAGGGGGCCCTCAACCCTGGGCTTGGACAAAGAGCCCCATCTCCTCATCCCTTCACTCTCAGGGCTCCTGCTATAGGTTTGGCAAAAATAGTGATCAGGAAGGTAGCTGGCAGCTGAGGTGTGTGCCAGAGGAGGGAGATGGCAGCAGAGAGGTTGCAATATGAGGCGGATGCTCACAACAGGAGGGAAGCTGTGCCATGGGCCTCAGGTCAGTCCAGCCTCCCTTTCTGTACCCCACTTCTCCCTAGACTTCTGTTTCTACTTCTTTAAAAAGAGATTTAGTTCCAGGGTATGGTGGCATACACCTGTAATTCCAGCACACAGGAGGCAGAGGCAGAGGATTGCTATAGTTTGGAGGTCAGCCTGCGTCACGTAGGGAGCTCCATGCCACCCTGTCTCAAAGAAAAGCCACGGCTGAGTGTGTAGCCCACACCTTTAATCCCAGAACTTGGGAGGCCAAGGCAGGCAGATCTTTATGAGATTGAGGCCAGCCTGGTCTACATAGTGAGCTCCAGGCCAGAAACTTTACATAGGAGACTCTTCCTCAAAAACAAACAAACATATGTGCAGGTGCCCACAAAGGCCAGAAAAGGCTGTGGAACCCCCTGGAGTCGAAGTTATAGGCAGTTATGAGCCACCTAACATGGGTGCATGGAACCAAACTTGGGTCCTCTGTTGCACGAATAATAAAAACCCAGAGACAGATATGACTCACAAAGACACGATAGATGATAGAGTGTTTTCTTTAATTTTGCCAAATACAAATAGATGAAATATTGTAACTCCAGTTCTTGTTTGACACCTGTTTTGTTATAGTAATTTTACTTCTATAAACTAACCCTTCCTTTTAAATTAAACAGAAAATAAAAGAAGGATCTCTGTGAGTTCAAGGCCACCCTGGGCTACGAGATCAACACAGAAACAAATCCAGCTGGTGGTGGCCTATTCCAGTACTAGGGAGTCACACCTTTAATCCCAGCACCAGAGGGAATAGAAAATGGGAGGAGAGAGAGCCTCTGACTGCTTAGTCCGCTTAGTCTATGGTTGCCCAGCCTTGGTACAGTAGGATTTCTCTAGTGGCTTGGCTGCTTTGCTTTTCTAGCTTTCTGGTTAAACTCCAATATCTGTCTCTGGGTTTTTATTAATTGTGCAACAGTTCTCTGCAAGGGCAGCAAGCTCTCTTAATCGCTGAGTCTTCGCTCCAGCCCTCAAGACTCTTCTGGCATACTAGCCAATGTGACACTCTTTCAGGTTGCTCTGCCTCTGGTTTCTAGATCATTCAATCTAACACATATCTTTTGAGCACCGATTATGAGCCAGGTATTATCCTGGGGGATTCTGAGGTGGCCGGAAGGGGGCTTACAGGCTGCTTAGAAAGCAGACAACAACCAGCAAGAAACATCCCAGAAAGAATCGTTGAGTGGAATGGTGGTGACTTGCTTATGTAAAGTCACAGAACCTGTCACATCCCCTGAGGGAGTTGGAGGGAAAGCCCCTGAAGGTGCGGATGCTGTGGGGGACAACAGGAACAAGATGCCTGTTCTCCGAGTTCGAGTCCTGTTGCTAGGACAAAGCATACTGAAGAAAACAATGTAGTGTAGGGAAGGGTTGAGCTGAGGGAAGTCAAGGCAGGCCTGCTTACTGTTCCGCAGTTTCTTCGACCAAGAAACTCACTTCACAGACAAAGTAAAGCATGGTCCACGGAGGATGCTGCTTGCTAGCTCTCAGCCCGGCGTGGACTCAGCTAGCTTCCTTATACTTACTTCTAAGACCATCTGCCTAGGGATGATGCCGCCTAGAGGGTGCTGGGCCCTCCTACACTAATAATCAAGACAGTCTCCCAGAGATATGCCTACAAGGCAGTTCCTCTCAGATGACTCTGGGCTGGGTCAAGTTAAAGGGAACCAGGACAGCTGGGAACAGGGAGCTGTGAAAAGGGCTGAGGCTCTGATGGGCAGGTGGAGGGAGGGAGAAGTCTGGACATCAGGGCACCCTACGCTGAGCCCAGGGAGGTCCTTGTACTCTAAGTTGTAGTCATGAGCTCTGGAAGTCCTGAGGTAGGTGTGGAAGAGGTGAGGAGAAGCCTTGGCCCCCAGAAGAATCAGTGTGTAGTGAGGGACAGAGAGAGCAAGCCCCAGAGACTGGCCACTAGTGGCGATTGGGGCGTGGCATAAGTGAGCTGGGAGAGAGAGGGTGTCTCGTTGCATCACTCTGCCAAGAACTCTACAACAGAAGGCTTTTGCCCCTAGAAAAAGATCTGTCTTGGTTTCTCCACAATAAGCCAGGGTTGGTAGAGCACATATTTAAACCAGTACCCAGGAGGCTGAAACAGGTTCATGAGACTTACAAGATCCTGCCCACCCCCAGCCCCTCCAACTACACACACACACACACACACACACACACACACACACACACATGAGCATCCCTTTCTGTAGGAGGTTCCGTTCGCTGGTACCTCTTAGACTTACCTCCCAGGATCCCCTTGAAACACAGACTGTGGTCAACGGGCCTGGAAGCAAAGGCCTTGTGTTCTGACTCTTTGTGAAACTCCTGGTGACCCTGATCCTCCATGAACCTTCTTCAGTATCTAGAAACCAGCAAGGCACACTGCTCTTCCTGAGAGCCAGGCTTGGGAGTAGTATCAGGAAAGGTTTATTAGAGACAAGTAAGGGGGACAGGGAAGAGCGGGTCTTGGGGTGTTTCATTCTGGTTAACCTCCCTTCTAAAGTAAAGGTGACTGGTCCATTTGGTAAGAGGGAGGATGAAGATGGATTTCTCTTTGGCCGCCAGCCCACAAATAAGGACATGGGGAGTTATTGTTAATTATGAAAGCGTGGCTTCAGCTTCAGCTTTCCCCCAGCCAGCTCTTGTAATTTAATTAACTCATATTTTTTAAGCTCTGTTTTGCCTTGTGGCTCAGTTACCTCTGATCTATACTGTATGTCCAACTTCTTTAGAGTCTCATTGGGCGTCTCTCTGCCTCTCTTCTTCCCAGAGTTCTCTCTGTCCCTGAAATCCCCCCTAACCTCTTCCTGCCTAGCTATTGGCCATTCAGTTCTTTATTAAACCAACCACAGCACCATACCCTCACACAGTGTACAACCATCCCACAACAGGAAGGTCTGAGCTCTGAGTGCCACCGAGCCAGGGTGCTGCCGTGAGGATGTGGTTTCTGCAGAATGTAGTATCCTGGGCAGGGATCTTGCTCTGATGGCACAGCGGCCGATGACGCCAAAATGACCCCCCAAGACTGCAATTGCACCTCAGATGTGATGGTGCTCCACAAGGCTTATCACCCTTCCCTTCACCCTCAAAAGCAGATGCATGAGTCAAGTGGAGAAACCAGGGGCTCCTGGAACTTTCTCTGGGATCTGAGCAGTCCACTAGCTTCAGTTTCCCCTTCTGAACCCCATTTTCTTCTGGGTAGCAGTGGGCAAGCCTGGGGGCATCTGAGGCTGCTTGTATATGTAGCTCCCAGCTTATGGCTATGGGGATTTCTAGTGGGGGACAGAGGCCCCACTGCTGTCCCACCCGGCCCACATGGGGCTGTTTTCATGGTACCATCGATCCAGCTAAGTCCAGGGAGATGTGTTACATCTCTGGGGTCAAGGGGTCGTGAAACCCAGCTGGTAAACTGCCTGGGGGCTGTGTTTGAGAGCTGTGCCCCATGTTTTGGCTCCTTGAGGCTGGGGGGACCTTGGTGAAGTTTGATATGGCTCTGGGGGCTGCTGAGAGGCAAAAGGCTCCTGCCCAGGGAGGGACAAATAGATCGATGGGAAACTGCCATGACCTCCTGACCTTCGAGATGGCTTCAAACCGCATGGTTAACATGGCCTAGTAAACCTCAGATGGCTCCCCCTCTCCTGGTACATTGGTGACAGTAAGGACAGACAAGAGAAGCCAGGCAAGATCTTCTCTATCCTGGCCCTTTCCTGGGGTAAGACAAAGCTAAAGTGGGAGCAATTCTCTTCTCTTCTGGTATCCATTGTCCACCTAGGACCTACGTGGCCCCTGGGGTGAGGTACATCAGGAAGTGGGTGACTCTAGTTCCAGCCCAGATCTGCCTTGCCTAGCCCATTCTCTAAGTCTTGCTTTCCCCACACATACCATGACCAGCATTCCCTAGCATGCGCTAGGCACACCTGACAGCCCCAAAGACAAGTTAGAAGCAGCAGCACTCCCTGCCCACAATAAACGGACACTTTGAATTCTCCCGTTTCTCTTCTTACTGTGTTACGGAAATGTGGGCAAGTGTGAAGTCCTGGGTTCCTTTCCCCAGCACTGCCTTAGAAATTGGTGTGGTGATGCCTACCTGTGATCTCAGCACCTGGGAGGTGGAGGTGGGAAGATCAGAAGTTCAAGGTCAGGCCCTGTGGTGAGAGGGTTTGGCAGGTCAACCTGTTTGTCTTGCAAGCCTAGGGGTCTGAGTCTGACCCTCAGAACCCAGGGTGAGAGGAGAGAACCAGCTCCCTAGCCTCATCCTCTGGCCTACATATGCCTACATCTCTGCCCTCTTACACACAATACTATAAATAAAAGGAAAAACTGTAAAGCCATTCCAGGGCATCCTGAGCTACATATCAGTTCAAGGTCAGCCCAGCAAATTCTGTTGATATAACATTTACCACCATAACCAAAAGAAACGTTTGTTTTTGAGAGAGGGTCTCATGGATCTAGGCTGGCTTCAAATACGATTTCCAGCTGAGGCTGGCTGACTTTGAACTCCTGACCCTCCTGCCACATCCTCCCAAGGGCTGGGACTACAGATACGTTTGAAAACAATTGTGTTTCCTGTGTATGGGTGTTTTACCTGCATGTAGGTCTGCGCACCGCAGGCAGAGGTCAGAAGAGGGCACTGGAGCCACTGGAGCCTCTGTAGCCGAAGTGACAGACGGCTGTGAGCGGCCATGTGGGTGCCGGGCCCTCTGGAAGAGCAACTAATATTCTTAACCACTTCCTTACTCTCCCAACCCTACCATCTGCACACAGGAGTGGGACAGATGTGGGGTTTCTGAGCATATCAGCCTCTGGTGGACAAGAAGACCTGGCTGAGTCAGAAGGCCCAGAGGTTATGGCCTAGGCTTGGCCATCAGGCGTCCTGGACTGAGTCCTGGTTTTGCCTCTTAGCTGAGAAGCATCAGGCAGGTTGTTTAACCTCTGTGCCTCCATTACTACACCTGTGCATGAGACCAGTATTCTCTGCCCCAGAGGGTCCACATGGACTTCAGATAATCCAACAGGGCTATCATTGTGGCCATTGTCCACATTCACGGGGCTAAGCAGGGTGACCAGGAGACCCAACTTCCCACGACCCCAGGAAGAGGTGACTGTAGTGTCATGAACCTTTGGGCCATTTCTTCCTGCCTTTCTTTCTCTCTGCTTTCTTTAGAGCATCCCTTCCATTGGCGATGTGAGCCCTCTTCCACAAACAACCCCCTCCTGATGCTCTCTCCCAGGACAGAAAGCGGCTCGGGAGATCCCATTACAGGAATCCCAGCCATACCTGCCTGCTGCTCCCACGGGACAGAGGCTATACAAAGGGGCATGTCACTGACCATTGTGATCAAGTGACCAGATTGTGGGGGTGGGCTGCAGGGCACCTGTGTAGTTCTCTTGTCTTCCTCCGGAGGGGCCTTGGACTGCCCCCACCCCCGAGGGTACGGCTTTGTCCCAGCTCTTCTCTGTCTGCTGCCCCTGATGTCGGGGGCCTTGCCTGCTGCCTGTCCTGTGGGCCAGTCCCAGCCACGGGCTTCCCAGCGGATCGGGCCTGAGACACACATAAAGCCTCTTTTCAGAGTCCTCTGCAGGCTGCCCCAGGGGAGGGGGGGGGCTGAGGAGGAGCACTGGGGTCCTCAGAACTACCAGACAAAGCTGCCTTGTTGGGAGGGCCTGGAGTAGCAGGGACCCCATTCCCTGGGTGACCTTTCCCTTAGGGGCTCACCAGGGTGCATGGGGCCAGCTGCTTCAGGAGCAAGGCCATTAGCCTCTCTGAGCCCCCCTGATCCCTGGGCACACGAGGGCAGAGGGGGCTGGGCTCAGGGGCCTGGGATCCTGAGTGGCAGGACTCCTGGGCTCCTGAGAGTGTCTTTAGGGGATGACTTTCCTCAGACACCAGAAATTTCCTCAGCTTCTTTCACTGTGGAGTAAACCTAGAGTCTTGCCTTCTGGGCTGTGGTCTCTCTCCTAAGCCATTGTTCAGGTTAGTTCCTGGAGTTACCAGCCTCTGTACATGCTGATTACTTCCGCCCTCCTCCCTTTGTAGACAGGGCCTCACTATGTAGCCCTGGCTGGCCTGGAACTTGATATGTAGACAACACAGCCAGTGGAAGGAACAGCCGGCCCTGAGGCCCCGCAGGGCTATATTCCAGAACTTCCCAGGCCTCAGAATCTCTTGTCCGCAGCTATAGCATGCCACCCTCGGTAAAGGGGACCCCACGCCCCAACTCTGATCCTTTCCCATTGTCTCACTCTCTGTTGGGGTTGCTCATGCAGAGTGGCATCTCAGAAGGTCTGTCTTTATGAGGAGAGTCCGGCAGGATGGCAGAGCGCAGCGGGACAGAGTGAAAAACAAGCAGAATGTGCGTGAGACCCTCAGTGGTGACAGGGACATAAATAAACAAGCTCACCAGGGAAGGGCTGCTGGCGGGACCCCAGGAACTTCTCCAGCTCAGGCAGGGGTGGAGCTGGAGACCTCACAGTCACGGTTTTCTTACTCCTTACCTAAGTGGCCTGTGCGTCGCTGGGAGCCCTTGTGTGGTGTGGGGGGGGCACTAATGTCACAATTACTCACAGTTCATGCTTGATCTCTTTCCAGGATCTGTGTGCAAGGGAGAAGACACGCGTATGGAGCGCTGACTGAGAGAAGATTCCAGCATCACGGGTCAGTAGTTCTTGTAGGGCAGGTTCACGTGTTCACCCCATTGAAAGTTTTGGAGTACACTTTCTGACTCAGCAAGCCTGTAGAATCAGCACTGTATTGGGTCCATTTTACAGATGGGAAGAGTGAGTTTGGATCAGCAAGAGCTCAATTGCTCGAGTTCTGTCTGGAATCTAACCAGGAATTCCTCACTAGCTGTTCCATGGCTTGTCTGTGGCTCCTCAGAGAGCCCTCAGAGGCTTTGATCCCAGAAGACTGGCGAACAGACTCACTGGCTGAGGCGGGGATGTAGGCAGGGACGGGGGTGTTGGCAGGAATGAGGGGTGTAGGCAGGGATGAGGGGTATAGGCAGGGGTGTAGGCAGGGATGGAGGTGTAGGCAGGGATGAGGGGTGTAGGCAGGGATGAGGGGTGTAGGCAGGGGCGGGGGTGTAGGCAGGGGCAGGTGTATAGGCAGGGGTGAGGGGTGTAGGCAGGGATGGGGGTATAGACGGGTGGGGGTGTAGGCAGGGGTAGGGGTGTAGGCAGGGACAAGGGTGTAGACAGGGGTGGGGGTGTAGGCAGGGATGAGGAGTGTAGGCAGTGGTGGGGGTGTAGGCAGGGGCGGGGTTGTACGCAGAGATGGGGGTGTAGGCAGGGATGAGGGTGTAGGCAGTGGTGGGGGTGTAGGCAGGGGCGGGGTTGTACGCAGAGGTGGGGATGTAGGCAGGGGTGAGGTGTAGGCAGTGGTGGGGGTGTAGGCAGGGGTGGGGTGTAGGCAGGGGTGGGGGTGTACGCAGGGATGAGGGGTGTAGGCAGGGATGAGGGGTGTAGGCAGAGGTAGAGGTGTAGGCAGGGGTAGGGGTGTAGGCAGGGATGTGGGGTGTAGGCAGGGGTGGAAGAAGCTACCTCTATGGACCCCACTGCCCTCTAGATTCTAGTTTCACCTGCAGGTTGTGAGCCTGCCTTGGTCCTTGGAACCACCATGGATCTTGCCTCTCAGGTGTCCACCTCTCCGAGGATCACCAGTTTCCGACTCGCCAGTCCCGTGGCCCTGGAGTTACTCATAATTGATGACCTGACCTCATTGATCTCTATAGGTCTCCCTTTGTGATGACTTGGAAACCCCTAGGATCAGCAAAAAGTCTGTTCTACCTGTTTCAGGGCAAACTGAGTCCTAGTCCTTTGTTTCATATTTGGGTAAGCAGAGGCCCAGAATGGTTAAGGGTCCTGCCTGGGGTCATATAGTGTCTTAGGGTTTCTACTGCTGGGATGAAACACCAGGACCAAAGAGCAATCTGGGGAGGAAAAGGTTTATTGGTTCAGCATTACTGTTCGTCACTATCACTGAAGGGAGTCAGAACAGGAACTCAAACAGGGCAGGATCGCAGAGGCGGGAGCTGATGCAGAGGCCATGGAGGGGGGCTGCTTACTGGCTTGCTTCCCATGGCTTGCTCAGCCTGCTTTCTTATAGAACCTAGCTAGGACCACCGGCCCAGGGATGGCCCCACCCACCATGGGATGGGCCCTCCCTCATTGATCACTCAATGAGAAAATGCCCACAGCTGCATCTCAAGGAGGCCTTTCCTCAGCTGAGGTTCCTTTCTCTGATGACTCTAGTTTGTGACAGGTTGACACACAAAAGTACATACCGTAAAAAAAGAAAATCTACATACAGTATGCCTGTGGCTGCTTGGTTCAACAGCTTCTGTCTGACATCACGCTGCAGGAGCAGGTGTCTGAGGCTTCACAGCCAAAGGTTGAGGTCCTCCAGGCTCCGAGGAGAAGTCATAAAGCCAATGGAATAAAGGGCTATGTGCTGGCGGGGCTGCTGTGTTGCACCCATGCCGTGGATCCATTACAGCAAGTGACTACATGCCTGCAGTCCCTGGGCACGAGGAGGATGGGCCAGCCTTCCCCAACTTCCCCCAGTCCCCACAGGCAGAAGGGTCAGGCAGGTGACCAGAGTGGTGATACTGGCTGAGCGAGATATTAGCAAGTGATTAGGGACTGTGGCCAATGTTGATGAGGATGTTTGAACCCTATTTACTTTTTGTTCAAGAAGTACCAAGTCACTACAAGTTCCTGGGTCATACTTAAGAGTTAGGTTTGACCTAGGGTGATGTCTGTAGAGCCCTGTTCTATATGGGATTCTGGAGAGTGGAGCTCTCTCTCTCTCTCTCTCTCTCTCCCTCCCTCTCTCTCTCTCTCTCTCTCTCTCTCTCTCTCTCTCTCTCTCTGTTTTGTTCTCTCTTTTTTTGAGACAGGGCCTCTCTTTGTAGTCCTGGCTGTTCTGGATCTCGTTCTGTAGACCAGCCTGGATTGAAACTCACAAAGATCTGCCTGCCTCTGCCTCCTGAATGTTGAGACTAACTGTGTGAGCTTTTTGATCCTGCTGAGTGCCGGGCTCTAGGAAGAAGCTGGCCTCAGTTTCCCTGACTGTGCTTGGAAGGGTGAGTCAGAATCATTTCTGAGACTTTGTATCTGGAGGCCTGGGTGGATGCCAGCAGGCACTGTGGCTTTAAAAGTGCTGGGACCACCCTAGTAACAGCAGCGAGGCAGTGAGCCGAGCCTGCTGGTGCGTCGGCCACCTGCAGAGCCCTCCACAGCTGGGAAGATTAGTCTCTTCCACTAGACAACACCCATTACCCTGTTCCAATAGCCATCACTTCCGCTAGGAGAGCTGCAGATGAGATATCGATTGCACTGACCCCAGGCGAGCCCTTTCCCCAGCCTGAGAGGCCTGCAGATCAGCTCTGGGCCTGGCCACTCCAGCATCAAGGCCCTGGGGCCTGCTGCCCTGGGCTGTGTGGAGCTTTGGGGCCTGGGTGGAGCTCTCTGGCCGTACAGGTGGGCTGGCCAGGCTCTGGGATGTTTTCTACTGGCTGTCCTTTCTTCTCCCTCCCTCTCCCTGTTTTTTTCTTTCCTCCCTTCTTCCAACTCTCCCTCTCTCCCACCTTCCTTTCTTCCTTCCTTTCTTTTCTTTCTTTCCTTTCTTCCTTACTTCCTTCTTCTTTTCAATCGCTCTCTCCCTATCTCTTACCCTTCCTCCTTTCTCTTTTTCACTCCCTCCCAACCTCCCTCCCTTCCTCTCTTTCTCTCTGTTCTACCCCTCCTTTTTTCTTTTCTACTTCCTCATTTCTCTCTGTCTCTGTCTCTCTCCCCTCCCTCCCTCCCTTCCTCCTTCCCTCCCTTCCTCTCTTCTTCCTTCCCTCCCTCCCCTCTCTTCCTCTGCCTTCCTTTCTGACTGGCTTCAAATTTGGTTTAACAAAAACGGCCTGGTCACCCTGCCTCTGCCTTCGCAGCGCTGAGCCAAAGATGTGCACCAGTACTCCTGTTTGTGCAGTGCCCGGATGGACCCCAGGACTCTGT
Organism: Myodes glareolus; assembly: GCF_982192425.1. Lineage (NCBI taxonomy): Eukaryota > Metazoa > Chordata > Mammalia > Rodentia > Cricetidae > Myodes > Myodes glareolus. The sequence goes on from NC_142046.1 coordinate 14,044,043, forward strand.
ACCTGCTGGGCAAATGCTGTACCAAAGCAGCTCAGCACTCTCATTTTAGGAGGGGGTGAGGGTGGGCTTTTGGCGAGGTAGGACAGGACAGGGAGGGCATGGTATGTGGGGAGGCAGAACAGCCTGGTGCCACTCCTTGGGTGGTAGGGGTGGAGTGGCGCCTTGTCCTTTAGGGTGTTCCCCCTCCCAGGCCTGTCTAGCCTGTTGGTGGCTCCTGATTTCAGGGCTTCCATTCAGCATCCAGGCACTGACTCCCCCAGGACAGGATGCTCTGGGATCCTGTCCTTGGCATCAGCAGGCTCATGAGGACAAGACTTTCTGTCTCTCCTTGCTTGCCTGCCCCACCACAGCACAAGGCTGGACACATGGTCCACATGTGAGTCACCACACAAGTTCCCTCTCTAGTACAATTGAGGCGAGTCGAGGTGGGTACAGTCTGATTCCTTCTTTTCTTTATTCGCCGAGCCTGTGCATTCATTCACTGAGCCCTGTAGCCTCTATCTGATAAGCAAGAGGCCCTACCATGGGGATGCTGGGCTCTGTCCACTGTCCCACCTGCCTGTGTGCCCTGTGCATTTCTGAAAGGAGGGAAGTTTTCTTTTCTTCTTTTTCTTTAATCGGTTAGTTTCAAAAATAGTCCATGACACCCAGGAGCCCTGGAAACACTGGAGAGGTCCTGGGTGCAGATTCCACCAGCCCTCCCACGTCCTATGCATGCTGCTGTACATGTGCATGTGTGTATATTATACATGTGTAGGTATGTCTATGCTTGTGTGCACATACATTTACATGCGTGTTATGTATATGGAAGTGTTTGCACATGTGTATTAGGTACATACAAGTGAGTACATGCTGGACAAAACTAAGCCTGTTTTCGGGCTGACAGGGATATTTGGTGATTCCCAGAAGTAGTAGGGGCTGGAGGAGGAGTCTGACTTGGATTTGGCTTGGACACAGGTGCCCAGACTCCTCCTCTCCCTGTGTGACTCCTCCTCTCTCTGTGTGACTCCTCCTCTCCCTGTGTGACTCCTCCTCTCTCTGTGTGACTCCTCCCCCTTGTGTGACTCCTCCTCTCCAGGTGACTCCTCCTCTCCGTGTGACTCCTCTCCCTGTGTGACTCCTCCTCTCCCTGTGTGACTCCTCCTCTCCCTGTGTGATTCCTCTTCTTCCTGTGTGACTGGTCTTCTTATTTCCTTGTGACCTTCAGCCAATGCTTTATCTTTCAGAATTTTAATTCTTTTAATTCTTTGGGGGGAAAAATTGAGTTGGAATAGTTGGTGCACACCTTTAATCCCAGCACTCAGAAAGCAGAAGCAGGCGGATCTCAGTGAGTTTGAGGTCAACCTGGTCTACAAAATACATTTCAGGACAGCTAGGACTGTTACACAGAGAAACCCTGTCTCACAAAACCAAAACCAAAACAAAACAAAAAACTAAAGCAAAAAATCCCCCAAACCAAGCAACCAAACAAACAAAAACACACAATTAAAACAAGCAAAGCCAGGGTTGGTAGTGCTTGGTTTAAATTCCAGCAATCAGGAAGCAGAGGCTGTGAATCCCTGAGAGTCTAAGGCCAGTCAGGCAGCTACAGTGAGACCCTGTCTCAAAAACAAATTAATAAATTAATTAAATTATGTACAGGAGAGATGGCTCAGGGGTTAAAAGCATGTATTGCTCTTAAAGAGGACCCAAGTTTAGTTCCTAGCATTCTTGTCTAGTGGGTCACAACTGCCTGTACCTCCAGGTGATCTGGCACTTCTGAATTCAAGTCCCTGCAGTCTTGTGCGTGCACACACACACACACACACACACACACACACACACACACAATTTAAAATAAGAAGGTAAATCTTTAAAAAAATGAAATCAGAAGCAGCAAAAGTAACAGAATATATGTGAGAAAATTATACTGTATTGCTGGGCATTGGTGGCACATGCCTTTAATCCCAACTTTCAGGTAGAAGGGGCAGGTAAATCTTTGAGTTTGAGGCTGAGTTCCAGGACAGTCAGAACTGTTATACAGAGAAACCCTATCTTGAAAAAAAGAGAGAGAGAGAGAAAGGAAGGAAGGGAGGAAGAAAAGAAAAAAGACAAAGAAAATTGTGCAGCATTAAAGGGAGTTTAGATGAAGTATACCATGCTCATGGATTGGGAACTTACAAACATCGAACTGCTCTCAAATTGACCCATATTTTTTTTTTAATGCAATGGCAAACAAAATACTAGTAGAGTTTTTGAAGAAATTGGCAGAACATTTTTAATGTTTATATGGAAAAGCTAAGGCTTTGGAATAATAAAAAAATCTTGACAAATAATGTTGGAGCTGTATGCTACCTAACTTCAGGATTAACATAAAACCACAATAACCCAGGCAGAGTGTTTTTTTGTCAGAGGTTGCAATATAAATCAGTGAAGAGGGACTGGAGAGATGGCTCAGAGGTTAAGAGCACTGCCTGCTCTTCCAAAGGTCCTGAGTTCAATTCCCAGCAACCACATGGTGGCTCACAACCATCTAAATCAATGAAGAAAAGTAGAGATTGCAAAAATGGAGCTGTGGCCAGAGTACTGATTAATTTGTTTTGCTTGTTTGTTTATAGCCGTGGCTGTTCTGGAATTCTGTAGACCAGGCTGACCTCAAACTCAGTTATCCACCTGCCTCTTCCTCCCAAGTGCTGGGATTAAAGGCACGGGTGCCACCAGTTTTTTGACAAAGGAACAAAGGTGATTTAGTAGCTTTAGTTTCTTTGTTTCTGGTAAGGTTTCACTATGTGATGCAGACCGGCCTTGTGCTGTGTAGTCTAGGCTTGGTCTTGAATTTGAGAGTGCACTACGTCTGCCTTCTCAGTGTTAGGATTACGGATTCACACAACCATGTCTAGTTTGAAAGGACAGATTTTATTTTCAATTGATTAATTCGCTTGTTATGTATATGTGTGTGCCTACTTGTCTGTATATGCACTGTGTGAGTGTGTGTATTTTCTAGTGGGTGGGGCTGGGTATGTGGCTTAATGGTAGAGTTTAGACGTAAGAGATCCTGAGTTCAATGCCCAGAAACCCTAGAAATGTGGGGTTTTTTCCCTTTGTTTTGTTTTTGTTTGTTTGTTTTTCGAGACAAGATTTCTCTGTAGCTTTGAAACCTGTCTTGGAACTCACTCCATAGACCAGGCTGGCCTTGAACTCACAGAGATCCACCTGCCTCTGCCTCCCGGCTGCTGGGATTAAAGGCGTGCGCCACCACCCAACTTACCTTTTAACTAAATAACTAAAGAAAACATTATAAAAACAGAACAAAAGTGAATGAAAAAGGAATGGGAAATATAGGCAGCGTTGGAACTGGGTGACGGTAAGCTAGTGTCTAAACTTACAAGATGCAGGGGTGAGCCAGGCTCTGCCCTAGGACTAGGACTGAAATAAGAGTCCTGAGCTCACAATGCCCCACGGCAATGCAGTGAGGTCATGCTGAGTGGCCTGCCTGTTTCCAGGCAATGGAGCACCTGCATTGCAGGCATCGTCACACCTACCTGCTAGCTCTGTGTGTGTGTGTGTGTGTGTGTGTGCGCGCGCGCGCGCACGCGCGCACGTAGGGATTCATCACGGTGCCGGGATCATTCGTTATTAACATGGGCATTTACAGTCAAGGAAGTTTGAAAGAAACCCCAGTGGACAAAAGCAACCGTGTGCAGATTCCCAGGGTCCAGAACCAGGCTGGGCTCAGAGCAGCTGATGGTGGAGTCTTCCCAGTGAAGATGCTTTGGGGGCTGATGGCACGGCACAGGGGCCTGCTGCCACGCCTGACAAGTTGAGTTGGATTGACTCCTGCAAGCTGCCTTCTGGCTTCCACACGCACACTGCAACACGAGTGCATTCCTCATAATAAATAAAGGTAAACCTTTAAAAACCTCCCCGCCCCCAAGTTGAGGGGATACTGGGTGACTAACAGCCTGGAGCAGGAAGTTTCACCAGTTTACTTAGGGGGACCAGCAAGCCGGTGGGTCCTCTCCGGGACTGGAATGGCAAGCGGCTTCCAGGCTTTTTATATAGACTCTGGGGATTCGAACTCAGAACCTCGCTTCCATGCATGCCAAGCCATCAGCCCAGGTCCCCTCTCCCTGCTTTGTCTGGCATCCAGGATACCTAAGGTGACTTGTCTTCACTTCTGACCAGGTGCACAGACTAACTCCTGGGGCTGATTCAGCAGTTTAGGTGTCTGGCCTTGCAGCCTGAGTGCCTCAAAGAGCCTTTAAATTCTGCATCTTCCTCTCTTTCTAGGCTTCTCTAAAGCCACTCAGCTGTGCTGGGGACATTTGATGTGGTGTCGTCACCATATACAAGACTTTCAAGTGTAAGGGCTGGCAACATGCCCTCAAACACAGCTAAAGAGTGACAGAACCTCCGGCGGCCTGGGGACTGTTCACGCCAAGAGGCTCTCTGGCAAAGGTGAACTTCCACCACACTGAGAAAACACAAAAGTTGGGGGCGGGGTGTGGAGAGATGCCTCATGGGTTAAGCGCCTAAAAGTGCTTGCTGCTCTCGCAAAGAACCAAGTTTGGTTCTTAGCACCCATGTCTGATGGCTCACAATACTTCAGAGATCTGCAGTCACCTACCTGAACTCATGTGCACACCCATCCCCCCGTGTGTGCATGCATATGTGTATGTACACACACACACACACACACACACACACAGGTATATATGTATGTATGCATATATGTGTATATATATGTGTGTGTGTAACATAAAACATTGTTTAAAGGAAGACACAGAGATGGGGCTAGACATGAGCACACATGCACACAGGCAGAGACAAAGACTAATGTGGCTTCTTTTAATTGCCATTTTACACTCTCTGCAGCTGCCCCCACCCTCCCCTTCCCTTGGATGACCATTTTTGTAGGCTATGGGGAACTCGGGAACAAAGCCTGGGGGGCGGGGGGGGGGCACAGCAGCCCCAGTCAGGTGGTGGGAGAACAAGCCACAGTTACGAATTTATCACAACAATTAGCACTGAAGCCTGGGAGAGCTGAGAGTGGGGAGGCCGGCTCCTCTTTGTCAGGGTCTATTTGGCGGTGACCTTGCTCTGAAGGCGATGGTATTCCTTCAGCCTGTAAACCAGATGGAAAACAAAGAAAAATGTAATTTCACAATAACAACATGTGCTCTCTTCAATTAATTCAGGCAGGGTGGGGGCGGTGGGGGCAGCTGTTTGTTAAGATGTGTGGTGAAGTTGTCTTTTTCTTCGGTCCCCTCTCCTGCCCTAGCCTCCCCTGACTCCTCCAATCAGGATAATGTAATTAATTTATCAGAGGGGGAAAACATTGTTTGTCATTGTTGAAGATAAAGCATTTAACAGGCAATAGGAGAAATGAAGAGGCCATTATGTTCTGGCCATTTCAAAAGGTTTATGGGGTTATAAACTGCAGGCAGCAGGAGGCAGAAGGTGGAGGGGCCTGGGAAGGCTGGCTGCAGAGGTCTCTGCAGACCTGGGGTGGCTCCCGGGAGCCAAGGCGTGCTGCTAGAGTCAGGAGAGGCCACCTCTGTCTTCCTGACACAACCCCATGCAATGGAAAACCCAGAGCTGGTCTTCCTCATTCAGCACCACTGACTCTGTGTGACTCTTGTCGAGTTACCTAACTATTCTGGGCCTGTGTCTGAGGAACTTTCAAAATCTCTGCACGAATTAAAATAAACCAGGGGCTGGCAAGATGGCTCAGTGAGTAAAGGTGCTTGCTGCCAAGACTCAAGGTCTGAGTTTGAAACCTAGGGCCCACACGGTGGAAGGTGAGAACTGGCCTTCAAAAGTGGTCTCTGTCTTCCATATATAAAAAGCATACACAAAATAAAATAAAATTTTTAAAAAGAACTAAAATAAACTAGAAAAGAGCCCAGAACAGCTGTCACAATGACCTCGCTTTGAGCACAGCAGCCTAGCCAGGGGGCAAGCTGCTGGGCACTGCTGTGTCCAGCACCTTTAGCTGTGAGCTCGATTCCCATAGGCTCCTGTGGGAACGTCATCACACCCATGGGGCAGGGGTACCCACCCTGGTACCCACCCTCCCTTGATCCACCCGGAGCTTGGGATGGGGTCTGAGAACCCGGACAAGTAACTTCAGGTATTGCATACGACCCCCAGGCCTCAGTGACTTGTTGCCTTGCCCTCCAGCTGGGGACAGTGACGTAAGGATTCTTTTGTCCTTCCGGCCATTTCCCTATATGGTCTGTCCAGTCTAGGAGCTCACAGTGTCTTTGTGACTGGAGGCATTAGGGCAATTGTAGGAGGCCAGGACAGAATCCAGGGAGTCAAATAGCCACTCCCTCAGATTCTGTTGCCTATCAGGCCCACTGAGAATGGGAACTTGTTGGGTGGAGGAGTTACAGGCGGATGGACAGGGACATGGTGCGTGAGGGGTCAGTGGAACATCAGACCCTGCTGCCTGTAGCCAGAGACCTCTGATGATCAGCGTGGCCCAGAGTCTCTCACCTGAGCGAGTTGATGTTGATGAAGCCAGTAGCATCAATGGGCTCATAATCGCCCTGCACGTTCATGCTGTGAAGAAAGAGCAGAGCTTAGCAATGCCCAGCCACTTCCCGCTGCCCAGCCCTTCCTATTCAGCATAATTCTGGGAGCTCTGCACTGGGTCAGGTGCCATGCCAGCAGCTGATGGTCAAGTAGCGCCCAGAAGCCTCTACCCTGAGTGAAAAGAGGCACCAGGTTGAGTCCCGGCTCAGCTAACTCTGGGTCTGTGAATTCCTCCTGCCGTTTGTAAACTGAAGTCCTCCACAGAGCCTGAAACGGCCTATTATCATCTGATGTTTCCAAACTGGAGCAGATGATGGGCTTTCTGGAGCCGAGGGACCCTGGGAGGCATTTACAGCACGGAGCCCCATAGAGTCACCTTCACCCTGGTTTGTCGAACCACGCAGACCTTACAGAACCATCCTGACCCAGATACCCATGGTCTGACAGTATCTGTCATCTGCTGTTGGGCTCAGTAAAGCTGTCCTCCCCTCTGCAGCTCCACCGTAGCAGTATCCTCCCTGGCAGCCATCCAGGACTGGCGGCTATGCCTGCAGCCAACTCGGAGAGCCCAGGGAAGCATGCTGGTTCCTGGGGATGAATGTGCACCTTGGGAATGTGAATACCAGTGGCTCTCATCATTGTCGAGGGCTCACATGAAGTCATGGAGCTGGAACATGGCAAGCACTTGCTATGATTGACATCCCATCCTTCCATCCATCCATCCATTCATCCATCCATCATTCAGACATTTTTAAAGAACTCTTGGATCAGCTGGGCCTGGGCAAGCGGTGGTGGTGCAAGTCTTTAAATCCCAGCACTCAAGAGATAGAGACAGGCATATTTCTGTGAGTTTGAGGCTGACGTGGTCTACAGAGCAAGTACCAGGACAGCCAGGGCTACACAGGAAACCCCTGTCTCGAAAACAAACAAAGAAAACAACAACAAAAGAGCATCACACGCTACAGGCGCAAATACCACTGTCACCCAGCACCTGGGTAAGTTTGGCTTTTGGGACCCTGTAGTCTCAGTTACCCCTGACTTCCATGTTGTTCTTAATCAGGCCCTTGTCTTTAGTCTGGCAGAGTGCCAGCCTCACAACAAAGCAATCTCAAGGTTTTTGAGGACAAGGAGGTGGCCTATCCCCTCAGGAGTCCTTTCCAAAGAGGTAAGACTGGGAAGCAGGTGAGAAGTACCCGCCACCACGTGACCAAAGTCATGCCTCTGGTGAGAAGTACCTGCCATCACGTGACTGAGGTCATGCCTCTGGTTTTCTGGAACACCCCCACTCCCGTTTCTGGTGGCCCTGTTTTTGCACATTCAAGGGAAGTATTATACCGCTGAGCCACACCTCTAACTCATTGGACCTCTTCTAAGGACAAATGAGGAAAGGTGGCCTCACCTATAACCCCAGCACCAGGGTTGAGAGGTGAAAGCTAGCCTAGGCTACATACATAGCAAACCCCTGTCTCTTCACCTTCATCTCCCTCTAAAAAACAAAAGGAGTCTCTGTCCACATCCTATGGGAGCCTTGAGTTTTGACCTTGATGTTTTTCAGTTCCTGAAGTCACCCCATGCTCTGCCTTCCATGACCTTTCTCCTGTTTTTCCCTTTCTTCTCCAGAGTTCCCTTTGGGGTTTGGGTCCGAATGACATCAGGAGCTAACCAGTGACCAGTGTGCTCCCTCAGGAGAAGAGAATGTCAGGCGTGCACCAGGCTTCCTTCGTTGTGCCTATATAGTCAGGAACGGCTGGTCTAGACTAGGGTACCAATTTGTGCAATTATAGTCAACAAGCCTTGCTTGCCTGGGTGCGTTTGCAGCGCCAGAAACACACAAGCTAGCATCACTTGCTCTCCACCTCCTGTCAAGCGGGCTCTGGAAATCCAGCCTCACCTCTGCCCAAAGTCCTTGCCTTTAGTAGTTACTGTCCTGGGAGCAGGCTGGCCACTGAGCCCTTCCCTTATCTGGGCCATAGGGCCTTTTCCCCTTCACCTCCAAGTCTCCCAAGTCAAAACAAACTCTCTACATCATAGTCCACAGCTCTTCGGAGGTAGAGGCTGAAGGACAGGAGTTCAAGGTCATCCTCTTAGAATGAATCTGCGGAAAGCCTGGGCTACGTGAGACCTCATCACAAAAACAAACAAACAGAAACAACAAAACCCTCCCCGTATCCAAGACAAGCTGGACAAACAGCTCAAGGAATCCTGCAGAGAGGGCCCCATCAAGGACAGACCTGCCCCATGAGGCTGCCCAGAGTCCTAAGCCGTGCTTGTTTGGGAACGGAAAGCCTCTTTTTTGAATAGTGCTTTGGTGGTGTGTATGGGGGGGGGTGTGTGGAAACAGAGTTTACAATGATTTTTTTTACCGCCTCTGACGGTCTACAGAAAAACCTCTGTGCTTTTATTTTTGCTCATTCGAGTGGCTCTGACCTGCTCTATAATTACATTACTTTCTACCTACTGCGCCCGGCATTTCCAGCTCTGCTACCTCTCGCAGCTTCCTCGCTGGTCCCTGTGACGCTGTCACTCAAGGGCTTTCAAGTCAGCGATGTAGAAATCAAAAAGAAAAGGGAAATGGTCGGAGACGCAGTGAGAATAACTGCTTCTGCTTTTCTCTTTTTTCCCCCCTTTCCCTTTTTACTTTATTCATTTAATCTCCCTGAGTGAGACTGTAAGGTTTAATGAAGGGTTGGGCAGGTTATTAGAGGCTGTTCATTTGGAGGGGGAGGGGAGAAAGAGCCAGAGAGAGAAAGAGAGAAGATAATTTGACATTTACCCCGACTGATCTAAACTGATTCGGTTATATTTATGGCTTATAAAGTGTTTAGAGAGATTGAAGTGGGGGGAAGAAACTCAATATGGCAGAGAGAGAGGAAGGAGAAAAATAATATTGACTGCCAAACAAAACTCGTACTTAATTCCAAGTGGTCCCCGGGAGGGCAGGGCAGACCTTGCCTGAGCCAGCTGGGGCTGGGGTCCTCCTCGGGTTGTTCTGCCTGGCTCCGTGGGCTTGTTCCCATCCACAGCCTGGCCAAGTGACATCCAGGGGACAGGGTTGGGCTTCCCAGGGCAGGCTACCCTCAGTCACGAGAAAACCTTGTGTCTCCCTTGTCTCCCAAGTCAAAACAAACTCTAGGCATTGATGTGGAGGAGTTTAGAACGTACCAGCTTAGCTAGCTCTCCATCTGCCATAGGTTTCCCCAACGTCAGTCACCCTCGGCTTGGTCCTCCCAGAAGGAAGCTCCTTGAGGCTCCCTCTGAGTTCCCCACTCATCTCCCTCGGCTTAGGTGGCCCCTTCTGTTCACAGAGGACAACAGGCTTGAGGCCCTCCAAAGTCACTCCATTCTGTACTTATTGCCCAAAAGCAGACAAGATGGGTTCTCCTGGGCTATCTCAGGTAAGACTCACACCCAAGGTGCTTGACACTTACCTCTGAGCCTCCCTCAGCACTTACTCCCGTACAGCTGGGGTGTGGGTCAGTGGCTGAGCACTTGCCTGGTGAGTGTGTTGGGTTCTATTGGCACCACTCAGGGAAAATGCAGCCCCCCACCTCATGCCTCGTCATCCCTAGGGTGTTCCTGCTTCCTCCTCCACTTCCAGCACAACTCCTAAAGATGGGTTGACTTGGTCTGCTTTTCTAAGATCACCAATCCAGTCCAGCCTGTCAGTATTTCTCACTGGCACCCTTGTGACCACCCCTTGCCAGTGTCCACCCTCACCAGGGAGAACCCATTCCTCAGAGCAGACACAAGGACCTCAAGATCCAATCCTGCCCTTCTCCCTATTATCTGACTCAGTCTCTTAACCTGGCTTCTTAGTTTCCTCTCTCCCAGGTGTCCTTGCATGTCTGGATTTTTCCAAGTTCTTCCCAGGCTCAGAATCAGAGGTGCTGCCCCTGGAGCCTACCAAACCCTCCAGAATTCCTATCAAGGAAGTTGCTCCACAGCCTAACTTTTATACCCAGCCAGACTATCTTGCTCCTTTTCCAACTCTGCAATTTTTCCTAATTCCACATTTCAGCCTGCCTGGCTTTCTTTCTTTTGTTGTCTCATTTTTTGAGACAGTCTCCTGTGGCTCAGGATGACTTTATTATGCATCAGAAAATGACACTGAACTGCTGATCCTTCTGCTTCTACTCCTGAGTGCTAGGATGATGTCACCACCACACCCGCTGGGGCTAGAACCCAGGGCTTCATGTAAGCAGGCACTCTACCAGTTGAGCCACATCCCTAGCCCATGGCTATCATTTGAATGACACTTTCCTCCCCAAATGGCCTATTGTAGGGTCCATGATGTTACAGATATGTGTCCATCATAACCATTTCCCTCGTCCCCCACATAGAGCTTGACATGAAATCAACAAAAACATGCTGGGAAAGCTGCCCACGTAAGACCAGACGGGCTGAGGCGCCGGGAACCTACCTCACCAGCTCTTCATTGTACAGCGAGAGTGGAGACTCCCGGCCAAGGATGTACACCTGGCCCTTGAAGACAGACACCTGCACCTTCCCTTCCACCCGCTCCTGGGACTTGGCGATGCAGTGGCGGACAAATTCACACTCAGGGCTGTGCCAGAAACCTGTGGGGAGGAAACCACGAAGGTGTTGTGGAGGGTCCTGCTAGGTCTCGGGAAGGATGGGGATACAGGAGGAGAACTCCAGGCTTTACCCTGTATGGTCTGGGGCTCAGGTCCACCTTACTCACTTGTGAGTGCTGGCATGTGTCATTGTTAATGCATTGAGGAACCCACAGTTGTGCCCCATCCCATACTCATGCAAGGGATACATGGGTCAAGAAGTGACCTCTTTGCCCCCCAAAAGGCAATCACTGTATAAGGGTCAGGAGGACGAATACCCCTGCTTCATGCAGGTGTGCACAGGAGTTACAGAAAGACCTGGCCCTGACCCATGGGTGCTCTGTTTTGGTGAGGACGATAGGAATCCTCCGATAGGGCTCAGAGGCACATGTCACGGGGCTGAGTAGTGAGGGTATCGAGGACTGTCACCCTGGTTTGTGGTCAGACAGGCCATGGGCTCTGTGGCCTTCAGCTGTCTCCCTTCTTGCAAAGCGGGAATACCCCAGCCCGTGCACCCAACAAGCATGGGGTATGCAGCATTCCTTTGAGTGGCGTCCTGGGCAGACCCCTGAACTGTTCTCTCTGCTCTGTAAATATTACCAAATGTACATCAAGTCAGCTCACAGACAACCCTACAGCCCGGGGACAAGAACTCAGGGATCCTGTATTCCCACAGAAGGAGAGGAAGAGTTTGGTCAAGCTGACAGAGGCTGTAACTGGGGCCTGGATTGGGCTAGAGGGTACTGACTGTTTCCTGTGACGACTGGCGCTTTCCTCTCTATGACCAGAGCACCCACTGTTTGCACATGGTGTTGAAGGCTATAGGGGACTAGGGAACAAAGTTCGCATCCTCCCCCTAGAGTCCACTGTCCTTGGACAGCCACTCCTTTGGGTGAGAGCAGGGAACCTGGGACCAAGAGACAGCAGGTGGCTGTAGTCAGGATTGGGGGAAGGGCTGGCTAGGCACAAGGTTTTTTTTTTTTTTGAAAGAACCAGGAAGGTGAGCCCACCTGGGCAGCTGTCGGGCCAGATGGCCTGCGATCTCCTGCCCTGATAAGATGATGGGTCAGCAGGGCCCAGCTACAGTTAGAGGCCTAGAGGGGACAGCATGGGGAAGAGGGAAGCTCAGTCTGGTGTGTGTGTGTGCATGTGTGTGCGTGTGTGTGCGTGTGTGTGTGTGTGTGTGAGAAAGAGAGAGAGAGAGAGAGAGAGAGAGAGAGAGAGAGAGAGAGAGAGAGAGAGCATAATGTTCTGGCTTGCAGAGGTTGGGAAGACCCAGACAGGGAGATAAGGTGTTAGATCTTTTGCCTCCACCATCTGGCCATGTTCACAGGTCACTTCTACCCCGACACAGGATAGACCTCCTCAGGACTGTTTTACCCAGTACATAGCAAGATATGATTACTTAACTGCTCTTCAGGGATGTGTGGATCCACTGAGAACTTAGCTATGACCTCTGACAGCCCCTCACTGTCACTGTCTTCTCTGGGAGACAGGCCCAGAAGGAAAGGACTTGTCCAAAGTCACACAGCAGGATCATGGCAGATTCCAGGTCTGATGGAATACTTCTAAACAAGGGTCTTTAAAGACATGCCATTGGATTCTTTGGGCAGGGACATGCCCCCATCTCTGTATCTGCCTACTGTCTGCTTTTCTCAATTGGGATAATTAGCCCATTATACTCCCAGGCTGGGAGGCTGGGAGATGGAGCTGGAGATAGAAAGGGCAGAGAGCAGTGTAGGAGCCACTGGCCCCTGCTATGGCCCCTGCTATGGCCATCTTGGGATCTGCGTCTGTAGCTCACAGAGGTCTTTGACTCAAGTTTCTTTTCCCAGCAGACCCAGCCTGAAATGGGCCAGTGAGCCTGGTCCCACGGTGCAAAGGAGATCCTGCATGTCCAGGCCTGTGAGGGGCTTGGGGCTGAGCTGCAGAGGGCTTCCCTCTCCTAGGCCCAGGATACAGGCCCCATTTCTGATGGGGACAAATGTCAGTTAAAGTTGTACATTATATTTTCATATTGAAGACAGGTGAGGGAGCCCCATGTCTACTGGGTGAGCTACAGCTGAAGGCTGGCCTGGAAGAAGAGAGTAACCCCGAACCCCATGTATCCAGTAGGGAAATCTGGAAATGGAGAAGACTGAGGGAGATAGCTAGGTGGACCCAGACTCACAGAGACAGGGGGACAGTGGTCCTGGAATCCTGTGAACCCAGGAGGAGGTGTGCTACTCCTACTCTTCAGATAGGAAAGCTGAGGATCAGAGAGGGTGAGGGACAGTGTCCAGCTAAGCTGGTCTACAGCATGTCTCCTTCCAGCAAGAGACCAATCCAACAGCACTTTGGACTGCCAGAGGTCTGGCTTTGACCTCTGTGGACACCTGGACATTACAGAACTCAGGCAGAGTTAATATTAGCAGTAATGGCCTGGTCTAAGCCTTGCTCCTCTCTCTACTCCAAGGTTTTGTTTCCTTTGAAAGCTCCTAATCGCTCAGCCTCATTTTAGGATTTACGGGGCTCATTGCTGGCTGACAGAGCAGGGACTTAGCCCAGGCACGGAGCCTGCAGTCAGGACTTCCTGTGTCTCACTGCACCCCGAACCATTCCTTGCTAGCTAGCAGCTTCCCGGGTCCCATGGGAGTGACCCTGGCTTTTGAAGACAGCCAGTCTCAGGCTCGACCACTGTAAATTATCAGCCATAAAAACTTTGATTAATTATCTTTGTCTGCCTGGGCCTCAGTTCCCCACCTCTGTGCAGCCGAAGTTAGGTAATACTCATCAGGTGCCTAGCACAGCGCCAGCAGGACAGTGGCAGATGCTGATACTGTGGGACCCGGAAGCCCCCCCCCTCTGCCTGACTTGGCCCTCAGGGATGCCTCCTGGGCTCTCAGGCCAGGTGCTCTCTGCCCTCCCTCACACCCTGCCATGTCTTAATGGCAATCCCACTTTGTAACCAAAATCCACCTCTCAGCACTGAGTTCCCACAGAGCCAGTGGGAAACAATGATATTTAAACACCTGTCTGTACCTGGAGAGGGGGAGATTGGGCTTCAAAGCTGCAAGAACAATGGCAGCAAGAAGGAAAGCCAGCCAATCGAGCCAGCGTGCTCTCCTGAGACCCTGGGATGAATTCCAGCAGACCCGGGAGGATGGGGACCGGGACAGGCATGACCAGAGGGCTCGGCCAGGTGCCCATGATTGACATACTCTATCCAGACACCCAGACTTCCAGTCCTCAGAGCTGCCAAGGTTGGCTGTCTGATGGGATCCCCCAAACTTACAGACAAGATCAGGAAATGTCTAAGTGAGTGTGGGTGTGCGTGCATATGAGTGTGAGTTGCAGGTGTGCAACAGCACACTCAGCTCTGTTTTGCTCTTTGTAAAGACAGAGTCTCACTGTGTAGCCCAGGCTTGCCTCAAACTCACAGATTAGGGGTGCTGGGATGACAGGCTGTGTCATCACGCCCAGGACCAATGTCACGGTTACAGTTGTGTGCACCTCCAGGTCTCTGCCACCACATTTCAAACATCTGTCACAGACCACAGGGGCATGAAGGCTGTGTCCCTTGGAACTATTTATGGATTTGAATTTCATAATTTCCATATGTCATGAAAGGTTTTTTCCCCTTTTCAACCTTTTAAAAGTTTAAAAGAAAAAAACTTAAAATGATTCTTAGCTCACAAATTGCAGAAAACTGGGCGGCAGTGGGGCTGGCATGGACTCCGGCTTAAGACCCTTGGTTCCCACTACGAAGACTGTATGTGCCGTCTAGAGTCTGGGTCCCAGAGCGGGCACTGCTCGTCTGGAAGATGAGGCCACACATGCTGGGCACACATGTCCCCCTCTGTTGTCCCACACTGGAGGTCAGTAGGGAGCATCTCCTATGGACAGACTAACCGGGCCCCTCTTCCCTTCCCCCTCCCCACTCCTTGCTTGCTCCCTTATCTGTAAAATGGGCTGCAGATGGCCTGGGAGACTTGTGGGAACAATGCGGGTTGGCCAGACATCTTGCCAATAGCCAGTACCTGTTGGATTCAGGCTGGCCAACACTGGGAATGACACAGAGTCCTTCCCTGACACCGTGTGCAGAAGAACACTGAAAAGGCCAATCCCACTGTCCCTCTGCTCCCTCACCCTGGGTCCAACCCTTCCGCTTGTACTTCCGAGTTCTGAAGGAGATGGGACCTGAGGGTGGGGCTCTGGGAAGAGCTGTGAGCTGTACATACCCGTGTATACGAGCTCTGCGAATTTGAGGCCCAGGCCCTGCTTGATTTTGCGTACTTCCCGATCCATGGTGAAGGCCTCTATGTCTAAATGAGCGTGGTAAAGGATGGTCCCTGCTGGGGTCTCGTAGATACCTAGCCATTTTTCCAGGCAGGGGGAAAAAGAGAAAAAAAGAAAGAAACACATGAAACCCAAACTGTCAGCAAATGACAAAAAAAAAAAAAAAAAGAAAGAAAGAAAGAAAAAAATAATGACTCGTCTGACAGGAGAGAAGCCGGTCGGACCCATTCACTCCCAGCTTGCTGCAAAATGCGTCTGTCATTATGTTCATGCTGGGGCCACGACAGTCCACTCTGCGGCTTGTGGAGAAAATGTCTAGATGCCCCCTTTGAAGAGGCCCTCAGACGCGGGAAAATGACAGGGTTTCTGAGCAGCGCACCCCCTCCCCAATGCATGCCCACCGGCCTGCAGTTGAAAACCTGTAATTAAACCAACTACGGTGGAGCCCAGGGCCCCAAATATCCCTTCCTGCCTTCCACCAGGGAGTCTGGGGAGGGGGAGATCGCTGCGTGCACACACACATGAACATGTACGCACACACATATGTCTCTCCAGAGATCACTGGGGTTGCTTAGGGCTTGAGCAGCGGCTCCACTGTACAGATGGGGAAGCCGAGCCCCTGAAAATGGACTTGACAGAGAGGGAATGGAATCCAGGCCCCTGGATCCCTGATCTGTGCGACACAGAGGTGCCAAGAGGTGGGACTCTACCTGCTCTGGAGCCAGGCCCTGCTCTGGTGTGGCCCTGGACAGAACCTGTGTCCACTGTCCTGATGGAGAAGGGACAGAAGCAATATCATCCCCATGAACCTTTTCTTCTCCACACACGATGCTGAACAGAGCTTTTCAACTGTCCTGGCAACTTGCTACCATCTTTCCACACCGATCCACACATGTACACCAACGCCGTGCACAAACCCAGCCACAGTGCCATGCTAGCCAATCCCCATGCTCTACAAAGCAGGGATGGAGGCTGAGGAAGAAGGAACACAAATTCAAGGCTAGCCTGGACTAGCCATGATGAGACCCTATCTCAGAGACAGCCAGCAGGCAGGTTCTGACCGGGGGTGGGGCTCCATAGGACAGGGTTTGCCTAACAGGCTCGAGGCCCTGGTCCTGGGATCCACCCCAGCATCACGTAAACTGGTGTAAAAGAACAACACTACAATCCAAGTACTTGGGAGGTGGAGACAAACAGGATCAGAAGCTCAAAGTCATCCTCAGCTACAGAGCAAATTCAAGGCCAGCCTGGGCCACAGAAGATCCCATCTCAAGACTAATAAAGTCCGCCAAATGAAATAAACCTGTTCTATAAGGCCACATCCTTCATCCCTCTATTTCCAGACATGCAAATAGCTGGTGGCTGCTGGGTGCGTAGGGAAATGAGGGGCAAGTATTTAAAGGGGATAGCATTCCAGTCTGAGCAAGTGAAAAAGCTCCCTGAGAGGAAGGTGGTAATGCACCAGGCTACACACCTGAATGGGATGTTTGTGCTGGGCGTGGTAGCACCCAGGAGGCAGAGGTAGGCGGATCTCTGAGTTTCAAGTCAGCCAAGGCTATTATAGAGAGACCCTGTCTCTAAAAGAGAGTTATGTTGTCTTTATTTTTATGATAGTTTAAGAGTGCTTTACACACAGAACACACACACCCGTAACCCTCTTACTTGTGAGGCTGCCATTCTAGACAATCTCCTCCATCTTCCTGAATCTCCCTGTGACCTCGTTCCCCACCACACCCTGGATGTCCTCACCTTTGTGCACGAGACCCCCGGGGCCTCCTCATTCCCATAGCAACGTCCAGGGAGGCAGAAAGGCAGATGGAGGCAGCGACAGGCAGGGCGACCATGAAAAGCCACTGCTGACAGCCTGAGGGCAGGGAACCCAAGACCTCAGCGGGGAGGAGCAGGTCTTGGTGGGATGTGCCTGTAATTCCAGCACCAGGGAGGTAGAGGCAGGTGCTGAAGGTTGTTCGTTCGAGACCTGCCTGGGCCTCAGAGCACAACAGTGTCTAGAAACAGCGACAAGTGACCCGTAACAGAGAAAACCAACAATAAAGTGGTAGGGCGCTTGCCTGGCACACACCCTGGATTCAGTCCTCAGCACTGCAACCCCCTCTCCAACAAGTCCGGTAACTTTCTGAGCTGGACGTGTGGCTCCATATCTGTAATCCCAGCACTCGGGAGGCTTGGAGGTGGAGGCCAGAGGATCAGGAGTTCAAGGCCAGCCTGGTTACCTGAGATTCTGCCTCAAAAAATAAACCCAGACCTAACATTACAATTCTCAGCACAAAGGTTGAAGTCACTCCTTGGGGCAGGATGGCTCCACCTACCAGTGCCTTTGGATGGTCCCAAGTCACCAGGAAAGGCCCAGTGACCCAGCAGGCTGTTCAGAAAGACAGAGAGATGCAGGAAGTACCTGCCTCCAAAATGGCAGCGATAAAATAAGGTTCAAGGCAGGTTCTGCCACCCTAGGAAGACCAACAATGTGACAAAGCGATTTGGCACAGACTGTGGGTCACCTCTGGACACAGAGCAGGTGCTCACACTAAGGCAGCAGGGGACTTGTGAGGATCCATTTTTGTCATAGCTTGGAGACGCCTGTCCTCACACTGGCTATAGGTAGTGGCGGTGGCAGCATCCCAGGCCTGAGGCTGCCATGTTCTCAAGTTCTGGGGACCCAGATGCCCTCTTTGCAAGTCTCTCCTTCCCAAGCCACTGGAGACACAGCCAAGCTGTCTGTCCAGAGCTGGAGTTGGAACCAGAAATCTCAGCCCTTGACATTGCATCTGGCTTGACTGTGTGGCCTCGGTGCCACTCAGCGCCCTCTCTGAGCCCCAGACAGGAAAACAAGAAGTTGCTAAGTAACTGCGTCTTACAGGCTAACCTCTGACGTGCCCTGAGAGCAAGCATTGAGATTCACAACCAGTCCTGGAGAGAACCACTGAGGTGTCTCCACAGCATCACCCTCAACAGTCCAGGAGGAGGAGAACGCAGGCAGTGTCTAGGATTCTGGAAAGAGCCACCAGTGGCCCAAGGTACGACAGATACTGCCCATGGCTGGTGTCCCTGAGAAAATGAGGCCACAGGCACCAGCAGCAAAGAGTGGGTGGAAGGGCGGGCAGAACCCATCTCCCTTAGAGCTCTCAGCACCAGCCTCACGGTTGTCAGTCGGCAGCTGGAAGGTCACAGGCATACAGCAAAGCCCCAGCCAAGAGACGTTAGCACATGTAATATTCCCGATCCCATCCCAGGTGGTCTTAAAGTTAATTGTGACTGATCAAAAGGCTTGGTTTTAGTTCTCTTGTGTGTGTGTGTGTGTGTGTGTGTGTGTGTGTGTGTGTGTATGTGTGTGTGTATTTTAAAGCTATCCACTCTCTTGCTAGGGGCAGGGGGTACAGATGATTTCTGTATTTCTTCTGAAAAAAAATCAGTGACAGAAACCTGATTCTAAAAGACTATGGATTTGGGGGCTTTTGACAGTCAGCATACAAACCACCGTGCAAAGAGGAGGAAATGACAGCTGAGCTGGCGCGGCTGCAGAATAGACAACAGATATCTTCAGAGTGACACGCACCGCGGCTCCAAGTGTCTATTTTCATCTCCCCGTGTTTACGGGAAAGACAGAGGTGTCAGCAGCCCTCTGTGGAGCAGCTTCAATCACACCCTAATTACTGCTAGGAAAGGTGGGGGCGCTGGGGAGGCCAAGGAGCTGGGGTGGTGGGAAGCGGAGAGTGGACCAGGAGGAAAAGGTGGGGACCACACAGCTGTGGCCGCTCGAATTCTTATCAGTTCAAGACTGAGGCTTGGCTTGGGCTGAGAACTGTGCTAGAAAAGAATAGCCTCAACCGAACATGTAGGAGTCAGGCTAGGTGCTAGGGTACTTGAACCCCAGGCTCTGGCACCCAGGGAAGGGACTGGGAGGTGGACGGGATAACGGGATGATAGAGGATGGCTTGACTGGAGCCCCAGGTCTCCTTTCTTAGGTACCACGGCCAAGGCTGGAGGTGGTTGCCATGGTGACGAGAAGCAAATCAGGGTGGGAGTCTAAGCCATTCTCTAGGCTCTTGTGCCCAGGTGGCCCATCCTGTGGATCAGATTGGGTCTCTGAGACGAGCCATCCCTGAGCTGCTGGGCTGAGTCTCCTGCTTCCCAAGTGTGCTCTTGCTGTCTGTCTGTAATGTTCCATGTGAGCACAGCTTCTGGGAAGGCCGGACCGGTGGGTGGCGGTGAGGGGGGGTGCTGGATAGATAGGCTGGAAGGTCGGACCAAAGGGCAAGCGTGTTGTTACTCTCTAGGAAATGAAGTTCAGGGGGCAAGTGGGAGAGAGAATGGAAAGAGAAAAGAAAGAAGGAAGCTTGTGAAGAGAAGAAGCTGACCAGGTCCTGTGTGTGGAGTTGGGGGGCCAGCAGCGAGGGAGGAAAGGCCAGCATCAGGAGACAGGGGTGGGTGAGCAGCCATGAAGGGAAGGGAAGGCCAGGCCAGGTGGGACAAGGCAGAGGGGAGAGAGGGCTTGAGAGCCAGGCCAGAGAGGCTGAGGTAGAGGCAGGCAGGAGGGACAGACACAGCCAGGAGACTCCTTCCTGGGCTCCCTCCTGCCTGCCTCCTCCTTCTCCTCCCCACTGATTTCATTTACTTCACTTAATTAGCCCCCCTCCAGAGTTAAAAAGATAATGTGATATGGAGGAGGGAATAGGCAAAAACAGCAAGGCCACTCCATGGGGCCCTCCCAGCCCTCAGTCCCTGACCCTACGGTTCCTCACAGGGCCTTCCAGCCAGACCACCCAGACCTGGGTGCTACGCTGCCCAATTCCCTATGCTCCTGCCCCCTAAGAAAAAAAAATCAGGCTCTTAATGAATGTCAATTACCAGCTTTGTAAAATCAATACAAATGACATTTCCCCCCACATACACGGAGATCCGGAAAACCCCAGCTCTGCCCTCGGCATAATCAATGATTAACAGTCTTGCTGTCACCGTACACCTAATAAACTCCTCAAGGGGAGTCCATAGTACCCTCATTAATTGTCTGTTTTTGCTTTCACAGAGAAATGTTTGGCGTGCAGAAATAAAAACAGGATACCCTAAAATTACCAAGCATAAAAACTGGCAAGCGAGGACTCCCGGAGAGCTCTCCTAGGCTGGCCCCTTCCTTCTGAAGATCGGTATTTCAGAGATGGAAAGCAACTTGCCTAAGGTCACGTAGCAATCTCCCTCCCCTGAGACTGTAAAATCCTGAGCTTTTAGAGACAGCCACCCAGCAGTACACACACGGTATCTAGGCAGAGTTGAGGACTGAGCTCCAGGCTTTTCTGTGGGTGACAAGGAGCCAATCCGGTTGGGACACACTTGATTTCATGCTGTGGTTCTTCTAGGGAGTCTCTATCAGGAGGGTGGCCTACCTTCAGGACACAGCACCCAAACCCATCTCACATGTGGAGAAGTCAAGGCTCAGGAGGCTCAGTTGATTCTCGACAGAGACTGAGTCAGGACCAGGACTCGGGCTGGGTGCCAAAGCCTTGGCCTTCAACATTAGGTCTTCAGAGAGCCTGCACCACCAGGCCAGCTGTCCCCCTCCAGCCCCTGCCTCCCCTGTCCTCTCTGTCCATCTCACTTCCAGCCAGGTGGGAGGGAGATATTCCACCGCATCTCTCCAGGTTCCCTACCCTGACTGCTGCAGCCGAGGCCTTTGTCATCACCTCCTTCCTCTCAGTTTTGCTTCTCCACCCAGCAGGATGACATTTCAGAGTCAGGTCTGGCCAACCCTTATCTTCCCAGGAAAGGACATCAGTAACTAGCCTGTTAGATTGTCAGTATCCACTCCCAGTAGCACTGAGCTGCATTTGGAGTCAACAGGACATTGCCACAATCCATTAGTGATATCCTCCATGGGCACAGGAAGGGTCTGATTGGTAGCTGACACACCTGAGTTGCACTGGGTCCCAGAGGGTGTAAGGCTGCTTTTGTGCTCCCCCAGAATCCCCTGGGGACTGAAGCCACTGATGAACCACGTCCACAGAACCTGTGCACACTATCACGGGTAGATTCGAACCTGGATCTGTCCATCTCCACACCCTAGGCTCTTGGACCTCCTCCCCAGGCCTCCCTGGGCGAATGCCCCTCTGAATCCTGCATGTAACTTAGAGTAAGCCTTTGCCCCTTCAGGGTCTTGATTTCCCCATCTGTAAAACAAGGTGCAAGTTTCTCCCAAGGCCCATTGTTGAGCTGCCTAGGAGGAATTCCTTTGTGTGGCTCTCAAGGGCAGGTGGAGACAAAGGGACATTTAATCAGATGCTAAATAGGTGAGAGAAAAAAGGTAGACAGGGAATGAAGAGACACTCATTAGCGCATTGTTCTTTACAAGGCCGAGAGAGAGGCAGTGGTGCACGTTCTCACGATCAATCTGGGAAGGGACAACTGTAGCTCTGCCCAGCTGGCAGAGGCAGACCCACGGTATGCTAGGGGAAACCAAGGCCCAGAGATTACCAGTCCAAGCTCACCAGGGCAGGTAGGTCCCTGGATCTTCATCTCCCCCAACAGCTGACATCTGCCCATCAGCTCTCTTGGGATTTAGAATCTCAATTTAGAATGTCCCCAGGACCAGGGTTGGGATTGAACCTTGGCCTCATTTTATTTGGCTGTTTTCTTCTACAATCAATGTGGAAGCAAAGTGATCTGAAGTCCCTAGCAGTATGTCACTGGTATTTAAATATTCAGGGGGCCAGTTCAGGGGCCCTAAGTGCCAAAATAAGAAGAAGCCCCTAAAAACACTGCAGCATTGGTCACACACACACACACACACACACACACACACACACACACACACACACACACGACTAGCAGGAATCTGGGATGGCACATGACTGATAAGGAGTCATGAAAACACCAAGACACCAAACCCCCATCACCCTGGGATCAACTAATTCTCCATCTCCCAACCAAGAAGAGGATCTGATGGCCCCATGGTGGCAGCCTATACCAGCCAAAGTGGCCAGCACACCACAGAAAAGTAGGGTCTATCTGTCCCTGGCAAAAAGGCCTTGGAGACATGCCAGAACCGGCCTGGCCTGCTCAGGGTTTCTGTGTGTAACTCACAGCGCCCTCCCTGGCAAGAGTCCCACTCTACTGCCCGCCTGGTGCTACAGAAATGCCTTAATGACCACGAAATTGGCCCTGCATGGTCCGCCTCTTAACCTGGCTGGCCCGCCCGCGACACAAGACAGCCTGACCTCTAGGCCGACCTCTCTCCTAGATCCCTCCCTCCTCTAGAGGCAGCTTCTCTCACAGCACCTGGGAAGTGTGTGTGTGTGGGGGGCCTGTAGCAAAGGCCACAGCCCTCACTTCATCCGGGTAGGAGAGAAAGGAGGGCAAGCCGCGGTGGTGTGGGGTGAATGGTGACATCCTAATGGTACAGGTGGGGCCTGCTTTGGGAGGTGCCAGAGCAGGCCCCAACAGGTGCTGCACACACTTACCCCGGGATTTCATTCCAATGAAGCGGTTCTCCACGATGTCAATGCGACCCACTCCGTGCTTGCCCCTGGGAAGGAAAGGGTCACTTGGATTCGGGTGCTACCACCTGGCTTGGGGACCTCGGCCACCCACTGAGCAGGTGGCTTTGGCTTGCCTAAAGAGCAGCTTATGGGCATATGGGCTCTATCTCAGGTTCTAAGGCTCAACTTAGAGAGCACCCAAGTCAGGAAGACAGGCCCCAGGGGACGCTGGGTAAACTAAGGCCCTGTCTGGGTCACGCTGAGTGACACCTGTTTCACCTGTTACCTCTGAACTGGGATTTGCTTGGCCTCCTGGCCTCACTCAAGTCTCATCTTTCTTTGTGTCCTGATGCCTGGCTCAACCAAAGGCCTGAAGCCCCGGTTGGACTGATCATAGGAGGCAGTGGTAGCCTTGGGGCCTTTATCATCATGGATTGTGGGTTAAATAGACACCAGGACTCTCCTGTCAAACCAACATGGTATGAGAGACTCTGTCTACAGGGCCCAAACGGTCAGACCTCCAGGTCAGGAACCTCAGCTGTGACCGTTAGTCACCCCAATCCAAGCCAGCGGTTGCCGGCGGTGGCAGTCCTGGGAGACCGGGCACAGTCTATGGACACTCACGCAACTTCGTTCAGGTACATGAAGAGCTCCAAGGACGTGTGGTGGGTAGTGCCATCCTTGACGTTCGTCACCTTCACAGGGACCCCTGGGGCAGACAGAGAGAGTAGTGGGCCTCCAGGCCGGGGCTCAACAGAGCAGCCTGTGCCCACCACCCCACCCTCTCCCTCCACCCACATCGCCTTAAATGGATGTGACAGATATGGAGTCCCAATGACTCCTTCAAAGCCCTGTGCTGGGGGGAGAGAAGGGGCCAGAAAGCCCCCCAGAATGAAAGGGAAAAATGCAATAAAAACGCTCGCCCCCTCCCTCCCATTCTCTCTGCCCCTTTAGCATTTAGGGGCTGTGAAATTGGAACCAGGCCCTGAACTAATTGAATTTCACGCTTCGCCATTGTCTTACCAGTGAGCACCTTCTGTCCCCACCAGCTACCCGGGGGCCGCCTGGCCGAGGTGTAGCCAAACCCTTCGAGTACGCACAGACGTGTGTGCATGCGCGTGCATACACACATGCGTCTAAGCAGTGCTCTGCCATGCTTGCCAGGCGGACAGGGACCTCTCGGTCCCAGCCTTGCACCCCAGACCTTCAGAAAGCCACCTGATGGATGAACTGGGTGGTGCTCACCCCAGCAGACACCCATGAATTCTGAAATGTGTTGTCTGGGGTGGCAGGAGGGAGACAGCCGAGGCTCAGCCAGGGAAGGGCCATGTCAAGGGGGGTGGTGGGGAGGGGGCAGTGGGTGGGTTTGGGGTTGACTTTGAATAGCAAGGGGCACTTTCTCGAGCGGTGTGAAATGGGTAATAAATGTATTAGGGGGCTAACAAGAGAGCCGTAACAGTGACAAAGAAAAGCTGTTCAAAGTTGGCGGCTAATCCCCCACCCATCTGCCTGGCTCATTACCATGTAGCGAGCCATCGGGTGCCAATCAGGGCTCAATAGCGGCTTTGGAGTCTTTATTAGCCAGGCGCCGTTTGGAGGGGCTCTGCTCAGGGCGCTGACAGCCTCACCATTCTTAACCCCCATTTCCAGGGGTTTTATAACTTGGTTGTAAATTGCTATTAAATGTAAGTCTGCCCAATAATGAACCTTAAGCCCCCTCGCCACCCCCTACCCCTCGCCTCCCTCTTTCTCTCCATCCCTGGTCCTATTATCACCCAACGCTGGGGCCTTGGATGGGGCCTGCCTGGGAGGAGAGGTTGACATTGTTGGTGCTGCCGCCGGAGAAAGCCTCTTAGCTTTTAAAATAGTTAATAATTAGATTAAAACTTCAAATAAATTAACTAGAGAGTGAATGAGGACTAGGCAAGGGAGGGCGCCTCCCTCTTTTTCTCAGATAGCCCTCTCTTCTCCAGCTCTGCCTGGGGCTGCCCTGCTCCTCCGGGATGGGCTGTTGGAGGCTTGTGCCTGGGACCCTCCGCACCTCCTGCTTACCTCCCGCCCTCTGCTCTCCCGGCTCCCAGGGGTTGGGGGGCCCTGTGAGAGAATCCTGCAGTGTGGCGTGGCACATCCTACCATCTGCTCAGAGTAAAGCTCGGGGAGGCCCCTTCCCAACAGAAGGCTTGAGGGGGACTCAAGGCTGCCACCGTGTTTAGGGTCCCAACCAAGGCCTCTTTGGTCCCTGGATTCAAGGTGACACAGTTGAAGAGGAACAAAGATGGTAACCATAGGCAAGTGAGGCAGCTCTGTGGGAGAGGCTGGAGCGGGTAGCTGACCTGTTACAGTACCACACCCTCACTCCATCCATACCTTATGCTGGGTACCTGTAAACAGCCTTTCCATGGCCTGTTTTACAGGATTATACCTCAGCCCCCGAGAGAGAAGTTCCACCCGGTTACAGCAGCCAGGGACACCTGGAGTTGATCTCCAGCCTCTGCCGTCCCCCATCACCCTGCCCTCCAATTCTGAGGTCCCTTGGAGAGAGTCTGAGCCATCAGAGACGGTCTCTTGCTGATGTTTCAGCCTGGGGGCCACTTGGTGGATGCATAACCTCCTGCCTCCCTAGCTTCTGCTAGGTACCATCTCCTTCAGGAAGCCTTCCTAAAAGAGTCTCCTTCTTGTATCCCTATACCCTCTCAGTTGGGCTCCGTTTCAATCACTACACAAGTCCATGCCCCATTCCTTCCTCAGGGGCAAGAGAAGGGAACCAGAGGGGCAGTAGGTTTGAGTCCCCAGATGAGCCAGATGGGCCCAGCTTTATGAGTGGGGTCTCAATGGAGTCCCTGAGGCCAGCTATGTGGCAGACTAACCACTACTAGGCACTTCCTGGTGGCAGCGCCTGGCTGGATGCCCTCCCTACAGAACTCTTGCATGCTAGGTACTCCCACCCCCAGTTTATAGATGGGGAAAACTGAGGCTCAAGGATATAGAGAGTGACTCTCCCAAGTTCTCTGACAAGATCTGATGTCAGCGCACTGGGGTACAGCCTGGGAAACTCTCCTCCCAAGCTTGGAAGCTCATACTGTTGGGAGTCTTTAAAGGCCCTGCCTGTGTTCTCGCTTCCAGGAATGCAAGGAGTTAGAGGGCCTGTATCCCAGGCAGGGAGGGGAAAGGAGAGGGGCCCCTTCAAGTCCACTCACCCTTATTCTTCATGGGTGGGCACGTACCTTTTTTAAATTCTATCTCAAGGACATCCGGGCTGTTGGGTGCTTTGGCAGGGTCCTGAGTCTTTGTGTAGAGACCTGGAGGTGCTTGATTCTAGAAAGGGACAGAGGTAGGAAGTTGAGGCATCGGGAGACACACCAAGCATATATACCTGCTCGCCACCTCTTGCAGGTATCTGTACCTCCTTGTCCCTGTCCAGGACCACTGGCCCCTGGCACTCCCCCACCAGTTCAGTGGGTCCAGTGGGCTACCAGCTCCCGGCCAGCCCCGCCTGCCAGGGGCCTGAGAAACAAAGGGCTCAAGAAATCAGACAATTTTTCCCCTCAACTTGATCTCATCTTTTTCTTTGACGCCCCCACAGCTGGAGGCAGAATAGCAGGAGAGGAGCAAGTCAGGCAGGAAAGAGTGGGACTTTGCAGGACTGCGGTGCACAGGCTTCCCGGGAGCCGCACGCACGCGCGCGTCACTGCCTGGAATTGGGGTTTATTCTGCGCTGACCGCAAAGCTAATGACTGTGCGTGACCCCAGCAGGTGCTCTAGCGGGCCAAGCCGTCCCTGGGGTCCCTGAGGTTAATACTCACGGGGAGAAAAGAAGAACAAAGCAAAACCATTTGAAAACACATCAACCTTTATGTATATTTTCTCTTGGGTGCGTTAGAAAATGGGCCTCTCTTCCTTAGGAGGAGGTGGAGGGGCTGCTTGCTACCCAGGACTTTCTCGAAATTTCCTCTCGCCTCTAGAGGCTCCTGCTCCCCCACAACCCAAGTCCGAAGCCTGGATACTTGCCACCATGAGGCTGGGAGCCTGTGGGCCTGGCTGCTCAAGTTTGTCCCGGGGGGCATCCTGTGCCCAGCTGTTCTGTCCACCTGCTGACGTCTGGGAACCCCAGCCATCAGCCTTTCCTTTCACAACCTCGAGCGCATTCACACACCACTGCTCACTTTGGAGCTCCAAACAGCCTTGCCTGGCAGGAACAAATGCTGTCCCATCAGCAGGGGCAGACAGGGAGGCTGCAGGGGGGTGGCACTGTTGACTGCTAAGTTTTCCACGAACCATGCTCCACACGACCACAAACAGCCCAGGCCACCTAGCGCATGGGAGGGGAAATCACAAGGCCCCCAACAACTGTGGGGACTTTACTTTGTGTCATTTTATAGGCAGGGTCTCATGTAACCCGGGTTGGCCTTGAACCTCTGGATCTTCCTGCTTAACTCCTAAGTGCTGGGATTACCATCATGTTCAGCTGTGGGAGACTTGTGGAAAAGTCTCTTTTCCTAAGGCAGACGTCAGGCTGTGGTGCCTTCAGAAGATGATTGTGATTCTTCCAGCTTTAGTTTCCATCTGGGGAAAGGATATGCCCTTGACTGCCTTAAAGTTTCAATGCAACGCAGGAAATGCCAAGCAAGGGCTGGTGTGGATGGAAACTCACTCTGCAGGCGGGACGTCGGCTTGGAGGTGGAAACTGTGCCCCCTCCAAAAGAGACCACAGAAAGGCACCCTGGGACACTCACCTATGGTGGACCCCTTACCCATCAGCTCTCTGCTGGAGTGACTAGCAACCTTATTTTCCCAGGGCCCTCCTAGGTTTAACGCCAAAAGTGTCATATGTCAAGAATTCTTGGTGCCACACAGTGGTAAGGTTTATCACTCAACTACAGAGCTCCAAGGGACCCTGGACTGGCAGCCACACCCTCCTAAAGTGCTATTTGTGTGGTGGACACAGGGTGGCCTGAAAGGCCGACCAGGGAGGTGTGAAGGGTCTGTGAGACCCCCCCTCCTCCCTGCTGTAAGATGCCTCCAGGAATCAGAGGGATAAGTAAGGCCCGGAGAAGTGGCTGGTCCAAACCACACCTTAGCGCTCTTTCAGCATCTCATGCTGCTATGGCAACCTGGGCTGCGAAACAGTTTGATGCCTATGGTTGAGTGTCAACGCCATTCATCCTGCAACAGACTTCAGAGAAATGCCATGTTCCCAGACCCGCTCAGTGCATAGAAAAGCCTGAAGCTCAGCTCAGAGGTGGAGCGGACTGAGGGTGGACGTCAGGGTGACCACTGCAGCAATCACTTCCCCACACGTCCAGAGCTCCAAGCCCCTACACCGCTCCTCCCGCCTCTGTCTGTAATGACTGCAGCCACTTCAGTTTTGAACCTGTCCTTTCTCTCTGGTCACATAGCCTAACAGGAGAGGAAGGGTGCCTTGGGAAAGACAAGAGACAGAAAGGTGCTCGGGACAGGGCAAGTTCATACACCCTACAGCAGGAGTCGGGGTAGGGTGGGCGGCTGACAGCCCCATTCCATCAAATAACTAAACAGAAATAAACTGGTGTTTGCTTTGCATTCTGAGCTCAGGGGGTGCTTGGCTTCTTTTTAACTCTCCCTCCTAAAAGCCCAGTTCAAATGACAAATAGTTCATTGCAGAGTATCTGGTGCTATTTATCCACCCCAGCGGGAGGGCTCACTTCCAATGTCATCTGGGTTGGTGGGGGAAAGAGAGGAGGGGGGGGAGAGAGAGGGAGAGGGAGAGAGAGAGAGAGAGAGAGAGAGAGAGAGAGAGGGGAGATGGGAGCTGGGGTGGGGATCGAAAGAAAGCATGAAGCAGGGCCTGCGAAGGAGGGATTGCAGCAAATGGCCCATGAACTAACCCATGATGTAGAGGCATGATGGATGTGGGGGTGGCTTATTCACCCATCAGATATGGCGGCCGGCGGCTGAATGAACTCTTTCACTGTGGGCCGTATGAAGTTAAAGCAAGTAAATTTCTATCTTTCTTCGTATTAGCTGCCTCATTGCCCTTCAATCAGCCCTGGCGGAGGCAGAAAATGGCTCAGCCATCTGCCTCAAACCCTCCCTTCCGCAGACCTCGGGTCTTTTTTTGGGGAGGGGGAGGGGCCCTTGAAGCTCTCAGTGCTCCTCCCTGAGGGTGGGGGAGGGCTGGAGGGGCACTGCATGGAGCAGGGGGGGGACACAGAAGCAAAAGCATCTGGGTGCCGTAGGATTGGGGAAAGCCTCCATGGCCAAAACATAGAGAGAGGACAATGTCGGTCTCCTGGGCAAAGTGGAGGGAGTGGCTGGGACTCTGAGTGTCTCTCAGCAGCCATGTTGTTGCCTCTCCCCAGCCCAGCCCATTTCTATTGCTTGGTGAGGGGAGCAAGGCTAGAGACAGTACAGCGGTGAGCAGCAGGGATTTGGGGTTCTGCTGCCGGGCACTTGTCTCTGGGACCTGGCAGTCACAATACCTTTGACTGGAACATGTTAGCTCTGGAACCCAGATCTGTCCCTAGTGACATTGGTAATCGCACTGAATCTCAGGCTCCAGGCTGCTCCCCCGTTCTGAGGTGACCAGTTTTTAGTGAGGAGAGAGCACAGGCTGCTGAGAAGAGGCTGGGAGTTTCCCCAGGTTCCTGGCCTCACAGGAGCCTGGAAGGACCTAGAAGAGCTTGCTCAGTGCTTCAGTTCCAGGCCCCCCTCTGTGTGACTGACTGGCTAATGAGCTGTGGTTGGCCTGAGTGTCATGGGGTCAGCAGAGCATGAACTGGAAAAACCTGTGGCCAGCAGGCAGCAGCCCTATGGGGCCCATCAGTCCCCAGGGTGGGGTGGGGTGGGGGCAACGGCACCAGCTTTTCCTCGTGATAAGTGAGGGCTCAGCCATGCTGTTGCCTCTGCCACAGCCTCAGACCCAGCCCAGCCTGGTCCTGCTGCTTGTGAGGGAGGCTCTGAGCAGACCTCACTGTGGCCTCAAGAGAGGGCAGGACCCTCATCCCCTACCCTGGACCTTGTTCCAAGCCACTTTCTATTTCTACCTTGTGCAAGAAAAACTGGAGGCTCAGACAGAATGGGTGTCTGTGGGAAGGTACGGGGAGAACAAGGCCACTGAGGGTCCCAGCTCCAAGTCTTGCTCGGCTCAGTCGTTTCTCTGGGCCTCGGTTTCCCCGTCCGTAAAATGAGACTGCTCACAGTCAGAATTCAAGGAAATCAGAGCAGGAAAATGCCAGAGGCAGGTCCGGGGTCATACATTTTAGGATGGTCATCATGGCCTGGTGCTGCCAGGTTAGGGAACACAGAGATGGGCTCAGTGGAGTGTAGACCTGGGCAAGGGGTACCCTGGGGCCTTGGTATGGGGATCCCGATCCAAACCACACAGTCAATTCTCCTCCAGTCTTCAGATCCCCAGGCCCAGATGCCAAATGCTCCAATGGCTTCCAAGCAGACTAACCCCCCTCCACCCCAAGGCAGCCACCCAGGGTGTGGGGCTGGGCCAGGAATGGAGTCATTCCCTCGGGGACAAAGAGATTTCTCTGCCTCCCCTATTTTCCACAGTGGGCAGGGGTAGACAAGAAGCCCCTGGGGAGAGAACCTGACATTTGAAATGGGTCTGCGGGCCCACACTGGCCAACCCAAAAGACCAAGCTAGGATGGGTGTGAACACAGACCCAGACAAATGGCTCACTGGGTTCGAGGCCTCACGCCCCAATTCAGGTGGTGGCCTAGCTAGCCTGCCCAGCCCCAGCGCTGGTGGGGACAGGACGCACCCTCCCTCAGGCCTCATCTGCTCAATCGCTTCCCTATTGTCTTTCAATCACCCATCCTCTCTGCTCCCCGGAAATGGCTCCTTCCAGCATTCATCTCTACAGCAGTTAGAACACCAGGGAAGTGGGGTGTGTGGGGTGGCAGGGGCAGGGGGGAGCAGGAATCAGAGTCCAGCATGCAGACGGCGGGCAGAGTGAGCCATGGGGAGAGTTTGGGAGATTGGCCAGAACTACCCTGGCCCCTCGTGAAATTTCAATTAGGCCTCATGCGCATCAGATGGCATGAACACCAGGGACCACCACGGGCAGCTGGCTCCCAGGCAAAGGGCTTACCTTGGGGTTCTCCAGGATTCCAGCCTCGTAGCTGTAGGGGAGAGGTGAATTGAGTATACATAGTAGTGTCATGTAAACCTCTACAGTCCTCTGGATGGCCCACGGGTCCAGTCTGCCTTTTCTCTCTGCTGAAACATATGTTGCTAACCCCACCCAGAACACTCCGAGCCACTCCAGTTAGCTAAGGAAGCTGCAGGCTGCAAGGAAGAACTGGGGTTTTCCCCACTCAGTCTTGTGGGTGCAGCCCTGGGATGCCACACATGGGGACCTCCGCCTTCAACACTCATTCCAGTCTGGCCTTTCTTCACCCTTGAGAGACCAGTTCCTCTGAGAAGTTCCCAACACCCCAGGAAACCAGGCCTGCCAGATCAATACTCAGGGCTTGCCTGCACCAAGTGCAAGAGAACATGGCAAAGTCAGGCCTGGGAACAGAGGGGGCTGTACTTTCTCACTCCAATTTATCTGCATTTTATGTGTATGACTGCCTGCATGTATGTATGCAGGACATGTATGCAGTACCCATGGGTGCCAGAAGAGGGCGCTGGATCCCCTGGAGTTACAGAGGGTTGTGAGCCATCATGCCGATGCTGGGAACCAAACCCAGGTCCTCTGCAAGAGCAGTCAGCATTCTTAACTACCGGGCCATCTCCTCAGTGCCAGAAGGGGCTGGACTTACCTGATGTGCATTAGGTTCTCATCCATACTCCAAGGGCTCTTGGGTGTGACAGGGATGGGAATTCCATGTTGCTAAAGAAGAAGACAAGATGGTCAGGGGGAGGCTACTGGAGAGTACATGAAGGTCATGCTCCACTGCCTGGGATCCCCCAAGGTGCCAGTTAGCCCCAAATCATGTCCCTCTCCCCTTCCCAGGCTACCTAGGGAGGGAGGGAGGAAGGATCTTAAATACTAGAGTGCCCTCATTAATCAGAATGGAGGCTGACCCTTGGAGTTCCTTCCAGAAGATATCATGAGCCCACAGTTCCAGGACCCATAGAAGCACTTAGGGGCAGGAACTGGCTAAGCATTTCTTGGCACCTGCTACTGATACCCACCATATCCTAAGAGCTTGGGGCTGTAACAGCCTAAGTATCTATCATGCAGCCTCAAGTGGGCCACAGAGGCATCCATCCCGAGTTTGTAATGCTTCATGTGAACCCAATGAAAGGAGGAATGCCTATAGGAGCCTCCATCGCAAGGTGTCTCCTGGGAGCCATCCTTCAAGCCATACAACCACTCTGCAGACCCTCCAAGTAGAGACAGGTAGCCTCCACCTTCACCACTTGTGGCTTGACGCTATTTGATTTCCAAATGGTCCTCACCATTGCTGAAGGGTATATGCCCAGACCCCAGGCCAGACAGTGGCTGACCATCCTTAATGGACTCAATTTCCAGGGGGAAGGGTAAGTGACTGTCCTAGTTACCTCTGTGCACAGACTCTTGACTGTAACCCCACATGAGTTCTGAACTTCAGCTCAGAAATCGCTACACCCTTTCAACTCTGGTGGGCACGGAGCTTGGGATAGATGGGCAGGTCAACGGGCCCTCAAGCTGATGAGGCCAGACAGCGCCTCTGAGGTCTCTCTACGCCTCAGCCCTGTGGTCACAGTGGGAACCTTAACGTCCAACTGGCAACATTTAGGGAGTCTTTCAGGGGATAGGTTTGCCCATCCAGTTCACAGGCTGGTGACTAAGATTCTAGAGCCCTCCGCCAGGTGTGAGCTAGTGAGAGTCCTTCATTATAATCCTGAGCTTCAAGTGATACTAAAAGAGAGGAAGTCCCTTTGGTTGTTCCTTTAGCTAAACTTAAAACAACAGCAGCCCTCCAAATAAGCGACAACTGCCCTTGAGATGTCCGTCCTTTGTTTAAACAGCACAGGCAACCAGAATACTTCATTTCCCTGCTGCTCGACACTGATCCAATGCCCACACTTGCTCTATGTTCTCTCCATGTGGAGCTGACAGGTTGGGGACCAGAACTTTGCAAGATGGTGCTGGTGACATCTGAGGGCACGTTGCTGGGCATCTGAGAGAAGTGACTGGCCACGTTCCCTGGAGCCTTTGTTTCTGGGGGTGATGTTGGACCCTCGCCTCTTTCTCCATTGGTCTTGATCACAGAGCAAGGGGAGGAGAGTAGGAAGGGGCAGCAAGGAGGGACAGGGCAGGTGGCTGCCCTCAGCAGAGCCACAGATGCTGACCAGAGCAGAGTTCAGCACAGTGAGTTTCATCTCTTCACTCGTCTCTGTCCTCACTCACCCCAGCCCTAAGGACTCCCAGGTTAACTAATTACAAAAAACAACCTTGGCAAGGGGCAGGCGAGGAGCAGGCAGGGAGCAGGCAGCAATGGTGGTGGGGCCTTGGAGCAGCATCCACCTCAAACTCTGGTTTAGAATTAGTTACCTTTAGTAGTAATTTTTTGAGCCATGAGAGGATCGAACCCAGGGATTCGGCATGTAAAATGAGCATCTACTCCAGTCCTCTTCTGTACTAATTTCCCCAAGCTGACCCTGAACTCGCGATCCTTCCTCAGCTCTCTCAGCTCTGGGATTGTACGTCTGCACCATCAGGGCACTATTGCTTCTAATCAGTAGTGATAACGACGACGATCGGGTGGTTTTGAGCCTTGAGCAGTGGTCTGGGGAGAGGCAGAAGCCAAGGCTTCCCCGTGCCTCCACAGCACCCTTTGACCCTGGCTACTTAAGGGCTTTGAAAGCAGAGATTTTCAAAGCCCCATTGATTTTCTTTCCCCTCATCTGTCTCAGATCCTGCCTGGCTGTGAATCTCACACAAAGCCGCCCGGCTGCTCGGTGCTTCTGGTCACTTCCTGGGTGCAGTCTCTTTTCCTAGATGGGTGTGCTAAAGGTTTTCCACAGCCCCATCCTGAACCTAGGAAGAAGGTAGGGAGACACATTCTTCCTGGACAAACTTCCTGCTCTGAAGGTTATTCAAGGTGGAAGCTAAGTGCCATCTCCTCAGAATCCAGAAAAAACAGGGACCACAAATTCAGCTGTGCTGGGAAAATCCAGGGCTGTCAACCAGTGGGGTCCAGAGGGAGGGTACAAGAAGCCGCAGGTCGGCCTGGCCCTTGCTTCCAACCGGACTAGGGGAGGGAGCGAGGCCAAGCACAGGGCTTGTAATTCATTATCCCTAAAGACGGGGCCTGCTTCATATTCTTCTTCATCAAGGAGACAAGGGGGGAGGAAAAAAGACGCCTCGCCAACCTCCACTCCCTTAATAGCACCACTATTTGACGATTTGTTTGGCAACATATGGGTTTGCTCTTGTAAACTCCACTCTTAATAATAAAACAACAGATGGTGGAGGACGCCTTTCCTCCCAGCGCTCAGGGGCCTAATGGGATGCTGGCGGCTGGGGCAGGGCTGCCTTCCCTGCAGCCCCGTGTTCCCCGCAGCGTCCCCTACCACGCGGCACCTTGGCTGCAGCGAGCTCACACAGCCAGCCCTGGCGACTGCTATTTAAAAACCTGAGCAATTTTCTGGTGTGTGCACCGACTTGCTTTTCCCCCTGTCTGATTGATTGAGGCTGTTTGTCAAGCGCTGCCATCGAGTCGCTAAAAAGAAAGGTGCCCTGGGGAGCAGCTAAGGATCACGATGCAAAACTTCTAATATGTTTTATTGCAACTTGTATTTCAAAAAAAAGGCTGGCGCCAGGAAAGGCTTTGTCTGACATTGGCCCGGGAGTGTCTCCCTGATCCAGGGAAAGCACCGGGGACATCAGTGGCCAGGTAATTGAGGTGCAGAACAGCTCCCCTGCTCCCGCTTCCTGACAGTCCCCTGGGAACCCACGCCTACATGCTGCAGAAGGGGCATGCAGGAGTCTTAGAGCAGGCAACCCAACGCCTCCCAGCTCAGTGAACTGGGTCACCTCACAGAGGCCCACCTAGGAGATGGAGCACACGTCTACGAGGCTGATTTGGGGGATGAATGCCATGGGAGGGGGCTCCATCTTGTCTCATGCCACCAAGGTGGCCTTAGCCCCATAGCCCACGGCTCAGCTGAGGCACGGACCTACCTTGGCATACTCCATCAGATCATTTCGGCCCTTGAACCGGTTGTAAAACTCAGGCATCCTCCAGGGGGCGATGACCTGGAGGCAGGACAAACGGGACAAAGGGTCAGGACCTGGGTAAGGAGTCTTCCACTGTGTCCCTCAGAAGACTTAATCCCTGGGGAGTGAGCAGGGAGACTAAGGAAGGGATACTGGGTGGTGGAGAGACCTGTGTTCTGTGACCAAATAGCTGTGCATCCCTCTGGGCCTCAGTTTCTCCAGCTGAGACCTGAGTGTCTGAGAGCTTCACGGTTCAGTAAGTGTTGGTGAACTGAACTGGGGTGGGAGGGAGATAGCATACGTGTAATTTGCCCCCCCCCCCCAATAAAACTTCGGTGGGTTGGAGAGGGAGAGGTTACGGAAGGGTTCCAGCTTCCATATTCCACGAGGGGCCTGCTGGCCTGCAGGGTCAGGGACTGGTCCCCAAGAAGCAGAACTCAGCATATCAACCAGTACAATGTCGCTGGTGTGGACACGGTGGGGTGTGGGGGTACCAGGGTACGCTCCTCGATGCCCAGCCCTAGACACAGCAGCCCTTAATCAGGCTCAGTCCTGAGAAACTTCACGACTGGCCAGGCTCCCATAGACTAACCAGTCTGGGCCCCTGCCCCTAGCCCACCATAGCCCCTGGGCTTTGCCTCTTTAAATAAAGATCCAGAAACTAGTCACCCCATCCCCCACAGTGGCCGTGGGAACCAGAGGCAGAGGTTGAAGGATGGGCCCTGGCGCCAGAGGCCCTGCAGCGCAGCTACTGTGCTGGGCATCTTTGGAGGCCTGGCCTGCAGGGGTCAAATGTATCAGAACTCATTACCGCTCACTTCCAGGCCAGCTCCGTCCCCAGGCTGGGGACAGCTGGCAGTCCGTGCATGGGACAGAGAAAGGAAGAAGCCCAGGGGGAAGGAGAAGGATTAGGTCTCCTGGGGTTACCAAGGAACTCAAATTGAGGTTGTGTAATGCAGAACACAGCCACCGGTTGACAAGACTGTGCCTGGAGGGCTGGCACCAGAAAAGGACGCAAAAACCTCTTTGACAGTTTGGGAAATGCTGAGTCCATGTTGGATAACTTTTTGGATACATGGAGTTCAATGAAATATTAAATTATATTACCCAATTCTTTCTAGCTCTCTCTCTCTCTCTAGCTCTCTCTCTCTCTCTTAAAAATCCTCTTTTAAGACAGGATCTTACTACATAGCCTTGGCTAGCCTGGAATTCACTATGTAGACCACGTTGGCCTTTAATTCATTGTGAACTGCCTTCCTCTACCTCCTGAGTGCTAGGATTAAAGGTGTGCATCTCCATGCCTGATTTTAATCTTTTTAAGCTGAAGCAACTAGAGGATGCGGCCTGCATCACATAAATGCCCAGAAAATTAGCAAAGGGAGGACTGAGCGAAGGGATGGAGGGGTAAGTAGACAGAGGCCCAGGTCAGTCAGGCTGGAGGGGCAAGGGTGACCGAAGAGAACAGTCTGGTCCATGCTCATGTATATACCCCCAGGTGATAGGCCAAAGGTCCCTGGGGGAAGGCTCTGAGACACAGAGGGGGTCAGCCACAAATATCCAGAAAGGGGTCAGAACGTAGCAGCGAGAGACTGTTTTGACCCATGACCAGAGATATCAATGCCTCCCCTCCCCCCCCAGACTGCACCTCCAGGAAGAGAGAATGGCTAGAAAGATGGCACCCTTCCCAGGGACTGCCACTTCCTGTCTATTGGTGTCCTTTACAGGACCCGGGGCACCATGGAGTGATACAGACATTAACAGCACAAGGACTCTGCCCTGTCACCTTCTGGACATCACTGCCCATTCCCGAGGGGGAGGAGCAACATCTTACCTTAATCTGGGGTGCCAGTGAGTAGCAGGTGAGCTCAAAGCGGACCTGGTCATTCCCCTGGAACAGAGAGCAAGGGATTGAGTGCCACAGGAAGGCATCTGGGGATGGAAGACAAAACGGCAGAGGGCTCCCTTCTCATGCAGAGCCAGCCTATGATATTGCTAGCCTGTTTTAAGGCCAGAGACCAAAGAAGCAGATACCGCTCCATGCGAGGAGCCACGACTGGATCCCAGGGCTTTCCCACGGCATGCACGAGATGCAAGGCTTGGGGTAAGCATGCGTATCATTGAAGGGTGAGTGCACACTGGACAGCACACAGGTGTCCCATGTGTGTACAGCTGAAGGGTGACCGCACACTGGACAGCACACAGGTGACACATGTGTGTACAGCTGAAGGGTGAACGCACACTGGACAGCACACAGGTGTCCCATGTGTGTACAGCTGAAGGGTGACCGCACACTGGACAGCACACAGGTGTACCATGTGTGCACAGCTGAAGGGTGAGTGCACACTGGACAGCACACAGGTGTACCATGTTCAAGCTGAGGGCAGAACACGGGCACACAAAGGGACATCTGTGAGTATGTGCACCGTTGAGAACATGGAGGAGGCCTGGAGGAATACATGTGTGTGTGCATGGATGCAATCTAGAGGGTCCTGTAGGTTCATGCTGCTCCTTAGGGGCTGGAGACCTGTATCCCAGAGACTCCAAGCAGGAAAAAACGGACCCCCAAGGGACCCCAGCCTCACGCTTTGATCTTTCACACTCATGAAGAGGTGAGTCCTGTCACTCCCCAAGCCTCAGTTTCCCCAGTTCCTAGCGGTTATTTGGAGTGGGGAATAGAACTAAATGACCTGGGAAGGCCTTCTGCTTTCAGCCTCTTTCTGCACAGACAGGGAGACTGAGGCCCAGAAGGGGCACAGTACTGTAAAGCAAACAGATGAGTGTCCTCCTGGGGCAGAGACAGATCCCCAACCCCAGGCCCACACACCTCACAGCCTGTAGACGGTCATCCTGACCACTCCCGTGAGTCAGGAGGAAGAGGGGTAGGGCAGGCACAGGCTACCAGGGATGCTGTCTCTGTGCTGTCGGCTCTGCCACTCAGACAGAGGGAGGCTCAGGCACTGAGAAATAATAGAGGCCCCTTCGCCTACTGTGAAAACTGCACGGGCGCAGCCAGGCAGCAGTGGGAATAACATGTTATTTTCCGGAGTCTTGTCAGGTGGTGTGGAAAGCCTGGTTCCAGCCCCTCCCCACAGAGCCGGGAGCTGAACAGAGCGGCTGCTGAGCCTCTTGGACACTGGGCCCCGCAGCCAGCCCCTCCGTCTCCATTCGGTCCCACACTGGCACCTACGACTTCGGTCACCGGGACAGTTCCAGGGGCCAGTGGGCCTTTTAGCCGCGCTTGAGAGATGAACGACACGAAGGCCAGAGAGGCGGAGCCAGTGGTCAGGGTCACAAAGGCGACACATCCATCCTGAGACATCTCAGTAGGGCAGGTGCAGTGAGGGAGACCCGTGGGTTCCATACAAGCCACCCCATGGGGGGAGGGATGCAGGGACACTGAGGCAAGGTGGGGAGAGCTGCATTTTCTCTGGAACCCACTTGCGGCACCCTTAGGAAGCCAGAACGCTCTAGCACAACGCTGCCTCATCGTAGATTTGCACCGTGCATGGCCAAGGGCTACCTAACCTGGCTTCATGTTTCACCAACACAAAAGGCAGCCTGTGCCTCCCGAGCCAGGCCCGGCTAGGCTGGTGTCTGCTGACCCAGACACGGCAGGGGGACGGATATCCATCTGTTCAGAAGTCGAGAGCCTTGGAAAAGCTGGACAAACAGGCTTTCTTGATTCAAAATCTGTCTTAGGCAAGAGTCTAGGACCTTGCATTTTCTTTACTGACCCTCAGACTCCCAGTGCTGGAGCAGCTCCTAGCAGCATTAGGTGGGAGATGGAGGCGGGGGACAGAGTCATATCACACACACACGTTGTCCACACACTGGTGCGTGTGCACATGTGTGTACCACAGCGAGCGCCCATGGGAATGGAAGGGCAGGGAAGGGGGAGTGCCTCCCATCTGCCCTGGGGTAGCCTTGCAGATGGTGCTATTTACAAAACTACCCCTGCACCCCCAGAGTCTTAGGCTCATATTTCCTGGCTTTTCTTTGGAATCTGGGGGCTCGAGTTCTGTGCATCTCTCTGGATGGGCGGGGGTTCACTCTTGCAGCAACCAAGGATAAGAAACAATGCCTTTCTTTGGTTTGGACTGCCGGTCGGAGAGTCACCTTGACCCTGGGCCTTTGCACAGGCCACGCCTGCAGCCAGGGCTGCACTTCATTCAATGTCTCTGGCTAACTCCTGCCCTGCTAGGCTATCTGAACACATCCTGCCCGTGTTCCTGCTGGCTTCGTGTCTCAGTCCCACAGCGCCTCCATCTGGCCGTACAGAGCTATTGTCTAGGAAGCCTGCTGAGAGCGCTGGGGCTGGAGAGATGGATGGCTCAGCACTCACTGCTCTCGCAGAAGGCATGGCTAGGGTGCCAGCACATACTTGGTGGCTCACAACCACACGTAACCAATTCCAAGGGAACCAATGCCTTATTCTGACCCCTGTGGGCTAATTCACCTGTGTGGTGCATACACAAACACATAAGTAAAAAATTAAAATAGTGTACCAATTCTTAGTGATGGGTGCTAAGGCAGAAGAATGGCAAGTTCAAGACCAGCCTGGGATATAGAGAGAGCCTACGAAAAACAACAGGGAGCTTGGTGCCTCAGAGATTCACTCTTGAGGTTACCCAGGGACCTCTCTGGTCTGGGGCGCCAGCAGCCTGCTCACACCTTGGCCATGGACTCCTACGTCTTTAGCGGGACTCTGCCAATATCCTGTTGGGACCTGCCTCAGCCGACCTTCAGCATGTCCTCGTGCTCAGTGTGGCTCTGCCTCTTGATCACCCTGTCCACCATTCTCTTGGGACAACCACATTCTAAGATGTGCAGTCACCAGTGTATTCCAGAGAGGCAGATACTGCAACCCAGTGCTAAGCCCCAGCTGATCCCAGGACCTCTCCACTCTTCTGCTCTGGGAAGTTGTCTGCGAAGGCCATATGCTGGGGGAGGAGGTGGGGTGCTGTACACAGGTGGAGAACACCCAGACCAGGGATAGCGGAGACCAAGCAGCTCTGGCTCCCCAGCAGTCTCACTAGCCTTCTGGCTGTTGCTATCAGGGACCCTGAGATGTTTCAAATTGGACCGTCTTCCCTGTGAACAGTGGAGACACCCCAAAGCCCAATCAAAGCAGCTGAAAGGGCTCATGTGGAAAGATCTAGAACCCCGCTGGTGAAGCCCTGAAAAACCTCGGCAGTGAATTCAAGCCCTGGGTCGCTCTCCCTGTCTGCACCCTGTGCCCATAGCATCCTCAAACCTAAGCCTCTGGTGCCCTCTGGTGGCCATATGCATATAGCACAGCATGTGGTCAATCTCGAGAAAGAACCAGGAGATGCAGTCTCTTGCTCCACTAGCCTGAATGCTGCCCGTTGATTCCCCATAGAATGGACCTTCAGATCCATCCACCCATCTCTAGCCTTACCTTTCCCGTGGCGCCGTGAGACACATACTTGGCCCCCTCGCGCTGGGCGATTTCCACCTGTTTGCGGGCTATGCAAGGCCTGGCGAGAGAGGTACCCAAGAGATAGCGGTCTTCATAGAGCGCACTGGACTGGACAGCAGGCCAGATAAACTCCTCCACAAACTCCTTGCTCACATCTTCAATGAACACCTAAAGGGAGAGTGGTTGTGAGAGGGAGCCTAGCAAGGACTGGGACCCAACATGAAGTCCATACAAGATCAGAGCAGGCTACAGTCTTTCTTTCTGCCCTGTAGTATGCACCACTAATCAGTTCCAGCCAACCATACTATCAGTTCCCTTCTGCACTCATGGCAGACATTACTAATCAATTCCAATATACCATCCAGCATCCTTCTTAACAGAAGTTATCAACCAGAGGTGAGCTTCTCTAGAAGGAACCTGTCACAATTGCTGGAATAGGTGAGGAGACAGGACTTGGAACAGCTAGTAAATGCAGTCAGGGATCCGCTACATTCCAAATGTCCAGGCCAAATAGCCGTGTGTGAACTACTGACACCCTAGCTCTGAGGAATGAAGACCCTTCTAGGTAGACCAGTGAAAACAATTGTATTGGGGGCTGAAGAGATGGCTCAGCTGCTAAGAGGACCCGTTCGTTGATCTTGTAGAGAACCTGGGTTTGATTCCCAGCACCCACATGGTGGACCCAACACCTTCTTCTGATGTCTGCAGGCAATAGGTACACACGTGGTACAGACATACATGTACCCATACACATGATAAAATTTGAAATACATAACACATTACATCATGTACCGAAGTGCTACTTGCTGTTTTTGTTAAGGGAGCTTTCATATTGGCAACACAAAAGTATTGATGGCCAAACAAGCCCAAATGTTTCAAGCAAGCCAACTCCATAGAGGAACACAGAGGGGTGCTGAGACCAGAAGAACTGAGGGCGCCTCACACCAGTCCCTGTGCAGAAACTGGCTGAAGCCCTGAGTGCTTTTCCTTCTGCCTAGATAAGGGTAAGGCAGCCCCGCCCTCCTGTCTCCTCCTCTCCCCTCCTCTGGGCAGCCCTGAACAGTCTCATTCCAGGTTTTGGCCACAGGGTGCCTTGGGTTTGTGAGACTGGATCCCCAAGTGCTCTTTCTGACCTGTGGAGTCCTGCAGGGCCAAGCAACTGAAAAAGCATCCTACAGAGGGATCCGTTCTGACCAGGCAGTGAGCTGGAATGTCTCCTATTCAATCCCCAAGCAAAAGGGTTCAAGCGGCAAGGTTACCCACTAGGAGCAGTTTGTGGGTGGCACTGAGTAGGGCCACCCAACATAGGCATATCTGTCAAAGGTTAGAGATGCAGTCTGCACTGAGTCCAGCTGGAGTTTCGTAAGGATGGAAAAGGATGGAAGGATAAGCAGATGGACAGACAGAGGGATGGAGGAGTGGATGGAAGAGAGATAAAAGAGGGGGTGGACAAACCAAAGGATAAATGGGGAGTTGGGTGGATGGATGACAGAGTGGATGGACTGATGGACGGACAGATGAATAGACAGGTTAATAGGTAAGTAGGTGCATGGATGGATAAGTGGATAGGTAGGTTAGTGGGTAGGTAGGTGCATGGATGGATAAGTGGATAGGTAGGTTAGTGGATAGGTAGGTGCATGGATGGATAAGTGGATAGGTAGATGGGTGGTGTTTGTATATCTGAAGGCAGCACGTTTGTTCTCACCACCCTGGAAGTAAGAGGGCAAACTGGAAGGGCTGGGTGTGGGAGACAGGAGCTCTGCTGCCCCTCCCACCACAGCTCCACTCCAGCCCCGAGCCTGGCCTTTTGCACGTACCTTTTTGGCCCCAAGCTTCAGGGCCTTCTTCCTGGCTTCCTCAAAGTCTTCCTTCTGGCCGATGTTGGCCTGTGGAGCAGAAACAGAGGCCAGTAAGCAAAGGCACAGAGAGGGTGCGAGAGGATCTCAAGGCCCCTGGGTGAACCCGGCCAGTCATCACAGAAGTGGTGCCTCATGATCACAAGATGGCAGAAGGAAGGATGGGGCCTGCAGGGGGACTTGAGAGGCTGGGGCTCCCCAGCAGCTCATACTTGGCCTCATGTGGCTGGGTCTGCATGGCACTGGTTCCCCTGGGCTGAGAGGGTTAGCAAAGCTGCTCCTGGCGCCCAAGCCATTGGGACACAGATATGTTTTGTAATTATCACAAAGCTGAGGCTTCTTCTGAGCCCTGCCCTGGACCATCTCCCTGGCCACAGCCAGGGACCAGCTTATCCAAGTGTCCTAGTGGGCTGCAGGCCTCAGGTCAGAGGCGTTCAGCTTGCACACATGAAGTTCTGCCTGTGGACCTGAGCCCACTGCCTGTCCCCACCTGAACCCACAGGTGGGTTCTGCTCTCCTGAGGCCCAGCTGTAGGTTCCTGTCGGAGATCACCCAGCTTTCAATCTGCCAGATGCCAAATCTGGGGTCTGTAGAGCTAGGACTGCCCTGCCTGAGACACCTGTACCTGCCACTCACCAGGTGGCTTTGAGCAAAGCCACCCCTCACCCCCACCCCCCCCCCCACCCCCGTCCTTTATAATCCCAGTCCTGTGTAGCGGGTCAGCTGACCATACAGAGACCGCCAACAAATTCCAAATTCTTCAGAGGATTTTTCAGCTCATTTCCCTGAGAGGATCTCCGCCCACCCCACCCCCCACCCGCCCCGGGGATGGTAGGAACTATTATGCCACACCCCACCCACACCTGTGTGACAGACCCGTGTTCCTAAGGTGGAGCCACAGAGAAGAATGCCTGGAAGGCCTGACTCCAGGCAATGGGAGGATCTACTACCAGTGTGTGAGCCTGAGACAGCTGGGTTATGATTTTGCTTGCTGTGGAGAGGCCAGGAATGAAGCCAAGCCAAGACACCTCGAGACAGCTCCTTGATCTAGCCATGCCTGGAGCTTCCCTACTCCTGGACATCGTTATGAGAGGCAAGAACTGCTTTTTGATTTTTGCTCTGTTTTGCCTTCAGCTGCTCTAGGCTGGAGCTGAAGGGTTTCTAACCCAGAGTCTTGATGAGCACAGCTGTGGGGTGGATTCCTAGACTGCTGAGGATCCCGAGGGCAGCCGGCTCGATTAGTGATGTCTGTGCTAGGTCCTGGGTGCGGAAGTAGCACCAAGCACAACCTCTGTCTGGTGATCCATTTGCCACCCTAGAACTA
Source organism: Myodes glareolus (assembly GCF_982192425.1). NCBI lineage: Eukaryota > Metazoa > Chordata > Mammalia > Rodentia > Cricetidae > Myodes > Myodes glareolus. Next base: position 14,087,664 of record NC_142046.1, read on the forward strand.
AAGACTTAGAGGGAGAGGAGAGGCTAGGATTGTGTGCCGCGTCGAAGCACAGAGATAACAGAGGCATAGCTAAAGGCATGCCCCTGTTCCCGCCATCCTGTCCGCTTCTCTGGCTCTGAGGGGCATCTCAAGGCCAAAGAAATGGAGGCAGCAAGGCTAGAGGCCATTTTCCCTTCTGGCTCAGGACAGTTGTAGAGAGAGAAAAGCGAGCCTTGGTGGAGGGACAGAGGGTTACAGGCATGCTGGGCACCTCCTTACCAGGTAAGCGATGACATCATAGCCTTGTTCCTTCAGCCACACAAGGATGCAGGAGGTGTCCAGGCCGCCACTGTAGGCCAGCACCACGGAGCCCTTGCTGGACATCTCGTCTGGGGGAGTGCGAAGGAATAGTGAGTGCAATGGGTCAGGTCAACCCTGCAAGTCCCTGATAGCTCCGGGCCCAGGCGGGAGGCCCTGGGCAGCTTTATCCCTGCGACAATAAACCACTGGGAACAGAATGTCCACCTTCCTGCATCCACCCCTCTTGGGAGACCCTGATCTGACTGTTCTGCACACATTCCACATGGGATCCAAGAATGCTCACGGCAGGGGTCGGGGCCAGTGATAAGGAGGTCAGTCTGGGAGCCAGTCCCCACCAGCTAGAGAGAGGCGGAGGGCTGGACCAAAGCCAGCATGTGGGATGTGTGTAGCAGGAGGCTGGGAAGGGGCCTGAGCCAGAGCCGCAGGCAGCTGACATGCCCCCTTTAGAACTGCTCCTTGCCAAGCAAGATGCATCAGGCACCCCGAGCCTTCACAAGGACCCCAGAAGTAGGTGGACGGTGGACAGGGAGGTCAGCGGTCAAGGCCACAGAACAAACAGTTCAAGGGCAAAGAGAAAGCCTGGCTTTGGAACTTGGCTTTTTTGCCCAATAAGTGATGTTGCCTCCAGCCTTTGGGCAAAAAAGCCACAGAATCAGCCACCTGGTCCTGGGCGCCTCTCCCTTCTTCCCTCATTGGAATTTGAAGTAGCTTGACACCCTGTTTTAAGGGACCCGAGAGACACCCCTCCCCCGGTATCTGTCAATTCAAACCCACAGGGGCGCAGAGTGTCTTGTGTGCAGACGGAGAAAGGGGTACAGAGAGAGGACAGAACGAACACCTCTCCGTAGTCTGGGGTTCTCTCCCAGCAGCCCCACCACAACTAACAGAGCCTTCCAGAAAGTACTACGGTTGTCTCTTGGCCACTGCAGCTGTTTCTTCTGTCTTAGATGGCTCCCTGAGTGCCCTCGGGCTGCATTCCAGTGTGCCATGGATGTGGCCTACCGTGCTAAAGAGGAAACTCAGAGTCTGAAACTCGATAATTATAATCTGTCAGTGGGCAGCAGGGCCAGATGTGGACCCAGGCCTCCGTGTCTCAGAGTTCCACAAGGGCAGTGATTGTGTATCAGATATGTACATTATAATTCATAACAGTAGCAAAATTACAGTGATGAGGTAGTGATGAAAATAGTCTTATAGTCGGGGGTCAGCACAACATGAGGAACTGTGTTATTGAGGGTTGCAGCATTAGGACGTAGAGAGCCCCTGCATTAGGGCAGAGGCACCTAGGGTCCTTATTAGATGCCGCTGGGAAGGGTGACGGACAGCCCTCCACAAGCCTCGGGAATTCAGCAGGGTCACCTGGTTACCACCACTGCCATGGACACTGTTGAGTGCTGTCCCTTGGGTTCCAGTGGCTTTCCCAGGCCACCCAGCACCATGCTGCACGTGGACTTTAGAGCTTGAGCCAAGACCATGCAGTTCCTCACACATCCGCCTGGACTACTCTCTAGTCAGCCCCAGCAGGTCTCTTGAAGGCCCTGATGCCCTTTGGACTTAAGGAGGCAAACACCTCAGGAGCAAGGTGGTTGGTGCAAGGGCCGATTCTCCCTGTTTCCTACAGTCTCCAGCAGGCACCAACCGTCTGCCTATGCCCAGCCAGCTGCCCCGGACCTGGGCATTCAGTGACTCAGCAGGCCCTGACCCTGGGGCTAGAAGATGGTGCCCATGGCAACTGCAGCTAGGCAACTGGCCATAGAGGATGCAGGGAAGGAGGGAGCAGGATCAAGGTGGAAAATACCTGCAGTTGCAGGTACAGGTTCCTGGATGAGTCTGCGGTCTGTCTCCCTGGCCCGGTGAACCACTCTGTAAAAGCAAATGTGACGTTGAGATCCTGAATCTGGCTTCGGAGGCCACTTGATGCTATGAGCGGCCTGAGACATGGTGCCAAGGATGACATCTACAGTCTTGTGTCCGCTAAGCACGCACTCTACCACGGAGCTGCATGGATGTAAATTATCCAGTGTGTTAAGTTTTGAATGCATCACCCTGGAAGCCTCTGTCACGATCCATACAATAAACAGGAGCTGAAGAAGTAACTTAATGGCAAAGTGCCTGCCGCAGAAGCCTGAGACCTGAGTTCAGATCCCTGGCAACCATTTTAAAGGCCGGTATAGTGGTGTGCACTATAACCCCAGAGGCAGAGACAGGCAGATTCCTGAAATTCACTGGTCAGTCAGTCTAGACAAATCTGTAAGGTCTGGATTCAGTAGGAGACTGAAGAAGGTGGGGAGGAGGCTGGAGAGGCGGCTCCACAGTCAAGACCACTGGGGAGGACCTGGATTTGATTCCCACACCCACATGGAGGCTCACACCTTTCTGTTAACTCCAGTTTCAGAGGATTTGGCGCCCTCTTCTGGCCTCTGAGAGCACTGCTCGCATGTGGGACTCAGTATACAGGCAGTCAAAACACCACACCCATAAGACACTGATACCCTCTCTGGGGATGTCAGAGGGAAGAGCTGGGCAAAAGGTGGTAAGGGAGTAGGGTGCCATGGGGAATGGATGCTGCCTGAGATTCATTCAGTTCTTAGCGGTGACTTCCTTCTTCCCTTCCAAGGACACGTGGTGCCAAGAAAGGTAGAAAGCGAGTAGGACTCCATAGAGACAGACCAAACACCCTACTGCCCACTCTCAGTGGCCCTGTGGAACGCTCCCTCCCAACAGGGCACACAACCCACTGAATCCTAATCTGCTTCTGTCACGAGCTGCTCGGAGCAGGGGTCATCTCCCAGGGCCTACGGTGGGCATTTGGCACTTCAGAGTGGATATACTCTTTGGCGGTCAGCTCCTTGTTGGGGGGTGGGGAGGAGGAAATAGGATCCCTGAAATGTGGGCTTCTGTGCCTATCTCCATCTGCCAGGCTGTGTGGTTGTGGGAACCTACGTTGGGGCTGTATAGTGTGTCCAGTAAGGACTGTGTGCCTCGAAGCTCACACACGGGTTTGCGGTGTGTGTGTGTGTGTGTGTGTGTGTATCTTTGTGCATCTGAGGCTGGGTACCTGAGAAACTGTCTCCATGCACTTGAGGGGTAGGGACCCGAGTGTGTGTGTGTGTGTGTACACAAGTGTGTACATGCATGCACACATGCCTGCCTGCCTAGAAACTAGTCAGGACCTTGGCTAAAGAGACTGAAGCCTCAAAAGCTAAATGAAGCTATGGCCTTGACTTGGAGGAGACAGGAAGAGGCAGAGGGGAAGGAGTACTCTGGGTGTGGGCTGGAGTTGTTTTAGTACCCCAACCATGGCCACTCATCTGTCAGGCAGGGGTGAGAACATCTTACCCCTCACATTTGAGTCAAGCGTTCAAGGGCGTGCTGGAAATGGGATTCCAATGTGGGGCTTTCCAATCACTCCACACCACTTCTGAATAATAACCTCAGCTTGCTCCCGACTCTCTGGGGGCTCAGGACACGGGGCTTCCTTCCCAGGGAAGGCATGTGGCCGGGGCTGGCTGAACCGAGAAAAAGTGCAGAACCCACATTCCCAACTCGCAAGCTCTCAAGGCCAGGGCAGGCAGCCTTTGTCATGACAGACACAGGCAAGAGGACAAATGACCACACATCAAGTTAACTGCCAGCTTGTGTAAGTTGGCAAGGTAGGGGACACTCTCTGTGTTCTCAGCCAAAGCCAAGTGGCCAGTGCCCAGAAAACACACATCAGGCCAGCCAGGCCACTCCTCAACACCCAGGAAGCTTGTATGGTTTTAAAACAACAGCGTCTGAGTGAGAAGAACATGGGTCACATGATGCTGTCTTCAGGCACAGGCTGCCACTGCCACCTATTCAGATTGGGACCAAGATGGGAGGAGCCCAGCTCACAGGCTTGTGGCTTCAAGCCCAGGCTGACTGCAGACTGCCCTCCACTCCCTGGTTCCTAGGATGTTTTGCTTTTCACTTCCTGTCTTGACAACTTGTCACCAAACAACAGCTACCCGGGTTGTTCCTCCACCCCCTCTCCAACTGATAACATCCTTATTCAGTTCAAATTGGCTTGTCATCTTTCCTAATAAAACCCTAACTGTACCTGGCCCAGCTTCCCTCAGATGACTCTAGGCTCACTTTACCGGCTTTATGTCTGATAAAGCTAGCCTGCAATCACAATGCCGACCAGCAGGAGGCACACCAACCTTCTCTGGCACTGGTTCTCAACCTGGGTGGGGGTCATCACCCATTTTGGAGGGGGTCGAATGACCCTTTCACAGAGGTCACATCAGATATTTGCATTACAATTCATAACAGTAGCAAAATTACAGTTATGAAGTAGCAAGGAAAGAATTTTATAGTTGGGGTCACCACAGCATGAGAAGCGTATTAACGGGTCGCAGCATTAGGAAGGGTGAGAACACTGTGTTATGGCATTCAAACCCTTATCTAGTGGAACTGTCCTGGCTGACGTCCCTTCCTTTGACTCTCAGACTACTGGAATTCTGGAGGAATGGAAAAGCTGGAGCACCAGTGATAGCCAGAGAAGAACCTTTCTCCCAAGAGACCAGGCACGGTGGCGCACACCTTTAATCTCAGCACTTAGAAGGCAGAGGCAAGAGGATCTCTGTGGGCTTGAGGTCAGCCTAGTTCCAGAACAGCCAGGACCACACAGTGAGACTTTGTCTCAAAAATAAAAAAGAATGGAGATACAATGTCACTCAGTTCTGACTACTTATCTAGAGTTTGGGTGATGATGGCCCGACCACACCTTGAAGAGGATTGCTCAGTATGCAATGCCCTGTTTAAACCCAAGCCTGTGTCAGATGGGCTTGGGGGGTGGGGGTGGGGTGGTCACTGGACCTCTTTGTTTCTCTCCCAGTGTCTACATTGACCATATCTCTAGGGTCTACCTTTTACTATCTTTGGTTTTGTTTTTCGAGAGGCAGGGTTTCTCTGTGTAGCCCTAGCTGTCCTGGAAGTCGCTCTGTAGACCAGGCTGGCCTTGATCTCTGCTCTGTTTCTGGGATTAAAGGTGCGCCCACCACGCCTGACTCACCTTTTACTAGTAACTGTCTCTTTAATTAGCCTATGGGGAAAGTTGGCAGAGTTCAGCTTTTCAGGGGCATCTCTGAGGTTAACAGCTCCAGGTACTGGAAGAGCACATCGATTCACTCATTAGTGCTACCAACAAAGAGTCCCTGGGCGCCTGGCCTTTCCTCAGGTCTAGGGAGGAACCAGCCTCAAAGGAGGCAGGGAGCCTGGTCCTGGGAAACCCACTCTGCCCAAAGCCTTCAGGAAAGATCAGTGCCTCAGATCCAGAGTTCAGCAAGGCATCTCGTTCTACATGGATGCCCAGAAGCCCACAAGCAAGCCTCTCGCTCCAGGAGCTGAGTGTTCACAGCTGGACGAAGGCATTTGGCTGGCTTAGGGGCCTTGAGAAAACGCTGGTGCAGCAGGTGGGCTGGACTGACTCCGGGAGTGCTCGGCTTCCATAGCCCAGGGCAGGCAGGCGTTGGGGGGCGGGGGGAGGGGGGCATGTATACCCCGGGGCTATGACTGGGGGCTTCCTGTGCTTGGCCTCTGTATAGAGGTTGGGGAGGTGGTGGACAGAAGTCACCCTCTGTGTTTGGAGTTCACTGACACTGGACAGAGCCAGAACCCCTTGGGGTCATTCCCGAAGCTTCTCAGCCTTTGTTGGAATATGAAGGAAGACCCTAGCGAGAACGTGGTGGGGGTGGGGTGGGGGGTGGAAAGAAACTATTCCAGTCCCTGCCCATCCCAGTTCTTGGCTCCCTCCACTGTCTCCCCCATTCTAAAGGTCTAGTCCCAGGGGGTGAGGAAAATGTCTTTTCAGGTCTGCATCCCAGACCCAGTGAGCAAGTGAGCAGACCCAGGCCACATAGCTCTCTGCCGTTTACTCAACTCCTAGACGGCAGAGTCCCAGAACAAGGCTGGCAGCTCCGGAGACAGGCGGGTGAGGTCAGGCATCGCCTGCCAGGTCCCGGGTCAGGTGGAGGAGATGCAAGGGAAGGGATCAAAAGGATTTTCCTGATCTACCCCTGGGGAAGGGGCAGGTCTGCTCCTGCCACTGAGCTTGCAGACAGTCTGACAGTCCCATTTTACAGAGGGGAATACTGAGAGTGCAGCTAGCTCTCCTGGAGATTTCCCTCCATAACAGAGTGATCCTGCCTCCCTGGAGGGGGCCCAAGGCGGTAACAACCCAGAAGCAGACATTTCCTGTGGAGGGGCTCCTCCCAAAGAGCCAACCAGCCAGCCAGCAGGAAACCTGGCTAGGAGAAGCCCCACCCAAACTGAGCTTCGCACTGCACCCCACCAGGAAGGGACACCAGTCACAGCCCAGAACAAGGCCGGTAGCAGGGTCCGTGTGTCCATCTGAGCAGGGCACCCTCAGACTCGGGAGAAAGCCACACGCCCAAGCCCCTAAGGAAAAGGAGGGACTGGACCTCTTGCCTCACTTTGAGAAACAGGCCTGGGGATAAACAGCAAGTCCGATCCAGGGAGAGGGACTCGGAGCCCCCAACCCTCTGGACTCCCCGCAGCACACAGGATCCAAGAAAGAAAATCAGACGGGACCTCGATACTCCCCCTGCTTCTCAGATCCTGTGACTTGTGCCCTTCGCTGGGTTCCTTAGGCAGCAGAAACATGTGCGTCACAGGAGCCCGGGCATCAGCCTCAATCTTTCCACCGACTACACGGTCACTCGGGGGCCTCCCTGTGCCCACCCCATGCAGCTGCTCTGTCTCTGTCTCTGTCTCTGTCTCTGTCTCTGTCTCTCTCTCGGGACCTAGGATTCCTGGGACGGGACCTAGGATAATGAGGTAGGCCCGGAACTTCTTACCAGTGAATCCAGGTAGCAGTGGCAGACGGCGGAGCAGAGCTGGGACAGGCACGCATCCCGGGTTATAAGCACAGGGCCTGAGGGGGGCAGGAACCTGGGACACGTGGGAACGGGAGCGCGACAGGCCCCGCCCACGGGCCCGGCCCCCGCCTGCAGCCTCTCAGAGCTCGCGGTCACCTGCGGGGGGCGTGGCCCGCGGTTCTCGGCCTGCTGGCCCCTCCCACTTCTCTCGGCGCCAGCACAACCTCCCGGGGGCGCAAGGGCGTGGGCGCTAGCAGCTTGGGTCCCCAGATCCTGGCCGGCTAGTGGCGCCTCGGAGGGCGGCAGAGGCTGGGACCCGCGTGACTAGCAGGCTGATAGCAGCCGTCTTGGAAAAAAAACCCTCAAAAGCGCTTCAAGTGAAGTTGCTTGGATTCAGAGGCTGTGTACCCAATTCATTTAATGACAAGTATCTGCCCTCGGAGTCCCTCGCTTTCCCTAGCCCCCAGGCCAGAGCCGAGGGTCCACAGGAGAAAACCCAAAGGAGTTGGCCGAGGAAGACCGGTGTTGCTTTCTTCAGGTCCTGACTGTCTCCCCTCAGCCTGGCACCTGACCAGATTGCCCTGAGCTCACAGCAAATTGGTGAATCAAAGCTCGTCTGTCTGCTGACCCATCAGAAGATGGGGACGGTGGAGGTTCTCAGTGGTGAAGCTGCTGGCTTGTAAAATGAAACTGGGAGGGGGGGGTTGTGTGACCCATGTGAGCCAGAAGTCTGGCCGGAGGCTTCCCAGCTTGATCTGAGCCATGCAGCACGCAGAACAGCTCCTACCCTAGTGAACCCCAACACCCAGGATCATGGCCAAGGTCACTACCCCACAGGTAGGCCTAGTTTCCAACCCTCAGCCCGCCCCACACCCATGCCTTGCCCAGCTTGCCTTATTGCATCAGCCTTTGACTCTGGGTGCCCCTGGGACTCACCTCAATCTCTTACCCTGTCTCCTGATGGGACAGCAGCGGTGGGGGCTTTGGGGAGGGAGAAGGTGGCAGACACATTTACAAACACCGCCCTAGATATAGGGCTCTCTTGAGCTCCTGGCCCTGGCATTCAACCCAAATATGGTCGGTGATAGTTATAGACCTCAGTGAGCCAGGTGGGACTAGATGCCCAGGGCAGCTTGAGGAACCCACTGGCTAAGACACTCTATGGCAGATGAGGCTGGGGGCACTTGCTGGACCAGCTCTGGGCTTTGCACACTAGCAGGAGACCAGTGAGGGTCACCAAGGAGAACACACCAGCAGCCTCTGAGCTACTTTGAGGCCATTCTTCCCCACTTGCCGACTCAGTTTCTTCCCTATAGAGGTGGCCCAGGGCGGGGCAAATGAATATATTAGTCTTCTGTTTCCATCCTCACCGCTACCCTTTATAGTGAATATATAATTCTGTCCTCATTCTACAGTTAGGAGATGCAGCGCGGAGTGGGGGTGCATCTTTTCCAAGGCTACTCGGTATGTCGAGAGCATAGCAGAATCAGAAGCCAGTGGCTGAAGCTCTGGCCGGAGCTGAACTGGGAGAGGGAGGAACTGTGTGTGATCCCAGGGTCACAGGCAACCGGGACCTTTACTCCCTGCTACAGAAATGACCCTAGCCCAGGGGACTGACACATAGCCCTGGGAATATGAGGAGGCAGAGGTCAAATGCAGGGGCCTAGCTGGCTCTTGGACAAGCCATGTTCTCTTCATTCCCCCACCTTCGAGATGGACACTCAGTCCAGCCCATCTCCATTCTGTAAACCAGCTCTGGAATTTGGATGGAGTATGGCCTTAGAAATGAGTCACCATGGCTTTGACCTTCACCTTTCCCCTTCCCACATCAAGGTCAGGGCTCCTTCAGGATCTAGGCGAGTGAGAAAGGAAGGGAGGAAGGAAGGAGGGAAAGAAGGAAGAAAGGGAAGGAAGGAAGAAGGGAAAGAAGGAAGGGAAGGAAGGAGGGAGGAGGGAAAGAAGGAAGGAAGGGAAGGAAGGAAGAAGGGAAAGAAGGAAGGAAAGGAGGGAAGGAGAAAGGGAGGGAGGAAAGAAGGAAAGAAAGAGGAAGAAAAGAGGAAAGAAAAGAGGAAGAGAGAGAGGGGAGGAAAGAAAAGACAGACAGACAGAAGTGCCTCACTATGTATCCCTGACTGGCCTAGAACTTGCTTGTAGACTAGGCTGGCCTTGAACTCATGGAGGTTCACCAGCTTCTGCCTCCTTTACACTCTACCTCTGTTTCCTCAGACCACTGGACTTTCCTTGCTCCAATCTCTATGCTCATTTCTCTGCTTGACTACATAATCGCCCAGCCCTTCCTCTGTCCAGCAGCCAGAGGCTGCCTGAAAACACAGACCACACACACTCTTCTTAAAACTCTTCGATGGGCCAGCACGAGGGCTCAACAGGTAAAGGCGCTTGTCACCAAGCCTAATGGCCTGAATTTGACCCAAGGAACCCATATAGTGAAAGGGGAGAACCACTCGATTCCTTTAAGTCCTTCTATAACATCCACGTGTGCGCCAAGGCACACATCCAAGCCCCGAAAGACAAATACATGAGAAAGAAAAGAACAAATTCTTTGGTGGTTTGTCACCCCTCCCCCGTGTTCCTTTATGACTGTTCTAAGCGATTGTGTAAGTGCGCTTCTGTCTCTTGCACCCCTGTTCTGTTGCATTGGTTTGTTTATCGGCTGTCAGGCTGAGTCTGTGTTGTCTTGATTCTTGTAGCTTCACAGTGAGTCCTCTGACTATTTCATGTTCTTGACATTTCCATAAAACAGCAGAAACAGCCCTGCCAGTGTCTGTAAAAGAGCCTCTTGGTGCAGGGGCTGGGCTCAGTCGGTGGAGTGCTCACCTAGCAAGCACAAAGCCCTGGGTGCCATCCCCAGCACCACACCTGTCACCCGGCACTTGCGGGAGGGTCAGAAGTTCAAGGTCATCTTTGGTTACTAATGAGTTTGAGGCCAGCCTGGGCTGCATAAGAACCTGTACCCTACCTGTTGGGATGTGTATGTGGGGCTGGCAATCAAATCCAGGGCTACCCCAAAAATGTATACGCATAAATCTCTATATCAGCCAGGGAAGGCAGACAACACTGCGTTTTCCAGTACACGAGCGTGGTACGTATCTACATCTCTTTGTAGCTTCTTAATTTTTCTTAACATAAAGAAACCCTAAAAATATTCAACAAAATATTAATTAGTATAATCTGAGCAACAAGAAAGGTATGGCAAGAGTTAGGTCAATCTGAGGGAGATGTGGGAGGGAACTGGCCTTCACTACGGGAAATTCAGGTCTCCGTTTTAAACCAGCGATGTGTCAAACACACTATGGGCGCGTATACTCTTCTCGGGGGTGGGACTGAGATGCAGTCTATTTTGTAGCTCTGGGCTAGCCTGGTACTCTCCATGGAGCCCAGGTTGTTCTCAAATTTGCACGGATCCTCTGCTCTGAGTGTTGGGGTACAGCCTGAGACACTGCACCCATCTACACTTCTTTTGTTTATTGTTTATTTGCCAGCGACAGGGACTGAACTAGAGACTTTGCACACGCTGGGAAAGCACACTAGAGCCTGAGTTATAGCTCAGGCCTTCAAGTAGTCACTCCTGAGAGTCGGGGAGCTGGCCACTGTTGGTTGTGGATGACTGGGCAAGACATGTGGACTAAGGTGGGATTGGTGGACAGGTCTGTGATCCCCATTTCTTGGGAAGCAGACTAGATAATGTTGAGTTTGAGTCCAACTGGGGCAAAAAAGAAACTGTTTTTCAAAAGACAAAGAGAAATGGTGCCTAGATAGCAAGACCCAGTGCTGGAAGAGATGGGGTTTCATAAGACGCCTTCGGCTGCAGGCCGAGGATGTAGCTCAGGCAGGCTGCTCGTCAAGCGTGCATGGAGCCCTGAACCAAGCATGGTGGCTCACGCTTGTAATCTTGACTCTTGGGAGAGGGTTAAGAGATCTCCCCCACTCTCTCTCTGTCTGTCTCTCTCTCACACGTACACACATTATGTATGTGTCTCTATGAGTATATGTACCTTTGAGGGTGCTGGTGCAGAGTTCAGAAGAGAGCATCGGGTGTCCTATCCTCTATCACCCTGTACTTGGAGCTGGGGCTATAGTCAGGGCACCCTTGGCTTGTTGCATGGGTGCTGGGATTCAAACTCTGGTCCTCATGACTGCAATGCAGCAGGTGCAGAGCCATCTCTCCAGCCCCAGAATAGACAGAATGATTTCTTAGACAGACGGACGGCCACTGCCTCTTCTAGGATGGGAATGAGACACCTGTACCTTCCTCTTGGCCACCGCCTGTTGTGCTCCTGTGTATGGCTGTCCCGTGGGCGTGTTTTCATGCGGGAGGCCCTTTTCTGCAGTGTGCTCTTTACACACACGACGGAGGTCCCTTTTTGAAAGGTCCCTTTCTGATCCTGCTCCTCTAACCATGTACCATCAAGTTAGCACGCGGCATGATTCAAAGAACAGGAGGCTCCGGTCCCTTCCCCTTGTTTCTCTGCTGTGGTCTTAGCCTCCACTACTGTCATCTCTTCCCCTCTGCCACCCCTGGCTGCCCACATATCTCACCATGCCCTCCAAGGCATACTCTGTACTGCAGCCGGGTGGTCTCCTGAGGCGCAGGCTCGGGCTGTTGTGACCACCTGCGCTGAAGGACAACCTCAGTGTATGTGGTCTCACAGCCTCCCGCCAGCAACCTATGGGCCTACGTACGCTTAGCTTATGCACATAGCTGTGGAGGGGCCTCCTCTCCTCTCCAGTCCTCTGCCACCCAAGGGCTCTGTAGCCATCACTGTCAGAGGAGCCTGAGAGTGTATTCAAAGTCCTTGCCCTGCAGCTTCTAATGACTGGCCTCAGAACCCACTGCGTCACTGCCCAGGTTTGGGCAGAGTGGCCAGAACAGAGAATGACCTCCAGGCTGGACCTCGGCTTGCCCCTCCCACCCAGAGGAACACAGCGTCCAGTTGTTGCCCTTCGTGGAAAAGCTGCATCAGGAAGTTTAATGAGTGACCTACCAGGCGGAGCTGTTTTTCACCACGAAGGTGGGAAGAGCCTTGGAGGTCAGGCGCCCCAGGGACTGGATGGCTAGATGAGGCTGTGACCAATGGCAGCTGGGAGTGACAGGGCAGAAGTGGAAAACACCTCTTGTGGGTCTGGGTCCAGATACGGCTCCAGCAGAGACACCTCGGGAGGCTTCTTTAGGAGAGCCAGCAGTCCCCATGGGTGCCCTGGGGTGAGCTTAGTCCCCACTCCCTGGCTGAACAATGCTGGGAAGCTCACTTTGCTCACTGGTCTGTTTCACAGCCTCAGACAAGAGGAGGAAGAGGAGGGAGGGCTCCTAGGGAAGGGACACTCCTCACTCCCTTCCCCTAGGCCTTCTTCTCCATCTAACTCTGACCGCCCCCCCCCATCCCCGCTGGCTCATAGAACACGGAGACCAACAACAGCTTAGAGCCTGCAGGAAGGATCAGAGGGTCATATGGGTTTAAACAGAGAGCTCTCCTCTGAGCTTCCATTCCTGCTTCTGTGAAACGGGGAGATTATTTCTGGCCGCAGGAGCCTCAGGGAAGTAAGCATACTCAAGTCCACACAGGGATAGCTGGAGACCCACCAGACGGCAGCTTTCCATCCCAGGGGGATGACTGAGACTCCAGAAGGGAGGGCAACAGAGCCGCAGGGAGGGGGGAGCTGTACCCAGTTTGCGAGAATGACCCCGGCTAGTTCTCAGTCCCAGAGTGGGGCCCTGTCCTCCTTAGTGCTACAAAGTCCATAAAAAATTAACAGCCCAGCAGAAAGACAGCTCGGGCTCTGATTCCTGACCCGTGTTTGCAGCCGGAGGAGGCCGTGTCCTCATCTCCAGGAGATTCTCACGGGTGTATCTAAGATAAATGGAGTGTGGTGGGCTTGGGGCACGCCTCCCTCAGTGTGCCTTCTCCCAGCACTCCTCCTCCAGCCTGCAGTTCCAATCAGTGTGGCTTACAGCAGGGTTCAGGTGTCTTACAGCTTCCGTGCTGTGTCTGAAAGAAGACGATTCTTTCACGGTGTGAAAATAAAAAACTTAAAATGTAAGTACCGGGACGTGCCTTTGCACCCCTGAGGGCGTGGGCTGGGGACCCAGTCCAGGGCCTTGGACCTGCTGGGATCCTGTCCTGCCACTGAGCTAACTCAGCCCCTGCTGCTGAAGTTCCCATGGGCAGTACACGCCCCTAGATGCCTGTGTTGTCTCTGCCTGCTTTGGCACTCCAAAAGGCACAGGGAGTGAATTGCAACAGCAATGAGATGTCCCGAAAAGCCAAAAATATTTACTCTTTTCATCCTTTAGAGAAGTGGACAGAGCCCTGGCTTGGCATGAATCTGTTTGGAAAGTAGAAGGCTTAAACAGGACATGAAGGCACATGCCGTAACCCCAGCATCAAGGTTATCTTTAGCTACATAGTGAGTTTGGGGCTATCCTGGGCTACATGAGACTCTGTTTCAACAAACAGCTAACAAAACAAACAAAAACCAAAAAGAGGGTAGATATGCCCTGGAGAAATTCTGTTGGCTGTTATGACAGCTTCCGGTCTAAAGGTTGGTGAGCCACTCAGGGTTGAGAGCACTGGCTGCTCTTGTGAAGTTTGATTCCCAGCACTACACAGAGGCCTAGATATCTGGGAGTGGTAGGGCACCTCTGAAATCCACTTGGGAGGCTGAGGGAGGGTCGTGGTGAGTTCAAGGCCAGCCTGAACTACAGAATAAGGCCTTGCCTTATTGCTTTCTCTGGGTCCTAGATGGGGGAAAAAGTGTATTCAGGGAGAGATAGCTCTTGCAGTAAGCCAGGGAGGCAGGGAGAAATGCGTCCTCCCCAAAACTTTCTGCACAAGAGACAAACTTTCACAGCTGTGCCTGGGGGCAGCCAGTGAGAAGGCAGGTCACTGAGGCAGGGGCTTGTCCACTTAGAAAGAAGAGCAGGGGCTGTGGGGAAAGCAGTGCTTGGGTCCATACACAGGGGCACCTCAGTCCCTCCAGGGCAACAAAGCCACATTCCTGACCTAGCCCGAAAACCCTACTTCCAAAGCCCCCACTTTTCTGATGGACTCAGTTCCCTCCCCTCTTTCCTCAGTAATACCCACCCCCATTGCTAGGCCCTCCTCTTTGAGGCCCTGGACCCCTGTTGCCCCCTATGGCGGTACAGCTCTCTCCCTCCCTCCCTTTAATAGGTAGCTGCTCAAAGGTCAGGTCTACACCATGGGACTGTTAAGAACTGCCCCAGAGGGGCTGGGGCTGTAGCTCAGCCGGTGAAATATGGAGACTGACTCTGCTTACACATAATGACCCCCCGCCCCCTCTCTGGGGGGAGGACAAGAGCATCTGGAATCTATTCAGCCCCCATCCATTGTACACTGTGCTAGCTCTACAGCCTTCCAGCCCCCCATCTTCCGCCCCTCCTCGTCTCTATTTCCAAGTATATTTGCCTTGTATGTGTACGTGCATATCTGTACGTGTGCAAACATGGGTATTGTTTCCCAGACACACGGACCACTTTTACAATTAATTTGTTATTTGTGTGTGTGTGTGGTTTGGGTGCCACGGCCCAGGTGCAGAGTTCGGGGATGCCTCTCGGGGGTGGGTTCTCCCTTCTACCGTGGGCTCTGGAGACCAAACTTAGGCCTGCATAGAGCACACTTCCACCTGCTGAGCCTTCCACCTTGTCTTTGAAACAGAGCCTCTCCTCGGCTTTGAGAGTCCATCCAGACGTCTAGATGCAGGCTTCCACTTGCCACTGCCCCTTCAAGCTTGGGTCGCCATGCCAGTAGGTGGTTTCTAGGATTCAAACTTGAGCTTGTTTGCAAAGAAACGTTACCAAAGCTGACATCTCCTCAGCCTGTCTCCCCCTAAACAGTCCGTATCCATGCAAAATCGTGTAGGAGTCTGTTTGCTTTCTGTAGCTGATTTGTTAATTACTTCACAGTTGAGTTTTGTTTTATTGTTTTGTTTTTTAAGTCAGCTAATTCATTCACTCACTGGCACCAGAAGTGCCAACCTGTGCTCAAGGCCTCATGTCCTAGTGACAAGATTCACAAACTACAGAGGAGTGGAGCCAAGTGTGTGCCTGCCAGTTAGACAAGGGTGCTGGGGAGAAAAAAAGTCAAACAGTGGGGCAGTGGGTGCTAGGGAGCAGGAAAACCTGCTACCATTGCTGCTACCATTGTTTTGAGGCAGGGTCTCTCTTATAGTCCAGGCCGCCGAGGAGGATGACCTTGAACTCTCCTACCTCTGCCTCCCTAGTACTGGGACTAAGGGTGTGTGCCACCATGCATGGTGATTTAAAATTATTCTTGAGAATTAATATACGATGTTTTTGCTACCACAGATTGGTGTCCATGAAGAACATTTAAGGTTCGTTAATCCACCCCCCCCCCACAGCTCTGTGGGGGAAGGGAGGCCCTGCCACGCTGCTCTATTTAACACCAAACCAACATCCTAGCTAGTGATGAAGACCTTGTGATCCCTAAGGTCAAGGATCTGCTAGAGCCAGCAGCCGGGATCACAGCAGGGCTGGTCACCTCCCTCCCAGGGCCCTCCTCAGCAAGGTAAAATAACTCGGCAAAGATTTCAAGTCAGTAAAAAAAAGTTTTTATATTATACGCACTCCCTGTGGTCAGGTCAGTGTCAGCCGTCAGCCCCTGTAACCCCTACTGGGTCTGTCTTCCTTGGGGTCCTGAACCCCTGAGACCTTGTTCAACTCCCCGTTGAGATTTGAGGCAGACTAGGATTCCGGCCTGCACAAAGGGCTTTGCCACCAAGGGGTAGCCCTCTCTGCCCTGGGGCCAAGGTCCTGTGCACAGCCTTGTTTACTGAAGGTCTCGCTGACGCACGGGGCGGGAGAAGAGGACGTTCCTCTTATCACTGCAGGTGTCATGGGCAAGGGCCGCCCTGTTCCTCCCTGTGAGGTCACGGTGGACCTGCAACTCTGGCTTTGCTTGCTCAGTATGGGTAGGGCGACACCGCGATTAGCAGGACATAGACACTCTGGTGGCGAGGTGCCGCTGCACGTACGGTCATGCGGTAGAGGCCAGCGCGGGTGAGCGCACGGCGGGTGTAGATCGCGCCTTGTCCAGCACGCAGCTGGCGCAGAGCAAAGGGGCTGCGCGGGTCTTGCTCCAGCACCGTGAGCTCTGTACGGTTGACAGGGACGCCGGCCTCGGAGAAGGCGGCCAGGCGCGCCACATCATGGTGGGCGCGCACGCCAAGGGGCAGCGGCAACAGGCGGTACTGTAGTGTGGACGGGCTGTTGGCACTGCAGTCCTGCGAGCAGCGGCGGAAGCAGGTCCTGCGGGTGGCAGAGACATGCTCATTTGACTGCCATCCAGCACTCCTCAACCCCGAATACCTTGCCTACAGGTGCCACACTATTGGCCTGTTTCAGAGATGAGCAAACTGAGACACCAGATAGGGCTGTCTCTGCTCTAGCATGTCCACCCTCCTTTGGACCTCTCCTTCCTGGTCCAAAGCCCAGGGCAGCTCAGAAAGCACACAGTAGTGGTAGAATTAAGCTGCTCAGGTCCACTCAGCAGTGCCCAGAGGAGAGAAACCTGGGGCTGAGTCACATGTCTGGACTCCTAGGGTAGTAGAGGCTCAAAGACACGTGGTCAGCTTTGTAGGAGTCTCTCCCACTGCCTGCCTCATTTTCTCTTTGGAGGGTCCCAAACAAGTCACATGCCCCAAGAGTGCAATCCGTCTGACCTAAGTACTCAGGTCTTTGTGAACATAGTGAGCTGAGAGTCCCGGAGTCGGTGAGATTCCTCTAATTTCTATGTTTGGGGGTGCTTTCTGTCCGAGGTTATGTGTGTGCAAGGGGAGGGTGCATTCTCTGTCCTGGGGAGCACACCACACACAGCAGCCCGGATCACCACGCACGGGGAGGCAAGCTCGTCCCCGCCTGGGTACAGGTTTGCCAGGCATGCCAGCACTTTACACCCGCCCCGGCCCAGGATTCCCGGCAGGACAGCTAACCCTGGCCTTGGGAAGACTTCCTGGAGGTGGGGGGTCCAGGCATAGGCGAGCTGTAGGAGAGGCCCTGGGAGCATGTGTGTGCCCCACCTCCTGTACCTTTGCCAGTTGGGCCCTTTCTTACCCAGGGCTGGAGCCCTGCCGGTAGGCGGTCGGACAGGGTGTGTCCACACACTGGTAACTGCCTCGGGTGTTGAAGCACATCTGACCAGGCCCACACTCGATGCCATCTTCCTCACACTCGTTGATGTCTGCACAGTAGGGTGCGGGGAGATAAGTCAATAGAAAGAACGTGGGAGGGGAGAGCAGAGGAAACCAGGAGGCCTAGGGAGTCAGAGACTAGCCTTCTGTGGGAGGAGCCCTGAGGATAGACCCCTTCCCCACACTCTCATCTTCCCAGGGCCCTGTCTTTGCAGGGCATGGCTTGAAGGGACTTCCTGCTATCACGCTGGAGAACCTGGAAGGGTTGTGGCACTGGCCTCCCCTCTGGGTCTTTACCAGTGGCCATCTCTCCTGTCTACTCTCTGCATGGCAGAGGGCAAGGGTGAACAGGGACACCTCCCACCACAGGTCTGAGAAGCAGCTGGACCATCCCCAGGCCCTGCACATCCTGGAAGGTGTGCCCTTCTTGGGCTAACTTTAGAGGTCATTATAACACCCACCAGCAGTAGTACCACCCTCTTCCTGTCCCATTCCAACCATCAGAAAGGTGAGGTTCAGAGATGTGAGGAAAATAGCCCAGGGACACACAGCACGGCTTGTGGAGGGGTGTGGACTGGCCCTGGCCTGCTCACCCTGGCAATTCTTCCCACTGGGGAGGAGGCGGTAGCCAGAGGGGCAGAGGCAATAGTAGCTGCCCTCTGTGTTCTGGCAGGCGTGCTGGCATAGGCTCCTCACACGGCACTCGTCAAGGTCTGGTCCAGGTGGGGATAGAGGAGAAATGCTGAGTCAGATTGCCAAGTGGCCAAGTGCTGAGACCCATCAGGGAAGGTCCCTGCTCCAGGCAACCCCTCCCCTGCCTGCCCCACCCAGACCTACTGCAGGAAGCCTCACCCCATCTCTATCGCCTCCATCACCGAGGCAAGAGGAGGGGCCATTCTCCTGAGAGTCCTGTCCCAGGCAGAGGCACAGGGCCCCTCTGTGCAGCCAGCCTCCCCCTTGTACAGTGTCCATCGACTGCACCCCTGCTCCCATGTGTCCCTCTTGGTACCTTCACATCCAAGGGAACATTCCCTCCCCAAACCTCCCTCCCTCAAGGGGAGTGTTTCTCAAAGTACATTTTTCTCAGGCATCTTTCTAGGAGGGGCCTCCCTCTGGACAAAGCACCCCAAAGTCAAACGACCATGCCAGTAGCCCTCTTGGGATTGCTTTGGTCCATCAGGATAGACACAGCTCTGTCCCTCACTTAGAGCATTTCCCCCTTCCCCTATCTCACTTTATCCATGAGTGCTGGGTTTCTGAGTTTGCCCAGCTCCATGCCCAGCCTAGGAGCCCAGGCCCACCTTACCTGTACACACGCCGTTCTGCCTTATGAAGCCAGCTGGGCACCAGGCCCGTCCCACACTGCTCAGGGCTCCAGAACCAGGCCGGAGGGAGACCCAGGCATGGTAGGAGCCACTGGGCCTGGGTATCCGAGACCGAAGCCAGGACACAAATGGGCTCCGGAGGCTGACAGTGGTGATATTTTGATTGATTCGTTCTAATGGGGCGCAGGTCCTGTCATCCCGTAGGAGGATCTGGCCCGGCGGGCACAGGCATCGGTAGCTACCCTGGAGGTTGTGACACTGGTAGGCACAGGGTGTGGGCAGCTGCAGGCACTCATTGATGTCTGTGGAGGGAGGCCAGGCGGGATGTGAGGGATAGGATGCTCTGTGGCTGCCTTTGTTTCAGCTGTCCCCATATATCTTTTTTGAAACAGAGTCTTGCTCAGAATGCTCCTAAACTCAGGATCCTCCTGTCTCCGTCTCCTGAGTGTGGAGATGAGAGGCATGTGCCTCTGTGCCTGGCTCCAGCTGCCCCTTCATGCCATCTTTCCGGAATTCAATGCTTTGCACACTACACAGGTGTTTCCTTCACACTGGCCTCCTGAGGATCCCTCTACCAGCAAATCCTGTGACCCCAGGACTGCAGTCAGGGGACACCTCCCCGCTCTGAGCACCCAAGGGCTACAATCAGGGGCCACCTCCCCACTCTGAGCACCCCAGGGCTGCAGTCAGGGGCCACCTCCCCGCTCTGAGCACCCCAGGGCTGCAGTCAGGGGCCACCCCCCCACTCTGAGCACCCCAGGGCTGCAGTCAGGGGCCACCCCCCCGCTCTGAGCACCCCAGGGCTGCAGTCAGGGGCCACCTCCCCGCTCTGAGCACCCCAGGGCTGCAGTCAGGGGCCACCCCCCCCCCCCCCGCTCTGAGCACCCCAGGGCTGCAGTCAGAAGCCACCTCCCAGCTCTGCGCATCACCCCAGGCTGTAGAGTCCTACAGCCCTTAGCAACAGTCATCTGTTCTACCCGCTATGCCTGTCTGAGGTCCTGCCCCCGTCTTCACCTCTTCCCCCTCCGGCATCCACAGATCTGGTGGCCTCAGCTGCTGCTTCTGTCACTCCCAGACTCACCAGACCAGAAATGCTCTTTGTCCTGAGCCAGGGCCGAGTGAGCCACAGGATGCAGGGAGGGGCTGGCTGCTCCCTTACCTAGGCAAGGAAGGCCATGGCCTTGTTGGCGGTACCCCCTGGGGCAGCTGCAGTGGTGGCCGCCCGGAGTGTTCTCACAGAGTTGATTGTAGTGACAGTCATCCAGCTGCTCCAGACATTCGTCCACATCTGGGGAGGCACGGTTATGGGGTTATGGCAGTGGTTTGGCCCAGAGGCCTCCTCCAAGGGTGTACCCTCCCGCTTCACAGCAAGGCCTCATCTGCCCCTTTTCCTAATGGTGACTGAACAAGGCTGCATGCCAGCACGTTCTCCCTGTGACCCAGGTCATAAAGCAGCAGGCTCCAACACCAGAGAAAGGAAAGGGCTTAGGATGTTGGTTCCAGCTGAGCTCGGACGTATTCTAGGCCCTGGTAGGCAACACTCCTTTCTGAGTCTCAAGCTCCTCATGTGTAAAGGGTAAGAAGAGACCCTCTTCATGTCGTGTTGGCAAGGGAGTCATGTGTGTGAAAGATTTAGGGACCCAGCATATAGGAAGAGATGGAGGGAGGGAGGAGGCGGGAGGGAAGAAGGACGGAGGAAAGAAAAGAGAGGAAGGAGCTGGGAAGGAGGGGGAAGGGATCTCTTAAGACCCAGAAACTTCCCGAAACTTAAAGATTCCCAAATCTCTCCCTCGGGGCTCTATGAACAGTAAATGGTTGCCAGGCAAGAAGAGACCCAGGCTGGGATGGGCTCCATGAGTCACTATGTTCTTACAAGTAGCCCCCCTCACCCTTCCTTCCCCTGTAAGTAGTTCCCAAAATCACTGGTTCACTACGCTAGACTTGAAGGAATTGTTTCCTTTGTCTGATCTGAGGTGAACAGATGTTTGATCAAGTCTGCCCAGGAAGACATCACACGACATGGATGAACCCAGCGCCTTGAAACCATAGAATGATAGAGGTCCCCCCACCCAGGGGCAGCAGGTGGCTGTCAGTGCGCAGGCCAGTTGCCACTGATGCACAGAGGCTGTCTGGAAGCTGTGCTGAGAAGGACTCAGACTGTGTGTAGCTGGACCACGATGTGGGGTAGGGGTCGCAGGAAACGGCTTACTCCCTCCTTCGTCAACCGTAGGTGGGCAGAGGTTAAGAATGGAAAAGACAGGATCCCAGCTCTGGGCTTCTGCCAAGAGAGCTCTAGATGCCCTGAATCCCAGTGACATTCTCTGGGTTCTAGGAGTATAACCAGGCCCTGCCTCGTGTCCCGGTCACCTTCACAACTCTTTCCATCAGCAGTGACCCGGAAGCCAGGCCTACAGTCAGGGAGGCAGGTATAGGTTCCGATCAGATTCACACAGCGCTGCCCCTCCTGGCAGAGGTAGGTGTCTTCCACACACTCATCCACATCTGGGGGCAAAGCACATAAGGGGCCATGTGAGCATGTGCCCTCTGGAAGCCATCCTTATACCCTGGCCTAAGCCACTGGTACAGCTTTGAACCTGGCATAAAGGTTCCCCCAGCCTGCAGTTGCAATGGAAGGCTGTAGACCATGTCCCCGTGAAGCTTGGCTAGAAAGCCAAGGGGGACCTGGTCGGGCCAGGCCCAACTGCTGGGAGTGGCAGGTGAGGGCACGGTTAGTATCAGGACCTGTTATTCAGTTACTACTCAGAAAATTAGACCAGGGCTACCGAGACTTGAAACTGCTATGGAGCGACCTTCTGGGCTTGAGTGTCCCAAACACACAGGGACCACATATTTGTCCTGGGGGTCCTCACTGTCCTACCACCTGAGCGTCAGTATCTGGAAAATGCTACCTCCATAGTATGCTCTTCCCTCTGGGGTCCGGCCCTGAGGAGATGGCTGCACCCTGGCCAAGAACTGACTAGTGCTGTCCCTGGGTTGCTCATCTCTATTCCTGTGGTCCCAGGCCAGGATGAAGCCAGTGGGGCAGGGGCAGGAGAAGTGACCAGGGGCATTGTGACAGGTATGGGAGCAGGGGCTGGGGCCCCCCAAGCACTCATTCTTGTCTGGGGTGGGAGACACAAGGCCATGTTCACAGGCTCCCCTGCCGGCTGGATGGGGTAGTTGTGCACCCCAGGAGAGGCCAAGTTTGTTCATAAGGTGCTGGGAAGGACTCACCCACACAAAATGCTCCCTGGGAGTCCAGCTCAAAGCCCTCAGGACAGCCAACCTCATTTTCTTCTGTAAGGCAAAAGGGGTGACTCTAAGGCAATCAGTTTCCCAGGGCATCTTGGGATTGCTCCTTGGGCTGGGACAGGTGGTGGCCCCTGGCTGGGAGCTCAACCCCAGGCTTGAACCGGACACGTGACACTAAGGCAGCAGGCTGGCTCCTGGCCCAGGTCTGTTAGAGGTGGCGGCTGTGGGACCTGCCTGGTCTTGTAGATGTGCCCTGGGGGCTCTCGAGGGAGGCTAGGCAGAGATCCAGGCAAACTCAGGAGAAACCATTAGAGAAAAGTAGACTATTCAAGGTTGCATGTGCAAAACTGTGCTCAGGGGAACTCAGCAGTCGTACACAGAGGGTCGCCATGGCCTTTGACAGCCAGCAAGAGTGCAACTGTGGGGACAGTCACCCTCAGGAAGGGGGCCACTGGGGAGCAGCGAGGGCTCTGGGGTAAGTGCCTTGACTGTTCCTCTAGAGCCCGGGAAACGAGCAGTGAGCAATGCTCTGCTCCGCTCAGTGGGGCTGGGAACAAGGGCATATCCCTCAGGCCCATAGCTGGAAAATAGTGCTGAAAGGATCTGAATCAGGGTGAGCTTGGCCTCTCGACCCTGCTCTCCCCAGCACTCCTTGATCACTGGTAAACCCCTTATGACCTTAAGCAAGGATAGGGAACTTTGTTGTTGTTGTTGTTTTGTTTTGCTTTTCAAGACAGGGTTTCTCTGTGTAGCTTTGGAGCCTGTCCTGTCACTAGCTCTGTAGACCAGGCTGGTCTTGAACTCACAGAGACCCACCAGCCTCTGCCTCACGAGAGCTGGGATTAAAGGCACATGTTACCAACAGCTGGCGATAAGGAACTTTTAAAGCATCCCTTGTCTGTGACTACCTGGCGTGCTCAGGTAGGTCACCAGAGGTTGCAACAACGGGGCCTTTGGTGCAGGCACCTTTGAGAAGGGAGTCGGGTGTGGTCTAGGCTTGGAGTGTGGAATGTATCTTGGGTCTAGGCAAAGGCTTCAGAGGTCTGCGTAGGAGTAGCCCGAGGAGGGGAAGAGTCCCTGCTAGAGTAGGAGGGACCAGGCCGGAAAGGGCAGAGTCAGCTGTTGCCTCAGGCACGCCCTTGTTCCCAGTCTGTGCTTAGTGCAAATGGCCATTTGAATTTGGGGCCCTGGCAGGTCTTAGCTGGTACAGTGGAGATAGGACACTGGGGCCTCACCAGCTTGCAGGGCCGTGGTGAGCCGGAAGCGCAGGGCCTCTGCCTCAGGGTCGAAGGCCGAGCTGATAGATGAGGCCCGAAGGTGCTGCACCAGCTGGGGCTGGGGGCCCCGGGCCTCATCATACTGGATGCTATGATTGCAACGCAGAGAGGCTGGGAGGCCGTCATGGAGGAAGCGCTGTGTGGAGCCCACGAACAGCTGGCCAGGCCCTGTCTGCACGTAGTGTTCCTGGAAGTCCTGGGGGAGTGGGAAGTGGGAGTCCACTTTAGAGCAGCCGGGAGGTAGGGTGCTGTACGGAGAACACTGGGTAAGCCTTTGCCTCTTCCGCCAAGCAGCTGGCAGCCAGGGGCAGCACCATGCCTGTGATGTTCTTGTTAACAGAGTGGGAGGAATGCTCGCTTCTGAGAGACAGCTTCTCCAGAGACCTGTTGTAACCCGCTTCTGGGGTGTGAGGAAGGAAAGCGGGCCCGTCTGCTCAGGGTGGAAGGGCAGAGCAGCCCCGAGCTCGTACCTGCACGTGCAGATGGGCATCGGCCAGGCTCTCCGGGATCATGCCATTGACCGTCACGTCCAGGAGCAGGAGTCCGTCAGGGTCCAGGCCCCGAGCCACCTGGGTCATTGTGAGAAGTTCCCCTGCAAGCCATCCCCACCCAGTCTGGAGTCATCTCAGAAGCAGTCCTGGGCTCTCTCAGGCCCTGCCTCTAGCCACCTCCTAGAAGACCATGCTCACCTGTAGAAAATTCCATGTGTGACTCCTGCTGGAAGCTGCCGCCCGTCAGGGAATAGCCATTCAAGGCCCTTCCACTCTCTCTAGCCAGGGCCCAGTAGATTGGCGCAATGGTGACCACAAGCACCCGCATTAGAGGTCCTGGATACAGCAGAATGCGGAAGCCATATTAGGGCTGGAGCCTTGGGGCAGTCCCTCTCCTGACAGATCCCTCCGTGGCTTCCCTTTGCTTCAGCAGGCGCAGCCTCTCCCTCCCTGCTCATGCTTAGTCTGTCGACTACCCATGCCAGTTTTTTTTTAGCAGACCCTGGGGGACAGCAAAATCAAACATATACTTTATGGTGCAGTTACAAGAGCAAATATAATAAAGACATGCATGGGATGTGATGTTTAGCCAGATTCAGCAAATGCAGATGGTTGGTCCCGTGGCTCCTGGGATGCTACAGGCTGTCACTACACGCTGGTTGGGGCGAGTAGATGATCAACAACGTTTCGTGTGTTGTGGACAACTTCTGCCAGAGCCCAGGAGAGGAAGAATGTTCTGAGCTCCTGACGGCCCTGTGCGTGAAGTCTCAGAACCTCATGTGACATCTGGTTCTCTTTGGGCTAGGAGAGGTCACAGGCTGGGCTAGGGGAGCATTGTCCACTTGTTTCCTCAGAGTCAGAGTCAGTGGCGGCAGGTGATGGGGTGACAGGAGGGAGTTAGATCCCTTGAGGGTGGGCAGAACCTTTTCAGCTACTCAGGACTTTTGTGCCACAAACCTCGAGCTCACTGGGCCTGGGCCTACGTTTTCTCCCTAGCTTCTGCAGCCAGAAGCAGTGGTCACACCTAGGCAGTCATCTCGCTTAACTTGGTTTCTGTTGACAATGCCTCAGAGTCGGTCGTTAAGGGGCTGCAGAGAAGTCTCCAGTCAAGAGCATTTGTTGCTCTTGCAGAGAATCTGGGTTCAACTCCCAGGACTCACACATAGGGGTTCAAAACTGCCTGTAACTCCAGTTCTAGGAGACCTGATGGCCTTTTCTGGCCTCTGCTGGCACCATCAGCATGCACATGGTTCTACACACATATAGGTGTGCAAAACATTTGTATACATAAAATAAAAATAAGTGACTCTAAAAAAGAAAGAGAAAGAAAGAAAGAAATGGAGGAAGATGAAGAAAGAAAGAAGCGAAGAAAGGAAGGAAGGAAGGAAGGAAGAAAGAAAGAAAGAAAGAAAGAAAGGAAGGAAATGATGTAGGTGTTGCTTTCACTGGTTAATTAATAAAGAAAACTGCTTGGCCTGATAGGTCAGAATATAGGTAGGCGGGGAAGACAGAACAGAATGCTGGGAAGAAGGCAATGAGGCAGACGCCATAGCTCTCCTCTCCGAGATGGACCCCGGTTAGACTCGTCCCGGTAAGCCACAGTCAAGTGGCAATACGCATTAATAGAAATGGGTTGAATCAATATGTAAGAACTAGCCAATAAGAGGTTATAACTAATGGGCCAGGCAGTGTTTAAATGAATACAGTTTCTGTGTAATAATTTCAGGTAAAGCTAGCCGGGCAGGCGGCAGGAAGCGGCCTGCCGCTCCTTCTACAAGGAAGAAAGAAAAGAAAAGAAAAGAAAAGAAAAGAAAAGAAAAGAAAAGAAAAGAAAAGAAAAGAAAAGAAAAAGAAAAGAAAAGAAAAGAAAAGAAAAGGAAAGGAAAAAAGAACCAAACAGAACCAACAGCTGAGGCATGGGTGGTTTCTGAAGAGCTGCTCCTCCTCTTGGCTCAGCCTTTCTCTGCATTGGGTCCCCCAAAGGGGACCTGGGTCCCCTGTGTGAGACTCCTGGACTCTCTGCTCAGGACATCCGCTTCCTAAATCTGTGAGCACATGCATGCCTCTTGCTTCTTAGATGATGGAATGCCGCGTCTTTCCATCTGTCTATCCCCTCCAGCTCATGTCTGTTGATCATTTCTGGTGATTCTTCACTTTGCTACCTGCTTCGGGTGTGTGTGTGGGGGAGGTTAAAGCACCCTCCCCAAGTGTAAGTGGCATTCCCCGTCCTCCTCTGCGATATTCTGCTCATATCACGCTCTCCCTGTGTGACGTCACATGCAGCGGCTTTGTTTCATGATAGTGGCAGGGGGTGGGAGCCTGGGGGCAGGACAGGGGCTCAGCTCTTCGAGGCAGCCCTGTCTCTGGGTACCAGACCTTGAAGAAGTCGCCCTGTGGGTCCAGCCTGTGGCCCAGGGCCCTCACATACCCACGCTTGCTGGGACGTGGCTGATGCTGCTCCAGATGGTAGGGAGCTCAGAACTGCCCTCCTGGTGCACACTGGTGTTGAGGGTAGCCAGACCAAGTTCCTGACCATTGATGACCCCGATCATGCTGCCCCGGCTGCCCCGGGGCTCCCCTGTGCGGCAGGAGACAAACAAGAGTGGCATATACTGTCTATTCTGAGTCCTCCACGCAAAGGTACTGTCACCCTGCCACCATTCCCATTTCATTAAAGAAACCGAGGTTCACAAAGGAACTGTGACTTGTCCAAAGACACAGAGCTAATAGGTAACAGACTCAAGGCGTAGAGGATCTTGGCTCTAAAACAAAGGAGACAGCCTGGGGAGATGGCTCAGCTGGTTAGGTGCTTGTCATGCAAGCATGCAGACCTGCGTTTCATCTCCAGAACCCACATAAAAATGCCCACCATGGTGGCAATCACTTGTAATCCTGGTGCTGAGGAGGCAGAGATGGCAGAGGTGGCTCCCCAGAGCTCACTGACTGGCTTAGCCTAGTGGGCGTAGGGAAAGATCCTGTAAGGTGGCCAGCTCCCGGGAAGTGACCCAAGCTGTCATGTGGCCTACATATGCACCCACATACACATGTACCCCCACACACATGCACCTGCACTCATGCTTACACACATACACACAAAGCCAGGCAAGTTAGGTCCCTAGGTTGCATCAAATTGATTTGTCTATAAAACGAGGAGGTGGGTTCACAGACACACAGAAGGCCTCTTGGTCTCAAAATTGCCAGGAGCTATGATAACGGGCTGGCATGCTATAGGGACAGGGCACCGTGCCAAGAACTGAGTACCATCACCAGGGTATCCTCATTCCATCAGTGGTCCTGGCTCCAGCTGGCATGGGCCAGCTGCCCAGAGGCTGCCAGGCAGTCCTAGCAGACGCTCTCTTACACAAATTCAACAAATGACACAGGCCCATGGGGCCCCTGCTTCCTCTGCCTAATGAACCAGCTGCCTCCTTTGGGCAGACGGCCTTCCAGGGGGCACAGGACAGAGGGAGCCTGGCTCTCTGCTCACCAGCCCTCAGGGGAAATTAACAGCAAATTGCAGATGAGCTGTCAAAAAAAGAAAAAAAAATAACATAGAACATTCCATGGCCAGGATCTTAAATGACCAATCAGGACCAGCTAATGCCAGTTCTAGGAAATGCAGCCCTTGACTGGGGCTGATGCCCATCTGGAATGTTTCTTATCAATATCTGTTTCATAACAGGGAATGGGGAGGGAGCTGGCATCTGCAGGGGGGAAGATGGGAGCATGACCCAGATCCCTGGAGGCCGAGAAGCTTGGAGCATTGGAGTGGTGGCCACTTTTTATGGGTCTCAGCAGCCTCTTCTCATTGTCATTTCCCCCCATCCCCAGGACAGCCAGGGTTAGGATACTCACCCTTGTCATTTCACCCATGGGGCAGAAAGAGTAAAGCAGCAGGAAGAGAGTCAGGTTTATAGTCCGGGGGTCTCAAAAACTTTGGACTACAGTTGGGGCAGGAGAACTCAGTGCTTGCCCAGTGGTTCCACCCCCAGGACTGCAGAACCAAAACCCAGCAAACAAATGAAACAAAACAGGGGTTGCCGGGCGGTGGTGGCTCAGCCTGTAATCCCAGCACTCGGGAGGCAGAGGCAGGCGGATCTCCGTGAGTTCGAGGCCAGCCTGGTCTACTGAGGTAGTTCCAGGACAGGCTCCAAAGCAACACAGAGAAACCTTGTCTCAAAAAACCAACCAACCAACCAACCAAACAAACAAACAAACAAACAAGCAAGCAAAACAAAAAGCAACAAAACAAAACAAAATAGGGGCTGTGGAGATGACTCAGTGTGTGGAGTCCTTGCTGCACAAGTCTGAGGGTCTGAGCTAGGATGCACTCCCACCAAAGCCTGGCACAGCCACACATGCCTGCAACCCTAGTACTGCGGGGAGAAAGGGACGCAGGAAAGGCAGTGACAGACCCTGGCACAAAGGCTGGAGAGATGGCCACATAGTTAAGAGTATGTACTGCTCCTACAGAGGACCGGAGTTTAGTTCCCAGCATCCACACCAGGCAACTCACAGCCATCTGTGACTCCAGCTCCAAGGAATCCAACACCCTCTTCTGACTTCTGCAGGTACATGGGACACATCGATTCACACAATCACACACACGTACATAAATAAAAACAAATAAAACCTTTTTAAAAGGTTGGAGAACAGAGAGGACACTCAGTGTCAACTCTGTTTCTTCATCTGCACACACACACACACACACACACACACACACACACACACACACACACACACACAGAAACTTCAAAATTCCTTTGTACAACAAAACTCCTTGAAGGAACTTGAACCAGGGAAATCCTGAAGTCCTCCACATGGAGAGGGTGGCCACTGTGTGGACATGGGGTGTGTGTGTGTGAGGGGTTGAAGTCCCCCCCACGGAGAAGGTGGCTGCTGTGTGGATGTGGGGTGGGGGAGGGGATGAAGTCCTCCACATGGAGAAGGTGGCCACTGTGCAGACATGGGTTGGGGGCGGTGAAGTCCCCCCATATGGAGCGGGTGGCCGCTGTGTGGATGTAGGATGGGGGAGGGAAGGCTGAAGTCCCCCCGCCACGGAGAGGGTGCCACTGTGTGGACGTGGGGCGAGAGGTGGTGAGGTAGGAAGGGACTGTTGTTTCTCACAGCCAAGAGAAGTGTGGAGGGAAACACCCTGTGCAGTGAGTTGAAGCCAATAGAGATGTATCTCCAGGCAGATTATCATGGAATGTCATCCAAGACAGACAGACAGACAGGGCAAGTTTTAAAGCTAGGCTATACATTTTATAGGAAGCAAGAGTACACCAATTTAAAATTTTCTCGGTTTCTCTTATTAGAAACCGACAAAAACTGGAGCCAGACTTGGTGGCTTGTGCCTGTAATACCAGCACTGGGAGGAAGCTGAGGCAGAAGGATTGCTATGTTGTGGGCTTTTGAAACCTCAGAGCCCACGCCCCAGTGACACACCTCTTTCAACAAGGCAAACAGTTCATTGACTGGGGATACAGCATTCAAACACATGAGCCTACAGTGCTCACTCCCATTCAACCACAGCACTGCCAGACGCAGGGAGACTTCCACATGCCAATCAAGGCAGAGACTGGACAATTCTTACAGCAGTCAAGGAACGCCAGTGATAGCCAGAAGACACCAGAAGCTAAGGGCAGATTCTCCTGCATAAGCCCAGGAGGAAGCAGCCCTTCCAAGACTCCAATCTTGGATCACCAACCCCAGACCGTGTTTGTGAGTTAAGCCACAGTCTGTGGGACTCTGCTATGTCCACCTCAGGAACCAGCACAGAGATCGTAACAGAGTTTTGTGGTGTGAACTGGGAGCTTGTCACCAGGAGACAGGAAGAGTTGTGACCAAGCTCTGAAAGAGAGGGAAGGCCTTCAGACCTGAAGTCACCATTGAGCCAGCAATTTCCTCTGGGTGTCCAAGAACCATTGAGATGTCTGGGTACATTTGTAAGCATCTAGCCCCTGCTTAACTAGAGACTACATTTGCTTGACAAATGTCAAATCCCAATTTCTTAAGAGGTCCTGACTGGAGAAAGGACTTATGGAGGAGAGATTTGTGACACTGGGTGGAGATAGATTGGTAATGTCTGCCACGAGCAGGGGTTAGAGAAGGGCTCTATGGAGAAAAAGATTTTGCCATTGCATAAAGATTAGACTGGTGAAGATTCTAATATTGAATGTGGTGATTGATTGGCGATGTCCGTTATGGACAGGGTTAGAGAAGGGTCCTTGAAAATAGATTCTGATGTGTGTGTGTGTGTGTGTGTGTGTGTGTGTGTGTGTGGAGATAGACTGGTGATGCCTGTCATTAACAGAAGAGGCAATACAAAACACATACCCTGAGGTATTTGGTACAGAGGCAGACAATCCAGACAGATACCTCTTTTCAATTTTTTTTTTTTTTGAGACAGGATTACACCGTGTAGCCCTGGCTGTCCTGGAATTCACTCCGTAGACCAGGCTGGCCTCGAATTCATAGAGATTCGCCTACCTCTGCCTCCTAAGTGCTGAGATCAAAAAGGTGTTCACCACTACCGCCTACCCACCCCTTTCCAATATGAAAGTTTAGCCTGACCCCAAGGAGAAGGGGCTGAATTAGGGATCTCTAGATTGCAGGGATCAGCAGCATCCAGGTGATGACCTACTATGGCCACGTGTGAGGCTTAGGGTGAGCATTGACCCACAGATGTTCACGCAAACTCCCTGAAGGCATTTTGAGTACTCTGATTCTGCCCTCTTCATGGGGCCATAGTTATCCAAATGAAGAATATGGGATAATGCCAAATAACCCAGGATAGCCAGACTCCCTGGCCAAGATGTGTGGTAAATCCTTAGCCCTTCTGAGATTCCATTTCCTCAGACAAGATGGTCTATGCACGTTTCCCAGCTGGTTCATTCAGGTTTTAACTTAGTGGAGAACTGGGGAGCTGCTAAGCAGGACATATCCACCAGACTCTGTGGAGGCCTAAGCAGGGAGACTCCTCACCTCTCACAGCCAGTAACGCCTGGGCTGTGGCAGAGCCCAGAGGGTTGTGTGCGACACACTCATATGCCCCAGCATCTCCAGCTTCTACGTGCCCCAGCCATAGGCTCCCATCTGGCAGGGTCCTGAGTCTCTGGCCAGCCTGGAGCGGCTGACCTGCCCGGAGCCACTCGATTGTGGGCGCAGGTTCTCCCGTGGCCTGGCACTGCAGCTCCACATCCTCCCCGGACCTCACTGTCAGGTCCCGCGGCTCCACCAGGAACACTGGGGCACCTGTGGGAGGAGGGGGCGCAGGTTTAGAGCTTGGGATGTGGCTCGCTGGGTAAGAGCACTCACTGTGCAAGCATGAGGAGCTGCGTTCAGATCCTCAACCCCCATGTTTAATAAGCCAGGCGTGCCCTCCATTCATACTTATTCTCTACACTTCGATCAGTGCAAGGCTCTGTCACAAATGAGACATCTATATTGTTCCCCACCCCCGCCCCAAAGCTCGCGGACCATCATGGAAGACAGGGCAGAAAGCCTGTAAGAGCCAGAGGTCAGGGAGAACCAGAGTAAACCTGCTCTGGATAGGACAGGACTGTGGAGGCCTTGCACTTGCTCTCCGCAGCTGTGGCTGCTTGCATAGACCAAACCAGCCAGCATTCTCACATAGACTGGGGCTGGGCCTATGAACGCTGTTCCTGAGGAGCTATTGGCAGCTGCTGGCTCTGGAGAGTAGGTTTCCTTTAACGATGTGGCCCCAAGAGGTTGGTCTCACTCCATCAGATGGCCCCACCCCAAGCCACAGCAGTATGCCCTGCATAAATTGGACTTGGTTAACTTATTAAAAAGAAAAGAATACAAAGTTGGGAGTGAGTGGGGGGGGTCTTAGAGGAGTTAGCAGGAGGAGAGGGTGAACACATTCAAAACACACTGCATCAAATACAAGTGTTATGTTTAAAAAATGCCGATTATGATTATGTATGCCTGTAACCCCCATGCCGTGGAGGGCAGAGATAGGAGGATTGCCAGGACTTGCTGGTCACCAGTCTAGTTCCAATTTCACTGACAGACCCTGTCTCAAGGGAATAACAAGCAAGACCCCTGACCTTCTCCTCTGAATTTTGCATGCAAATCCACAGGTATGTGCACTTGCACAAACATGTGTGCACACACATAATTACACACAAACATACACATAAATAAAATAATACACATGCTTATAATATATTGATAATGTGTAATATATTACATATTATAATACAATATATATGTTGTTTGTTTTTAGTAATGGGTCAAGACAGGGTTTCTCTGTGTAGTCCTGGCTATCCTGGAACTCACTTTGTAGACCAGGCTGGCCTCAAACTCAGACATCCACCTGCCTCTGCCTCGCAGTTTTCACTCCAGTTAGACCACAGCCACTCCACACGTCACCCAGCATTCATTTTAGGGACTATATAGCATTTCACTGTTTACCTCTATTGTGATTTCTCTGTATGGGGTCCCAATGGTAAAGTATTTAGGTCACTTCCAATGATTACAAACGTCTTCCCTGAGTCACCTGCCTCGAGGGCCCCTGAATGGGTGACCGTTTCCCCTCTGAAACCTGGGTGATGGTTCCTATCTACTCATAAACCCCATCATGGTGACTGAGGCAGAATAGGAGGGAGGCGCCTGGCTCTGGTGAGGACCGAGACTATTGACACCCTAATGCGGTGGGGGAAAGTGCAGAGAGGCCTCTGGTGCTGCTGCTGCGAGCTTCGGACCTGAGCAAACTGGCACCAGCTGGTGGACCAATGCAGCGGGAGCTTTCTCACTGTCGCGGAGACCAGAGTTCCAAAATCAGCTTCGCGAGACTGAAGCCAACGTGTAATGGGACTTTCAAATGCTCTGGGGAGACTTGCTTCCACCCCATCCAGCCTCTGGTAGCTGTGGCTCTCCTAGCTGGTGGCTGTACCATGCCCTCCTATGCCTCAACTGACTTTTGAATGCGGCTCTGCAGACATCTAGTGCCTTTTGTAAGAAACCGTGACTCCTCTGAGGCCTGCCAAGAAAGTCTAGGATGATTTCTAAAGCTCCTTCTTAGTCTGATCACACTGTGCTAATCACAGGTAGATCTGCCTCGAGGAGTCCCGTCTCAGCTCTCCACGGTCAGTTCTACAAGAACTGAGCCTGTGTGTGCTGTGACCTTATGACTCGGCTCTGGCACTTGTCCCAATAGAGACACAGGTATGCTCCCTGTGACCCAGATGGGACTCTCCTTTCTGAGCTCCTCAAAATCTCCCCCAACCTGGAAAGGATCCTCTAGGGGACCAGAAGCAAGGGTGGGCACATAGCGGAAAACTGTACAGCCTCAAAAAGGAAGAGATTTCAACACTATAGACTGCAGGGAACCAGGGGTCGGCTTGGTCTAGCTGCCTTGGGTGGCACGGTCATAGGTTTTTCAGGTTAGTCCATGGCTCCTTTGTCACAATGTGCCTTCCAGTTCCTAAGACCAGTGCGCTTCCTCAGACAGCGACACATTCAGGACATTTTGTGTTTCTCTGTGTGTTCCCTTAGGAAACATGGACGCTTGAGAGGACAATTGATCTTAGACATTAACCTTGTGTAG
The DNA here is from genome assembly GCF_982192425.1 of Myodes glareolus. Taxonomy (NCBI): domain Eukaryota; kingdom Metazoa; phylum Chordata; class Mammalia; order Rodentia; family Cricetidae; genus Myodes; species Myodes glareolus. The sequence goes on from NC_142046.1 coordinate 14,120,931, forward strand.
CCCGTATGACTTGCAAACTTCATTGTATCCTGGCAACTAAAACAGTATCGATCCTGGCAATTGCCATTATAGTCTGTTTCTAATTAAGGAATACAAAGTCTGATTGCTCTCAATAACATTGTCACAGCCTCTGCTATGCTGTGGCCTCTCCAACCTGCCTTATTTAATTCCTTGAGGCCCTGGCCCTATGAGATGACGTTGGCCCAGGAAGCAAGCGTGGGCGCTTACAATGGACGGTGTCACAGTGTTGTGCCAAGGAGGTCGGACTTGTGACGTGATCCCAGTTAGTGCTTCTCTCTGGTTTTGGTGGAGCTGGAGGTGGAGCCCTGGGCCACATCCACACTAGACACGGGCTCTTCAACCAAGCCTGCCCCAGCACAGGGATTTTATACAAGGACTGGGGAGATGGTTCATACACAGAAAATGAAAACTTTAAGTCTTAGACATGCAGTGGTGGTGCTCAGCTTTAATCCCAGCCCTCAGGAGGGAGAAGCAGGTGGATCTCTGTGAGTTCGAGGCCAGCCTGGTCTACAAGAGCTAGCTCCAGGCCAGGCCCTAAAACTACAGCAAAACTCTGTCTCAAAAAAAACAGAAAAAAAAGGACAAAAAAAAAAGTCTTAAAAATAAAAACCAAGCAAAGGGGAAAATATCATGCAACCATGACTAAGCAAAGTGCCCCCACCCCTACAAAGTACAAAACTTCAACAGAATGGACAAAATGAGTTTAGGGCCTAAGAAACTAGCCAAAGACCCACAATAAGCATAAAAGCTTCTGGAGCTTTAGCTGAGAACAGAGGCAGCCTGAAGCCTTTTGCCCAGAGCCCTGCTCGACCCACTGCACATGGCAGCCCGCTGGCGACTGTGAAAACTGTAGCTTTCTATCACCAGAGCCTGACTGCATTTTCAGCAGAGGGAGAAACACAGCCAGAGGCTGAAGTGTGTAGGGGAAAACCAACTGGAGGAGACAATAGCCACTCCAGTAGTCTAGCTGTGGAGACCGTAGAGCCTGCCAGAAATTTAACAAGGGAAGGGGGTGTGAAGAGGCCTGGGCGGGTTGCTTTCTTATACCCTGGGGCAGGGGGAGACGCAGGCAGAGGGAGACCATGATCACAATGTCTGGTTGAAGAAGTTTTGCGATGGCCACTTTCGGATCTTTGGCCGGTGAGTCGCACACCTATGCTTTCCCCTGTGTGGGCAGGCTGTCATTACTCCTTCAGGCTGAGCATTTCCTGGTTCCTGGTTGAGCCTGGGAGCTTCCATTGCTGCTGGGACCAAATGTTGCAAGCGGCATGATAAAGGACGGGGTCTCCCGCCAGCCTCCCTCCTCCACAGGGAAAGAAGACAGGGTCACTGTCAGGCTGGCTGCTCTGTGGCCTCTGCTGATACCCCAGAACGCTGAGAAGGCTCAGCATTGTGGGGGAGTCTGAGGCTTCTTGATTCCCAACAGGGCTCCCACTAACAGAGTGGGGAGAAGGCTCCCTCCTGAGGAAGTGGGAACAGTGTGTCCCCTCGTCAGGCCTGAGGAACTTGTGGAAGAATGATGGTCCCCGAAGGGTGTGGGGGAAGTGTGGGCGGCGCTCTGTCTACACACTGCACGGGTGTGCACAGTGATTGCCACAGTAATTGAAGCACGGTGACTGTCCTAGCGATTCCGCATCCTGCCTCGCCATTTGTCCCTTCTTCTGTTCTAAAATTTTGACTTAAATTACATTTACTTATTTAGGGGCTGGGGAGATGACTCAGTGGTCCAGACTGCATACTGTTCTTGCAAAGGATTGAATTTGATTCCCAGAATCTATGTCAGGTGACTCATAACTGCTTCCAACTCTGGCCTCTGTGGGCCCCTGCACTCATATGAGCATGCATGCACACACACACACTCGCACACACACACACACACACACACACACACACACACGCACGCACGTGCACACACAGAGTTTAAATTTTTAAATCTTTTTTTTGTATGTTGTGTGGTGGCTGTGGTGATGATGCATGTGTATATGCTGTGTGTGTGTGTGTTGTGTGTGTCTAGACACACATGTTCTACACATGTGGAGGTGAGAGGCTACCTTCTGGGAGTTGGTTTTTCTCTTCTACCACATGGGTCCCAGGGATTGAAAGGGATTGAACTCAGGCTGTCTGTCATTCTTGGGGATAAACTCGCCTTTACCCCTTGAGCCATCTCATCAGCCCTGCCATTCTTTCCTTTAGCCAGAGGGAAGGGGCTTTTGCTGGGCTTTCTATAATTTTTTTTTTGTGTGTGTGAGAACCTAGCTGTATTTCCAGATGTTGGCTCAGCCTCACCCAGCAGGTCAGAGGAGATTCACATTTCCTGATCCTCAGGCCCTGAGATCAGCCTTTTCCTTCAGTTTTTTCTGCTGTTTTCTGAAGTTCTGGGCTTCTGACTGTCCTTAGCAAGCAGGGGAGGCACACAGCTTAGAGGCTTTGTTTGTGACCAGGTCCACCCCACCAGTGACAAAAGCCCCTAGCAAACTCAGGATGAGGAGACCCCCAGTGGGACAGATAGCTGTCCACATCAGACAGAGAGAGACTGAGTCAGGTAGGGTGGGTGAGGAAGGGTGATTCTCTAGGGTGACTGATCAGTGCCACAAGCAGGGCAAAGAAACCTAAGTGTGGACAGGAAAGGAGGAAGAGAAAAAAAAACAAAGGAAAGAAGAAACAGACTCTGTTCATACATGACATATAGAAGTGCCCTTGTGATTACCATTAATGAATAAAAAAAACTGCTTTGGACCTATAGCAAGGCAGAACTTAGGTAGGTAGGGAAAGCTAGGCTGAATGCTGGGAGAAAGAAGGGTCAAGTCAGAGAGAAGTCACGGATCTGTTGCCTGAGACAGATGCTGGGAACTTTAGCCAGTAAGCCACAGCCACGTGGTGATATACAGAATAATAGAGATGGGTTAGTTTAGGATATGAGTTTAGCCAGAAATAAGCTTAAGCGATTGGCCAAACAGTGTTCCAAATAATACGGTTTTCTGAGTGGTTATTTCGTGGCTGGGCGACTGGGACAAACAAGCGACCCTTCCCCCAACACCCACGTGTAGTAAACCCTATGAAATGGATGGGAAATCCATCAAAATTAAAAACTAAGCTAGTGAGGCCATGGGGCATAAGATCAAGATAAAAACCCCTAGGGTGGGCTGACAAGGTGGTGAGGCAGGTAAAAGCACTTGCCACATAAGCCTGACTATCTGAGAGCCAAGTCTCAGAACCCATGTGAAAGCCCGCATCCGCAGATCCAACACTGCTATGGGCCAGTCAGCCTGGAGCTTACAGCATCCCACAAAGAAGATGGAAAGAGAACCAACTCCCCAAAACTGTCCTCCGACTTCCATGTGTGTGATGGTGATGGTGGTGGTGGAGATGATGGTAATAGTGATGGTGGTGGTGATGGTGATGGTGGTGGTGATGGTGATGATGGTGGTGATGGTGATGATGGTGATGGTGATGATGGTGATGATGATGATGGTGATGGTGATGGTGGTGGTGATGGTGATGATGATGGTGATGGTGATGATGGTGATGGTGATGGTGGTGGTGATGGTGATGATGATGATGGTGGTGGTGATGGTGATGGTGGTGGTGATGGTGGTGGTGATGGTGATGATGGTGATGATGATGATGGTGATGGTGATGGTGGTGGTGATGGTGATGATGATGATGGTGGTGGTGATGGTGATGGTGGAGATGGTGATGGTAATGGTGGAGATGGTGATGATGATGGTGGTGGTGATGGTGATGGTGGTGGTGATGGTGATGATGGTGATGGTGGTGGTGATGATGATGATGGTGGTGGTGGTGATGGTGATGGTGGAGATGGGGGATGATGATAGGGATGATGATGGTGGTGATGGTGGTGATGATGGTGATGGTGGTGATGATGGTGATGGTGGTGATGATGGTGATGGTGGTGATGATGATGATGAGGATGATGATGATAGTGATAATGAGCTGGGGATGTAGCTGAGTTGGTAGAGGGCTTGCTTAGAATGCAAAGCCCTGAGTTCAATCCCTATAAATGAATAAATTGTGGTGGGGCATGACTGAAACTCTTGCACTCTGAGGCAGAGGCAGGAGGATTGTGAGTTCAAGATCCTGTGACTCCCTCACCCTCAGATCAACTGTACTTCTATGAACTAGCAACAAAAACTCCCAAATCAAGCAATTTTAGGCAAAATAAGAAAATACTCAGTCTCTCTCAGAGTCTTTGTTGTCTAGGTTCTCCGGGTTGTGGACTGTAGGGTGGCTATTCTTTGTTGTATGTCTAAAAGTCACTAATGAGTGAATTGGGAGCTTGGGGCAGGGAGAGGGTGAAAGGGGAGAGGGGAGGAAGGGGAATGAGGAAAGTGTATCGCTCAATTAAAAACAAATAAAATAAAATTAAAAAAACCAACAACAACAAAAAATACTTAGTAATTGGTTTAGCAAAGCAAATATTGTGGCCTACTCAGAAGTCTGATGTGTCCTGAGAGAAATTAGGGGTCTACAGGAAAATACTGGACCCTTACTTCATTTAAAAATGAGCTCAGTTGGGCGATGGTGGTGCATGCCTTTAATCCCAGCACTCGGGAGTCAGAGGCAGGCTGATCTCTGAGAGTTTGAGACCAGCCTGATTTACAAGAGCTAGTTCTAGGACAGGCTCCAAAACTACAGAGAAACCCTGTCTTGAACCCCCTCCCCCAAAAAAGAGCTCAAAATGGATCATAGACCCTGTGTAAGAACCAGAGCTACGAAAATTGTAGGGGTGTGTGTGTGGTGGTAGTGGTGTGAGGTGTGGTGGTGGTGGTGGTGGTGGTGGTGGTGGTGGTGGTGGTGTGTGTGTGTGTGTGTGTGAGACGTGTGGTGCTTGTTTATGCGTGTACTTGGTGAGGTCAGAGGTCAGCCTCAGGTGCTGGCCACCGTGTTTACTGAGACAGGTTTCTTCCTTGGCCTGAAGCTCATCAGTTAGGTCGATCTGATTGTCCAGTAAGTCCTTGGGATCCACTTCCCGCCACTGCCCAGTACTGGGATTACAAACGTGTGCCACCATACAGAGCTCTAACATTCTGTTTTTACATTTACTTATTCACGTCTGCCATGGCGTGAGCGAGGGGGCCAGAGGACAACCCGTGGGAGACAGTTCTCAGGGTGTACTGTGTGGATTCCACAGACTGAATTGAGGGGGTTGGGCTCGGCAACAAGCACCCTGACCTGCCAAGTCATCTCACCAGGACCACAGTTTAGTGTGAGCTCTGGACATTGAATTTGGGTCTTCGTATTTGCAGGATAAGCACTGCATCGTTTCTCCAGCCCCAAGGACTTAAAAAAGAGACATGACACTAACTAAATATATAATCCAAAATGTACAACACGAGCTAAGTATGGACTTCCTTAAAATTTACACTTTAGCCCGTCTTCAAAGGCTTTGCCAAGAAAAGTCCGACAGGCTTTTTCTTCACAGCTCAGAGGAACCAGAACCAAGGCGGGTGTCTGGATCCCATCCAAGTGAAAGTTCCAGAAGAGCAGCGTCTGGAGAAGCAGGAAGCAGGCCACGGTGGGCCTGGGGCTGGCCTGGGAGCAGGGGTGAAGACAGGGGTCACAGGAAGTTCTTGCCGACAGAGATCTGCCAGGTGTGGCCGCACTTTCACAGATCTGTGATTTTATCAACAGCCACTGGGATAAGTACCTTTCTTTTAAAAAGATTTTAAATTATGTATATGTATGTGCATCTATGTGTGAGTGTGTGCATGTGAGTGTAAATGCCTAGAGCCCAGAAGAGGGTGCTAAGGACCCCTGGAGCTGGAGTAGAGGAAGTTGTGAGTTTTCTGACCTGGGTGCTGGGAACTGAACTCCTGTCTTCTGGAATAGCAATATTCTTTACCACTGGGCCATCTATCTAGTCTACCCTCACCCATACCCCACCTTCTAAAAAACTTCTTCCTTAATTAGAGTTTCACAGTGTAGGCTTGGCTGGCTTGAAACTCACTATATAGCCCAGGCTGCTCATGCACTCTCAGTAATCCTTCTGCCTCAGCTTCCTAAGGGCTGAGATTATGGATTTGTGCTGCCACACTCAATGTGAATTATAGCTCAGCAGAGCAGGGTGTCTTTTGTTATGAAAACTCAGGGCCGCAATTAGTGGGATAAGAGAATAACAAGGATTATTTGGAGTGCTGGGAATTGGTATTGGTGGGTGGGTTCCCTTTATGGGATCTTGCTGTGCTAGACATCAGGTCGAATGCCGTACTTCATCTTCAATATGACATTTTCTGTAGGGCTGGGGAAATGACTCAGTGGGTAGGGTGTTTGGTGTACAAACATGGTGACCTGCATTTGATTGGAAGCCAGGCAGTGCACGTTTGAAACCCCATTGCTGGGACGGCAGAAGCAGGAGATTTGGGGCCTCCTTGGCCAGTCATCCTAATCATCCAGCGAGGTCCTGGTTCACTGGGAGACCCGTGGTCTCAGAACAGTAAGGTGGGCATCAGCAGAGGAAGATTCAGGACATCAGCCTCTGGCCTCCACATGTTTCTGCACCCCTGAGCTCTGCCACCACACCCCTCCAACACACACGAAATACTTTCTGCAAAACCCTCACGACTCCTTCACAGGTTTTCCTGAGGCTCAGACAGTACTGAGCTGCGTGTCCAACGTAAGACTCGTCACTTTAACCTCAAAGGCAGTTTCGATTGAATAGAAACAACAATAATAAAAATAGCAGCAACATTTTTTCAGCCCGACCCTGAGTTGCACCCTAAGTTTGGGAAACGTTTCATGGGGCTTCAGTGACCCCTTCCACGTAATTAACCATACCCAGCCACAGCTGGCCCTGAGTGCCCCTGTCACCCGACCTCCGCCTGCTAGGGACAGGGCTGAAACTCACTCTGAAGCACGAGTGTCACGGCTTTCGTCACAGCGCCCATCTCGTTCGTGGCCACGCACTGGTACCGTCCTGCATCGTCCATCTGCAGGGGGCAAGGACGGGTGCTCAGGTGAGGACACGGGGCAGCTGGGCACAAACGGGTGGCTGTGCTGGGACTCAGCTAGCTGGGAAGTAGGGTGGGTGGTAGACAGGGAAACAGGATTCCTGAAGCAGCAAAGGCGCCCGAGGCCATACGTCTGCTATGCAGGAGAATCCCTCTGCACTCAGAACAGGGAGGTGGAGGAGGACCTTGCTGCCCTGGGCAGTCTTGTGTTGGGGAAAGCACAGTTTTGATTCTCCCAGATGCCGACGTGAGCTCTGCCACACATTGTTGGGATTTTGATGTCCTGGGGATATTTTTGCTAAGTACTATCAAGTACACCTAAAAATTATTATATATTTACTGTTTAATATGTGCGTGTGTATGTGTGTGTGTGTGTGTGTGTGTGTGTGTTCACGCGCATGCACATGCACCTATGTGGAGGTCAGAGGTCAACGTTGGGTGTCATCTATCCACCTTGTTCTCTCTGGCCTGGAACTCAACAAGAATACTAAGCTTGGCTGACCAGAGAGGCAAAGATCAACCTGTGTATTTGCTTAGGACTTGGATTATTTGAGTTACGAGGCCCAGCTTCTAAAATGTGGGTCCTGGGGATCGAACTCCAGTCTTCATGCATTGTGATACTTTGCTGACAGAGCCGTCTCCCCAGTCCATGCCTGGTACGTTTAAAGCCTAAGGCTTCTCAGGATGCTCGCCCTAGAGTATGACACACACAGGGTCTGCAGCCCACAAACTCGGTGACTAATGACACTCTCCATTCACAGGGAGTTATATCTATGACTCAAGTCTGTGGTGAACAGGGAGACACCTCCGTTCTTTTTTCTCCATGCTGTTGCTGCTAGATTTTTTAAATTTTATTTTTAAAAGCAGAGCATGATGGTATACACTTTTAATCCCAGCTGTCAGGAAAGAGAGGCAAGCAAATCTCTATGAGTTCAAGGCCGGCCTATTCTACATAGTGAGTTCCAGGCCAGCTGAGGCTACTTCATGAGACCCTGTCTCAAAATAAAACAAAACCAACAACAACAACAACAAAACTATAACTCCCAAACACATCAAGACCAAAAGAAATATTTAAAAAATAAAAAGCCAAACAATCCCCCTAACCTATGTCTATTAATTTTTTTTGTTGTTTTTTGAGATCATGCCTGGCTCCATCTGAGGGGATGAATCCAGAGTGGCATGGTACCCTGCCCATGCCAAGGAGGTGTTATCTCTCCAGGAGGTGGTTTCTAGGGACCTGTATGATGCAGAGCTGAGGGTGGAGATCTGGAGGCCAGATCCACATGGCTGAGTTCATTGCAACCACATTACCAGGTCTCTGGAGACTCAGCTTCCCATTCTCTAAAAGAAAAAGAGCTGCCAGGACAATTGCAAGTATCCCCAGGACTGTTGTATGTGTCCCCAGAACTGTTACAGGTGTCCCCAAGTCTGTTGCAGGTGTGCCCAGAACTGTTGCAGGTGTCCCCAGGACTGTTGCAGGTGTCCCCAGGACTGTTGCAGGTGTGCCTAGAACTGTTGCAGGTGTCCCCAGAACTGTTGCAGGTGTTCCCAGGACTGTTGCAGGTGTGCCTAGAACTGTTGCAGGTGTCCCGAGGACTGTTGCATGTGTCCTCATGACTGTTGTAGGTATCTCTAATACTGTTGCGAGTGTCTCCCTGACTGTTGCAAGTGTCCCTACAACAGTTGCAGGTGTCCTCAGGATTGTTGTAGGTATTTCTAAAACTGTTGCAGGTATTTCCCTGACTGTTGCAGGTGTCCCCAGGAATGTCACAGGTGTTAAACCTCATGACGCTCATGGTGACTCAGGCGGGCGGCTGTCACTGCAGCTGCTCTTGCCCTAGGCCAGTTTTTAATCACTATCTGCGTGGTTCCCAAGTGGGCAGGTCCACAGCCTATGATCACGTGGTGCAAGGGTGGCCTGATGAGTGTCAGTGTCACTGACTGCGGGGACGTGGGGTGCAGATGAAAGCTCGGAGGTGAGCATAGGGAACAGGCAACAGAGACAGGGCAGAGCCCCAGCCACCTGCATGCACGGTGGCCCTGATCTCCGGTGTCGTCATTTATACAGTGGGGTCAGAGTTACCTATTACCTACCTAGCCTGCTCACATTAAAAATAATATTAAGGTGACTTTTCTCACAGGCCACTCTTAAATATCTGGCATAAGTCCTCTCTAGGGATGATTTCCCACTATTAGCCTGCGAGGCAGAAATAACCAGGGAGCATGGTAAGGCACAGACAGTAAGTAGGGGCGGGGTGATACCTAGCGAATAAGCAAGGAAGTGCTGTATCGACTGTAGGGTATGGTGCGAGCCTAAAGAGCCCCTAAACAGCTGTAAAAGGCATAGCACTGGGCCCCGCCTTGCCTTGGTCCTGAGGATGGTCAGGGAGCCGTTCTGCTGCACGAGGTAGAGGCGGTTAACTGGCAGTGGAAGGCTATCTTTGGTCCAGCGAATGTCTGGAGCTGGGTCTCCACGAACCACACAGTCTAGCTGGATGCTGCCCCCTACAGGTTCTACTAGGTAGGAGAAGGCTTCTCCTTGCAGGACTGGCGCCTCTATAAGAGCCAACACCAAAGCAATAGTCAGGAGGGAGGCCCCCTTGAAGCCCGGCTTTTCTTTAACCCACCAAATGCTGTTCAGCCCCTGCCTCCCTCCTGAGGCCTAAGGAAGCTCTTGCTGGCCCAGCATGGCTGTGCACAGTCAATGTACTACTGGGAGGGCAAACAGCTGGATTCCCCAAAGCTGGCCGTGATCCCCAGGAACTGGGCTGGAAGGGAATGAGAAATCGCTATGATTGATTAATGATGTCTGAGTAGACGCAGGAAGGAATCTCGTCTTATATGCATCGACGGTCCTGGTCCATGTAGATGGATCACCCCAGCTGCAGATCACACTGTATGTTCCTTCTTAAACAGCAGGAAATAGGTCTATGGGGAAAGATCGTGTGGGCTCCCGTACTACCCTTCACGTGGATGAAGCTGACAGCCTGCACACGGCCAACTCTGTTCTCAGCCCAGCACACGTAGGACCCACTGTCCTCTCTGGCCACGGCTGCCCGCTGCAGTATGCTGCCCCCGTCCTGCTCAGACACCCCCTCTGTGGTAGAAAAAGAGAAGTTCATGACTTTCAGTACAGGAATTAGGACCTCCATCCCTGGACATTCCGCTGAGGCTTGTGCATCCAGAAGGTGCTCGACAGGGATGCAGACCCGATGGGAGGGTCCCAGGAAGCCAGCTGACTGGGTCAGATCTTTCTGTGGAGGCCACAAGCCACAGAGGATGTGGCCAGAGAATCTGCCTGTTTTATAACTTCCAAGTGACAGCCACGGGTAGGCCTTTGGGGCCTATTAACATAAAGGACCAGGCAAAGAATTGGAGGCCTGTAATCCAGTGTTTGGGAATGAAGACAGTAGGCTCAGGAGCTCAAGGCCAGCCTGGGCTACACAATGTCCTGCAATCTCCCTGATCGGCTAGTCCAGTGGTTCCCACCCTTCCTAATGCTACAACCCTGAAACACTGTTCCTCATGTTGCGGTGACCCCCAACCATAAAATTATTTTTGTTGCTACTTCATAACTGTAATCTTACTGCTGTTATGAATTGTAGTGCAAATATCTGATATTTACAGATCTGATATTAGATATCTGCTGTGGGACAGACGCTGCCATCCTGGGGGAATTTATTTGGGATGCCGCGTGTATTTCTGTGTTGCGTCGTCCTGTCCCTGGTACCCCTGCCTTCCTCTGTGTCACAGGAGACGCAGCTGGGACATCTGCTGCAACTCCCTTGGAAAGGGTGCTCAGCAGGCCTGGTCTTAGACTTGGGATGAGTGATGCTCTTTGCAGTAGAAAATGACATTTTTGGGGGTGGGGTACCCAGAGATTCACTGGAGAAGCAGGCATTTGTCAGGTACCTACAGTGTACTCTGACATTATGTTCCCCTCGGGTCTCAGAGGGAGGACAGTTACCTCCTGTGGGAGTTGCGTCTCAGGGCCAGAACACAGGTAGCCCCTCCTGACCGGAGGTCTCTGGAGCTGGTCTACTACTCAGATGGCTCATTGCCAGCTCTGACGTATGGCTTAGGAGTGTGCTCATAGGCAGGCTTCCCTGTCTCCCTGTATAGCCTGGACATCCAGAGCCTGAAGGACCTGCTGCCACCCTCTCCTACCTCCTAGGTCCCAGCTCTCGTCACCCCTGACTCCAGGAGACCCAAACCTGTCACAGGTTGGTCGTTGACGGTCCAGCCAATGCGGGGTGTTGGGCTGCCCCGGGCTGCACAGCGAAGCCATAGCCTGTCCCCAAGGCGTAGGCTGCGGTCCCCAGGCAAGGTGGTGAGGACAGGCAGTGTCAGGATAGTGAGATGCACACGGCGGCGGGCGCGGCCCACAGCATTCTCTGCAGTGCAGATGTATGTGCCTGCATCCTGGTCCTGTGGGCAGAGGGGGATGGTTCAGGATGGAGACTGCCTCTGTATGTAGCCTGGGCCAGAACACCCTTGGAGACCCATTTGGAGCATCCAAACCAGGGAAGTATAACGGTTTTTCCCCAGATCCTGAAGTCAGCAACAGGCCAGCTTCCCTGAGGTTAGGGAAGTATCCATTGTTTTTTAACCACCCAAGCTTTGACCACATAACCAAGTCACGGGCCCCAGTCCTGCTTCCTGAGACTTACTGAGTGCCTAACCTTGTGTTCAAACTGACCCACGCCAGTTCATTCACGTTTGAAACATCTAAGAAGTGGTTCCAACTTTGGGGGCCTTTGCAGAGAAAACCCAGTGATGTTCTGAGGGGAGAGGTTCGATAGGGCACTGAGGCTGTGGGGGCAGGGGCCGGGACCCTGAAAGCCCTCACGGCTGTATGTCACCCTGCAGCTACCACGCCATTGAAAACGTGGCTTCTTTTACGGTGCTGATAATCAGTGGTGTGGATCCCCACAGTCCGGGGCTCTGCACCACCCCCTGAGCTTGGAGGACACTCATCACCAAGGCTGGCTGAGAGCAACTGATGCTCTTTGGAGACCCAAGGTGTTGCTATGCCTCTCTGGGAGGTGGTGGAGGAGGTCCAGTTTCAAACCTGGCTTCTGATTATGGACAGAAGCTTTCTTGGGACATCCAGTTGCACTCTGAGCCTTGGCTTATCCTTTCGGGTGGGATGCCAGCACTTCTCTCCCAGGTTCCCAGGAGCTAAAGGGCCTAGCAGAACTCAGGGATAACCTTGGCTATCAGGTGGTGCTCCACAGATATCTGCCACCCTGGAACCACACTCACCTCAGAGTTCTTCACCAGGAGCTCCCCAGAAGGCTGCAGGGTGAATTTGCCGTCAGCTTCAGACACCAGCTGGCCGTCCTTTTCCCAAGTGATGGTTGGCTCAGGGTTGCCCTTGGCTGTACAGGGCAGGAGGGCGTGGGAGCCCTCAGTGGTGGACAAATCTGGGAGGCCATTCTCAATCACAGGCGGGACTGTGGGGAGATGGGATGCCCATTTGGGGCTGGGTTAAGCTGTGGTAGGGTGGGCTGTTCTGTGACACTGTGCTTTGTGGTGCCCTCAGTCCCTATTAGCATCTACCCACTGCCCAGCCATAGGTCATTGCCTGTGGTCTGAATGATCAGAGGGTTCTGCTTGTTGATATCATGTCAGGGTGACCCTTTTGCACCTGTGTGCCCAGGTGTGAACACAGATGTGTATGTACACACATACAATGATTTAACAAATGTAGTAGGGGCAGAGACTGTGTAGGTCCCATTAGCACAGGTCCCTGTGTGTGACAACCTCAGAGACCATGTGTTGAGAAGCTTGTACAACTCGTTCCCATAGGGACTAAGCTAGGGGCAGAGTGAAGGTCACAGGTCGGTGTGCTTGGTGTCATTCATCTGGTGACGTGTATCCATGCTCGGCAAGCAGGCTCAGCAGGGTATGGAACCAGGAGCCACTCTGGACTCGTGGCAAAGTCTGACCTTAGCTGCAGAGCCATGGCCATGCAAACATCCTGCCAGCAATCACAGGGCCAGAGAAGCCTGAGCCCCGCTAAAGGCCCTCTACATGGTGAGCAGACATTGGCAGACCGTAGGCTCAAGCTAAGGGAGAGCCACATAGCAGCTTCTGGTCAGGGCCAATAGCTACTATCATCAAGTTTACAAGAAGAAAGGCCAGGCTAGCACCCCAGGAAGGGCTGGAGAAGGCAGAGGGTGAGTGTTTATGCCTGGAGCCCGACTGTGGTCAAGAGGAAAGTAAGGGCTCTCCCTAGTTCCTTCAGCAGTCCTGGGTAGGGAAGAAGTAGGGGTAGGTCAGTCGGGGCCTGAAGACCATGGAGAGAGAGAGAGAGAGAGAGAGAGAGAGAGAGAGAGAGAGAGAGAGCGTCTCAAAGCCCTGGGCCAAACCATGTCTCCTGCAGGTCCCTTCTGGGCCCACCTTGCACCACCAGCCTGGTCTTTGCCATGGCACTGCCCACACTGTTCTGGGCAATGCAGAAGTAGTTCCCGGCATCCTCTGGGCTGGTGTGCGTGATCCACAGCTGGCCGTTGGTGAGTACCTGTGTACGTGTTCCTGGATTTGGAAGGATAAAATTAAGAATAATTTCTGGGATGTGGGGAGTGGTTCTCAACCTGGGGGTCAGGACCCCTTTGGGGAGGAGGTCACATAGCAGATATCCTGAATATCAGTTATTTACATTATGATTCATAACAGTGACAAAAATTACAGTTGCAAAGCAGCAATTAAACAATTTTGTGGTTGGGGGGTCACCACAATATGAAGAACGGTGTTAAGGGGGTCACAGCATTAGGAAGGTTGGGAACCACTGGCCTCGAGGGACCAGATGTGACTGGATGATCTGTCTGATTTGCTGGTGTCATAGAGTGAGGGAGCACACAGGGCACTCCCAGACTTCCCAGAGCGTCTCTGGGCGCTCAGATAGGATTTCAGAAAGGAGGGCAGGAGAGGGGTCACCAGAGCAGGCGGTGGGACTGTGTCTCTGGCCCAAGTTGGGCTATGCGGGACTTCTCCCAGGGGCCTCCTGGGCAGGAAGGAGGACCACCTTGCCCTTCCAGCTGGCCTCTGTGAGGTCTCACCTTCAGGGAGGCTGAGCCCCTCCTTCTGCCAGATAATCGCTGGCTGGGGGATGCCAGAGGCCTCACAGGGCAGCAGCACCTCCTCCGCCGCCACAACCTGAACCACGCTGGGCAGTGGCTTCACCACCGGGGAGGCTGCAGGCACAGAACACAGAGGTTTCTTTCACAAGAGTTCCTCAACCAGGATGTATATCAAGGACGCCTCTCAAAGAATAGGGGCTCTGTAACCTCAGGCCAGCAAGCGAGGCTGCAGGGAACCCTTTCTTTCCCAAAGATTCCGAACCAGGAATTAATTTCAGGTAACTGGTGTGTGTGTGTGTGTGTGTGTGATGGGGAGGGGTGACTCAGGGCTAAGGTCTCCCCTATACTCCTAGCACCCCCTGCCTCCAGTTCCTCACCTACTCCTTTTACCCAGGGGCCTCAGGTGGCCCAGTTGGAGGGCTTACCTTGCACTGTGAGGACCATGTGCTTGCGGGCCACCCCCGCAGCATTGCGAGCTGTGCAGGTGTAGCGGCCAGCGTGGATAGGAAGGGCCTGCTCAATCTCCAGAGCACCTGTGGGGGGGAGCCAGGCATGGTGGGGGGAAGGGGACAGGGCTGGGAACAGGAATTCCTAGTGATGGAGGGGGCAGGGTTGTTACCAATACCCGTTCAAACTGTCTCTGCTGCCCCATGGGGAGCAGAGGGCATGCTGACCAGGTTCTAAGCCCACTAGGCTCCCTGCCCAAGATGTGACTCTGACACCTTCCTCTGCTCTCTGGGCCTCAGTTTCTCAATGTGCCCAATGACAGTCTGACACTATGGGCTGCATGGCCTCCCATCGGTGGGAGCCCGGGGTCAGCTGTTCCTTGCTGGAAACCCTGGCTTTCTCCATGCACTCCTCCTCTGGCTTCTGAGCCTCCAGGGATTCTCTCTGATCTCCCATCTGCCTCTCACAGCTTCAGGAGCAGTGAGTCCCAGCTCAACCTCACGCAAAGTATTTGGGGGGTGCTGCTTGGGGACCGCTGGGGCCTACTGGGTCGGGGAGGTGAGCAAGGTCACTGGCCTGTAACCCCAGGCTGGAAGCAGGGATCCATTGCACATTGAAAATCGGGGGACACCCCGCCCAATGGTCTTGAAGACTGGGTTTCCTAGCTAACAAGAGCATGCAAGCCCATTTTGACAAGTAAATGCAATTCTTTTTGTTGTTTTGTTTTTTTCAAGACGGGGTTTCTCTGTGTAGTCCTTGCTGTCCTGGAACTCACTCTGTAGACCAGGCTGGCTTTGAACTCAGAGGTCTGCCTGCCTTTGCCCTTTTGCCTTGCATTTTTTTTTTTTTTGAGACATGGTATCACATAGCCCAGGGTGACTTTGACTTTGAACCTACTCTAGCTAAGGATGAAATTCTAATTTCTAATTCTGACACCATGGGCTGCATGGCCTCCCAGCGGTGGGAGCCCTGGGTTAGCTGTTCCTTGCTGGGAATTCTAATCTTCTTGCCTCCTCCTCTTAAGTACTGGGATTACAGGTGTGGACCACTGAGCGGGCTTTGTGTGGCTCAGTGGATGGAATCCAGGTTTTGGCGCATGCTTAGGAGAGTAGTCTCTTGAGTGAGCTGTGTTCTCAGCACAGCCACGACATTTTACAAATCACCCTGTTAGCCAAACTCCATCAAAAATAGGTACCTTCAAACACCAAAAGGTCAAGAGCATGGTTTTAAAATGAAGGCTGGTGCCCTTGGGTGAAGCTAGCTTTTCCAACACTCTCAGGGGTTTTCTCATGATTTTCCCAGGATCCCGGAGTTCCTCTACAAGGCCTCAGGCAGCAGCACAGTGTACAGGAAAGGGTATTGAGACTCAGAGAGGGTGAGAGTCTTTCCTCAGGCCACACAGCAAAATGAGGGAACCTTTTCTTCTTTGCGGCCCAGGACTCTTCCATGCCTCTGTGCAGCCTCCTCCCTCCTCGGTGGTTTCTCTGCTGCTCGTCCTTACTTACCGGAGGGCAAGACCCGGTAGCCGCTGCCCCTTGCTCCCAGCTGGGTGCCTGCTTTGCTCCAGGATACGG
The DNA here is from genome assembly GCF_982192425.1 of Myodes glareolus. NCBI lineage: Eukaryota > Metazoa > Chordata > Mammalia > Rodentia > Cricetidae > Myodes > Myodes glareolus. The sequence continues at coordinate 14,137,026 of NC_142046.1, forward strand.
CTGGGGCTGGTGACCCCGTGCTGTGGCACGTGAGGACCACGGGCGCCATCCTGGTCACCGTGAAAGCTGTCTGGTCGTCCGCAATAGTGGGAGGTACTGAAACACAAGAGAAGTCCCTGCTGAGGCACAGAGGGGACTGGTGGCCACGGGCCTACAGGGCCACGGGGACCACGGGGACCACGGAGCCATGGGGACAGGACTGTCATGAAGGGAGGCTTCATGACACGAGGGGGCACAAGTGATGACAGGGATAGAGGATGAAGGTGTGGGCGTGGCCAAGTCATTCTGGCACACTCAGCAGATATTCTGGGCACATAGATACAGTCATGAATAGCTTTTGGGAGGGACATTGGCCTCGTGACTAGGGATGGTGACTCTGGAGAAGGTGGCACTCAGTTGAAATCTGGAGGAGAAGGAGTTGGCTGGAGGAAGGAAGCATGCTCCTTACAGAGGGAGCAGCATTGCAGGGGTCCTGAGGTGAGGGACAGCATAGCTGGTCCCAGAGTAAGCCACGGGGCAAGCTGAACTGGGTGCATCATCGGGGCTGGACCTCACAGCCTGGTGGGTCCAGCCGAAACTTTAGTCTGCCTGAGAGCAGAGACAGCAAGGAAGGAGTAGGTGGTGACAAGGTCAGAGTTGGGTTGAGACTATTCTAGACTAGGGGACTCTCAGAAACTGTGCCACACCCAAATTACACTAAACTGGTAGGAAGTGAGACCCCGGAGGGCTTCCTGAAGGAGGGTGTTGTGCCCACACTTCCCGTCTCTGCCAGGACTCACCGAGGACGGTCACCTGGTAGCGCCTGCGGGACTCGCCCACCTCGTTGTTCACCACACACTCAAACTGGGCTGAGTCCTGAGGGCCAGGAGCCGCAAGGAGCAGGGCATTGGAAGGCAGGAGCCTGGGGCAGACAAATGGATGGCCGAAGTGAGCGGCCTGGGGTGAGTTAAATTGGTCTCCCTGCCCAGACCTACCCTGCCTCTACCCCTAGACATGACTCATGAGGTATCTTTTGGGGCTGGAGAGATGGCTCAGAGGTTAACAGCACCTCTTCCTCTTCCAGGGGACTCAAGTTCTGTTCCCATCATGCATGTCAAGTGATTGACAACGGCCTATAACTCCAGCTCCAGGGGATCTGAGACCCTCTTCAGCCCCGTGGGTAACTGCACACATTTGGGATCCATATATTCAACACAGCCAACATCATACACATTGGAGAAAAAAAAAGTTTCTTCTAGAACTTTCTACTCTTATGAAGTCTCAGCTCTTGGACTTGTGATTTACTTCTGTTCCCATCCATGTTTCTCTGCCTCCTGCATGTTTGGGACCGTGATTCAGGTTATGACAACTGATCTCCAATCAGAAGTGATGAGATACACAAAACGCTTCTGATGGTCACTAACCATCGGCTGTGTGTGAGACACGGGCAACACTCGAAGGCTCTCAGAAGCAGCCACAGGGTTCATGTGTGCCCAACAAATAGCCTGCCATTGAGGTTCCCCTAGTACTCTCATGCCCTGTTTTCAATGTGCTGAACGAATCCCTGGTGTTTCTCTGTGGGGGCCATGTGTTCCCGCACCTCATCTCTGGCCAGGTGATCCTATCTGCTCCAGTGGCACCCCGAGGTCTGGGACCCTCCTCACTGACCCTGCCACACTCTGTAGGGTGGGGTCCCCCAACCTCCCATGTCTCGCCATTGTAGACGGACTGTTTGTTACCGGTAGGTGTCTTGCTGCCGGCGGAAGTCCAGCTTCTGCCCATCCTTCCACCAGCTCACCAGGGGCTTGGGAGAACCCCTGGCCTCACAGGGCAGCGAGGCTGGGCTGTGGGCGGTCAGGGTCAGGTTGGAGGGGCCAGGGGCAATGGTCGGGGGCTCTGGGGAGAGGTTGGTTATTAGGAGGCAGGCACAGGATGGGGGACATGGGGGCTTCCTGAGACTGTGCCCAGAGAGGAAGCTCAGACTTGGGACACTCATTGCCAGAGTCAACCCATCCCATGGAGCTGAGGGATAAGGGTGCTCTCCAGAGAGGACTGACATCAGGCCTTTATGCTGGATTGTTTGGACCTTTTGTTTGGTTTGGTTTTTCGTTTTTTGAGGCAGCGTTTTTCTGTGTAGCTTTGGAGCCTGTCCTGGCACTCACTCTGTAGACCAGGCTGGCCTCGAACTCATAGAGATCCGCCAGCCTCTGCCTCCCAAGTTGTGCAATTCAAGGCGTGTGTCACCCACTGCCTGGGGCCTGTTTGGGCCTTTTGAGTCGTCCCTAATTTGGTGCCTTCCTGACACCCCATCCTTGAGGGAGGCTGCCAGGGTTTCTCTCCTCAGCCCTGCCTGAGGACAGAGTCCTGGAAGGCAGCACCTGACTCACTGACTTTGAGTCAGTTCACTTAGCCCCTTTGACATTCTGTGCTTTGCCATTTACCTAAAGAAGGGTGTATAACACATGTGTCCTCTGGGAACATAGGGGGAAACTCCTGGGTTTCATGGATAAAACCTCTTAAGGATCATTGCTTTTGGACCCTGACATCTGGAACAACTCAAAACTTGCAGGACTGGCTCCCAGGAGGACTGGTTCCCAGCAGGACTGGCTCCCAGGAGGACTGGCTCCCAGGAGGACTGGTTCCCAGGAGGACTGGTTCCCAGGAGGACTAGTTCCCAGCAGGACTGGCTCCCAGCAGGACAGGTTACCAGCAGGAGTGGATGCTAAAGGCAGGAAGAATGCCTTTCCCTGTCCACCTACCAAAGACTCTGAGGTCTAGGCCTTGCCGGTCAGAACCAGCAGAGTTGGACGCCAGGCAGAGGTAGTGTCCAGCATCCTGTGCCAGGACTGGATGGATCTTCAGCGAGCCCTCGGGCAGAAACTCTAGCCTGGAACAGAAAGAGGGGTTGCCATGGAGATAAGTACTCGGGGCTCTGAGAGGGGCTGGACCCTTGACTGTCTCCAGCAAGATGCCCTCTACTGCCCCCAGCTCTCCCTACAAAAGGATTAAAATTCAGACCTGCACATGAGAGACCAACACCACCTGGCAGGAGAGAGGTCAAGAGGGCTGCTCCAAGTGGCAGTGTGCTATTTTGAGATTGGCCCCATTGGCCAGGCAGTACCAGGCAGTCCTGCCCGTAGACACAGTAGATTGGATAGTGGATGCCATCATTCAGGCTGGGCCAATGGCATTGCATGCCTTGGGAATTGGGTTTGGTAGTCACAGAGGGCAGGCATGCTCCACAGAGGTGGAGAGAGGGTACCTGCCGTGCTCACAGAGGTAGGAGAGAGTGTGGACAAGGAGAGAGAGAGAAGTGGAGGAGAGGACACCATATTTAGAGAGAAACAGATTAATAAAGTCAATGGCGTGCCTGTCCTTGTGATCCGACAGCCACCCTCATCCTGTGTGAAGTCACTTTTCTGCTCCAACTGCCCAGGAGATTTTCTTTTTGTGACTGGCAAAGAAGACCCTAAACCCAAGATTCTCCTGAAGCCCTCCCCTTCTGGCTCCCACCTGGGGTTCCCAGGATCCAGAAGGACCCCATCCTTCCGCCAGCTCATGAGGGGCGTGGGCATGCCTTGGGCCTGGCAGGGCAGCAGGGCCGTGCGGTTCACTGAGATGTCCACTGTCGTCGGTCCTGGCTGGATGGTGGGTGCCGCTGGGAAAGAGCAGAGGGCAGGGCTGGGAGCCTGTGGCTCTGAGGGGATGGGGGGTAGGGAGGAGGACACTCACTGTGGATCTCCACGTGGAAAGCCACGCTGGTGCTGCCTGCGGTGTTGCGGGCCGTGCAGCTGTAGTCTCCACCGTCGGCCGTGCTCAGCGCCTGCAGCTTGAGGAACCTGCCCTGCTCTGGGAACTGTGTATGGGCATCTTCCTGCAGAGCCCACCAGAGTGGGGGGGGGAGATCTTTATTGGCACTTGGCTATGACCTTGGTCTCACAGATTCAGAACTGAGTCCTGAGTTGCATCCTCTGGCTGGGAAAGTCAGGGGGCAGAAGGGAAGAAGGATCTAGCCCCTCTCTGAGTTCCACCTGCAGGTCTGTACCACGATCCCTCCCTTAGCTTCTGAATGATGGTTCCGGATGGATCAAACCAGTCTTGGTGCAAATAAGCACTAGGCTAGGAGGTCTGAGGAACCTATGAGACTTGGCAGCAAGGGTCTCGACTCCATCTTAGGCTAGCAACAGACCTGCAGCAGATGGTTACTCTGCGGAGAGCTCCTGCAACCTGGAGGGGCCGAGTACTGCCATCAGCCCACCCAAAGGCCTGCAAACCCACAGTCCCCAGCTACAAACTGGACCTTTGGGAAGGGTGGGCATAGACAGCTTGTCATAGATTTGGGTCACAAACTCCTCAGTGTAACCCGAAGGTACCATGGAAAGAACACCAGGCACGACTCTGGTCTTGCTGTAGACACTATACGGAGTGACACTATTCATCAAGGTAGACGATGTGCCCACAGTAGACATGAAAAGTGATGTCCAGGGCAGACCCTCAGCGCCCTCAGAGGCCCCAGAGATGGAGATGAAGGGGCCCACCTGAAGCAGGATGCCACCTCGATGCCATTCAATCTCTGGTGCTGGCTCCGCCTCCACGGAGCACTCCAGGATCAGCTGCCCTGGAGCCAAGCCAACCACAGAGCGGGGACCCCGGGGCCCAACAACATTTGGAGGGGCTAGGGGAATAAGAGAATATGATAGATGGACCCACCCACTCAGGCCCCAATGTGCCTCTCCTTCCCTGTCCCTATGGCACCTACCTTGAACCCTGACCCGGAAGCTCTTCTCAACTTCGCCTGCAGGGCTCTCAGCCAGGCAGGTGTACAGCCCCGCATTGTTCGCCTGGAAATAGAGCAAGGAGATCAGCTGCTTCTGGTCCCAAGTGTCAGAAGCCTCCCCACCTTCCAGTCAGCTTATCCCTTGCTAGAATTCTCTCTCCATCTTGCTTTTGAGGTGCAACCAGGGCAGGCCTGCAACTTCTGGGAAATCCCTCTTGCCCCCGCAATCTGGTTTCTCTATCATCCTTGGCTCTGGCCTGCCTAGGAGTCCATAGGACATAGGCCAGGGATCATGCCCATAGCCACAAGGCACACAAGAGAGGATGTAGGGCAGGCTTGGTAGCTGCCCACAAAACAGCGGCGGTTTACTCTCCAGTACCAACTCAACCCCAGTGGGCAGGCACCAGTACCTGCACGTTCCTCACGCGGAGCACACGGCCAGCTGGGCTGCCTTTCTCTCCTCTCCTCAGGGCCTGGCCGTCTTTATGCCAAGTGATGTTGGGTGGGGGGATGCCTCGGGCCTCACACGTGAGTTCCAGGTGGGCACCAGGTGTCAGCGACAGCTCGGAAGTCTGGCCAGAGTCCTCAATGTGAGGGGGATCTGCAAGAAGTCCACCTAGGGTCAGACATTTCTCCCTCCCTCACCACCCAGCGGTTCACAGCTGAGAGGCCAAGAAACATCTGCAGACGGCGGGGAGGGCAGGACGCTGGGTGGCCACTTAAACAGAAGCCACACGTCTATGCCCCCAGGACGACAGTCTGTACTTGCACACCAACAAGGACTCGGTACATGGGAGGAGACAGACTGAAGGCAATTGTCTCTACCACGGCCCACTCATGTGCTCCCTCCTGAGGCTGTGTCCCTAGATGCGGTGGTTCTAGCTTTTGCTGTGACACCCAGATTTGGTTGTAAAAAAAAATCTTGGATTAGAGCTGAGGAGGACTGTATTTCTCAGCCACAGTAGCTTGGAAGGCAGGGAGCCTCACTCAGGGGTGACCCCAGGCCTCCAGGGGACTCATGCTCCAGCAACTGAAGCTGCTGAGGAGGGGGTACCCACCCATCACTGTCAGCTGGAAGCTTCTCCTGGCCTCCCCCGCCTCACTCGCTGCCATGCAGGAGTAAGTCCCGGAATCACCAACTGTCACTGCTTCCAGCTTCAGGCCAGGCCCCTGTTCAAGGCTCTGGGGCAACAAGGGCTCCCCATCTTTCATCCATGACACAAGGGGCAGGGGGCTTCCTCGGGCCTCACATGGGAGGACCACTTCAGAGCCTTGGACAGCCATTACATCGTTCTGAAACTCCGCTGGTTCCAGGGTCGGGGGTACTGAGGGAAACAAAAGTGTGGGCAGGGTCCATTTTTAATTCTCAGTAGGCGGCCCTCATTATGGATCTTTGCATCGCGGCTATTGCCTCATGGGTAAGCCCTTTGGAACTGCCATGCTAGGTGAATCCTCCCCACAGCATCCCCCTCCCCTGCCTGATGAGCTGGGGTCCAGAGCCACAGCTCACTGCCATAAGTTATACCCATCAATGATTGGCACACTGGAGTGCCTGCTCACTCTTTGGGGAATAAACAAATGGACAATAGAAGAAATTAGATTAGAATGCCCCATGACTCTATCTGGGCATGCCCCGTGAGCAGTGGCTGGGAATTTCATTCTCTTCCGTCATAGCCAATGGGACCACGTGCCCCACCCTGCCCCATACCGAGTACCAGCACGGTGAAGTTCCTGTCAGCCACACCAGCTGGGCTTGCAGCCACACAGGTAAAGACGCCTGAATCTGCCAGTTGCACCTGAGAAATTCTGAACCCCCTCCCCCAAAGTGGGAGAAGGTAGGAGGGAAGGAGAGGGGTGAGGGGGAAAGAAGTTGAATGAATGGACTACCCTTCCTCTCCTTATCTCTCAAAGGCTAATTCTGAAATGGGAAACCTCTAGCCCGCTCCCACTCCTTTCTAGGCCTCCGAGTGCTTCCCGAGCAAAGCCCCAAATTGCCCTTCCCTGAGTCCCACTCCCACTGCCTTTTCCAGTCTTCACTGCCTTGGCCAAACCTCTGCCTCCAAAATTCTGGAAGACTGCAGTCCCTCCATGGGGACAGGCATCTTCCCCATAGATGATCACACTTTGCCCTCAGGATCCACCTGGGTTGTGTCCATCTACTGGTCCCGCTCTCAGGCCCAGCCCCCTTTCTCCTGATCCCCCACCCCCACCCCCGCTTCTCCTGAGCTGCTCGTGCTATGGGCCAGAGAAGATTGCAGTGCCAAAGTCAGGACAGAGGCTTTCTATGCTCCCTGTCCTTGCCAAGTCCAAAGGACTTGCCCTAGCCCAAGCAGCGGGGACATGGTGCACTCATGGGGTGGATAGGTGCATCCAGCTGACTTCCAGAATCTTCCATGTGCTGACTATCTCTCCAAGGTCTGAGAAGATAGCGCATCTTCCCCTGTGCCTGAGAACCTCAGGGTCAGAGATTGGATTGAAAATGGAAGCCCTTTGGTCAAACCCAAAGCAGTCAGTCAAGAAAGGGATCTTGTACATGATTATCCAATATGGCTGCCACCAAAGATTGACAGAGCATGTCAGTCTTTGAGCACGTGTGAGAAACTCCCTGTGAGCACACCTGCCCGGTAGTGAGCAGTCTATGGGCAGGGGCTGCTCACGTCAGTGACTTGTGGTTCAGCCTGTGGTTTCAGAGTATCTTGTGCAACCCTTGTTTTACCTTTAAAAACCTCCCTTTTCGGGCTGACAAGATGACTCAGTATGTGAAGGTTCTTGTCATGCACCCTGGTGATCTGAGTGACTCCCAGAAACCCCAGAAAGACAGACAGGAGCCGCAAGACCCCATCATGGCATTTGTCCCTGTTGTCTTCCTGTCCTGCAATTACCTTGGGGGCCCTTGACCTTGCACCACGGAATCCAAGCCTGGTTCCACATTTTTTCCACCCTTAGCACCAATGCTACCTCCACAGACCAAGCAGTCAGCCTGACCATACAACCTCTGTCATCACCACCTGTCTCCTTGACATGTTTCAATTATCTTCAGCGCTCGTATCTGTGGCCTTCATTTCCTACTCCCATAGACCTGGTTCCTATAATTTCAAAACTCTCTTGCTTGCTGATGTCCAGAACCACCAGTTTTGCTCAGGTCTCCTCCAGGAAGACCCCGCTGCTCCCCACCTTGCCAGGCCAAGTCAATGCCCTCAGGTGTCCTCTTGGGTTCTGCCTTCTCCACCAGGCCTTAGGATAAGGCCTCTTTCATTTCTGAGGTTCCATTGGGTAGTGGGGTCTTCTTTGTCTCCCCAGGTACCATAGACCCCTCTGTGTCTGTATTATTTGTATTTTAATATCCACATGGAAGCATTTGGAGCCTGAGCTGCCTGGAGAATGTGCCAGCACCTGCCACCAGGGACCAGGGGCAGGACGGCGCACCTACCTGAGGGTGCGGCCAGAACTGTGGAGGTGGGTGCGCTGAGAGAGGGGAAGGGGAAGGCCGTCCTTGAGCCAGCTCACGCGGATAGGCGGGGATCCCCGGACGGGGCACATCATGGTCACCAACTCTCCAGTCCTGCTTACCAGGGTCCCCGTGTCACCAGCTCGTTGCTCAATGGTGGGAGGAACTGGGGTGGTGGATAAAAAGGGATGATATGAGGGGTTTAGAGGGTGGCAGCAACCAGCCCTGAACTTCCGCCACTGCCAGCTACTGCAGCAGTTAGGTTCTTAGAGTCTTGGCCACCCTCGGAGAAGTGAGCTCCACCATCTGGGGCTCAGATTCAACACTTTTTTCATAGCCCCCTCTCTGGACACCCTGCTGAGCCTTGGGCTGGGAAGCGTGTGATGCTCGTTTGAGAACAAGACTTGAAGGCCTAGGGAGCCCGCAGAGTAGACATCACCAGGTCTTGAGTGGAAGTTCCTGGTTCCACCTACTTATCCCATGTAGGTGTCCCCAGAGAGGCTCCAGGGTGCTGGGGCTACCTGCCTCTCCTCAGCCTCAGTTCCTCACCCAGTACGTTCACTGTGTGCAGCCTGGCATCCTCCCCAGCCGGGTTGTGGGCCACACAGGTGTAGGCACCCGAGTCAGCTGCTCTTAGGCCCTTCAGCACCAGGGAGCTGCCATCCAGGTAGAACCTGCATGGGGAGGAGTCACTGAGGGCAGGCACACACAGGTTGGCAGTTCTGATGCTTCGAGAGGCATCAGCAGGCCTTACCGGAGGTGAGGCCCCACGAGCTGGTCGAACGGGCCACCGTCCTTCAGCCAGGTTATATCTGGCGGTGGCTGTCCTTCGGCCTCACAGTCCAGGCGTATCTCCTGTTTCTCTAACACATTGTGCTCTTGTGCCATGCCTGAGTTCTGGATCTGGGGAGGCACTATAACACGGGCTATGGTGAGGTCCTGGCAGCAGCAGGGGCTGCTGGGATATGGCAAATAGAAGCGGGTATAGGGTGCAAGATATACCTAGTACAGACACTACAAAGTCTTTGCGAGCCTCAGCCTGGGCGTTCTCAGCCACACAAGTGTAGGTAGCAGCCTGGGCTGGCTGCAGGTGACTCAGCTGGAGGCGGCCACCTCGGGAAACCACGCCATGCACCATGCTGCTCTCTGTGGAATGGAGGGAAAGCCCTTGAATCTGGTACTCCCTGTACTGATAGGGAAACTGAGGCCCAGCGGGTCAGAAGCACCTTTGTAGATTCCCACTGGCCTAGTTTCGTTTCTTCGACTGGGATAAATTATCCCACCAAAGGCAGCATAGAGAAAAAAGGGGTTTATTAGGGTCCATGGTTCTGGGTAACAGTGAGGCCTACAGTTCCAGGCAACAGAAAGCCTTTGAGAGGAAGACAAAGTGGCAGGAATTAGAAGCAGTTGGTGACATTCGCAGCAGAGGAAGAAATGAACACATGCACTCCTATGTTCGGCTCTTTCTCTACCTGTATGCTGTTTGGGATCTAAACCCAGGGAATAAGAGTGCCATGCATTCTCTGGCTGGGTTTCCCCACGCCATGGGGCAATTCCCAACAGATGTGCCCACAGCAAACATGATCTAGATAACCCCACATTGAGACTCTCTCAACAATGATCCTAGGCTATGTCAGGTTAATAATAAAATTAACCACCACAACCACCTTCCTCAACCCACCTCTAGCTGCTTCACTTCTTACAATGGCTCCCACCCCACCCCACACAGGCCATCTCTCCCCAGGGTCCCACACCTTCTGGTTCCAGGGCCTGTCCTAAGGCCCAGTCCTCCTCACATACATGTCCTCTACATGTATCAAGACTGCTGATCAAGGGGAACCAGCCACTCAGTGGCCCCAACATGAGTCACCCGTGGGGTTCTTGGGGCTCTGCTCACCAGCTTGGAATCCCCCATTGTGGGTCTGTCCTGGAAGAGTTTCTAATTGTACCTACCCTCCCTTTATCCTGTCCTGTCCCTGTCCAACCAGCCTTTCAGCAATGGAGACCTCGACTGGACCAGTTGGACCCTGTGCCCACAGGGAGCTTGGGTGTCAGAGGGGAGCGCCAGGTGCAAGCAGACAAGACCATGAGGTATTCCAGGCAGGGAACAGAATTGGAGGCATGACAGGCAGGGTTTGCTGTCAGGCTAACTCAAGGGAGATAAAACTTAGGAGAGACGAAAACACACACCCACAGAACCCCCGAACACCCACGGACACCTGCACGCCAAGCTCACGACAGCCTTGCCTTTACAGTCCAAAGGCTGGCTAAGAGACACAATGCTACATGCTCACTCCTATAGCGCCAGCACTTGGGAGGCAGAGGCAGGCCAGTCTCTGAGAGCTTAAGGCTTGCTTAGTTCTACACAGCAAGTTCCAAACCAGCCAGGGCTACATGGTCATACGAAGCATTATGTAAAGGAACGATGAAAAATAATTAAATGAATTTCTGAAAATAATAATAATAATACCAGGCTGCCCGGTGAGCTTTCCAAGTCTCAAGCTAAAACGGAACAAGGCAGAGGCAGGTGACTGACAGGTGACATGATGCCATCAGAACAAATGTCCAGAGCAGCGTTTCCCAGAGACCGCCAGCGGACCGCCAGAGAGGGGTGGGAAGTTGCGGGGAGTAATGACTAATGGCTGTGGGGATTCCTCATTAGGTTTGGATGAGAAAAATCCCTCATAGGCTCAGATATTTGAGCTCCTGCTCCCCAGTTGGTAGTGGTGTTTGGGGGAAGTTACAGGTAGCCATCGCTGAGGGAGGCCTTTGAGAGTTCGTAGCCTTTCACTTCCAGATTATTCTCTCTGCTTCCTATTCGCAGTTAAAGATGTGGTCTCGGCTTCCTGCACCTCGCACCATGCCTGCCGCTTGTTGTCCTTCCTCTCTGTCATGATGGACTCGCCCTCTGGAACCATCAGCTAAAGTAAACCCCCTCTCCCGTAAACCTACTTTTATCACAACAACTATAGCTCCTTCCGGGTCAGCCTCCCCAGTGCTGGGGTTACAGCATGAACCCTTGGTTTTTGACAAGAAAATTAACAACTGGCAGTGTCCTGGCCTTCCATTGTTATGGCACTGAGTGAAGACATGCTTGCATTTGAATGACGAGCAGGACATGGATACTCACCCACAGGCATTCTGTCCTTCAGCCAAGTCACAGTGGGAGCTGGGATCCCCGACACATCACAGACCAGGACTAGGGGCCGCCCAGCTACCTGGCTCACTATCTCCGTCTCGGCTTTCTCAAATGTTGGGGGCACTGTGGGAAAGAAGGCAGATTTCTGCACTCTTCCCTGCTCTCCAGCTTCTTCTTCTGTTTAACATTCTGCTGTTGATGGAGGCGGCGGTTGCTTTATCCACAGATGGCTCTAGAAGCCACAGGTGAGTATTTCAAAGTCTCTACAAGTGGGCCCCAGATGGCCCTCTGAGCCTGAAGATGGCAAGCACACGGCTCACAGACCACAGTCCTGTGGGGCATCCAATCTCTTAGATTTCCCTCACCTAGCGGCCAGGCACGTGCCCAGTGCCTAATCTACACAGCAGGTTAGTGCCTGCCGAATGCCCAGTGGGAAGGCTCTGTGTTTGTGTGAAACCTGGAGGGTAAAGGAACAGAATTATCCCAAGTCCTTCAAAGCATATCACAGGAAGAGTCCTAGTTTGTTGTTTGATTGTTTGAGACAAGGTCCCATGTAGCCCAATTTGGTCTGAAAATAGCTATCTACCTAAGGATGCAGTTTACATACCTTTAACTCCCAATTCCCCACTTCTACCTCCCTCCCATATAGTGGGATTACAGGCATGCCCAGCCCCTGATTCCGTGCTACGTCCCCACCTCCACCTTGGTTTTTAAAATTCCAGATCTTGCACACTTAGCCCTTGGCAACAGGGTCTCTCTCCAGCCATTGATCTTATCCCTGGCAGCCCTGTGAGCTGCTTGAGGTGACAGCGGGTAGGGACTGACAAGGGGGGACAGGGACCTCAGAGCAGGGGTTCTGAGTGCCCCTGCTAGAGGCCGGGAGGTCCAGGAGAGCCCTAGTTCCTGGCTTCTCATGAGCGCTCACCCTTACCTGGAAGCTGTGCATGAGGATGTAACCAAAACAGAGAAAGGACCAGACTGTCCAGCTAGCTCACTCTTTCCATGTCTCACACAGTTTTCCCACAGTCCTTCAAAAAGGCCCATACTAGCACCTCAGTGGTACCCTATTTCCTGGGGTGAACTCTTACTGCACAGGAGTTTTTGGCCTGTCTGTCTGTCTGTCTGTCTGTCTGTCTCTCCAACCTGTGAATGTAAAATAAACCCTAACATTCATCCTCTGGAGTCTGTGAATTTCATTCTCTGAATTCACGAGACAAGAACCCTAAAGCTGCTGGTTTGGAGTGGCTTTGGTGGCCATTAGCTCTCCCAAGATAAACTCCTAAGAGCTAAGAAAGGCTCTATTCTTGCAATATTGGGATCCAGGCTGGGCCTCACCTTGGACGGCTAGAACGAAGGTCCGGGTAGCCTCTCCAGCCGTGTTTCTGACTTTACAGCTGTACACTCCCTTATCTGATACCTGGGATAAAAGAACACACGGCGTTGGTGTGCGGAGCAGATTCCCCAGAGAGAGTGGCCGTGTCTGGGAATCTATAGGAGATAGGTCCTGCTGGCCTCTTTCAGAGCCTTAGGAAGCAGAGACCCTGGAGGTCAGAGAACAGATTTGGCCCAGCATGCCCTGCTCTGCCCTTTGTTGGGGGCTAGAGCTGGGTCAGAAAGGAGGAGCCCAGAGGGGCTGTCTAGGGGAGAGACACATATTCATTCAACATACAGGAGAGCCTGACCTACACCGGTGTGAACAGAAGGGCTCTGTTCAAGATCACTGTAAGGCAAACCTGAGCTGGGGCTGGAGTCCAGCTCTTGGCTGCTCCAGGCCTTTCCCAGGTCACTTGCAGGGGCCTGAGCATCTACTTGGGTCAGGAAGATGACACCCCCACACCTTAGCGCACACCTCCCACCTCCTCCCCTCAGGCCTCTAGGGTCAGGAGGTGCTGTGCCCACGGCCACTGACCTGTGAGTCCAGGATTTCCAGTGTTTGTCCACCTTGCAGGCCCTGAATCCGCTGCCCCAGGGCTAGGGGCTGCTGGTCCTTGAACCAGGTCACAGCTGCCTCTGGGAGTGAGTTTGTCTCACAGCTTAGGGTGGCTTTATCCCCTGCTCTGACCAGAATGGCCTCCTGGGGGCCTCCAGGAGCCTGTTTAAAGCTGGGGGGAACTAAGGACAGGAGAGCCCAGTGAGGCACCATGGCCTTGCCCACACAACCCCAATACCACCATGGATAAATAGCCCAGGCTGGCCCACTGGATCAAACGATGGACCTGATCCAGGGTTGCTGGAGGAAGCAAACCCGGGCCAGTCTACCAGAGCCTTCTGGTGGCACAGATGACCTGGTGCCTAGATGGCAGGAAAGATGTGACAGCAGGCTTTTATTTTTTTATCTTCTGACTAGACACTGCCCCCTCCTTGGTGGTCCCTCAGTCCCTGGCACTCATGTAGGCATCCACACCCAGATGTGAGCCCTCAGGCCCTGGCAGAGCTATGCCTTTACAAATGAATGAACCTGCCCCAGAACTGAAAAGAACCTTCCAGAGAGCCCTGGCTGCTGGCACTGCAGACTGGCTTTCCCTCAGGAAAAGACCTTGAGTGTTGTCAGAGGCTACAATCAAGAATCTTAGACCTTTCTGGCCTAACTCTTGGGGTTCGTCACTGCTCTACCCCCTCAACTTGACCACCACTGGAGCTCACTGTGAGCCATGCCGTGGACCAAGGGCTGTATTTCCTTCATCCCATTTTCATACGGATTGCTACCTTACAGACAGGTCATCTGGGGCTCAGAGATGGGGAGACACAGCCCAAGGTCTCAGAGCATGCAGGTCCCGTGCATGGCTGCATCAAACCCTGGTGTGTCCATGCTTCTTCAACAGAATCCCTTGATGGGGACAAGGGCTTCCCTGGGGGCTCCTGGGAAGAGCAGAAGATGGCATAGGCGGAGCAGGACGTACCAAGAACATTGAGTTGAACGGTCTTCTGGTCTCGGCCTGCAGCATTGAGGGCCTCACACAGGTATGTTCCGGAATCAGCCGGCTGTGCCCGTGTCAGCCGCAGTGTGTGGGTGCCTACGGAACAACGGCACCTGCACCAGCAGCCACACGACCCCAGGCCACCCTCCATCCCTCATCCTCCCGTGAAGACCACCCTGTCCCAGGTTTGGGACATCTTGAACTCCCCACCAGAGCCTTGAGCTGGGCATAAGGCCTCAGTTTACCAACCAGGAAGGAGGAAAACCTCTTGTCCCAGGGAGAGCGGCTGGCTATCCTTGTACCACGTGACCTCAGGGCTTGGGTGAGCATGAACTTCGCAGGGGAGGGAGACACTGCTGTTGAGGGTGGTGGTGAGCTTGTCGGTGTGCCAGCCTGAGATTTGTGGTGGGACTGGATGGAGGCAGAAATGAGAGGTTACATTGGGGGCACAGACCAGGGCTGGGGGAAGGGGATACATCAAGGAGTCAGCCTAAGTTCCCAGAGTCACCCCTGAGGTGTCTCCACACAGCCCTTGGAGGGCAAGCTTTACTAGTCAGAGCTACTTTGCACAAGAGCACAGAGAGGCTTGATCAGAGCAGCATAGCCATTCTCCCAAAGCCACACAGCTATCAGAGGTAGAACTCAGATGCCACTGGGGCTTCAGTTCGTGACTTTGACGATTCAGCACTGTCCCATCCATCCTCAGGGATACAGCTGTGCCCACATCTGGGCTCACGGTGACATAGAGGTCAACAGCAGACTTGGGGTGGTAAGACCTGCTCACCTGGGTTGTAAAGCCAGGCCAACTCCTTCTGCGGGAAGGAGTTCTTTAGACAATGCCGGGTGCACAGTGAGTACTCACTAATGATACTAGGAGACCTTGGAAGAACACTCCTCAATGCTGAGACCTCAGAAGGACACTCCCCCTACCAATGCTGAGGCCTGGAAGAACATCCCCTCCCCAATGCTGAGGCCAGGCAGCAGTCCCTGAACTCTGAGTGTAGGTACTTGAATACCCTCAGGGAGAGGCAAGGAATACACAGAGGCCCCTCTCAGCCATCTCACCTTGGACCCTGAGGGTAAAGAGTTTCTCTGCAGAACCCGCCTGGTTCTCCGCCACACACATGTAGCTGGCAGCATCGGCTACCTCTGCGGTGGAAACCTGAGGGTACAGAGACCAGAGCGGAGGCCAAGGCTGACAGCTCTGAATGGATCCAGAGGCTCCACGGTTCATCCCCACACAGCCATGAGCATCCCCATCTCCCCACAGCAGACATGTGGATCATGGGTGCTCGTAGAGGCCAGGAGCAGTCCCTCTGAGGCCTGTCTTGGGCTCTGTGTGGTGTTTTGGAGAGGGAGACTGGTGTTGGTTGGTTGTCTAGCTAAGTGGACAAGAAGGCCATGTGGGGGCTGTGCTGGTCTCTGGAGGGGCCTGGGCATGTCTAGCTCCTTGTAGTCAGGGATCACATGGGGCTGCCACCCCAGGCCCGGGCTGGCTCGAGGTGTGCTCCTGTTTTAGCAGGGAGTGACTGCTCCTTATAACACTAGGCAGCCCTATGTGACCAGCTGGGCTCCCCACAGGCGCCATTTGCTGTGCAGAAGACACCCCCATACGCTTAACGGGCTTTCCTATGGCCCAGATGACACTGCTCCTTGGTTTCCTGTGCCTTTATCCTGAGAGGGGTCTGTTCCTACCTGCAAGACTTGCCCCTCCTCCAGAACCTGAAGCCGTGGGCTGGGGGACACAGGCAGCCCGTTCTGGAGCCATGAAAGTGTGGGTGTTGGGTTCCCCAGAACTGGGCACCGCAGACTGACAGTACTGCTTGCGTTCACAGTCACTTCCTCTACCAGCTCCTGTGTGTCCCCCAGGATCACCGGCGGTGCTGGGAAGGAGAGGAGAAAGCGACAAGGTATAGATGGGCTGGGAGTGAACCTGGTGGAGGTGAGGGAAGCTTTTGGCACCAGAGGCTCGCCAGAGGTCCTTGTGTCCTCCTCACTAAATCTGTCAGGCCTGGAAGCAGCTACTAACTATGGGCTTCAGAGAGGTCCTAGTTTGTTCAAAGTCACACGGTAAGAAAGCAGCCATCTGGGACACTTTAAACGGCTTTTACCTGACTTCAGAAACCAAGCTTGCAATCCTATTAAAGACCTGAGCACAGAGAAATTGAACCTCCCACTCCCCAGGGCCCTGGAGAAGGAGGCCTCCCTGGGATCAGCGCCTCCCTGCCCATTCTGGCCACTCACTCAGCACCAGCAGTTCGTAGTGGAGCCAAGCTTCGCCCACTTCATTGGAGGCCTTGCACGAGTACCTGCCCGCATCCTCTGCCTGGACCAGGGGCAGCTGCAGGATTCGGCCTCCTGCAGGGACACAGGACCGGGGGCCTGAGCTCGGGGATGAGAGTCCTGAGTCCAAAGTAAGGGAGCTGCTTCTGCTCTGGATGGTCCAAGTCACCATCATTCCCTGCCTCATCTGGGAAGTGAGCAAGAATCGATCCACCCGGATCATAGATCAAGGGAGGATCACGTCCCTGGGTAATTAATGGCACCCGGTCTCGGGAGCAGGCTCTATAGTGCGAAGTGCTGTTGGTAGCCCATCTCACAGATGGGAAAATGAAGCTCCTGGAAGGGTTAGCAAGAGGGAGGCATCGGCTGGTTGGTCTAAGGTAAGAGGAAGTGTTCTCAGAGGCAAGGGGTAGCTTCTAGGGCAATGGCTGCTGGGGATAGGGAAAGAGTTGTCTGGGACCCTTTGAGACCAGGAGGCAACCAAAAGCAGAACCTGGTCTCCACCTACCTAGGGTCACAGTGTGCTATGTACTCCAGGTGGGAAGTCACCAGTCAAGGCTGTGGTGGCTTGGCCATGTCAGAAACAAGGTCTCCTAACAAGCAAAGCTATGGGGTAGGGTGGGGGGAGCGGGGAGGTCAAGGTCACAGTGGTGCTCAGGTGAGATCTTGGCTTAATTTGGGAGCAGGATCTACATTCAGCTTATCTTGTGACCACATCTTTAACATGCTCAGAGTTGATAGCCAGGGTTAGAGGTCAGCAGTGGGGTTGGAGGTCAGTGTTAACATGTGGGCCAAGTCAGGGGCTGTGGTCAGGGATTAACTGATAGCTGGGATCAGCTTGTGTTTCAGGTCTGCATTAAGAATCTCCCTATGATGGAGCCTAGAATAACAGGATGTGAGACTAGAGTCCCTGTCTGAGGTCAGCAGCAGGATTAGGAGTCGGTCCAGGATTTCCAGTTTGGACAACCAGCCTCTACCTGCATGGCATCTCCCAGGGACCTAAGGGTTCATTTTTCTGGAAGGGCCAAGTTCAAAGCCTGGGGCAACTGTTCATCCGAGACTGTGATAACCTCCTGTCCCCCACCCAGCCCCAGTGCTGGTCTGGATCTGGCAGGTCACCACGCAGATGCTAAGCCAGAGACTACCCTCCTTGGTACAGTCAGTGGGACCTGAACAGCAAAAACAATGGTCCATGGTGGGGGCAGGGCAGGCCAGGGAAGTCAGGCATCTCTAAGCCTCATCCTACGGCTTTCAACTCAAAACCGTTTGCCAAAGATATTCCAAAATCAGGCCCACTTAAATAATTAATGGACCTTTAAAAAGGAAATCTTTTAAATGGTAAGATGACAATAGAAAATTTTCATAAGCTGTAAGCTATGAAGACAGCATAGACCCCAAAAGCCAGAGAGAAGCTTTTCCATGGAATCACAATCATGTGTGTGCATGTGTGTGTGTTGCATATGCTTGTATGTATGCAGATACATATTGTGTATGGGTATGTGAGCATATACATGCACGTGTTCATATACGTGGAGGAAGAGGTCAACCTTGCGTGTTATTCCTCTGAAGCTGTCCACTTTGTTTTGTGAGACAGGCTCTCTCACTGGCCTGGGGTTTCCTAAGGAGACTGGAGTGGCTGGTCAGTGAGCTCCAGGGACCTGTCTCTCTGCCTCTCCCGTGCTGGGACCACAGGCGTGCTGCTGGCTTTTCCGTGAGTTCGAAGGGCTGAACTTGTGTTCTCACGCTTGGCTAGCCTGTGCTCCCAGTATCTTCCTGCCTCATTTTTTACATAAAGAGACTCACCTCTCCCTAGAGACTCAAGCCGTTCTCCGAGCGTTCCAGGCCAGATCCCAAAGCCTAGATACAGGCTCTGGCCTGGGCTGGGAAGCTTGTTTTAAAAACTAGGCACAAAAGGCAACAGCCTCAAGCAACCTTTATCCTCTGAAAATCCCAGTGAAGTCTAGTCACACACGCCGCCTGAGGTCACTTTGCCCGTAGCAGCTGGCCTACCTTGCAGCACCGAGACCCCATCTGCGGCTGACAGGGGCCGACCCTCCTTGTACCAGGTCAGCTCGGGAGGTGGGATGGCATTGGTGTCACAGTACAGGTGAGCCGGGTTGTTCTCCACGATCTCCCGGTATTCTGTCACCCTGCCCCGGGCTTCCTCCTCATAGGGCAGGAGTTCAAAACCTGCATCAACATCGCCCACCTTCTGGAACATGGGGGGCACTGCATGGAGGGAGACCAAGCCATTAGGAATATAAGAAAGGGTTAAAGCGGCTTCCTACTGTTACCAGCCAGCCTGGAGGTACTGCCACACAAGCTACAGCCTGCAGGCAGGTCAAGGCATTTCTTCTCTTTACTACCCCAGGGACTGCCTACGAAGCTGCCTTGTAAGCTTTAGGAGATGCCCCCTCTCTGTAGAGTTCACCTGTCACTGGCTTCTGAGAATCCTGGTGGCTGGGTGAGGTGGTCACACCTGTCTTCTTAGCGCTTAGGAGGCTGAGGCAAGAGGACTACAAATGCCAGGCCAGCCTGGGCTACAGTAAGACCAGCTCAAAAGAACAATATGAAATAAGATAAAACGGCCGGGCAGTGGTAGCACATGCCTTTAATCCCAGCACTCGGGAGACAGAGGCAGGTGGATCTCTGTGAGTTCGAGACCAGCCTGGTGTACAGAGCAAGTTCCAGGACAACTAGGGCTACACAGAGAAATTGTGCCTCGGAAAACAACAACAGCAAAAAACAACAAATCAACAACAACAACAAAAAAGATAAAATGACTGTGACAGGGAAAGGCTTTGCGAAGGGCGCTGGGCAGTGCCTAGCTCAGCCTTCTTTCATTTGTTGGTACACAGGGGCACAGCACCCTCAGCAGTTAGGACCCAAAAGAGTCACCTGCTTTAGTTGGATCTCCTGTTTTCTCTTTCTTTCTTCAAGACAGGGTTTCACAATGGAGCCCTGGCAGGTCTCAAACTCACAGAGATCCACCTGCCTTTGCCCCGAGGCGCTGGGTTAAAGGAGTGTGCTATCATGCCTGGCTTAGAATGCCTGTATTTTGCAAAGGGTGACAGCAAGGCCCAGAGGGGCCAGTGACATCTGTAGGTCATGCTGCCCAGTAGTGAGTGACAGGGCCAGGGTGAGGCAGTTGAGGGCAGAGGTGGCAGAGAACAAAGTATGCTTTCTCATCAGGCCACTACAGAGCTGTGTGGTAACCATCTTTCCTTCTTTAGCTTGGCTTGGTCTCTGGCCCCCAGCCTCCCTCCTAGGCTGCCTCCCAATCTCCCTCCTAGCTTCCTTCCCAGCCACCCTCCCCACGTCTCTCCAGTCCCCTTGACCCCCTTTCTAGCTTCCCTTTCTCCCTGCTTCCTTCCCTGCCTGCCTCCTGGCCATTTAATCCTAATTTGAGGCAGGAACCCCCATCTTCTGAAACTCATTCCTTAGCCACAGAAGACACGGAACTGTTCTGCTTCTGAGACATCGAGCCATGGTCAATGGGGAATGTCCATGTGGGTCTCCTTGCCAAAAGGCGCAGGGCTCCTGATCCCCAGCCAGGGTCATCGCCATGGGCCACGTCTTTCTACTTGCGGCAAGAATCCTGTCTTGGGCCACTGGTTGTTATCACCCAGACCACCCTACAGTGGCACACACCTTGGATGAGAACATTGAAATCTTGGTCGTCCTCGCCAGCCACATTGGTGGCCACACACAGGTAGCGGCCAGAGTCAGAGACCTGGGTGGGCTGGATCTGGAGGAGCCGCCCCTCCCCCAGGACATGGAGTCGCTGGCTGGGGGTCACAGGCTGGGGGAGGACAGAGAGGGACAGAGTTGAAAACCAAGATCCTTTGTTTATTTGTTTGGAGATAGGGTCTCGTGTAGACCAGGCTGATCCCCAACTCACTGTGTAGACAAGGATGACCTTGAACTCCTCACCCTCCTCCTGCCTCAGCTTCCTAAATGCTGGGATTACCAGCATATGCCACTGCACACCCTTCTCTTTCTCTCCATACAAAAATATGTATGTATGTATGTATGTATGTATGTTTACACACACACACTCTCTCTCTCTCACACACACACACATTTTGAGACAGGGTTTCTCTGTGTAGCCCTAGCTGTCCTGGAACTCACTCTGTAGACCAGGCTGGCCTCAAACTCACAGAGATCTGCCTGCTTCTGCCTTCAAAGTGTTGGGGTTAAAGGCGTGTATCACCACTGCCCAGCAACCTACTCTATATCTTAATAAATAAAAATCAGACCATAATACAGAGTGGTGGGACCACCCAGTGACTTTGTCAAGCCAAACTTGTATGACTTCAACAGCAAAAGGGTGGACAGCATAACTTAATGGTTGGAAAGTGTTTGCTTATTTTGTTTTGTTTTAAATGAAAAACTCTCTCTGGTGAGCAGAGCCAGCTTTGGGGCTAGGTTCTTTCAGGGCCCTTCTGGAAAGATCTGAGCAGGGCTGGTGAGGCCCAAAGGTGAGTGTCGAAAGCAGTCTGGAGCCCTGCACTCACCCTGCCGTCCTTGTACCAGCTGATGGAGGGTGGGGGCACGGCCCAGCCCTGCACTCACCCTGCCGTCCTTGTACCAGCTGATGGAGGGTGGGGGCACGGCCCAGCACTCACACTCCAGGGTCAGGGTGCTGTTCACCTTAGTCTTCACTTCCTTCACGCTGACCTCCCCCAAAGGGTCATCTTTGGAGATGGAAGGGGGAACTGAAAAGCCACAGGATGTGTGAGCAGCAGGCCTGGGAGGGTCCTGAGACCCTGACCCCACTGGCCCTGGGGGTGGTTCCCTAATAACAAGGCTGATAGAATAGTACTCTGGAAGGGAACCCATCTGTACCCACTGAAGGTTACAGAGCACTAAGGGACAGGGGTGAAGTGAAGGATTCTTGGGGTGGCCTCTAGAGGATCCAGGTGCCAAACTGAGGGACCCCAAGTTGCATCTCCACGCCAGAAGTGGTGGTAGGAAGCCGGAACTGGGGGAGTATTTGGATCACCAAGACCAAAGTCTTAACTCTATCCCTTCCTTTCAGTATCACCAAGGCAAGAGTTTCCCCCCATCCACCCTCCACTCCCCATCCCCGCCAGCTGCCTGTGGGGAAATTACTCCCAGGGAAAATAGCCACAGGAAGGTGCCTGAGGTCTCATATGTGGCCAGGACGTTTTTGCCTGGCCAGCCACTGTCCCAGAGATGGTAGGGGGCTCACTGAGGACTTCCACATGGTAGTTCTTTGTTGCTTCCCCCAGCTCGTTGGTGACCATACAGGTGTACTGGCCAGCATCTTCCTTCTGAGCGTTCAGGATCTGGAGACCATGGGTGCCTGCTTGGGGAGCCGTGGTCAGAGTTATCCCCAAACAGGGCTTCACCATAGACATGCACTCAGACCAACCCAACCTGTGTCTTCTCAAAGCCCACCCCAGGGGCATCACCTGGGAGGAGCTGAATGTTCTTAGAGGCCTTGAAGGGTATCCCATCCTTCATCCAGGTGATATTGGGGGATGGGAAGGCCAGTGCCTCACAGATCAGGGAAATGGGATTGTTGATGGTCACAGTCACTTCTTCGATGGCATTCTCAGGTGCTCCCAGGATGGTGGGAGCCACTGTGGAGGGGGGCAGGAAGGCCTTGGTTAACAGTCTAGGCCCAGGCCCGAAGACCCTGAGGACCAGGACAGCTAGGGCACCAGGCTTATCGTTGGTGCTGCAGTTGTGAATAGATGGGAAACAGAAGCTCAGGGCAGTCACACCCTCCTCCACCATGGAGTAATACTGCAGGACAAGAGGAATAGCCAGGTTCTCCTGTGCCTCTTAGGGACTCAACATGTTGCCTTGCTCTTATTCAACCTAAACTTTCTTGGTTCTGCTGAGGAGGAGGGGGGCTTTTTGGCTAACTGCATCCTGGATTTGAAGCTTCCTTTTTCTGCTCCTGCAGTGGGTACAGCTACAGTTTGGGCATGAATTGTCATAGGAGAGGCTGTGCTGAAAGCCTGGTCCCCAGCTGGGGTTGCTATGGAGATCTGATACCTGGCTGCTCTCTGGAATTTTTGCTGTCACCCTTGGAGTAGCAAACGGAATGACAGTGGTTGCTTGTGGAAACCCAGGTGGTTGCGGAGGTGCAACACTCACCCAGGATGGTGAGCTGTGCATGTTTGGTCTTCTCCCCCACGGCATTGGCAGCGACGCAAGAGTAGTGGCCAGCACTGGACAGGTTGGCCTGGGGGACCCACAGGAAGGCACCATCTGGGGACATCTCATAGGGGTCTCCGACAGACAGGGACTGGCCGTCTTTGAACCATGTGATCTTTGGTGGTGGGTGGCCTATATGAAGAGGAGACAGATCATTCAGTGAGCTCAGACCAGATGGGCTCAGGGGTTAGAGGCGGCTCCGGCCAGCACAGATATAGAGTTTCCATTCTCCACTCCAGCAGAACAGCCAGGGCCCTTTTTCTGGAATTCAGCTGCTCACTGGTGACGGGGCAGGAATAGCTTGGGACAAAGAGGCAAGATCCATTCATCCATCTACCCTTCCTTTCATCTATCCACCTTCCATTCATCTTCCTACCTTACTGCTCATATATGGATCCTTGTATCCATCTATCCATAATCTACCTATCTGTCTATCCATCTTCCTACCCAGTTAAGGCACACTTGTCAATTCACATATACATTCATTTATCCATTTATCTTTCCATCCATCCATCCATCCATCCATCCGATCCTTCCTCCTACCCATGGACTAGCTACTCATCTACCTACCACTCATCCTTCCCATTCATCTATCATCTTTATTCAAAAATCCGCCTATCTGTGTCCCCACCCATTCATTCACTGCGCTCTCTTTATCCAGACACATTCCCACTCACCCTCCCACCCTCAGGCAGCAGGGGAGCTGTGGACTCAAGCATCTGGGTCCTAGAGGAGCTCGGACATCACAGATCACTATGATCCTGTGTGGTCAGTGCAGGGGCAGGGAAGTCCTAGCGTAGTGGGACCAGACAGAGAGGCCCCGTGGAAGCTTCTGGAAGGTGACTGAGCTCAGCGAGAAGCAGGGCAAGGTGTCTGGGCAAGGGATCACCGTGTGGTAGCCCTCACCTGTGGCATTGCACACCAGCTGAGCAGTCTGTCCCTCGGGCACCTTGATCACCTCCTCCAAGTCTTCGTTCTCAATACTGGGAGGAACTAGGAGGAGGAGGAAGGCAGTTTCCAGCTGGGTGGCTCACCCAGGCCATCCATCCACAGAACAGGAAACAAAGTTTGCTGTGCCTCAGTTTACCCATTTCGCCCATATCTGCTCCTACCCAGAAGTCAGTCTAATGAATTGCTCTGGGAACACTCTGGACAGAGAAGTCAGTGTGGGGTTGAGAATGTTTGTTCCCCCCACTTTGGGTTAATCCCTACTGTTTCTGGAAAATATCAGGGCAGCTTCAGTATAGAGGGGGTGTGTGTACATGTGTGTGTGGTGTGTATGTGTGGTATGTATGTGTGTGGTACGTGTATGTATGATGTGTGTGGTGTGTATGTGTTTGTGTGATATGTGTATATGTGTGTATGCTGTGCGTGTGGTATGCGAGTATGTGTGTGTGTGTGTTTGGTGTGTATATATGGTATGTGTGGTGTTTGTGTGTATGGTGTATGTATGGCATGCATGTATGTGTGTGTGGTGTATATGCGTGTGGTATGTGTATTTGTGTGTATGGTGTGTGTGTGGTATGTAGATATGTATGTGTGGTATGTGTGTGGTATACATATATATGGTGTGCATGTGGTATGTAGATATGTATGTGTGGTATGTGTGTATGTGTGTGGTATGTGTATATATGGTGTGTGGTGTTTGTGTGTATGGTGTGTATGTGATGTACATGTACATGTGTGTGATAATATGGTGTGTATATACATATATGTGGTGTATGTTTGTGGTGTGTGTGTATGTGTGTGTGGTGTGTGTGGTATATGGTATGTGTGGTGTTTGTGTATGTGGTGTGTGTATATATGTATGTGGTGTGTACATGTGTGTGGTATGTGTATGTGTGTGGTGTGTATGTTTGTATGTGTATGTGTGGTATGTAATATGTGTATATGTGTGTGGTGTTTTTGTATATGGTGTGTGTATATATGTGTATATGGTCTATGTGTGTGTATGTAAATGTGTGGTATGTGTATGTATGGTGTGGTTTGGGATGTGTTTATGGTATTTGTGGTATATGTGAATATTGTGTGAATATGTAGTATGTTCACATGTGCATGGGAATGCATATGCACGTGGAGGTCAAAGGTGAACCTCAGGAAGCATTCACCTTTAAAAAAACAAAACCAAAAAATCCTGGGTCTCTGACCCAGAATTTGCCAAGCAGGCTAGGCTGGCCAGTCAGAGCCCCCAAGGAACCCTCCCATTTCCATCACCAAGTGTTGGGATTCTGAGCAAGTGCTACAATCTTCAGATCATTTTTCCTTTACTTGGGGTCTGGGGATCAAACTCAGGTCCTCACATTGCTGCAGCAAGCGTTTGATTGGCTGAGCCTCTCCCTGCCCCCAGAGCACAGGTTCTGATGAAGCAAGAAAAATGGGCTCCAGCCTCCTCCATCTCTGCCCACCCTAGGGTCCCAGCAGGAAGAAGAGGCTCCTGATGCTACTAAGAACATAGAGTGTGTCCTACCCAGGACGTTCACACTGAAGTTCCTCCGTGCCTCCCCAGCCTCATTGCTGGCCAGGCATGAGTAGAGGCCTCTGTCCTGTTCCCGGGCTTGGGTCATCTTCAGCATCCAGCCACCTGGGAGGGAGGGGAAGGCATAGGTTCAGCAACCTCTCCCAGCTCGTGATGCCAAGCATTAATATACAAGTATCCGCCTCCCAGTGTTCCATTCCTCTAGTGGGAAACCAGAGGCCATGAGAGTAAACAGAAGGATAGAGCATGACATCAGAAAAAACCTGAGGATCTGTGTGGCAAGAAGGAACTGAGTTTCTGGCTCTCTGTGGCTCTAGCTAGGGCTGAGAGACAACAGTGAGCTACATAGCTACACAGTCCTGGTTTTTTTCAAGTGTCCATTTTGTCCCAAGAGCCCTCCCCCACAAAAAAAGGCTTCTCCTCCCAAGGATCTTTGAAGCAGAACTAGTTCCTCATAAAGAAACCACAGATCTTATAAGACCCACCTGGGGCAGATAACACACACATATCATCACTGCTATTCCTACACTCATGGCAGACATTACTAATTGATTGCCAGTACCCTTTGTGCTCAGCCTAATTCCAGTTTCTGTGTTCTTGTCTATACAATGCATCTAGTGACCTCTACCAAGTGGGAAATGTGTTTGCATTTGATGATTGATGGGTCACTGAGGCCTGGCAGTTCAGGGTCAGAGGTCATAGGCTAGACTGATCCTGAAATAAACCTGGTTTAGTGCCTTACCTGCCAAGAGGTAGGTGTTCTCTCCGGGGCCGATTGGCTGTCCCTCCCGAAACCACTGGACTGTCGGGGGAGGGACTCCTGCAGCTTCACAGAGCAGCGTCAAGGATCCTTGCAAGGTGGCAGTGACGTTGGTCAAGGAGTCCAAGTCTCCAGGGAGTTGAGGAGGTACTGCATTCAGAGTACAGACAGGCACTCAGCACTGTACTCTCTGCCTACCCAAGGACTCGGAGGAATCAAGCACTGGGAGGGGTCCCAGTTGCTTCCCTCAAATGTATAATAACACACCACAAGGAATCTCAGGCCTCAGTTCCCCCCACCACCACTTCAGAGGGATATGGACAGGATTTTTTTTTTTTGACAATGTCTCATGTATCTCAGGCTGGCCTCTAACTTGCTATATTATAATTGGTTGTTTTTTACCCTTTGACTCTTTTGGGGTCAAAAGAGTCCCAAATAATCATACATGGAGACTTTATTCTTACTCATAAATGCCTGGCCTAAGCTTGGCTTGTTTCTAGTCAGCTTTTCTATCTTAAATTATCCCATCCACTTTTCTGCCACTGGGCTTTTATCTTTCTCTATTTCTGTATATATTTTCTTTCCTTCTTACTCTGTGGCTGGTTGTGTTGCTGGGTGTCTGGCCCCTTCCTTTTCTCTCTCCTTCATCTTTTCTTGCTTCTAGATCTCCTTTCTTTTTCTCTTTCCCCTTCTATTTATACTCTCTACCTACCAGCCCTGCCTATCCTTTTTCCTGTCTAGCTCTTGGTCGTTCACCTCTTTATTAGACCATCAGGTTTAAAGTAACACAGTTACACAGAGTTAAACAAACGCAGCATAAAAGAATGCCACACATCTTTACATCATTAAAAGAAAAGTTCCACAGCATAAGCAAATGTAACATATCTTAAAATGATGTTCTACAATACTATGTAGCCAAAGATAATCTTGAACTCCTCATCTTCCTGCCTCCATCTCTTGAGTGCTGGGCTGACAGGAGCGTGCCACAATGCTGGTTTATTCAGTTCTGGTCCTGGAAACCAGGACTTGGTTGGTAAAATGCTAAACATACTCTTTCCACCGAGCCAAACGCACAAAATCCCCTATTCCAGTGCCCATTATGGGGCAGGAGCCGAGCAGGGTGGATGCCAGCAAACACGAGCCCACATTCACCCTCGGATCTGTGCTCTGGATGAAGGGGCATTTCTGGAAAGATCTACCACTGGGGTGATGAGGCACAGAAAGATTAAGGCCCCACTGCACTCATCCCTTCCCCAGGCTTCTCCAGGACCACGCCCTGCAGCCACCTGAAATAGATCCAGGTGCACAGCAGGAGTGATAATGGGATCCTGCACCCCTCTCTTACTATAATCCCAGCAGCCACCCAACTCCTACTTAGTCTTTCAGTGGCAGCCCCAAGACCACCTCCAGGCAGGTGTCTTGGTTCTTCTACAATGTGTATGGTCTCCTGACTTTCCTACCCCAGATCCCCCAAGATCATCACGCCAGCCACAAAGAGCATTGGCTGTCAGGAACAGGGTGGGGGGAAGTGAACATGGGAAGGAAGGGAAAGGGAAAGGATAGGGAGGGAAGGAAGGACATGGGTGTTTTGAGAACAACCCTCAGGAGGGCCCTGTTGGCCATGGTCCCAGCAGCAGCCCTCATCAGAGCCTGGACTGAACAAGCCCCTGGCTGCCTGCAGTATGACTTTAGGAGACTGCCTAACCTTACTCCCTCCAGCCCAGCCCAGCCCAGCCCAGCCGCTCACTCTGCCCACAGGCCACCAGTTCTCACCCAGCACAGACAGTGTGAATCTCCTCTCAGCACGTCCAGCTGTGTTCTCAGCCACGCAGCTGTAGTCACCGGCATGGGAGGCCTGTGCCTGTTCCACGTGTAGACTGTGGTTCTGATTCTGAAGCCACAGGCCAGGTTCCATCTGGACAGGTTGGCCATTCCTCTCCCATGTCACCACTGGCAGGGGTTTTCCTGTGACATTACAGTCTAGGGTGGTGTTTCCACCCTGGACCACGGAGACTGCTGTGAGCGGCTCCCAAGTGCCAGTGACCTGAGGAGGAACTGAGATGGGGAGGAAGGTTCTCAGTAGAGTAGTCAGGGCCACCTGAGAGCAGGATGACAGGTGCTGGGGTCTCAGTGGACACCGTTATTTAGGCCTACAGTTTTCCTTGCACAAGCTGTGTGACCTTGGCCTATTAACTTCACCTTTCTGAGCCTTTTCATCTCTATGGCAGAGTGACAGTTGTATCTACCAGAAACCTCTTAGACACACTAGGGACCTGGGTGGGCTGCTCCCTGGGGAATATACTCAGCCATTTCTGGTCTGTGTGGTCTCAGTCTTGTAGACTGGAGCATCTCTAGTTACCCATGCTGGCCTTGAACTTTTTCCCTTCCACTTTAGCCTCTCAAAAAGGGACTACAGTGCCCAGCACCTTTCTGGGATTCATTTTCTAGCACTTCTTTTGTGTCACGTGGCTTAGGCTGGCCTTGAACTCACTAAGCGACTGGGAACGAAGTTTAACTCCTAATCTTCCCACTTCCTTTCCCAAGCGTTGGGATTATGTGTTGGTAAGCACTCTGTCAACTCAGCAATGTCTCCAGTCTTGACAGCATAGTTTTTACAAAGCCAGGATATCTCCTCCCCCACACCATGTTCTCTCTCTGTGTGTATGTATGGTGTGCATGTAGCATGTTTGCTTATATAAGGCCACATGTGTGTACACATGTGCGTGCATGTGGAAGTCTAAGGTCTGCATGCCGAATCATCCTCAGCAGATGGTTTATTCACTGAATATTCATCCACTTTATTCAGGGTCTCTCAGTTAAACCCAGAGCTCACTGATATAACTAGTCTTACCAGCCACCCAGGACCCTCTGTCTCTGCCTTCCAAGGCTAGGACCCAAGTGAACTGCCTAGCACACCGCCATTTACATAGACTCTGGGATCCAAGCTATGGTTCCAATGCTTGCAGGGCAGGCACTTTAACTACCAAGCTATCCCTCCAGCAGGACTCACGTTACCAGTGTGGGCTCTATAGGAACTTTGTGCACACTCATTTCCAACCATTTCAACGCATGCTTTCTCCTGCTAGACCATGGAGGCGCAGAGGGCCTGCTGTCCCCTCTTGTGTGCACACGTTGGGAGTTGAGGATCTGGACTGGAAGGGCAGGCAAGTGCCCATCTTGCTGCCCCCACCCTTGGGTGGTCTAGACTTCAGCTCTACCCATTCATCACGCATACGCTCCCCAGTCCCAGCAGGGCTCACCCAGAACCTCTAGCTGCTGCTCCTGGCTGCTGGTCCCAGCTGTGTTGCTGCATTCACAGACGTATGTCCCCTCCTGGGACGACTTGGCCTGTCCCAAGTACAGTAGCCTCCCTACTGCCGACACCTGTTCCAGGCTATCCCTTTCCCCAGGCAGGGGCTGGCCTGGGGCAATGAGAAAAGGACCTTTCGTGAGGAACAGTGGTCCTCCCATTCACCTGCTCCAACCTCTAGGATGTGACATCTCCTCTGGAAGGCCTTCCCTACATCCTGACATCTCGCTGAGTCACCATACTCGCAACTTGGGGCTTTTGAGCATGATCTGCCCGTGTCCCTGGAGGTAAAGCCAAACCCTCCACAATGGCCCAAGTTCAGTCCCCATCACCCTATGAACCATTTCCCACTATGCCCTTCTGCTGACTCTGCTGAACCCTTCTGAACTCTTGCTGTCCCAAAGTATGCTTGGCTTGTTTCTGCCCCCGGGTCTTTGCACCTACCCTGGCCTCTGCCTGGATGGCTTCTCCTTGCTCTGTCCTCAGGATTATCCCTTATCTTGGGTCAAACATCCCAGTCACACACCTTAAAATTCCAAGCCCTGGTCATACCTGCCTTTTCCCTTTGTCGCCTACTCCCTAAGGCCCAGAATGACTTCCTCATTCTGTCTGCCGCCTGACCACCCAGGTGAGGGTAGGGCTTGCTCATTTTGCTGTCTTCCCAGGTCTCAGGAAAAACTATCCGACCTGCTCTCCATATTTGGGTTAAGGGACCCTCACAGTATTCTGCACTAGGTTCTGCTTTAAACACAGCAGCGGCCAAAACACCGCATGTAGCTTACAGACTGACAGAACGTAGCCATGCAGGGAGGCCCTGGCCAGCCAGGGTTTGGGGAAGGGTAGTCCTGGCAGAAAAGACAGGGATTTGGGGCCTAAAGATCACAGGCTAGAAGGGGTCCACAGATGGGGGCAAAGCAGAAGGGTTGGGGAAGGCAGCACTCTGTAGCCAGCTGGTCCCCACTGTAGGCTGGAAACCCATGGCCTCACTGAGGCACTAGGGTGCTGGTGCTGGGGTGCTGGGTGAGGGGGTGCTGGGTGAGGTGGTGCTGGATGAGGGGGAGCTGGGTGAGGGGTGCTAGATGAGGGGGTACTGAGTGAGAGGGTGCTTGGTAAGGTGTGCTGGGTGAGGGGGTACTGAGGGAGGGGGTGCTAGGGAAGGCATACTGGGTAAGGTGGAGTTGGGTGAGGGGATGCTGGGGGAGGGGGTATTGAGTGGGGGGGTGCTGGGTGACAGGGAGCTGGGTGAGGGGGTGCTGGGTGAGAGGGTACTGGGTGAGAAGGTACTGGGTAAGGGGTGCTGGATGGGGGGTGCAGGGTGAGGGGGTGCTAGGTGAGGGGGATCTGGGTAAGGCATGCTGGGGGAGGGGTGCCAGGTGAGGGGGAGCTGGGTAAGGGCAGGGCAGTCATCCTACCGTCTTTCCTCCATGAGATCTTGGGGAAGGGAATGCCCTGGCAGTCACACGACAATCTGGCGGTCTGCCCCTCGCTCACGGTCAGAGTGTAAGGCTCCTTTGAGGGAAACACTGGAGGGACTGGTTCAGAGCAGACAGGAGTTGAGGGGGACTGGGATGGGAGGGAGGCCCAGATTAGGTATCCCTTCTTCCTGGGATCGGAAAGCCAGCCCCGGGGGAAGGACCCTGGAGACCCTCACCCCAGACATTCAAGTTGAAGTGCTTCTCAGAGCGGCCGGCCTGGTTCAGGGCCTCACAGGTGTAGCGGCCCGCGTCCCGCACCTTCACTTGGTCCACCTGGCCAGGAGCGAAGACAGCTAGCTGGTCAGTGAGTCGAGCGGAGGCGGTGTCACCCCTAGATGGGCTGTGTCACCCTCATCATGTCGTGTGACCTCATTGATCCTGATCCCCCACCCTACCGGTGGAATGTGAGGCTGTGGTAACAGCTCCCTGCCTGTGACTTCTAGAAGTCAGGGTTGCTCCATGTCACTCTTCTGGCCCCTCTACATCAGATCCACAGCCCTGATCTGCCAAGAGGCTGCGCGTGTGGCGAGCCAGTCCTCCCCCCGCCCTGCATCATCCCCACCGTCCTCAGAAAGTCCACCAGAAGAAAAGGTGGAGAGTGAAGGATGATGGGTAAGGGATCTGCCATCTTGGGGTCAGACCCTGACCTGGGGGCAATGACACTGCACCATGCCTTTGAAGACTGAAGAGAAAGGAGAGGAGCTCAAAGGGGGACGCTTGGAGGTGGGAATGGTCCCATCACAAGGTGATGGGTGGGGGGATGTTGGGGTCCTGGGGGAGACTCGGAGGGCTCTGCCTCCTGGTGGGTAATCATTGGTCACACTGAGCTGAACACACCCACAAGCCCTGCCCTGTTCAGCTACTGCCTTCAGCAGCCAGCTGCGTAGCTGCACACCTCCAACACGGCCTTGTCTGCAGAGAAGCGGATGCCAGGGTGAGGCTGCAGGGGTCTCCCATCCTTCTGCCATCTGAGCTCAGGGGGAGGCACAGCACGGCTCTGGCACTTCAGTGCCACTGATTTATTGACCACAACAGACACGTTCAGCTCTTCTCCGAGGATGCTGGGGGGCACTGTGGTGCAGACAGCAGAGGAAACCCTAAGGTGAGTGACAAAACACTAGCAAAAGGCCGCAGCAGCAGTGGCCTAGCCAGTTCCCGCAGCCAGGGGATGAGAGCCACGTCCAACCTAGTCCTGTCACCTCCGTCCTGTTGTACAGGCTTGGGGGCAAGTTCCTTTACCTGTTGAGTCCCGACCCCCTCAGTGTGGGAGCCAAGTGGGCTTCCCTCCTCATTCACCATACATTGCCCCAGCCCTGGCGCTTCATGCTTCTTCCCCCAAGCCCTAACCACAGAGCTCCTGGCCACACATGGCCACCTGCCTGCCACTTGCTCACCTACAGGGATGCTTATCGCCCCAGGACAGTGCTCTAGTAACTAATGGTGACTAACCACAGGGTCAGGTGGTAACTCTCATTTCTTCCATCTGCTCCCCTGCCCCGATGGGGCACATGGTTGGGAATGTTCCCCCAAGCCCAGCTTCTTGAACCAGCTAGCTCATAGTAATGCCCCACCCTCGCCCCCAGGGGAAAGACTCACTGTGAACTTGCAGAACAGTGTCTCTGCGGTCCTCGCCCACAGCACTCACAGCTACGCAGGAGTAGCTGCCTGCATCAGAAGCGTGGGCGCTGGCCACAGTGAGTACTTGGCCTCCGGGGAAGATCTGTACCCCAGAGGGAAGCTCACATCAAACGCAGCTCCCACTACAGGGACAGTGCCTGTCCTCACAAGTGAGCCCTGGTACCACACCCAACTTGAATCCTGCGCCAGACCCCTGGGGTCCTCCAAGGCAGGGGATCCACAAGCTGCACCCCTAAGCCTGAGGACCCTGCTGACTGGTGGCAGTTTTACCTGCCTCTAGAAGAGTCACCTGGAGCCATTCTGCCCACCCCAGTGGCTGCTTGCCATGAGAAATCAGGAAACCTCAAGAGGCTATGAAATAGAGATGAACCATGTGTATAAAACACATAAAGTATGGGACGTCTCATGAGTGACTTTTTACACTTGTCACGTGACAAAATGAACCTTTTGTGATATTGGATTTGATAACATCAAAACTGGTTTGTCTTTGCTCTGCATGGTACTGCACACAGCGCTTGGAGAGCAGAGATAGGCAGATCGCTGTGAGTTCAAGGTCAGTCTGATCTATATTCTACAAAACAGGTGCCGGGACAGCCAGAGTTACATAGTGAGACCCTGTTTCAGACGTGAAACAAAAATGGTTTGTTTTTTTTTCCCCCTGAGGGAAGGTCGCATATAGTTCAGGTTGATCTTGAACTTTTCATGCAGTGGACAATAACCCTGATCCTCCAACTTCTACCTCCTGAGCGCTATGACTCCAGGTGTATGCCAGCATGCCTCACTAATGCAATTCTGGGAAAGGGAGCCAGGGCCTCGTGCATGCTGGGCAAGGACTCTATCGACTGCTACATCCTCAGCTCTTTTCATAACTTCTTTTTGAGGGAGAAGTGAGACAGACCAATGTATAGCCAACACTGGCCTGGGACTCACTGTGTTGATCGGCCTGGCCTTGAAGTCATGGTGATCCTCCTGCCTCAGCCTCCTGAGTGCTGAGGGTTTGGGCATGCACCATCAGAGCTAGCTCCTTTTTCCTCATTTCAGTGTGGCTACAAAACACTCTAGGCTACATATTTGGCTGGCATCAGTGGCAGGTAGCGTATCCCTGTGAGTAGAGACTCTGCCTCTCCCTTAGACTAGGCTCCCAGGGCCTGACCTCTGCTGCCAGTCCCTAGGGAACACAGCAGGAGGTTGCTCACGGGCCACCCAGTGCTACTCACCTTGAGGCCAGGGGTCCCTTTGGGGGACACAGGGTTTCCATCCTTCAGCCATATCAGCGTAGGGTTGGGGGTGCCAGTGGCATTGCAGGTTAGACGAAAGGGTGTGCCAAGTAGTACTGGGCCTGGCAGGCTGGGTGGCAGGGTGATTCGGGGTGGTACTGCAAAGATGGGTGGCAGGGAAGAGCGGTCAGTGAGCCCCACTGCAAGTGACACAGGCTGGTTACCCTCAGGAATGCAGGTCACAGACAAAAGCATGAGTGTAACATTCCAGTCCAAGCAGCCTGGCAGAGATTGTGTCAACACCAGAGGCTTCTACTAATAAGAAATTGAGGCTCAGAGAGGGGAGGTCGCCTGACCAAGGCTAAGCAGCTAGAATGTGGCAGACACCACACTTTAACTCAGGCCTTCGGTCAGCAGAAGTGACTTATCCTGGGGATTGTAGGGGAAGCAAGAGCTGAGGGTCCTCCTGGCTCAGATCTCAGGTGCAACACTGACACCCTGGAAAACCACAGCTAACAACACCTTGAAAATCCCACGGTAGCCAGGAGGCTTTCAGGATAAAAGTTAATCTCTCTCATGGCCCATGAAACTCTAGCGGTCCAGCTCTAGTTGGCTACCAACATCGCCCCATCCCCTCTTAGTTTGTATGCGCCAGGCATGCCCAGTGTTGGGCAATGTTGGCCTCCATGCATGCCATGCCCATTACCATCTTCAGCAGAGCAGTTCGGACTTCCTGTCTGAGACCCTCACAAGATCAGGCCTTCTGGGTTTCTCTCACTGAAGAAGAAGATGGGGAAGGCTGTTCCTTCCCCTCTAGCTACACATGGTCTCCAGGGGCGCGAGAGGATGCTAGGGGTGCTATAGGAGGTGAGAGACTGACAGAAGGGGGGCTCTATGCAGCCTTTGAGATGCATATGGGACTTTTTGCTAACATCCCTGTTTGTGGGGGGTCATCCATACTCCTGTGAGAAGCCTGTAAGCAAGTCCAATAAACTCATTGGTTTCCCAAGCTGTACTTGGGTGGAACCATTCCTTTGGTCAGCCGTTGGGGCTCCATGTGGAATGTATTCATATTTGTTCATATGACCCCAGGGAAATTCACTCAAAACCCAGCCTCCCTTCAGTTTCTCGTGTTTCTTACAGCTCTGTAGCTTAGATGGAGGAATGGAACAGTGATGAGGTGAGTGGGCACAGGATTGGAGAGATGGATATTGTATCAATGATGGATGAGCGGATATTTGTATCCATAGACAGAAGACTGGATGGCTGGGTAAATGGATGGACCAAAGTTTGGAATACATGGATGGCTGGATAAATGAATGGGCAATTAACAGTTTATATGAATGAATGAGAGGCTGACTTGCTGGCTAGTGGATGGGTAGATAGATGGATGGATGGTGGATGGATGGATGGATGGATGGTGAATGAGTAAATGGAAGGATTAATTGGTGGGTGGGTAGATAGGTGGATGATGGGCGGGTAAATAGGTGGATGTATGGGTAAATGGATGGGTACATGGGTGGGTGGATAGTGGGTGAATAGATAGTAAACAGATGGACAGAGGGAAAAGTAGATGGCAGATGGGTAGATATATGGGTGAATGGATGGAAGCATTGGCGGTGGATGGGTGAATGTAAAGATGGGTGTGTGAGAGGTGGATGGGCAGAAGGATGGATTATAGATGGGGGATGAACAGATGAATGGATGGGTAGATAAGCTGAAAAGCAAGTAGACAAGAGACAGGAGGCTAGACAAAGGGAAAGAAAACAGCATTTTGGAAAAGGCCCTATAGTCCTAACTACTCACCGTTGACCCGTAGGCCATACCGAAGTCCTGCACTGCCTGCCACATTGGTCGCCACACAGCGGTAGCTCCCTGCATCAGAAAGCTGGGCTCGTTCAATATGGAGAACTCTCCCATCAGCTGAAACTGTCACCCCTCTCTGGGTAGAGATAGGCTGGCGGCCCTTGAACCAGGAGACATCTGGGAGAGAGAAGATGTGCAAGCATCCTATCAGCTGTTGGCTGTAGGGGCACACAGAGAAACTTCCAGAGTGAGCAATCACTTCTACCAATGCTAGAGACAATCAGAGTTCTTAGGAAGGGGACCAAGGACAGAACACAGCAGCATGACAGGAGACAAGACCAGAGGCTAAGAGGAAGTTCCAGGAAGAGGTCTAGTCAGCTAGAGTAAGTGATGTGGGAGTCCCCTCTGTTTGCTGTGAATACCATTGGTTAATAAAGAAGTTTTTTGGGGCCTGTGATAGGGTAGAGCAGAACTAGGCAAAAAAAACTAGACTGAATGCTGGGAGGAAGGAGGCAGAGCCAGGAGAAGCCATGGAACCACCACCAGAGACAGACATGGTTGGAACCTTGCCAGCAGGCCACGAGCCTCGTGGTAAAACATAAAATACTGGAAATGGGTTAAATTAAGATGTAAAAGCTAGCTAATAAGAAGTTAGAGCTAATAGGCCAAGCAGTGGTTTAATTAATATAATTTCTGTGTGGTTATTTTGGGAGTCTGGGCAGCCAGGAAATGAATAAACAGCCTTCTTACTACAAATTGGCGCTCCATCATGTGCTAGCTAAATTCACATAAAACCCGAGAGAGCTTGAAAAGGAATTCTAGGCAAAAAAGAACAGAGTTTAGCACAATTTCTTGGTAGCCACAAATTTTTTTTCCCTAGATGGGCTCACGGTGAGCAGGGGTGACATGCCTATTTAAGAGAGGTACAGTAAAAACTGTGTGGCTTTAAAAAAAAAAAAAAAGCTGGTGGCTTCCTGGTTCACTAGCACAAACAGCTCTAGCTGGTGGCTTCCTGGTTCACTAGCACAAACAGCTCTAGCTGGTGGCTTCCTGGTTCACCAGCACAGACAGCTCTAGCTGGTGGCTTCCTGGTTCACCAACACAGACAGCTCTAGCTGGTGGCTTCCTGGTTCACTAGCACAGACAGCTCTAACTCTTTCTCGGGAGGTCTGGCTACCGAGCATTTAAAGACCATCTGTGAGCAGCATGCTACAAACTGCTTAATGGTTCAACATAGAACCTCTGGATACTTGGAACTGGGGTGGTGCATGCAGCTTGCAGAGGCATTGGACATGCCTTCATCATGCTGGACTGGGCAGAGCAAGCAGGCAGGGCCCTGTTGGCCCTAGCCATGCCCACTTAACACTTAAAAAAAATGGTAGTTCTGGTCAGAAAAGGATTACAGATATGCAATAAGGACAGATTTAGACATAAAAGACCTCTAAATGGGTCACAGTTTGTTTAAAGAATGTATGCAGACTTGGGAGAGAGAAGATAAAGAGTATAGAGAGTCATAAAAGGAAGTAGATGGTTTAGAAAAAAATAAAACAAAGTCTTTAAAAAAGAGTACAGACAGTGATAGATTAAAGGAGTAAAGATAATAAAAATAAGTATTAAAGAGTAATAGAATAAAAAAATAATAAGCCACGTAAAGATAGAAAATACACAGAGAGTCTGGATTATGTATATTATTGTGTTTTCTTTGAGTTTTTTGACTGCAGAGAGACATTTGATTCTGGGGATTGCTAAGATAAACCAACATATATACTTTAAATTATCTTGATTTCAAAATATGGGTCTAAGGATTTGTTGCTTTGGAAAAGAGGTTCTGCTTTTGTTTCCACAGAGAATGAGAACCTGTGGAATAATTCCAGGCTAATGTGATTTGATGGACCAAGACCCCCTAAAAGGTCACAGTGAACACCCCTAAAAATACTTTACCCAACAAAAAGCAGGAAGAAGTTTGGAGAGAACTATGCCCAAATCCTCAAATATTGTTTATAAATGTTTGTTTACATTTAAAGAAGAATATGAAATAGAAATACATAATTTACATTGGTATGGATCTTGGTCTATTGATGTATATTTCTGCTCTTGATTAAGGTATTGTGATTGTGCAGTTCTTTTAAAAATGCAATGTATAATTTAGAAATCTAGGCTAATAGATAGTCATCTATAATAGTCAAGCTTGTAATCATGTTTGTTAGGTTTTCTAGATATATAGAGATATATTTCAGTTAGACAGGTATTCTTCAAATCTTTCAGAGTCCTTCAGAATATGGCATTTAAAATGTTTTAAGAACTTAGGACTTTTCATGACAGTGAGATACATCTGATTCTGAAAGCACCATACTACTTCAAGAGGCTAATGGGCACCGAAGAGGCTCCTTATGGAGTTTGCTAGCCACTTGGGCAAGAAACTGCTCTTGCCTGGACTGCTTGATGTTATGCTGTGTGAACTGGACATGCAGGACCCATGACTGCTGAACTTCCCTAAAGGTGAGATGGTACTTTGGGGTTCCTGCTTCAGAGTGTCTGCCAGACATTCTGCAGGACACAGAAAAAGTGACTGACAAACTGCTAATGTAAGTGGAACTGTCTTTGAAATTTCCTGCTTCGTGGAAAAGTCTTGGATATTACGGGCCTGTAGGCTGAAGATGGATGCTTCAAAGATACAGAAGAACTTTGGGTGACTGTCCAGGCAGTGAGATGTCTCTGTCAATTCTAGAGTCTTGGACTTGTTTACAATGTGCTTCCTGTTTACTTAGGTAATATTACATCCTTCTGGAGTCTTTGATGGAGTTGAAGCATAGATAATTATAGCTTTCCTTAGTTATGATAAAAGATAAAGTTGATATAAATATTCTAACTATAATTCTTGTTTGATACCCATTTTGTTATATGTAATTTTACTATGTTAAAATTAAAGCCTTCTTTTTATTTAAACAGAAAAGGGGTGGTGATGTAGGATTCCCCTCTGTGTGCTGTGAATACCATTGGTTAATAAAGAAGCTGTTTTGGGTCTGTGATAGGGTAGAGCAGAGCTAGGCGGGGTCGGGGAAGAACTAAACTGAATGCTGTGAAAAAGAAGGTGGAGTCAGTGAGACGCCAGGAGCCACCACTGGAGACAGACATGGCTGGAACCTTGCTGATAGGCCAAGAGCCTCATGTAAACTATAAAACAATGGAAGTGGGTTAAATTAAGATGTAAAAGCTAGCCAATAAGAAGTTAGAGCTAACAGGCCAAGCAGTGATTTAATTAATACAGAGTCTGTGTGGTTATTTTGGGAGTGTGGGAGGCCAAGATATGAACAAGCAACCTTCTTACTACAAGTAAGGGAAAAACAAAAGCCAGCCAAGCCCTCTCCTCTTTCCCATAGCCACCCTCACCCAGGAGAACAAACAGTGGTTCTCGACCTTCCTAAAGCTGCCACCCTTTAGGACCATGCCACCCTCATGTTGTGCTGACCCCCAGCCATACAATTATTTTCATTGCTACTTCATAACCGTAATTTTGTTACTGTTATTAATCATAATGTAAATATCTAATATGCAGGATACCGGATATGTGACCCTGCAAAAAGGTTATTTGACTCACAAAGAGGTTGTGACCCACAGGTTGAGAGTCACTGGCATAGAAGGCGAGCACCCTCACAACAGCCTCAAAGGTAAAGATGGTACCTTGGGCTCCCTTACCTCCAGTCAGGGCCCACTATATCTACCCAGGGGCTCCACAGGAGGTAAGTACTTCCTGGGCTCACCCACCCAATGCAACTGACTGTCCCTAGCTCATGAGGGGACAGGAAATGGACCTCCCTCCCGGCACAGAGATAAGTCCCACCCTAGCCTGGATGTGGGCACTCGTATGATTCACCCAAGTGCCTGGTTATTTTCTTCCATGCTGGTCTGGGAGGAACAGCTGGAGGAGATTCTATTCTTCATCCGAAGCTTGAACTAGTCCGGGGATGCTAGACCCTCTGAAGAGCACTCATACAGGTTTGTTCCTGACCTTCATACAAAGCTCTGGGCACTTGCAGCCCCTTCCACAGGAAATTAGGACTGTCTAGAGCAGACTTCTGGCCAAAGGGAGGGGTCTTACCTGGAGGGGGCACACCTGAAGCCAGGCACTCCAAGGTCACTGAGGCATTTTCCAGAACCGCCTTGTTGACTGGACCTGGCTCGATGTTGGGGGGCACTAGGGGGTTACAAGGAGAAACCACTCTTACAGGGTGTGGGCTCTGGGCAGCCCCAGTCCCATTCTTTTGTCTTTCCTCACTTCTCCTAAAGAGTTCTGGTGACAAGCTCACATCCATGAACCAAGGAGCTTGTCCTTAGAAGAGCCCCAAACTGAAGCAGGGGATGTGAGATCTTCACTGAGGTCATACAGGGTTCCTAGTCCCCAACCCCTAGCCCCGTGGAGGAGCCAAAGCTGGCACAGTAGAAGTTGGAACCTCAGGCAGTCCTGGAGTAGCCCGGCAGGGCTTGCTCATGCTGCCAGGGACACATATGAGCCCCAAACACAAATCCAGCCAGCAAGGGAGCCATTAATGTGGGCAAGGTGATCACTGTAAACACTTCAGGGTCCACCAGCTACGGCTACTGCTTGGCACTGTCTAACCCTTTGCAAGGTTAAGCACACAGCTGTGAATCTAAAACTTCCATTCCTGGTACCAAGGTCCCTTGAGGTGTCACCAGTGACTCCAGGCTTTGAACCCCAATCAAGCTGTAGCCCTCACCCAGAACCTTTAGTGTTACATCCTTCTTGCTCTCCCCTGCCAGGTTGGTGGCCGCACAAGTGTAGACACCTTCATCTCTCAGGTCTGCCTTCTCGATCTGGGAGAGAATGGGCTGGGATGAGAGGAAGTCATAGGGTCTAGGACCAGGCCCCAGTCAGATAGAGGGTAGGATGGGAGAATGGCCGCCACAGGCAGGTGCCAGCCTTGCAAGGGAACCGTGGGCCCCGCACCCACATTTCCGGGCTCCTCTCATTCCCATTATATCACCTCTGTTTTTTGTCTTCTGGTAGCTAAGCTTCCAGTGCCTGGACTGGGCTAAGGGATCCCTCTATTCCCCAGGCATAGCACCCAAGGGCTATTCAGTGTGCATATGCCGAGGG
Organism: Myodes glareolus; assembly: GCF_982192425.1. Lineage (NCBI taxonomy): Eukaryota > Metazoa > Chordata > Mammalia > Rodentia > Cricetidae > Myodes > Myodes glareolus. The sequence continues at coordinate 14,177,560 of NC_142046.1, forward strand.
GCTCTGACATCCACCGTCTGCAAAGGCTGCTCAGGGGCTCCAGGTCCTCTGTGGAGTTGCTCTTTGACAGCCAGTCCTGGGTCTCCAACTGTACCTGAAGTCTGCCCCCTGAGGTTGCCATGGCCACGCCATCCTTCCACCAGCGGAGGCTCGGGGTAGGCACTCCGGTACCTACACACTGTAGGGTCACAGACTGCAGGAAAGGGGCTGTGAGATTCTCACCACCCACGATGTGCACCGAGGGGAGCTCTGGGCAGGAAAGATGGAGAAAGCTTAAGTCAAGCTCAAGAGTTCTGTGATGGGCACCCAGAAATTCCCTAAATGGTTACAAGGGAAGGTGTGGATTTAAAGGCCTGGCCAAAGGAATGGCTTCTAGAACCCCTGTTCCTCAAACACCTGGGTAACGGAAGGGGCTTCCCACAGAGAGCCAACATAACAGTGCTTTGCAAGTTCTCCCAATCCATGCCCCCACAGGTCCATCTACACATCCATCCATGCATCCATCCATGCATCCATGCAACCATTCATTCACCCACATTCACCTATCCACCCACCCATCCATTCATCCAACCACATATCCACCCATCCATGTACCCCCCCACACATCCATCTACCCACACACCCTCCATCAATCCATCCATCCAACCACATATCCATCTATCCATCCACACATCCATCTATCCACGCACCATCCACCCACCCATCCACCCATCCTCATATCCATCTATCCATTCATCCATCCATCTATCTACACACCATCCATCCATCCATCCACCCATCCACCCATTCATTCATCATCCATCTATCCACACACCATCCATCCATCCATTCATCCACACATCCATCTACCCATGCACCCTCCATCCATCCATCTATCCATCCATCCACACACACACCTCCATCTATCCACACACCATCCATCCATTCACCCACACACCTCCATCCATCCACACACTATCCATCCATCCTCACATCCATCTATCCACGTACCCTCCATCCATCCATTCACACATCCATCTATCTACCCATTCATTCATCTACCTGTCCATCCATCCATCTACCTACTCACCCACTAATCCACCTCCCCATCCATCTGGCCCATGTATTCACCAGCTAAATCACCCATCCATCCATCTTGCCACCCACCTAACTACCTATCCATACATCCAATCAGCCATCCATCCAGTTATCCATTCTATGCACCTATCCACCTATCATGTGTGTCCACAAGAGTGTTTAGTGTCCATTCTATGACCAAAACGGCTGTAGGCCCCCCATAAAATAAAGGAGACCACCATGCTGCCCTTTTGGAGGTGCCAAAGGCACAGAGCTGGCATAGAGAAGGACAGCTAAACAAGTCACCCCAGAGAAGTGGGGTGGTCGGCAGTAGCCATGAGAGGCTGAACAGTGAGGCCGAAACATGTGGTAGAATCAAGGCTTCTTGGAGGGAAGGGCAGACCTGAAAGACAAGGAGGAACTAGGCAGACTCAGAGGCGGGACAGCGGCACTTATTAAAGATTTAAATAAAGTTAGATGTGCTCAACAGGATGAGAGTGGAGGCCAGAGGCTGGGAAGTCCCCAGGCAACTAGACAGCAAGTGTGATAAGCACCTGAGACAAGTCTCTCCCACCCTCGTCCAGCCTAGAAGTCTACACAGAGGAGACAGGACCCATGCCGTTTCCCGTCTGCCATGACCTCCAGCTCTACCACCTGCATCGTTTCAGGTCACCCACTGCCTTAGAGGATCCACTCCAGGGACCCGCTCACCATGCACAGAGACCTCCACCTCGGCCCCAGATGTCCCTGCCTCATTGGTGGCCTGGCAGGCAAAGAGGCCTGAGTGAGCCAGCTCCACACGGCTGATATGCAATACGGTCCCCTGGGAGGCCAGATGAACTCCAGCCAGATCCTCGGCTGGGCGACCATTCTGCAGCCACCTGACGGATGGAGAGGGGGGTCAAGTCACCTTGCGGCCTCCCTTCCATGGGAGGCCTTTTTTACACCCCTAGGAACAGGAATGGCTTCCCTGTCTCCCTCCCTCCAACACAGCCCACATTCTGCCTGTCCCCACCCCAATCAGTTTCACACATACTGAATGGTAGGCATCGGAGAACCTGATGCCTGGCATGGAAGGTCCAAAGACTGTCCCACGACGGCAGTCACCTGACCCTTGCCTTCAGCCACCAGCAGCTGTGGGGGCACTGTGGGCAGGACATGCTGTTGGATGGCTGGAGCTCATCCTGGCCTTAAGTACTGCCAAAGCCACAGTCTCACCACAGCCTTTTTGTTCCCCTCAAGGTCTCCCCCAGGAGACCTTCCAGGAACAGTGAAGACCGTAAGAGGGGCCTCTCTGGCCTCCCCAGAGACCATTTATTTCATGTCTGTCCTCAGTGGCCTGGAGTCCTGTCTGCCTTGTAGTCTGCTCTCTGTCTTTTGTCCACAGAGAGCCACACAGAGTCACATTGTCTGGGAAGGAGGAACTGAGTGTCTGCAGAGCAGGACTCTCACCCACTCCCAGCTTCAGGTCTCACAGGCCCTGGGCCATGCCTGTTCTGTGGACAGAAGACGGAGCATCATCCTTCCTGGAGAGGCTAGTCCTGGGCCGTGGGCAAGAGTGAAGATCAGGATCCCGTAGCTCAACCTTGTCTCTCCCACCACATGCTCCCACCCCAGGTCTCACCGCATGTTCCCAAACCAGGTCTCACCACATGTTCCCCCCCAGGTCTCATCGCATGTTCCCACCCCAGGTCTCACTGCAGGTTCCCACCCCAGGTCTCACCGCAGGTTCTCACTCCCGGTCTCACCGCATGTTCCCACCCCAGGTCTCACTGCAAGTTCCCACTCCAGGTCTCACCGCAGGTTCCCACCCCCGGTCTCACCACAGGTTCCCACCCCAGGTCTCACTGTTCACCCATGGCACACAGGAAGAGGGTACATACGACTTCCCTGCCACCCTCCACCTCCTCTGGGACTAAGCACGGAGTGGGCGTGGGAGGAGACCACTCCGCAGCTGGCTCACCCTGCACCTCCACGGAGTATTGCAGCACAGCCTCTCCGGCAGGGCTGCTGGCCACACAGCTGTAGAGACCACTGGATGCCTCGCTTGGGTTTTCCAGCTGCAGGGCACCGCCTGCCTCCAGCCATGTCCCGTTGCTCTCCACCACGGGCAGCCCTTCATGCTGCCAGGCGATGGTAGGGGGTGGATGGCCTCTGCTCACACACTCCAGTGCCACGGGCCTCCCAGCCACGGCCTGCACCAGGTATGGCCCTCCATCAGCACCCTCGATGGTAGGGGAAACTAAGGAAGAGACAGGGCCGTCTCAAGGATCAACAGTTACAGCTAGGCTCCTCAGCCTCCTTCTATTGGCAGGACACAGTCTCTTCCACCCAGCCTCTCTCAGACCCTCACTGGAAGAGCCTCATCTCTCAGGCCCTGAGTCCCCTCCCCAGCCCCTGCTTGTATCTCTTCTGCTCCCGCTGTCACCCAGAAAGCTTGTCACCAGGAGAACACCAGCCTGTCTCTTGAACAGGGACGGATCTCCAGGACTCCAGACTAGGCCACTACCTCTGGACGTTTCCTCACCCCTGGAGCGAGACGGCAGACGGCTAAGGCAGATCTGAGCCACGATGGTACGGCTTGGGGACTCCTGACATTTGACGTGTTAACAGAGATCATGGTGGCCAAGCCCAAGGGGTGTAGGGAGCATGTCCCTCAGGCTCTGAGTTGTAGAGCCGATAGAATGACCACCAGGTAATACTGTGCCATCATGAACTGGGACCCAAGATGCTTCAAACCTTATTAGGGCCCCGAGGCTCTTGGAAAAGGTAGTAGGCATACAGTTTTCATTCTACTCCAGAGGTGTCAGGGCCTCTTGGGAGTCCCTGGGGGCAGGTGCTACAGTGGGCACCTGTCCTCAGCTCATCGCCTCCAGCCTCCGGCACCCAAGCCCTTTGCACCTATGTGAACAGAGCACCTCTTCCGACTCTTTACCAGGGGACAAAGGACTCCTGTGGACCCTCACACTGTTTTCAGACTCCCCAGAGCACCCTGCTCTGCCTGACCCAGAGGCAGAGACAGTGTTTTGAAACAGTGCTTCACTGTGTAACAGCCCTGGCTGTCCTGGAAAAGCACTCTGTAGACCACGCTAGCCTCAAACTCACAGAGATTCTCCTGCCTCTGTCTCCCGAGTGCTGAGATTAAAGGTGTGTGCCACCAATGCCCGGTGAGGGCTCTCCATTTTTTTCTGAGCCCACTCTTCAGGATTGCCAATTCATAGATGTGACATCAGACCCTCCCAGGGAGGGACAGTGCCCATGCATCCCTGAGGTATGAACTGGGCAAGCTTCTCCATCCCGTGGGAACACAAGAGATCAAATGTGCTTTGGCAGCTGATTCTACTGCATATCAGCCACAGGCCTTGGACCTTGCTCCAAGTCCTAAGCTACACACAGTTAAAGCGGGGATCTTCATGGCACCCTAGGAAATTTAGTGAGGAGTGGGGGCTTCACAGTCTTCCAGGAGAAGCTAGACTCTGCACGACTCCCACCTAGGCCCCGACTCCAGCCTCAGTTTCCTCATCTGCGCAGGAAAGAAAAGGCAGCGGGCCCAAATGAACCCTGCCCTTGAAACACCCATTTGCCTTTGCACACTCCAAGTGGCCACCTCTCACTGACCTTCAGAGACAGGCAGAGGTCACCTCACACTTCCCACACCAGCTGCCCACTGCTGCAAGCCCCCTGATTGCTTACCATAAACTTCCAGCCTGGTGGATTTCTTAGTGATCCCTGCAGGGTTGCTGGCCTGGCAGGTATAGAGGCCAGCGTTGGAACGCTGGGCCTTCACCAGCTGTAGCTGCCGGCCACCCTTGTTGTAAACCACTTCTGAGCTGGGGGCCAGCAGGGTCCCATCCTTGTGCCAGATGATGTCAGGGGCTGGCATTCCTCGGGCCTCACAGAGGAGCTGTGCTGTGTGGCCCTCTAGGACCGTCACCTCACCTGTCTCATTAGAGCCCCAGATAGTGGGAGGTGCTGGGGACAGAGAGGAACATGAGGTGGTCACAGATTAATGAGTCAGTCTCTGGTGTCCCTTGAACAGCATGCACACATCACAGGCCGTAAGGACTGGCAGGCATGAGGGAGAGGGAAAGGGCTTGGGACACAAACAGAAGAGGCCAGTTCAGGGACATGCCAGTGTGGGAAGCAAACCCAGTCACTATGGGTGGGGACGGTGCAGGTGGGGAGAGGGGCCACAGGCTTGGGCTCTGGAGCCCACAGTTCCTCTAACTCACTGTATGACCTGGGGTAGGTCCTGTCCCCTCTCTGGGCCTCGGGGTCCCCATCTGTGGAGGAACTTGATCAGGGCTTCCCCTAGGGCAGGGCACTCACAACTGACATCCAGATCGATGACCGAGGCACATGGATACAGTGTGACATCACCCTGCCTCCCAAAACCATGCCCTCCTAACTCTGTCCCCTGAGGGCAGTGACAAGAGGCTCTGTCTGAGACCACTGTGTCACTACCTGTCTATCCCTTTCTACTCAACTCTCATTTTAAAATTTATTTTATTTGTTTATTTGGGCATGGTGATGTGGAGATGTAGTCCACACACGCGTGCGTGCGCACACGCACAAACACACACACTCATGCACACCGACACATACACATACGTTCAGGTGCGTGTGAACATGTGCACCTGGGTGCACACACACACACAAAGGTCAGAGGTTGACACCGTTGACATCAGGTGTCTTCCTCTATTAGACTCTGCCCCTTACTTTCTGTGACGCTGAATCTGGAACTCCACAGTTCTGCTAGACTAGCTGGTCAGCGAGCCCCAGAGGCTCAGCCTCCCCAGTGCTCCCCAGTGACTGTCCAGGTGAGGCGACCATCTTGGAGGGCCACGCAGCACAAACATACGGCCACCATGTCTAGATTTTTACACGCGTGCTGGGAATTTCCCAGCTGAGCCTTCTCCCCAGGCCCTCAACTCCCGCTGTTAGCACAGAGCAAGGGTGTAGGCTGTGTCCACTGCTGAACTACCAGGAAAACCAACTCCTTGGATGTTTGTTGGTGCTGTTCTGCAGTGCTGAGGGCTTTCTACATGCCAGGCAAGGGATTCACCCACTGAGCCATGCCCCAGGCCCTGGCTGTACCAGTTTTTCCTGTTCCTTCCACGAATGCACCCTATACTGGCTTCCCCCTTACACTTGAGATACTAAATTGCCCTTTATCACTCCCAATGTAAACAAGAGCAACTGGTGTAAAGGAAAAGCCAAAGAAACCATCATTTGACCGCAGCAGAAGTAGTGAAGATGTGAAGTGGTAGTTTGGGAAAATGTGGGACCATGTGCCCTTGGCTCCTGCTAATGCCCTTGCTCCCCCTCCCGGGTAGCAGTGGGAGGGGCTGGGAGGCACTGAACTCACAGTGGATGCTGAGCTGAAAGTCCTTGGCCTGCTGGCCGGCTGGGCTGAAGGCCACACACTGGTATCGCCCTTCATCACCCAGGTGACTGCTGAGAATTCTGAGAACCTGGCCATCCTCCTGGAGCAGGGTGTGAGGATCCCCTGGAAGGATGGGCCTGGAGAGAAACCATCGATCAGGCCGGGGTGTCTGCGGGGCCAGCTGCTCAAAGGGACATAGCTTGAGATAACAATGGCGCTCCCTGGAGGCCCACAAGAGGAGGAACAGGGTGTGGGCCTCCAGTTCTGTGCATTAGCCCTCAGCCTTCAAAAGAAATGAGTTTCTGACACTGACTGCAAAGAGAGCGCATCTCCAAACCATTCCGTTAAATGAAGGGGCCAGACCGCCCGGCTGTGCATGCCTTGGCTGACTCAGCTCAGGAGAATATTTGGGTTTGGTGGACGCTGAATGTTCTGGAATTAGATGGTGGCACAGCTGCGCAGCGCTGCAAACTCAATAGCTGCTTTTAAATAGTTAGATGTACGCTGTGCAGCTTTTCCATGGGCCTCTCATCCACGGAATGAGGGAAACTAAAGAACTGACAGAGCCAAGGCAAGATGTTACCAAAGTGAGAACGGGGTCTCCTGGCAACCATCCATGGGTGAGAGACACCGACGCTGCCCTCCATCCAATGCTGGGTAGCACATGTCACACCCATTGGACATTCTCAGGCTTCTCCAACCCCGTCCCCAGCACCCACATAATCCATTGAGAGGGTCACTCACTGCCCATCCTTGGTCCACTCCACCTGGGGTGTGGGAACCCCTGAGGTCTGACACTCCAATTCCACATCAGCACCAGCCAGACCCAGCACCTCCTGAGCAGTTCCAGCTCCCAGCAAGGAAGGAGGGACTAGGGGTGGGAAGGGAGACAGAAGAGGGATGGCTCAGCCTCCACACCCCTGACTGACCACAGGACCTGTCTCATGATGGTCCTCTGGCCTGCACACCCTACCCTCCCGAGAAACTCCCCAGACACTGCTGGATGAGCCCAGCCCCTAAGTTAGCAGCAGCCTGGACTGCCACTGTGGGGCACACGTGTGGTGGTAAATCTTGCCGACTAGATGAGATTTAGAACATGGAGATTTGAAACCTAATCTGACTGTGTCTGTGAGGGATTTTCTGGACTGGGTTAACTGAAGTAGGAAGACATTTCCTAAATGTAGGTGCCACCTTCCCACAGGCTGGGGTCCTGGATTGCATATCAAGTAGAAACCTAACTGAGTGCCAACATTCATCTCTCTGCTTCCCTACTGTGGATGTGACAGATCAGCCACTTCAGTCTCCCGTGGCTGTGACACCCCATCATCGTGGCCATGACACCCATTGTCACGGCTGTGACACCCATCATCATGGCCGTGACACCCATCATCGTGGCCGTGACACCCCATCATCATGGCCGTGACACCCATCATCGTGGCCGTGACACCCATCATCGTGGCCGTGACACCCCATCATCGTGGCCGTGACACCCATCATCGTGGCTGTGACACCCCATCATCGTGACGGTGACACCCCATCATCGTGACTGTGACACCCATCATCGTGGCTGTGACACCCTATCGTAGTGGCCATGACACCCCATCATTGTGGCTGTGATACCCTGTCATCATGACTGTGATACCTGTCATTGCGGCTGTGACACCCTGTCATCGTGGCAGACGGACCTTTGAACTTTGGGCCCAGATAAACCCTTCACCCCTTAAATTGCTTTTGTCAGATTTTTCAGCAACTAAAACTACCCAGAAGTCACTGCTGTTAACCACATGACTGTCCTCTGTGTGGTATGCTCTGTAGGCTCCTAAGAAGAGGTTCTAGGTCTGTGGTGGCCCCTTTGTGACCCTTGCTGTCCCCTGACACATGTTTGGGAGTGTGGGTCATGGTCCTCACTCACTGAACACAGCAAGACTGAAGTCCCTCTGGGCGCTCCCGGCCTGGTTCTCAGCCCGGCAGGTATAGAGGCCGGAATCACTCTCCTGGATCTTGGGGAAGTAGAGGGAGTGGGCACCATCCAGGAGGTGATGGTCACCTGCCTCTGGGATCTGAGGACAAGAGTCCAGAGGGAGGGAGTATGAGCAAGGAGGGAACAGAGGCCAGTGGAGCTGTGGTGACCAGAGTCCAGTTCCCCCCTGCCCCTGAACCCGGGCATCCCCAAAGACATGTCACATCCCTCTGCCACCTCCCTATGCC